>NC_138872.1:85417646-86075484 GCF_965194805.1 Balaenoptera borealis | reverse complement strand
CGTGGGGTAGTAATCAACAGTTGTTCTCACAGCTCTTTTGAAATCTAAACAACTAAAAAATGCATTTTTTAAAAAAATTTTTATTGGAGTATAGTTGATTTACAATGTTGTTAGTTTCAGGTATACAGCAAAGTGAATCAGTTATACGTATACATGTATCCACTCTTTTTTAGATTCTTTTCCCATATAGGCCATTACAGAGTATTGAGTAGAGTTCCCTGTGCTCTACAGTAGGTCCTTGCTGATTATCTATTTTACATATAGTAGTGTGTATATGTCCATTCCAATCTCCCAGTTTATCCTCATGCCCACCCCCCCACCCCCGGTAACCATAAGTTTGTTTTCTACATCTGTGACTCTACTTCTGTTTTCTGCGGACATGCACAGATTCTGTCTGCTGAGGGAGGAAACCGTATTTTTACAGCTGTTCCCAGGCTGTCCTCACTCAGCGATTTGTTGTGAAAACTGTGGAAAGAATTCCTTGCTCTGAGTGAGAAGGGCTCCTCACACAGTCTGATGCTGTTTCCATAACTGCGCCCCATCCTACATCCTACAGCCTGGTCTCTGGCCCCTGAGAGCAGGACAGGACAGGAACCACACCCCACTCTGGAGGGCTTGTGCTATTACTTGCCCTGCTGTAGAGTGGATTTACAAAGGCTTTTGAGGACCCAAAGAGAAAATGTATCCAATGAATCAATGGTGATGCGTTAACAAACTGCTACTGAATTCATTGTTCACAGAATGTAATTCCTTGATAATGGCATTTTGTACAGTATATAATCACAAAACAATGGTAATATCACCACAGTGGAAATGACTCTGATAAATTATACACAAATAGGATCTTAGAATTCTAGTGTAGATCTAATTTGGGGTTATCAGGATTTGTGGAGCAGTAGACTTCATTTTTGCATTGTACGGAGGCAAAAAAATCTTGCACATATTGTGAGAAGCCAGTGCTTTCCATAATAAGGTATTGGTGCAGAATTGGCAAGGTTTTCACATCTTTTGAATCATTCTCTTCGTATTCTATATGATAAGCTATGTTCACTTTAGTTCTTTCATTTTATCTGAAAATGAATCTGTGAGCACTTCTGATAATTGCAGGAATTTTAAAAGGAACGATGAAATTTGATTTCTTTTAAGTGGAGATATGGGAATAGCATAATCTTGTTGCTCTTAATTTTTTAATGAGATGCATTGATACGACTTCAAGGATCCTGACAAAACTGTCCACAGCCCTGTTGTCCTCTAGGACCTAGAAATTCAAAAACCCACTAAATGATGTCTAATCAATGCCTCCAGGATCCTTGAGGATAGAAAATATGTAATTGAATTTTTGCATACTTCCTAATACTAAGACAAGTGCCTTATGTCCAAAAGCACTTGCATTGGTGAAGATGGCGGTGAAACCCTGTAGGGACGTGATGTTCCCATCCTGCCACCTGGCACCCGGGAACCCGGCTCTCCCAGGACACGGGATAGCCTGGGTGACACAAAGACAAAGGGAGGGCTGGGTTCCTCTACATAAGGCGCTGTAGCTGCTTTAGAACTCACCGTGGTCGTGTCCAAAGGCGGCAAGTCCTACAGCAGTGCCAGTGACATCCTCGCCAGACCGTTCCCACTAGAAGGTGTTGACTGTATGCTGTCTTAGAGATACCTTAGCTCCTGTTGGTCTGTCTTCTAAGACTGCCTGGCCAGCCTCTTACTGGTTTTGTGAACTCCTGAGAACCTTCTTGGAGACCTTCCACCCCTTGCTTTACATAAGTTAGCCTGGGTTGGTTTCTGTCGTTTATAACCAAGAACTCCCGAGTGTTTGAGCAGTCAGTATTGGTTTGACATTTCCTAAATGCTCAAAGCAGAGAGAAACTTGGGAAATGGTCTAATCTCTCATTTTAACGTGACTCCCAGACATATTCCTTGCTCAGAGTTCTGTAGAGAGTTGGCAGCTGAGCTGGTGCTGGAATTCTCTTCTTTTCACTCGTGGAATTTTAGGAAGAAGAGTCATTCTGGAGACCTGTACTGTTCAGTATGGCAGCCACTAGCCACATGTGGCTATTGAGCACTTAAAATGTGGCTCATCCAAGTTGTGACATGCTGTACCAAAATGCTATCAGGTTTTGAAGGCTTAGTATCAAAAACAGGAGACTATCTCAAGTTTACATTTTTGTATTGATCACATTTTGAATTATTATATTTTAGACATACTGGATGAGATAAAATATATTTTTAAACTTCTTACCATTTAATTTTTCAGTGTGGCTGCCAGTAAAATTAAAGATACATGTGTGAGTTGGAGTATATTCCTCTTGAACAAAGCTGCTGAATACAACCATGAGAGAAGATGACATGTGATTCTCTGGGGGTAGCCTTGGGTCTGTGGTTATTATGCTTGAATGTTAGTCAGTTTTTGCTGTGGTAGCTAACATTGCACAAATTTCAGGGGCTTATAGCAACACACACTCATTTCTCGCTGTGGGTCTCCCAGCCAGCTGTGGCTTGGTCGGGCCAGGCCAGGCTTGGCTCCTCTAACCCGGGCTGCACGTGCTCCTACTTGGGACCCAGGCTCCGGTGGAGTAGCCGCTCTCTGGGGCACGTTCTCCTCACTGTAGAAGCTCCAGCGCGGGGGCAGAAACACCCAGTGCCTCTTGAAGCCTCTGCTGGGAGCTGGTGCGCTGTCACTTCTCTCATGTTCCCTTGGTCAAAGCGGCTCGCGTGCCCAAGTCCGCAGAAAACGTGGCAGGGGTGTGTACCTGCTCCTGGAAGAACACAGCCAGAGCAGGGAGATCCCGAGCGGTTGTGAGCATGTGATGTGCCGTGCCACATTCCACCCTGTCGGTCACACGTGTTCACTCTCCCCCCACGTGAAAGACTATCACACGTTTATGGCGTCAGGCTGTCAAGGTCCACCCTGTGTCCAATCAGCCCCTCCTGACGTGGGGTCTCGTGAACCGAAAGGCAGGTTCATTGCTTCCCCAGTGGTGGAGCAGAGACCACCACTTTGGAAAGAGGAAGGGCAGGAGACCCACAACAGCCCATGCCGGTCCTGATGTCCTGCTGGGCAGATACTTCAGAGCCGAGGCAGGGGTTCGGGTGTTCCTTGATTAGGAGAACGCCCCAGTCTGCCGTTTGCATGACTCTGGATCACCCTCTGGAAGTTACACTCTTCTCTCATCCTCCCCGGCTCCCTCTGAGGAAGGCACTGGAAGAAATGCCCTCCCCGATGGCAAGCAGATTTCTTAACTTGTCTCCCACCCATAGGAAAGATGGGAGCTGAGGATCATTTTAGTTGGCAGATGGTCACAGTCTGTTTGCATTCAGGTTCGAAGTGTGTTTGGCGCTTCGTGAAACCATTGTTTGTTTTTAATCTTTGATCCCAGGTCCTCTCTCTACGCTCAGTCACAAGTACTTTGAGCTTTTGGTTCTTCCAAGAGACCAAATTCCGGGTCTTTCTCCCGGGGCCGTTTTGTGCAACTGAGAAGATTCCACTGGGGGATTTCGACAAAAGGAGTTAACAGTCACACATTTGATTTAGTCTTTACCAGGAGGTCGTGCCTTAATGGCCAACCTTGATTTGGTGAGAAGTATAATAGTTCCATTTGCAAATCCTTCAAGTCCTGGAATTTTTGGATTTTCTATATTCCCTTTCAGTTGCAAAGGAGTGGGTTGGTTTTTTTTGTTTTTGTTTTGGGATGGGGGGCTTCCTTCCCTGCATAGGATGTAAAGGTCTCCTGTAACAATCAATTCACACTGATAACATTCTGAAAACTAGTTTAGTAGGTGCATTTTTTACCTTCTGAGTTATCACAGGTGGTATTTGTTGCCAGATGTTTCAGTGCTGCGTACCTTGGGTTGCCGTTTTTCCAACTTCCTGCAAGAGTTTTCTGGCACCCTATCACCTAGACCCAAAACCAATGCCACCGATTTCGGCTTTCTGTCATGGCAGCCCCTCCTTCTGTGCACCGGTTTCTGCATTAGTCAGCTTTTGCTGCAGTAACTAACAGCCCCCAAATCTCTGTGGCATCCAGCAACCAGCATTTATTTTCCACTTAAGAATCCTGCAAGCCAGCTGCAGCTCTGCTGAGCCTGGCCGTGCTTCGCATGTCTTCTCATGCCAAGACCGGAGAGGAAAGAGCAGCCGCCATCTGGGCTGTGCTCTTCTTCTGGTGGAGGGCGGGACCTCCAGGGGGAAGTGGAAACCCACACTACCTCGTAAAGCCTCTGCTGGGACCTGGCACACTGTCACCTTCTCCCGCAGGTGACATGGGAAGTTCAAAGTTAATGGGGCGGGATGTACCCTTCCCCTTCTGGGAAGTCATGCGAAGGGCACCGGGGGGAGGCAAAAGATTTTGAACAAGTACCACTGTGTCTCACAGGTACAGACTCCGTACAGAAACCCAAGAGTGAATCAGCAAGGACAGCGGTGCTGCATTTTTATAGCGGGAGAAGCATAGGCCTGATATAAACCGCGGGGCCTCCGACTCAGGTGGTCCTCCGGCCATGCACCCGGCTCCAGGCCGCAGAGAGAACCCCGTGGGGAGTTGCGACACCACCACTTATAAGCGTACCTTAGGCCAGAGGCTTTTCCTCTTTGAATCTCAGGTTCCTCTTCACTAGTAACAAAGGTAATAGCTACCTTTGGATTAGATGATGCCTCGAGTTGCTCTCAGGGATGATGCTTTGATTCTCGGCCGAACCACTCCATCTGGCAGGAGTTATTACATTATGAGGAGTCTGAGCTGTGGTGGGAAGAGCACAGGCTTAGGAATCAGGCTGATTTGAGTTTTAACCCCATTCTGCCATCTACCAGATGTGGAACACGGGCCATCTTAAACTCCCTGGGTTGATTTCCTTGTCTGTGTAGTGAAGATAATAGCATCCAACTCATAGGGCGTTGTTAGGTTTATTTCAGGTAATTCCTGTTGTGAGAAAATTCTTCATTATATTGAGTCAAAACCCGACGCCCTCACCTGTGAACTTTGGCCCCAGTGCTCCCTCTGTCAGGGGGCAGCGAGGCCGTTAGGAGCACAGGTGCCGGGCTCCCTGGGTCTGAGCCCAGCTCTGCCAGCTCCTCGTCAGTGTGGCTTTGGGAAGGATGCTTAGCGCCTCTGTGCCTTAGCGCGCTCGTATCTACGTGAGCCACTCGTCGTATCTGCTCACAGCCTGACCGTGAGAACAGATGAGCTAACGGGTGCAATGCTAGCTGCTATTGTTGCTGTTGCTGTTATTGTTTCAAAAGGCAGCTTCTTCAGGTACCTGAACCCAGCTTTCATGCCTTCGGTACCCTCCCGTGTTTCTCCAGGCTAAACCACCGGGTCCCCTCGAGCATCCAGTAGGTGTCAGATTTTCTGCACTCCTCACCTGTCCTCTCGGGAATCAGCTTCAGCAGCCGTTGTCATGGGGTGAAGGAACGGCAAGTGCATTCAGAGGTGGAGTCAACGTCCACAGGGCCAATGGCACCCCAGGTGTCTCTAGACACGTCCACGGACACGCAGAGTCCGTCCCAGCCCCCTCCTGGGGCGTCCTGGCCTCCTCACTCAGCTTGGGCCTTGCCCTGCCCTCTCCCGAAGGTGGTGACTTAATGCTTATCTGACCCTGTCTCCAGGACCACCCACTTGCCGCTTGAAATGTTTTGCCTGACTTAGATTTTCCTAGGCCAGCACTAAGGATTTTACAGGTTTGCCTTTGACAGGCCTTCTAATTCTAGCATCATAACCATTTATTTATTCTTTGCTTTAGGGTTCATTTCTTATTCTCCAGCATTCTGCTTTAATGGTCTGGAATAGTTATCTTGCTGAGTGGATCTCTGAAAGTGTTAACTTAAACAGCGGGGAAAAAGGTAACAATTTCCTGAATTTCCTGGTCTTTTCAAGTAGAGAATAAGAGGGGAAATATATTATTTTTGCGAAATGTGTGAAATGGTCACTTATTCTTCACTTATATTTAAAGTGGAGGTTGATCCTCTAGCATTTATACCGATAACATCGAGTCAACTAAGACTTCTTAAAAAATTCCTATCTTTAGATACCAAGCACACCATATTAGCATTTGGAATGAAGATAAAATACCCACAGTATTTGAATAAAACTCAGTTGTCTTATAGGAAGCACAGTCTACCCTAGGAATATAGGGTTTACCTGAGAGAGGGTCGTAAGGGCAAATATTCTCTGAGCACCACCTGGGTCACACCACTGAAGAGGTGAAATCATGGCGCACACCCTGCGTTTCCTTTCCGCACCCCTCTTAGCTTGACTGCAGTGACAGCCCTGCTGGTTTCTCAGTAGCCAGGCATCGTGCTGATGTTTAAGAGTCGGGGATAAGGGACTTCGCTGGTGGCGCAGTGGTTAAGAGTCCGCCTGCCGATGCAGGGGACATGGGTTCGAGCCCTGGTCCGGGAAGATCCCACATGCCGCGGAGCAACTGAGTCTGTGCGCCACAACTACTGAGCCCGTGAGCCACAACTACTGAAGCCCACACGCCTAGTGCCTGTGCTCCGCAACAAGAGAGGCCACTGAGGTGAGAGGCCCGCGCACCGCAACAAAGAGTAGCCCCCGCTCGACGCAACTAGAGAAGGTCCGCGCGCAGCAACAAAGACCCAGTGCAACCAAAAATAAATAAATAAAAAATTTAAAAAAAAAGATTCAGGAATAAATTCACTAAAAGACAGGGGAACTTTCTTAAGCAATGTCTCCTGAAATTCCTCTCTAGATAGCGCCAGGCGTGTTTTAAGTACTTTAAGCTGGGAACTTTCCATGCTTTCCACCATTGGAGTTGGACCAGTTTGGGAAAATATGTGCCATAAATAATCTTCAGAACATTTTAACATACTGCCAATAGTATTAAAAGTCAAAGCTTTCATAAAACTTAGTTTACTTTTCCCTGTAACTTAAATCTGGAGCGGTTTAAAAACGTTCATGGCTCCTGCTAAATTACGCATTCCGCTTTAGCCTTCTGGGGCTGGGGGCTGCCCAGCCTGGGCCTGGAAGCTTGCTGGCTCCGGCCCCGTGAAGCTCCATGCTCCACGCTGTACTGACACCTCCTCACAGCCCTGCAGAGCCAGTGGCTCCCGGCCCCGCCCCGCCCCACTTCCCGCCCTGACCTTAGTGTTCTCTGTTTCTGAACTTGCATAAAGTGGATCTTAGGTCACTGATTTGAGACCTTTCTTCTTTTCTAACATAAACGCTTGATGCTGTGAATAGCTCTCTAAGCACTGATTTAGGTGCATCCCAGATTTTTGATATGTTGGGTTTTCATTTTCATTCATGACAAAATATTTTCTAATAGCCTTTGTAATTTCTCCTTTGACCTGTGGGTTATTTATGTGTGTTGTTAAATTCCAGCTGTTTGGAGATTGTCCAGATTATCTTTCTGTTATTGATTTCTGATTTAATTCTGTTGTGGTCAGAGAACATACTTTGCATGATTTCAGTCCTTTTGAATTTATTGACATTTGTTCTATGGCCTTCAGTATTTTGGCAAATGTTCTGTGTGCACTTGAAAAGACTTTATATTTTGCTGTTGTTGTGTGGAATGTTCTATAAATATCAATTAGGTCAAGTAGGTTATAATGTTGTTGAAGTCTTCTATATCTTTACTGCTTCTCTAACTTTTCTTTCAAAGAAATTTTTTTAAATGAGAAACAAAAGTCTTTTATATCTACTCACATTCTTACCGTCTCGGGAGTTCTTTATTCTCTTGTGTACATCCAACGTTCTGTCTGGCATCCTTTTCCTTCTCCCTGAGGCATTGCTTTGACCTTTCTGGTGGAGCTGGTCTGCTGGTGATAAAGTCTGTCCAATGCCGGGAGTCATGGAGCACAAACTCTTTCTGGCCTTGTTGGGCTCCTGGGGGTGTACTGCCTACTCCTCCTTCCCGCCCCACCCTGGCCTGGATGGTCTCCTGACCCGGACCACAGATGCACAGGCCAGCACTCAGCAGAAGATGGGAGGGGACTCCCCTTCAGATCTCTGGACCTTGTGTCTGTGCTCTTACCTCCTCTCTGGGGTTCGGGCCCACAAGCTTCAGCCTCCTTGCCTCCCCAAAGTCTGGAGTCTGTCTTGTCAACTCAGGAGACCCAAAGGGATGTGTTTGGGTCCTTCGCCCTGGGACGGACACGCTGGAGGCGGTGAGCTGGGGCAGCTACACACCGTCTCTCCCTCAGGGATCAGCGCTCTTCGCTGCCTGCGGGCCAACATCTGAAAGTCATTGTTTCATACATTTCATTTGGTGTTCTAGCTGTCTAAGGTGAGGAAATAAATTTGATTCCTCTTACTCCTTCACAGCTGAAAGCAAAAGTCCTTTCCATCTACTGTTTCAATAGAAGAATTTTAATTGTGGTAAAATACACATAACGTAAAATTTACCATCTTGACCATTTTAAGTATACAGTTCAGTAGTGTTAACTACATTCACATCGTTGTGCAGCTATCACCACCATCATCTCCAGAACTTTTCCATCTTCGAAAATTGAAACTCTGTCCCCGTTAAACACTGACTCCCCATTCCGCCTTCCCCAGGCCCTGCCACCCACCCTTCTACTTTCCGTCTCTATGAATTTGATAACTTCTAGATCCCTCATATAAGTACAATCGTATAATATGTGTCTGACTCATTTTGCTCAGCATAATGTCCTGAAGGTTCATCCATGTTGTAGCATGTGTTAGATTTACCTTCCTTTTAAAGGCTAAATTTCCATTGTATGGATGGACCACATTTTGTTTATTCACTAATCTGTCAATAAACAATCGGGTTGCTTCCACCTTTTGGCTATTGTGGATAATGCTGCTATTCTCTAGGGACCTGTAATATGCCACAAGCTTGTTAAAACTCTTCGAATACTGACAGCCATCTCACCAGATTGTCCAGTTTGTTTTTACAGGTGCATGTGAGTGTGTATATTTTTTTATATAAAATTCTCATGGGAAGAAGAAGAGATAAATGGATATAGTTCCTTAGCCAACTTTGATCAAATTCCCGTTCCTTGCCATTTTCAGTTTCTTTTTTCTTTCCTTTCCATTTTCTCTTTATCACCTTCTCCCCTTTCTCCCTCCTTTTTCTCTTTCCCTCATTCTTGGCTTTTCCTTTCCTCTTCTGCTCTGCTTAGCCCACCTCTTTCCCCTCTCTCCCTTCGATGGAGGTGTGGTCGCGGCTACATGAAGCCGCTTTGTGTGCAGAGACCAGTCAACACAGTTGACAGGCCGACGTGCTAACAGGAAGCAGCTCACACGCCAGGAGGGAACAGCGGGCATGAGCATCCGTGACTGCAACCTGAAATGAAAAGAAGCACAGACGTAGCAGTTCAGTCATTCAGTGAGGGAGGTTATTTTTGGCTTTCGGTGATCCAGGAAGGCTTCACTGAAGTACTGACAGTTGACTTGAGTCCTAAGAATTGGGCACAGTCGGGCTTACCGATGATGGCAAAGCTGTTCTAGGTTGAAGAAATGATGTGAGCAAAAGCTAAAAACCTTCTGCCTCCTCGTACAATGTTCTTGTCACTATGTCATTCAGCTCTCTTACCCCAAGAATTCTTTTCAGCTAACTTTTTAAATTTCAAAGCAATATATGGGAAACTATATATGTATGCTATAATTTAAACTGGGCAATGAAAATTAAGTTGTTTCTTCTTCATGCACTTTGCCCATTTTTTGAATGGTTTTAGATGTTGTGCCTTGCAAATATTTGTTCAGTTTTATCATTTGTCTTTTGCTTTTTACATCCTATTGTTCTTAGGAAAATAATTCTTAAGAAACTAATTGCTCCTGAAACAAAAGAGCAGCCTCGCAGTAATTCTGACTAATGATAAGTCATCTGAATGAGTAAAAAGTTAGAATGACTAATTTAGAGTTTTAGTTTTATTGTTTTGAAGGCATTTTGTCACCCTTGGTTGTCAAACTAAGTCTTAGCAATTAGAGCTCTTCGGGAACATGTTTTAATAAATAGATGGTAATTTTATCACAGCGAACATCTTTCATTTGTAAGTGCAAAGAGGTTATTCCAGACATCTTGTTTATATTGTTGATTTGCTGAGAAAAAGTTTTATCTTTAAACAAATGTCGATTTTTTAACCCAATCCCTACTAAATGAGTTATCATCAATTCTGAATTAACGGTTTTCCAATAATGTAGTGAGATAAAACAGCCCATATGTACCTCATTTTATTATTATATCAGTAGAGTTCTAGGTTTCTTTTTGATTTCAACTTTAATCATGAGAAAATTATTAAAATATATTTCCTGCAATCCTCCCAGATTTACTGTCAATGTCAAGTGGGACAGTGTGTGAAAATTGTCTTGGAAAACAAAGACACTTACCTCCTTGGTCTGGTGTTGAGAGACCTCCAAACTAGCCTGGATTTTTTAACATCTCACCCTCAGTTCCCCTACAGTGATATTCTGCTTTAAAACTTTCACAGGGCTGTTCCCATGGCACATCTGTCCATGCCCTCCTCTGTTTAAGGTTCTCTCATATCTCCCCATCACCTACAGGTTAACATCTTCTTAAGAACAGAGCTCTGAAGTCAAAAAGACCTGTGTGCAAATCCTATGCCTACCCCGTACTATGTGACTTACAGGAATGCTCATCTTCTCGAAGCATCAGTTTCCTTGTCTGTAAAATGGGAGTAACTGAGGTTCCCATAGAGGATCGCTGGGGAGACTGAATGAGAATGCAGGTGAAGCCCTCAGCTCATCTGGTCCAGACACGTTGTCACTGCCTCCACACTCCCCGCCACCTCCCTCACAGGCCGATCGGCAGCGTCCTCCCCTCTGCACCAGCACTTCCGTCACACTCAGCCGCGCCACGGTCCAAACGCCTGGCTCTGTTGCATCTTTGTGTTTCTGCCACCCTGTTTCTCTGTCCTGGACACCCTTGTCTTCAATGTCAATGTCTTCAAGTGGCAGTGCAGGCTGACACTCCTCCAGGGGAAGTTCCCTGACCCCGAGTGCCCCTGCTCCCAGGCCTGTGCACATCTCAGCTGCAGGAGTTGTCACAGCAAATCGCAGTTCTTCCCTTGACTTTTGGTTTATTTACTCACATGGTGCCTCACCATATAAATTGGTATGTATTCGAATGGATTCTTTTATAAAAAAATTAACTGTAAGTATCACTCTCCCCTGCCCCCTCTTCCTCTCTTTGCTGAGGGAACCATTAACTTGAACTTGGTGTTACTCCTTCTAATGCGCGTTTTCCTATTTTCTTACACATTTACTTCCCCCAGATTCTATAGAATATAGAATTTGTGTATTTTTAAATTTACATAAAGATTTCCATTTTATAGTGGTTACCCTCAAATATCTAACAGGCATAACTGACCTAACGGAGATCAGGCAGCATGTTCTAAACAGAAGGGGACCGACTTCAGTACCGGCCAACTTCTCCTCCACATCTCACGTCTGTGTGGCCTCCTGTATGGATTCTGTCTTGTTTTTAATCCCCAAGTAAGTTATAATAATGACACAAAATTCCTTTTCCCGGTTAGTGCTTATTTAGATTACTCATCATTTCTTCTGCCACCCCCCTCCTCCTGGGTTTGGTATCCTTCTTACACAAGTACTGTCTTCAGAAGTCATTTTCTACTGAAAGTCTGAAAATATCTTTATTTCATTTCACTCTTTGGTTCTCCCACTTTTATTTTGGAAAATTGTAACCTGCAGAAATGTAAGATGATAAAATGTGTATCTTACACCCTTCACCTAGATTTACAGATTCTTAGTGTTTTCCACTGATGCTTTCTCTCTCTTTCATACACACACACACTTATGTTAGACTAAAGCATCTGAAAAATCTGTCGCGCTATTCCCCCTCGATACTCCGACACCTATCAACTGTAAGTAGGAACGTTCTCCTCCACAATCACAGTAGAAATATCACTCTTTAAATTTTAACATTGATTTAGCACTATTATCTAGTATATAGTTCATATCCAAATGTCCCTTATTATAACCATAAAGAACTTCATAGCTCTTTTCTGTTCTGGCATCCAATTAACGATTATTCATTGCGTTAGTTCTCATGTCCTCTTCATCTCCATATCCTTAATCTAAGAGTTCCTGGACTTTTGTTCAACTCAACATTGACATTTTTGAAAACTCCAGACTAGTTGTTTTGTAGAATGTTCTTCAGTCTTGAGTTTATCTGATTGTTTTATCTTTATTAGATTCAGGTTAAACATTTTGGTGATATTATGCCCTTCTCAGTGCACCACATCAGGGGGCACTGGATGTCTGTTTGTCTCATTATTGATGATTTTTGATTAAGGGATTATTTGGTTAAATGGAGGCCAACAGATTTTTCCACATGTAAAGATGCATTTTTTTTTCCTTTGTAATTAGTTAAAAATCTGTGTGGCAATACTTTGAAACTATGTGACTCTTCTGTTTCCCAATGGTTTTAACATTTATTGATGACTCTTGCTTCAGTCAAATGCTAGTGATTTTTTAAGCTTCTACCATTCTATGTTTTTAAAGTTAGCATTCTTCTGTAAAGAACTGCTTTTCCTTCTCCATACCTCCGCCCTTTAAAAAATTTTTTAGAACGGACTCATGTGCTCTCTGTATTAATTTAACATGTTATATAATCCTTCAGTTATTCATTCTGATGCTCAAATTGTTCCACATTTGGCTGGCGAGGGTCCATTCAAAGTGTGTCCTATATCCTTTCGACATGTTCTCATCTGATTTTGAGAGTTTCTCACCTTCTGGCACAACAGGTGCTCACCTTGTATTTTCCCTGCCCACGGCCCTGGAATCAGCCAAGGTTCCAAGAGGCATGGTTCCTTTAAGTAGAGTATGGTGGTATTTAGAAACCAAGACCTGGGAACTAGGTGTGCTCATTACTACTGAGGTATTATTGCTTTTAAGCTCTTTCAGTGGACAGAGCAAGGAGATATATAAGATATATATAATAATATAAGATATATAATAATATAAGACATATTATATAAGGGATATATGTATCTCCTTCCTCTATCCACTGAAAAAATATGTTTATATTTTTATATATTATATATGTAAGTTATATATAAAATCATGCACTTATACTGGCACTTCTGAATTTCAATTTAGTACTGATATCACAGGGTTCTTTCTCCCCTCCCCGCATTACATATTTGTATCTCCCTTATCCCACAGTGAGAGCACTGATTTCCAACAAAATTAATATATTTATTTATTTTCTCAATTCTATAATTCACACTAAACTGTTTGCCATTGCTATACTAATACCACTACCTACTTTAAAGTCATTAAGTACAATTCAGGATTTCTTTCTAGGTTTTTTTGTGTGTGTGCATAAAAGATATTCCCACTGAGGAGGGAGGGATAAATTGGGAGATTGGGATCGACATATACACACTACTGTATATAAAATAGATAACTAATAAGAACCTGCTGCACAGCACAGGGAACCCTACTCAATACTCTGTAATGGCCTCATGGGAAAAGAATCTAATAAAAAAAAAGAGTGAATATATGTATATGTATAACTGATGCATTTTGCTCTACACCTGAAACTAGCACAACATTGTAAATCAACCACACTCCAATAAAAATTTTTAAAAAAATAGATATCCCATTGAGAGCTACAATCAGTTACTGGGTTCCAAACTTTCTTGGATTAATTCTTTTTTTTTCTTATGCATATTATAATTATCTATTTGATGTAGAGTTAGGTTGATTAGTTTCTGTCTGAATCAACTGTAGGAAAATTTTCTATCTCTGTTGATTTAGTAATATATTTTTGGATATGTAAATCATTAGCATAGTTCAAAAGTTAAAACTCCATGAAAATATACACTCAGAGAAGCCCAATCCTGTTTCCTAATCTCTACATCGTACTCCATTCTCAGCTATGCCCCATAAACAGCCATTTTTCTAAGTTTCTGTTATATCCTTTCTGTGTTTCTTTTTGCAATAATAAGCATGTACCACAGAATGGGAGAAAATATTTGCAAGTCATATGTCTGGTAAAGTCTGTTGTCCAGAATAGGTAAAGAAGTCTTACAATTCAACAATAAAAGTACAAATAACCTAATTTTAAAAGGGACAAAGTGTTTGTTTGTTTGCTTATATCAAAATATAATTGACCTGCAATGGTGTTAGCTCCACGGGCACAACATAGTGATTCGATATTTCTATATGTTACCAAATGATCACCACGATAAGTCTTGTTACTATCCATCACCTTAAAAAGTTCTTACAATATTTGGACTAGATTCCCCATGCTGGACATTTCATCCCCATGACACATTTATTTCGTAACTGGAAGTTTGTTCCTCTTAATCTCCCTCACCTATTTCACTCATGCCCCAAGCCCCTCCCTTCTGGCAACCACCTGTTTGTTCTCTGTATCTGTGAGTTTGTTTCTGTTTTATTTTATTTTTTTAATTTCACGTCTGAGTGAAATCATATGGTATTTGTCATTCTCTGACTTATTTCACTCAGCATAATACCCTCTGAGTGCATCCACATTGTGGCAAATGGCAGGATTTCACCCCTTTTATGACTAATATTCCATTTTACATAAATAACACATCTTCTTTATCCATTTGTCTATTAGTGGACGCTTAGGTTGTTTTCACATCTTGGCTATTGTAAATAATGTTGCAGTGAACATAGGTGTACATATGTCTTTTCAAATTAGTGGCTTTTTTTCCTCAGAAAAATACCCAGAAGTGGAATTGCTGGATCGTGTGGTAGTTGTATTTTTAATTTTTTGAGGAACCTCCGTACCAATTTCCACAGAGGCTGTACCACTTTATGTTCCCACCAATAGTGCATGACAGATCCCTTTTCTCCACACCTTCTACAACAATTATTATTTGTTGTCTTTTTGGTAATAGCTGTGCTGACAAGTGTGAGGTGATACCTCATTGTGGGTTTTATTTGCATTTCCCTGATGACTAGGGATGTTGAGCATCTTTTCATGTGTCTGTTGGCCATCTGTATATCTTCTTTGGAAAAATGTCTATTCAGGTCCTCTGCCCATTTTTAAATTGGGTTATTTGTTATTTTGAAGTTGCATCCTCTGAGTTCTTTGCATGTTTTGAATATTAACCCCTTATCAGATATATAGTTCACATATACCTTCTCCCATTCGGTAGGTGGCCTTTTCATTTTATTGATAGTTTTCTTCGCTGTACAAAAGCTTTTTAGTAGTTTGATGTAGTCCCATTTGTTTATTTTTGCTTTTGTTTCCCTTGCCTGAGGAGATATATGCAAAATAATATTGCTAAGACCAATGCTGAAGAGCTTACTGCCTATGTTTTCTTCTAGGAGTTTTGTGGTTTCTGGGATTAGGTAGTATTGATTGTTGCAGAACCTTGTGATAATAAAAACCACTCAATTGTGCACTTTAAAATGGTGACTTTTATGGTATACGAATTATATCAATAAAAACCTAAGCATTTTTTTATATATTAATGAGCACCTTGCTTTGTTTTCAGTTAATATCCTGGAAATCAATTCGTAAAAACCTTCACCATTCCTTTTTTACAGCAGCTACAAATTCATTGTACCATAGTTTATTCTACAGTCTCCTGTATATTGACATTTAAATTATTTTCATTATTTTTCTATTATAAGTAATGCCACAATGAATATTTGTGCATATGTTTGGGTATCGTTGGGGGTGATTTTCCCTTCAGTCTTGAATGAAGTCTGGATGTGAATAAAGTTCTAGGTTGATAGTTTATTTTCTTTCAACCCCTTGATGCTATTATTCCATTTTCTTTAGCCACCTTATTTTTCCGATAAGGAATCTCCTGCCAGTTCAATTATTCTTTTGTGGGTAATCTTTCTCTATGGTTGTTTTTAAGATTTTTCCCATCGCATTTGCTGTCTGCCATTTCACTAGGTAGTTTATTTCCTCCTGCTTAAGATACACTACGTTTCTTAAGTCTGAAGAATCACGTCTTTTATCAATTCCAAAATTCTTAGGGTTTTTTTTTCATGGACATTGTTTTTCTTTTTCTTATTGTAGTCTCTCTTTCTAGAACTCCTATTTAAACATATATTGAACCTTCTTCTTTTACCTTACTTTCTCTTAAGCCTCATTTTCATAGTTTCTATCTCTTCTGTCTTTGCTATATTCTGGGAAATTTTCTTGATCTCTCTTCCATTAGATTATTTTCACTTTAGCTCTGTCTTACTGATATTTATCCTCACCTCTGAATTTTTAATTTCAATGACAATATTTTTCATTTGGAGAAGTTCTATTTGCTACTTTTTAAATCGGCCTTTTCTTTTCATAATATTTTATTATTTTGTTAGAATTTCCATTTTTTCTTTTATGTTTAATAATTTGAAACTTTCTTATTTTATAGGCTCTCTCAAATTACTCTCTTGCCTCACGTTCAGGGGGTGTAAAGCTGATTTTTGAATATACTGACTCTTCCTGATGGTGGCTGTATTTTGTGTGTGTGAGAGCTCATCTTCATTAGTACTTAATTCTCCTATTCATGAATTGTGGAAGTGTTATTATGGAATGTTTTTGCATTGTGTGTGTCATTGTCCCACTGGTTTCATTGTTCTGGAAATGGTTTAAATTAATTTTTCAGATTAAGGAGTCCTACAAAACACAAGTAACTTTTCTTTGTCTTTTTGATATTTCTTATTTTCTGGCATATACTAATTGTCTTCTTTTTTTCTATCAGGCTTAGCTCTGCATTTTAAATTTCTTTCTTATATTTCACCTAGAACATTATGTGCTTATAGCAGGAATGGGTCCATGATAGCTCACTCTGCCAGGTAGCTAAAATCAGAAATCTTTAAATAGGTATTTTTTTTAATTTCTATTTTACATTGGAGCTTAGTCTATTAACAATGTTGTGTTAGTTTCAGGTGTACAGCAAAGTGATTCAATTATGCCTATACATGTATCTATTCTTTTTCAAGTTCTTTTCCCATTTAGATTATTACAAATACTGAGCAGAGTTCCCTGTGCTGTACAGTAGGACCTTGTTTCTTATCTGTTTTAAATACAGCAGCGTGTGCATCATGTCAATCCCCAACTCCCAAGGTATCCCTCTCCCCCACCCTTCCCCCTGGTAACCATAACTTCAGTTCTCTAAGTCTGTGAGTGTGTTTCTGTTTTGTAAATAAGTTCATTTGTATCCTTTTTGTTTTAAGATTATGCATATAAGCGATATCATATGATATTTGTCTTTCTCTGTCTGACTTACTTCACTTAGTATGATAATCTCCAGGTCTATCCATGTTGCTGCAAATGGCATTATTTCATCCTTTTTTATGGCTGAGTAATATTCCATTGTGTATATGTACCACATCTTCTTTATCCATTCATCTGTTGATGGACATTTAGGTTGCTTCCATGACTTGGCTATTGTAAACAGTGCTGCAGTGAACATTGTGTGCATGTATCTTTTGACACCATGTTTTTCTCTGGATGTATGCCCAGGAGTGGGATTGCTGGATCTTTAAAATAGATCTTAAAAAAAAATAGATCTTTAAAAAAAACTTTAAATAGATTTTTTATTGTAGTAAACTATGTATAACATAAAACTTGCTATTTTAACCATTTTTAAGTGTACAATTCAGTGGCATTAATAATATTCCAAAATATTTTCATCACCCCAGACAGACACTCTATACCTATTAAGCATTAACTCCCCATTCCCTCCTCCCCCACCACTCCTGGTAACCTCTAATCTACCTTCTATCTCAATGAATGTGCATATTTTAGATATTTCATCAAAGTGGAATCATACAATATTTGTCATTTTGTATCTGGCTTATTTCACTTAGCATAATGTTTTCAAGGTTCATCCACATTGTAGCATATATCAGAACTTCATTCCTTTTCTTGGCTAAATACTATTGTATTGAATGAACGTCCCACCACTTGTTTATTCATTCACCTGTCAATATGCTTTTGGGTTGTTTCCACCTCTCTGCTGTTGTGAATAGTGCTACAGTGAACACTCACTGTGTGTTTTAGTCCCTGTTTTCGATCCTTTGGGGTTTACACCTAGGAGTGGACGTGCTGCATCATATGGTAATTTTATGTTTTTTAAATATATTCTTAGCAAAATAAAATAAATCACAAAAGATGTAGCACTCAAACAGCAGAGATAGTGAGGGTCTTCTAGCAAGCTTCCTCTGTCTAGGTTAACACGATATTCAGGGTTAAGACCAATACTTTGTAGCTCTGGAATCGCCCAGTTACTGTTACATATTACCATGTGCATCCAATGTGATTTTCTGTGGAACTACAGTAATCTGATTGAGCGAGTGCTTGTGTACATACTGCTCGTTCTTTTATTCTTATTTCAGGAGGGGTGGTTTGTTTGTTTAGGGCTTGGGGTGATGCTGAATTAGCGCTATATTCATTCCTGCTTCACAGTTATCCCCTGGCCTTTCTCATCACTTCTCTGCTGCTTAGCTTTCCTTTACTTAAACATGTATTGAGTGTCTACAATACACTCGATTCTGTGCTATCAGTGAGATAAGACGTGGGTCCTAGTGAGGGAAACAGAGGCAGAGAGAGAAGATTACAGTGCAGTGTGGTGAAGGCTGTGATAGAAGAAGCATGGAATGTCCGTGGAACTGGATTTCTAACCCAGATGAAACACTCATTTGGGTTCCAGAGAGTGACAGAGAATTCACTGCTCAGGTCCATGTGGAAATAAGGAAGGCAGGGTTTGAGGGAAGTCACCCAATCCAGGTGAAGATCTTCTTGGTCTAGTTCCCCACCGTGACCTTGTGCCCAGGTGACACTGGCAGGTCCCTTCATAGACTGCTGGCCAGATGCCCACCCACGGCCCAGTCAGCTGTGAGCAGAAAGGGTGGGTCACATGGAAACAACATCGTGACTTTAGGGGAACGACCCCTAAAGCGTGTGGTGGACGTGTCAGGGTGTTCTGACCCTTAGTCCGTCTGCTACAACTGGCCATTAACAATCCCTTCCTTCCTTTAAGAACTCTGGCATCTGGTCGTCTCAGCTGCTTATCACCCCTAAGCTTATAGCGATAGTTGTCTTCTCCCTCCAAATCACTTTTAATATATTTTTGATGTCAAAGAGGAAATCATGCTCTTCTGTAAGAGAATACATAGTTGTGTTTTACCTGTGTTTTCCCTGGTCTCTAGAGCAGGGGTAAGGAAAAGGCAGCATTCTTTGGGGGATTCAGGAGGAAAAGAAATCATTTTTTGGATGCCTTCGAATAAAGAAGGAATAAGCCATATTTGAAAGGCACGGGTTGAAGTCCCCTGCATCTGTAGGTGTTCTTTCCACCAACATAGGTAATCTTGGGGTTCTAGGATGGTCTGTCAGGAGATGAAAGTGAAGCCACATCTAGATGGTCTTTCTCTACTCAGGTGGACGGGGGGCGGGAAGGAGATTAGGAAGGTGGCCCCTTTGACTGTGCCTCTTGGCCCATTTTCCTCCTGGCTCCCCTGAAGGTTATTTATTCCTGGAACCGGCTGTACAAATGAATAGGGAATTTCTTGGCACAGGTAATGGAGGGGTCCAGGGGCAGACTGTCTTCGGACACAGCTGTACCCGCATGCTTGACTTCTCGGACTGGGTTTCCTTCCATGTCTGCCTCTGCTGTCCTCCAGTTTGGCTGCATTCTCAAGCTCTCAGGTGGTGACCCGACGGCCTCTAGTCTTAATCCTGCTTTGGCCCTGGGCCGGTGCTCCAGCTACTCTGTGGGTGGCGCTGTGGACTGTGTTAGGGGCAGCTGGTGGAGCGGGCACGGGCCTTGATCCTCGTGTTGTGGCCTCCTGAGGGTGGCACGGCCACTGACAGCACTGATTGACCCTTAATACTTCAGTGTGTCCCCAGCCCTCCCGGAGATGATAAGCCTGGGAAACGCCTGGAGGGCAGGGACCATCTGTGTGGTCCCCACAGAGCCTGGTGTAGTGTCTTCCAGGCATC
Organism: Balaenoptera borealis; assembly: GCF_965194805.1. NCBI lineage: Eukaryota > Metazoa > Chordata > Mammalia > Artiodactyla > Balaenopteridae > Balaenoptera > Balaenoptera borealis. The sequence goes on along the minus strand of NC_138872.1, from coordinate 86,055,594 downwards.
AAGTGTGTGCAGATGGATTTGTTCTGTATGCGCTGTGCAAGGTGAGGTTTCAAACAAATACACACTTTCTAAGTACAAATATTTTAAAATTTACTACAGAGAAGCTCGATGATTAAAGAATCCTCTCTTAATGCACATGATCTTTGGCTTTATCTTTTTGTATACCTCACTTGCTTAAAGTAAAGTCCCCCTTAAAACATAAATCAGCCTCTTTTGGATAAACGTTAAATGCAACAGGCTTGAAACACAGCCTTGAAAACATAAATGAGCACTAAGGATCATTACGCGTCGACACCCAGGGGGAAGTAAATCTTTTATAGGAGAAGAAGCAGAGGCCGAGGGTAAGGTTCATTGAAAATGTATAAAAATAATAAAAGCGCCCGTGGATTGAAAGGCCATCTGAAGGGACTGCTAACTTTTTGGTGATGCCGATGTGGAAGCATTGTGTTTCTTTGCAGGGAAAACAATGACACAGTGTACGATGTTTCCCCTCTTGCTGCATCAGCAGACAGTCGCATTATTTTCCGGTGGAATGTGCAGAGCTCGGTACCTCTGTTCTCTCTGCAGCTCACAGAGCCTCAGCAGAGAGACAACCGGAACATTTCAAAGAGAGATGAGACAAAAACATTATTCTGCTGTGCTGCCACATTGCCACAGCACAATACTCTGTTCAAAATTGTCTCTTGTGAGGCACATTTTAAAAGCCGTATTCTGTCTATAAAGGCTCTCTGTGTTGGAGAATTCACATGCAACATTCGCTGCATGCTGCAGAGTATTGCCTCAAGAGGCCAGATTCTTCTGGCCAGGGAATCTGTTTCCTTAGCATTCTGGAAGGTGCCTGAGCTTTCCAAGGTCACGAAAAAGTATTAACTGACTGCACTGTTCTGTCACACTGGTGCTACCATCCTGGTCTGAAGCCTCCCTGGGCCACTATGAAGGTCTGCCCCAACGGTGTTTTCTGCACACACACACACACACACACACACACACACACAAACACACACACACACCCCTCTTCCTGCACTCAGGGTATATGGTCACCATTGGAAGATGAGAAGATTTAGGGCTCAGGGATTCTGAGCAAAATCTCAATAAAGCAGAAACAGCTTCTTTTTTAATTCTAGTTTTCTGTTTCAGGGCCCAGGAAACTCAGTTTCATGGGCCTCCTGAGGAATCCATAGTTTTGTAGGAGTTCCCTTCTAGGCAGAGATCACGGCAATATTTTCCTTGACTGTATCTCAGATCAGCTGCCTCAGGCACTGCCTTCCCAGCCCAAACTCAGGGGACGACTGGGAACCCCAGAAGTAGCGGGGGCCCCTGTGTCCCCCATCTCCACACCATGCTGTCTGGGAACACTCGGGAAGCATCTGTGGGTTACTCAAGTTTGTCTGTAGGAAAGGACATTGGATATCAGTTCTACCGAAAGCCTTCCTTTTTTAGCTGGCCCAATCTATCCTCTAATAATTTTCCACATACGTGGTTTCTCACACCCTTTTTCTCATGAATACATCTGTACCACTTACAGTGTTATATTCTACTTCTTTTCAGATTGATCTGTTGGCATAGAATTATTCTTCTATCCATTATTATTACAACATTCAGTGCAATCATCATTAGCCCATTAGTTCATAACTATTACTATCAATGCTAATATAATGACTATTAACTAAATATGAATAATTCAAGCTATCACTAATATAATTACTATTATTAACGATATTCCATCTCACACGATTTGTCTTTGGCGCCTCACCTCCCTCTACTCCCTTTTACCTTCTCCCTGCCTTGCCTAACAAACCAAACAACCCAGGGTTCCTAGCAGATCCTGAGAGTCAACCTTCCCTCCCCGGGACATAATGATGTGTGTCAGTGACCAATGGACGGTTAGTTCATCTGCAGAGAGGCAAGACCTAGGGTGAACGGCTGGTTGTGCGGCCCGGAGGTGTGCACCTTGCCTTCACATCGGATTTTGTCTTTGCTGAGGCCAGGGGGCCCCCCGGAAGTTGCAGGTCGAGAAGCAGAGACGGGTCACGTGCCCGACCCTCCCCACCCATCCAGTGAGGACAGAACGGAGGGCAGCTGGAGGGGGAGGAGTGGGGGGCAGAGGAGCTAGAGTGGCTTTCTCACTCTTGCTGGTGAACTGAGAGAGTTAGCAGAGAGCACTGATCACGTCAAGGCGTTGACCATCCGCATGTGTTTCTCCCCCATGGAGTCAGCCTCTGAGCACAGCACCGGCTTTCAGAGCACTTAAAGAGTCTGAGTGGTCACCTGATGGCGAGTGTGCTGTCGCGTTGGGCCCTGTGGGGTGGCTAGGGGCTGCTGATTCGACGGGACCTACAGTCTAGTCGAGGACCTCACGGTGTCATTCACTGGGACCCGCTGCACGTCAGAGACTGCACGAGACCCGGGCTGCGCACACGCCTCACATCCCAGACGCAGACTGGACCTCAGAGAGGCCTCAGTCCTCCCGGGAAGAGACCAAGCAGAACCACAGTTAGACAGGTGATCAGCGCTAGTGACCACTAGAGCAAGCCCCAGGGGCTCTGAGGTCACAGGGGGGCCCCTAGTTAGCCTGAGGGGGTGCCAGTTCTGAGGAAGCTTTACCGAGGAGAGGACAGTTCGCTGAGCCTTTCAGGATGAAAAGGAAGCAGTGGGGAGGACCGGGCGAAAGGACGGTGCTGGCAGGGAGCCGCCTGCAGAGGCGGGGAAGACACCCCGGGAATGGCAGTCACTCCGCCATGGCTGGCGGCCAGTTTGTGTTCAGGGAGGTGATGGAATATGGGCCTGGGGGTCAATGTGGGAAGATCGTGCTGTGCATACTGAGACTTTTGGACTTTACTCCGTGGGTCGTGGTAACTCATTCAGCACTTCAGCGCTGTGAGCGTCTTAAGACCATGCTGGCTGCAGCACGTGGGCAAACTGGAAGAAGGCTTTTGCAGTATGTCGGATGAGATAACACGAGGGCTTGCACTACGAGTGGCAAAGAGGGTAGAGGGAAGGGATCATACTTGTGAGTTTGGGGGAGAATGTAGAGTCAGCAGGATTTATGATACACTAATTTATGGGGCTAAAGAGAGGGAAGTGTCTTGTATGACTTTCTAGCTTGAAACTTTCTCATTATTATTAATGTGTTATGGTGATCTGCGATCAGTGATTTTTGATGTTACTATTGTAATTGCTTGGGGGCACCACGAACCACACCCACATAAGACAACAAACTTAACTGATAAACGCTGTGTGTGTTCTCACCGTTCCACTGATCGGCTGTTCCCCCATCTCTCTCCCTCTCCTCGGGTTTCCCTGTTCCCCGAGACACAACAGTATTGGAATTAGGCCACTTAATAATCCTACAGTCACTTCTAAGAGTTCAAGTGAAAGGAAGAGTGGCACCTCTGTCACTTTAAATCAAAAGCTAGAAGTGATTAAGCTCAGTGAGGAAGGCATGTCAAACACTGAGAAAGGCCAAAAGCTAGGCCTCTTGCACCTCTTGCTTTAATTTTAAAGTCAATTCAAAGTGCTACTCCAGTGAACACACAAATGGTAAGGAAGCAAAACAGCCTTACTGCTGATATGGAGAAAGTTTTAGTCGTCTGGACAGAAGATCAAACCAGCCACGACATTCCCTTAATGCCAAAGCCAAATCCAGAGGAAGGCCCTAACTCTCTTCAATTCTATAAAGGCTGAGAGAGGTAAGGAAGCTGCAGAAGAAAAGTCTGAAAGTTTGGAAGCTGCAGAAGAAAAGTTTGAAGACAGCAGAGGTTGGTTTAATGAGGTTTAAGGAAAGAAGCCACCTCCATAACATAAAAGTGCAAGGTGAAGCAGCAGGTGCTGACGTAGAAGCTGCAGCAAGTTATCCAGAAGGTCCAGGTAAGATAATTCATGAAGGTGGCCGCGGTAAACAACAGGTTTTCAATGTAGGTGAAACAGCCTTACATTGGAAGTAGATGCCATCTAGGACTTTCATAGCAAGAGAGGAAAAGTCATTGCCTGGCTTCAAAGCTTAAAAGGACAGGCTGACTCTCTTGTTAGGGGCTGAAGCAGCTGGTGACTTTAAGTTGAAGACAATTACCATCCGAAAGCCCTAGGGCCCTTAAGAATTATTGGGCTTCCCTGGTGGCGCAGCGGTTGAGAATCTGCCTGCCAATTCAGGGGACACGGGTTCGAGCCCTGGTCTGGGAGGATCCCACATGCCGCAGAGCAACTAGGCCCATGAGCCACAACTACTGAGCCTGCGCGTCTGGAGCCTGTGCTCCACAACAAGAGAGGCCGCGATAGTGAGAGGCCCGCACATCGCGATGAAGAGTGGCCCCCGCTTGCCGCAACTAGAGAAAGCCCTCACACAGAAACGAAGACCCAACACAGCCAAAAATAAATAAATAAATAAATAAGCTCATTTGTATCATTTAAAAAAAAAGAATTATAATTAATCTACTCTGCACGTGCTTTATAAGTGGAAGAACAAAGCTTGGGTGATAGCACATCTGTTTACAGTGTGATGTGCTGAATATCTCAAGCCCACTGTTGAGACCTACTGCTCAGAAAAAAAGAATCCTTTCAAAATATTACTGCTCAGACAACGCACCTGGTCACCCAAGAGCTCTGACGGAGATGTGCAGTGAGATTCATGTTTTCATGCCAGTTTCATGCACAACATCCATTCTGCAGTCCATGGATCAAGGAGGGATTTCAAATTTCAAGTCTTATTATTTAAGAAATACATTTCATAAGGCTGTAGCCGCCACAGATAGTGATTCCTCTGATGGATCTGGGCAAAGTCAATTGAACACCTTCTGGAAAGGAGTCACCATTCTAGATTCCATTAAGAACATTCCTGATTCATGGGACGATGTCAAGATATCAACAGTAACAGGAGTTTAGAAGAAGTTGATACCAACCCTCACGGATGACGTTGAGAGGTTCGAGATTACAGTGGAGGAAATAACTGCAGATGCAGTGGAGGCAGCAAGAGAACCAGAATTAGAAGTGGAGCCTGAAGATGGGACTGAATTGCTGTAATCTCATGACAGAACTTTCACGGATAAGGAGGTGTTTCTTATGGATGAGCAAAGAAAGTGGTTTCTTGAGCTGGAATCTACTCCTGGTGAAGATGTTGTGAAGATTGTTGCAGTGAAACAAAGGATTTAGAACAGTACACAAGCTTAGCTGATAAAGGAGCAACAGGCTTTGAGAGGATTGACTCCAATTTTGAAAGAAGTTCTGCTCTGAGTAAAACGCTGTCAAACAGCACTGCAGGCTACAGAGAAATCCTTCGTGAAAGGAAATCAATCAGTGCGGCAAACTTCTTAGCTGTCTCATTTTAAGAGATCGCCACCCACCTTCAGCAGTCACCACCCTGATCAGTCAGCAGCCATCCACATCGAGGCAGGACCTTCCACCGGCAAAAAGGTTGCAATTTGCTGATGGCTCACGTGATGATTAGCATTTTTAAGCAATAAAGTATTTTCTTATTAAGGTATTACATTGTTTTTAAGACATAATGCTATTGTACACTTAATAGACTGCAGCATAGCGTAAACATAACTATGTTTCATATGCTCTGGGAAACCAGAAGATTCATGTGACTTGTTTTATTGTGATAGTCCCTTTATAGTGGTGGTCTGGAACCAAACCAGCAATATCTCCAAGGTCTGCCTGTATATGTTTCATACAAATAAAAAATAGACATTTTTAGTGAAATCAGATCATTATGTACTATTTTATAAACTTGTTCACTTAATATCTTATTACTTATACAATATTAGCTATCTACCTTATCATTTTAAATAGCTGCCTAGTGTTCTTTTTTTAAGTAAGCATCATGATTCATCAACCTAATTCTCAATCATTGGACATTTAGATTGTTTCCAGATTTTCACCATTATAGACAGAATGATGAATATCCTTTTAGCTACATCTATGTGAATATCAAAATTATTTCTTCACCCTAAATTCCTAGAAGTGGAGCTGTTATTTTAAGGGTGTTCTAGTAGAGCTTTTTAATTGCAAGAAATAGAAACCCATAAAAACCTGCTGGCTCCAGTGTGAAAATGGGGTTCTTGTGAACAAAAGGAATGAGGGAATCTCATGGAGCTCGAGAACAAGATACCTCCAGGCCTCCTGAGAAACTGAAAGTACAAACTCCCTGGATCCAAAGCACGTTCCAGCTCCTCAGGAACCGCCGGGCCTCGTCTCTGCTCCTCTGGGCCTCTTGGCTCCCTCCTCTGCTTCACCGGCCTGTTTGGCTTACTTCTTCTGCCAGCAGACTCAATTTTACATCATGACCGCTCAGATTCAGTGGCTGACAGTCATCTCCGTTTCTTTGCTACAATTCCTGAGAAGGTAAGTCTGATGGCCAGATTCCTACCCATTATAGTCCTGGCCTGTTAACCTGGGGCAGCCTTGGGTCGGGGGCTTGAGGGTGGGGTTTCAGTCAGTCTTGTGCTGGTGAGTGCTGGCTGTAGGCGTACACGTAGCCTGAGATATGCCAGGGTGGGAGTCATTGGCGAACACTGCAGATCGGGGCTGGCTGCTAAATGTTTACCAGAAAACCACTGGGTGTGACATGGAATAAAACTGTCAGATTCCTTGAGAAAGGTATGGCCCGTGATTGACATCTTTAGGATATTTGCGATACAATTTGATTCCACTAAAACTCTGTAGATGTCACTTCATCCTCTTCTAGCATTTAATGTTGTAGAGAAGAAGTCTGGAGGTTTTTGGTTTTCGTTTTTGTTTCCTCTGGGTTGATACCTTGCTTTATCTATCTTGACTCTTGTAAGTTTTGTTTCTCCATGAAGCTCCAGCATTCTACTGAGACATGACTGTAGTGGCTCTCTCTTTCCTGGTACTCCGGAAGCCCTTTTTTTTTTTTTGAAGATGCAGATCTTCTGTGTTCACGTCAGGGAATTTTTTCCACACTGTTAACGTGATTAACATTTTTCTTTCACTGACTCTACTTCTGCCATCTGGAATTTCTATTGTGCTTATAGTGGAGCCCTTGGATCAGTCTTCGTTTTGCTTTTCTTCTCCTCCTAGCTCGTTTAATCTGTCTTCTCTGAATTCTAGGAAGAACTCTCAATCCCAGCCAAATTCACTGATTTGGTTTTATGCACTATTTTGATCTGTTCTTCTGGGCTTCTATTGCATTTTTAATTTTGGCAATTGTATTCTCATCTAAAAACAATCTTTCCTGACCTCAGATTATTCCATTTTCAAATTTATAGTATATTATTGACTCTTCTCAATGAGTTTTTTATTCGATTCAGATTTTCTGACTCATCTGAATCAGTGTGGTTCAGAAATTTCCTGAAGTGTTCCGTTTCATAAAGGAGATGTTCCTCCACATGCTTTAAAATGAAGACTGCTCATTCTGACCTTGGCCACACTTACGTGGTTCCCCAGGGGGTGAGGTGGGAGTCCCTTTGACTTTTCTTCTGCAGATGGGAATTCAGATCAGTAAGCCTTTGCCCCCTCAGGGCTCATTCATACCACCTTGCAAAAACTCTCCTGTGGATGGAAGCAATCCTGATTTTCAGTATTAATACAGTTATTTCCCTATTTTGTTCCTTTGGAAATTTCTATAGGGATTTAAGAAGCACAAAATGGGTGAGTTCAAATCACCTAGGGGCAGGGGTTTGATTTTTTTTAATGGCAGCATTCAGGGTGACCCAAGGGCGTGTAACCACAGAGACTCACAGGACCCGGGAAGCTGCCGTTTCCGCCAGGGGGTCAGTGAGGCCGGCCTGTGCGGCAGTGAGAGATGCCGGTGGCGGGGAGAAGTGGGGCTCCCACGTGTTTCTGAGCCACAGTGACTCAACTTGATGGCAGTGGCCTGTGAGGAGTGTGCGACAGGACGGAGCTGAGGATGGCTACGTGTGCTAGAAAGTGCAGTTTGGCTCCTGGATGATTTCTTGGAAGACACTCAGTTGTGCTTGGCTTGGACAGAATGATGCTCTGCATGTGGGAACGGAAAAAGGAGGCCCCCTTCCTGACCAGGGGCCCGCAGCCGGGACAGCAGGATAGGCGTCCGCCGGGCGCGGAGACAGGGTGCAGCCTCCCCGGCCAGCGGTGCCTCCCGGGCCACCCCGGCCACGCGCACAGTCGCTGTCGGGCAGCAAGCGGGAGGCACGCGGACGCAGGCCGATGCCGGCACGTCCCTTTCAGTTCTGTTGCGTGCAGCCTGTTGCTGACGGAGGAGAGCGCGCAGGGCGCTTCTCCAGGGGCGCCGAGGTGACCGAGGCGGGGCGGCGCTTCCCCTTCGGCGCGCGGTCCCCCCGCTCTGTTGATCAGCTTGCAGCGTCCCAGCAGCCATCCCGCAGGGAGCGGCGGCGTGTTAGTTTTCACGTTTACCGAGTGGCACTAAAGATAATAATGAATTTCTTCACCCATCGCCCTCGTCCTGTCTGGCATAACTCTTGCCACTCAAAATGTTTGTTTCCTTGCCGCCGTGTTTGTGACCGTTTATGGGGAAGGGGCCGGCCTTCACCGGAAACAGCCCCCTTGTCCGGGACCCCAGCTCCTGGATCTCACTCCGCATTCCGGCCGTTGTCGTTTCCCCGCTGGTCTTGTGGGGACAGGAGCTGGGGTCTGTCTCTCGCTCCACGACCCGCCGGATCCTGCCTTCCAGGCTGGCCCTCGAGGTCTGGTCCGTCAGCCGCCTTTCCCTGTCGCCCCGTCCCGCTGCAGCTCAGCGGCCGCCCGCCCTCCCTGAGCGTGGGACGGAGCAAAGCGAGCAGCCGGGTGTCGCGGCGCAGGGCCGGGGGCCTTCGGACCCAGGTGAGCACGGGAGGCGCCCCCCGCTTGCCTTGGGGACGGTGACGTCACTGCAGCAGAGGACTGACCCCTCGAGATCGGTTCACGCTCTCTTAACACGGCTGGCACCAGACGTGGGCAAGGGCGCCGCGGGGACGCTGAGCAGGGCCGGATGGCGGCCAGTGATGCTGCAGCAGCGCTCCAAGCGTCGGCGTGTCCCCTGAGCAGAAGCCCCCGCGGCCCGACTCCGGTCGCCGAGGCGGCGGTGCTGATGGGGCGGAGCGGAGGGGGCCTCCCTGCGCCCCGCGGTCCCACCCCGCAGGCCCCGGGAGGGCCGGCCCGCGTTCCTTGCAGGGACTCTTCGGGCACGAGGACCCCGCTCCTCTCTACAGCGAGGGAAGTTGGCCTGAGGGCTGTCGCTGTCTCGGAATAGCAGGTGATCGGGCGGAGCGCCCGCTGGGAGAGGCCGCGCGGGGGGTGCCGTACCGGCTGCTCAGGGGACCCCCGTGCGGCCTCCCTGTGCCCGGACACGTCACCTCCACTTCCTCCCTTCCGGGCCGTCATCGCGCCACCTCTTCCCATTCATGATGTGGAAATTCTCTTTTAGGAATTGTGTTTTCAACAGTCCTTTGAGTTTCCGCGGTTTTAGAGGTTTGTTTTTTTTTTAAACATCTTTATTGGAGTAGAATTGCTTTACAATGGTGTGTTAATTTCTGCTTTATAACAAAGTGAATCAGTTATACATATACATATGTCCCCATATCTCTTTCGTCTTGCATCTCCCTCCCTCCCACCCTCCCTATCCCGCCCCTCTAGGTGGTCACAAAGCACCGAGCTGATCTCCCTGTGCTATGCGGCTGCTTCCCACTAGCTATCTATTTTACATTTGGTAGTGTATATATGTCCGTGCCACTCTCTCACCCTGTCACATCTCACCCCTCCCCCTCCCCATATCCTCAAGTCCATTCTCTAGTAGGTCTGTGTCTTTATTCCCGTCTTGCCACTAGGTTCTTCATGACCCTTAGATTCCATATATATGTGTTAGCATACTGTTATTTGTTTTAGAGGTTTTTACGGTAGTAAGCGGTACAAACATCTTACCCCTTTCGGCGTCCTCAAGTACAGGGGCCCGAGACGAGCCTGTGACGAGTATTCGGAGCTTCTGCAGGGGGAGTGGATCAGCTCTACCCTGCACGGTCACGGCGTCTTTTCTGATCCTCCACACCCCGAATAAGCGCCTCCTTAAACACACACGAATGGAGGTCACAGGAGCCCGAGTTCCAGCAGAGGGAACACCGGCCGTGGTGCTCAGCAGCCCGGTCGGCGGCACTCTGTCCTTGCCAGCAGAGGACCCTTCGCTGCTCCCAGGAACCCTCGGAGGCGGGGAATGCGGTTGACGTGACCTCATCAACCTTAGGCTTGATTCGAGCGGTGACTGGGTGATGTGTGAATAGACACGCAGCCTAAGGCCTAGCAAAGAGTAGGCGCTCCACAAATGGTGCTCTGGGGTTGGTTCCAGGCAAATGGCACTAAATTGTTTTGACTTCAGACTCACCCCTTAGAGCACAGGCTGTCACATGCAAGCCATGTGTGTCTCAGGGGCAGTGAGGCGTGGTGGTTAGGGACACGGGCTGGGGAGTCACACAGATCTGGGTTCACCCTCCATCCCAGCCACCTCGTAACTCGGTGGCTAGGCCAACTTGCTTGACTTCTCCCCTTATGTCAAGCAGGAACCATAATCCTTTCAGGATTAATCCGTTTAAGGAGAGAGTAGGCAGAAGCCACATTTCCCACAGGACTTGTGGGGACCTGAACTTAAATAAAGGTCAGTCTCGATAGCCTGGTCATTCCTAGGACTTAAGCGGGGTCCTCAGCCCTGGGCTTCAGGCCACAGACAGGCTCCCGATCCATCCACCGACGGGTTTCCATCGGCTCACGTTCTGCATGAGGGGCAGGTAGGGGCTGACACCATTTTGTTCCTCAGATTTCATAGTTTGGATTTGGGAGGCTCAGAAATTGAGGTCTTAATGAACCAGGTCTGACTAAACATTATATGGAAAAGGTGATAAACATGTTGGTATTTGAGAATCTTTTAAAAAAATGTATGACGTTCTAAAGCAATCACATGACTTAGCGGAAAAAATGTTTTTAATCCAGTAAATGTTGGGCTTTTTAGGTTTTCTCCTGCTTTGTAGTTAGGTATTTTGAGGCACTCGCTTTATTGAGCACCTACCGCGTGCTAGCCGCTGTTACAAGCACCTACATGCGTTCTTTCACCTAGTCCTCACAGCAGTGCAGCCCCATTTCTCCTGTAGTAAGAGGAAGCTGGAGGGGGGAACAAGCTTGCCAGGGTCAGAGAGTGGGCAGCAAAGCCGGAACAAACCACAAGGCCCTTGGAGGCCAAGCGTGAGCTCTTTCCGTGACACCGTCATTCAGCGGGCGTGTGGTGCACCAGGGCTCAGGCTGAAGCTCAGCCACTGGCTGGCACAGGCAGTGCCCCATCTGCGCCATCTTCTGCTGTTCTGTCCAACTTGCTTGTCTGGACGTGCCTTAGGTCACTGTAGAGAGATCTGCTCGGCAGTAAAAACAATACCCTCTAGTTTCATAAGTAGATGGGATTTTGAGGTGTATTTCTTTGCAGGAATCTAGCTTCATTTAATGTCTTTAGATGGTGGAAATCGTGGTTGTGACTGAGGCTCTTACCTGAGTTAACAAATGACTGTTCCTCACCGCAGAACTACAGCAACGACCCTTCTAAACGAACACATGCTTTGTGTGTCCTCGATTGCTGACAGCAGCTGCCGTGAGTCCTGAGGAGAAGCGTATCTAGTGACAAAAGCCAGCCTAGTGTTGCAGCAGGGGGAAAAAATAGGAAATTGATGAATTATCTTTCTATTTGCACCTTCAGAAATAGGTTAATTGTTTCAGTGACTGGCTCTGTCTTGATTAGGAAGCATTAATAGCCATTAATGATATAACTTCAAAAAAGGTATAGGAAAATTAATAGAATTCTCAGCTAACATAAATTATAGTCATTATCTACTGTATCCAGAGCCATTAGGGCTGCTAGGCTAGTTGATTAAAGTGCAAGTGGATTTTTTGGTCTGAATTCGCTAGATAGTTGAACGGATCTTTTCTTTACTTTTTCAGTATAAAATTCCCTGTAGTGAGCTAATACTATTACTTAGTTTAAGATGCCTCAATTCTATGACTTAATTAAAAACCTTTCACAAGTTAATTTTATCAATATATGCACATTTTATCTACATGTGCAAATATTATTTGATTATGATGATGAAACTTTTTTTTAGTAAAAAAAAGAAACTGCTCAAAAGTGGCAAAGAACAGTTCAGGTCCAAAAATATAAAGCTGCAAGACAGTTTTATGTACCTTTGGTTCTACCCAGCAGCAGAAGCAGACACATTTTCTTCGGAAAGACCAGTAATCCAGAGAATGACGGCAGCAGCAACAGCAGTGATAGAAGTGCAGAAACTCACACTGAAAACACCCTCAGTCTGTACCTGCGACTGGATCCCATGCTTCGCGTGCCCTTTCATCTTCACATTTACAGCAACCTTTGAGGCAGGAGGTATCGTTCCACTTTACAGATGAGGAAACTAGGACTTTGAGACGGTCGGGAACGTGTCCACGTTCGCACAGCTGAGTGGGAAGCCGAGAGTTAGACTCAGGTGGGGTGTCCCCACCTCCCCCTGCGTGCCCTCTCAGCCACTGGGCCAGACTGCCGTGTGGAGGGTGACTTCTTTTTTTTTTTTTTTTAAGTAATAATAAGTTGCTTTCTTTTATTTATTTATTTATTTATTTATTTATTTATTTATTTATTTATTTATTTAGGCTGCGTTGGGTCTTCGTTGCTGCGCGCGGGCTTTCCCTAGTTGCGGCGAGCGGGGGCTACTCTTTGTTACGGTGCATGTGCTTCTCATTGCGGTGGCTTCTGTTTGTTGTGGAGCACGGGCTCTAGGCACGCAGACTTCAGTAGTTGTGGCATGTGGGCTCAGTAGTTGTAGCTCGTGGGCTTAGAGCACAGGCTCAGTAGTTGTGGTGCACTGGCTTAGTTGTTCCGCGGCTTGTGGGATCTTCCCGGGCCAGGGCTCGAACCTGTGTCCCCTGCATTGGCAGATGGATTCTTAACCACTGCGCCACCAGGGAAGCCCTAACTTCTTTTAAGAAGATAAAATTTGCCTTGCTGGACCCAACTCTCTGTCCCATCTGATGCTCTTTCACAGTGTCATCAGGAGACATTAGATATAGCTGTCCTTTCCAGTGTCAACTCTAGACATATAGGAGTCTTCCTCAAAAGAGTCTAAGCTGCCTTAAAAGTTTATTATGGGCTAGGAACCACTGTGTTTATCTTCACTCTTGGTCAAACTATGATCTGGGCAGAGTTGGCCTCTACTTGCCCTCTTATTTGTCCTTAAAGTCCAGACTTGCCACTGAATTCTGTCACTCGTTACTGAGACTTGATGGTGCCGTCCCTGTTGATCTTGTACACAGGCTTCAGGGTTTTATGGATGGTGACCATCTGCCCAGCCTGCATCTGCCAGATTGAACGCAGTGCCCTTCACAGACCAGACAACCCCGCCTGTGCCATCGCCCTGGCTGTTTTGTGTGTCCTTCTCAAACCTTTCTACCCTTCTTTTCTGGAGACCAGCAACCAGAAGAGCATTCCAGATTTGTGCCTTAACCTATAAGGAACATACAAGCAGTGCCCTGTTTCCCCCACTCCCAGGGATGTTTTGAAGGTTAATCTCAGGATTCTGTTGGCATTTTTAGACAAGGCAGCAGAACTGGTCTTCTGAATTCCTTTGAACAAAATGTTTATTGAAGTGTTACCTTGTGTAATGTGTTCTGTGAGGGTCTTATGGATTTGGAAGAAGGGGTCAGAGTGATTAGGGAAAATGTCAGAGGTGGGGGAATTTGATCTGGCCCTTGAAGGATGTCTGTGGAACTAGATGGCCTATGAGGTCATTCGTAGATCGGTTGGGAGGGGTGGAGGGGTGGATACGGGCCAGGTGCAGAGGAGCAGACATAGGCCAGGTGCGAGGAAACCAGCATGACCAGAGTTGAGGAGGGAAGTTGGGGAGAAGTGGAGAATACAGTCGGATTATGTGGGGGGAATGGATTAGAGGGGTTCTTGGACGCCAAGTGAATCCGTCAGGGTAGACAGAGGAACACTGCAATAAAGACAACCTGAAGGTCTCAGGGGCCTAAACAACACAGTTTATTTCTCACTCATGTTGCACGTGCAGCAGAGGTTCTGTGTGGGAGAAGAGGCTGCTCGCTGCTCAGACCCGGGCTGTCAGGTGTGTCGCTGCTCTAAGATGTGGCGTGTCCGCAGCTTCACTGCAGGGGCACAGGGGGTCGCACAGAGGCGCTTGAATGCATCTGCTTGGAAATGACGTAGATCCCTTCCACTCACATTTCATGGGCCAAAACCAGTTATCGATACATGGCTAACTGGTACCTACACCTAACTCATTGGGAAAAGAGAAGGATCCTCCCCTTATATCTAGAAGGAGCAGAGAGCTCAACATACTGTGAACCATGATAATGTCTCCCACCCAAGGTAGGGGTGTGTAGACTCAAAGCGTCAGGTCCTGGGGCAGTTATCAGCGTCTGCGTGTGACGAGCCTGGGTTCTAGGAAGATTGGCCTGAGTTCAGCATTTGAAATGACCACTCTGGCTGCAGGATTTCTCAGCCTTCTCTCTATGGACTTCTACCTCTGCTGCTTGTGTGTGGCCACACCCGGGACCTCCTCACTGGGGTTAGGATGGGGTAGGAGTTAAGAGCACAGATTCTAGTCATAAAGCCCTGGGTGTATATCCAGCTCTGTGCTGTGACATTGGGCAGGAAAGCTACCTTGTGAGTCTGTTTCCTTATCTGTCAAAATGTGAACAATAGAAATATACATGATAATGGACGCACAGTGAGTCTGGCCCACACTAAGCAGTTAATAAATGTGCTGTAATCCTTATAATCTCTGAAAATGTTCTGCCTTTGGGATCTTTAATTCTGTTCATAGTCATCCTTCCCTTCCACTTTTCCTGCCCTTTGTCCCTGTTACTTCATCAATATCTAGCTCATCTCTCCTGCCCAATTTGTTAGCCCTCTCCTAGCATCCTTTCCTTCCTCCACACCACGGTGTCCGCATTTTAATCCTTCCCTTGTGGTATCAGTCCTGTCTTGACCTTCCAGCATACCCAGCTTGCCGAGGCTCAACCCACCTTCCACCTGCTTCCTCCTCTGCAGGCAGGACTGAAGTTCCACCAGTCTGGTAGCTTCTAGAATCTCTGGAGATGCCAGTGCTGCGCAGAAATCCTCGGACTCAGCCCAAGTTTCCTCCTGCCTCTTTTCCCCTGGTAGTTGCCCCAGACCTTGCGTCCTTCCACCCCCAGCAGGACTACTTCCTGCTGGGTCACATTCATGAAGACAGAGTATTTTTACGTGTTTTCTTTTATGTAATTGATAAACATGTGAAAATAATCCTAATTGAAGAGTAAGATCACCTAGCACAGAGCTTCTCAAATTGAATGAGCTTACACATCACTCAGAGAGTTTAGCATTTAGGTCCTGATTCGGTAGGCCCAGGGTATGGCCCAGACTCTGCCCCTCTAACCAGCTCCCAGAAGAGGTCAGTACTGCAGGTGCCAGCTCCACTCTGAGGAGCAATGAGTTGGTTGATATGTATTGAAAACTCACCATGTGCTGGAAAGCATGATCTTTTCCTTCTAACTAGTGAGAGCTCTGCTGCCAGAGCGCGGGCAGCAGGACAGGCTTCACCTGGGAGCTGAGTGATGTGCAAGCTAGCTCTACCCAGACGTGCTGCTTTAGGATCTGCTTTTGAACAGGCTCCCCAGATGACTTGTGTGCACATGAAGGTTCGAGAAGCACCAATTTAGAAGATATAAATAAAAAGGTCTTAAGAATGTTTGTAAAACTGTATGTGGTTTTTCAGTGTTTTGGAAACTGAAAATATTGATGTCAAATTAAGCTAATTAGTGAGTGGGTTGAAATTAATTAATCAGAAAAGACACTCTGAGGAAAATAAATTCTGTACCAGGTTTAGAAGAAGAAAAGTATGTTTATAAATATATTTGATTTGTATTTTTATCATCAGTTAGAAGGTCTTATCTTTAGCCATTTCTTAGAAAAGCCTAGTTGTAAAAGAAAAATGATTCCTGCATCTGTCTTACTGAATTATTTTTTTTATTCCATTATTTTTCTTTATGTAAATAACAGCAAATATGCATGCGTAGTCTTATTTCTTCCTTCTCTCCTACCCCAAAAGGAACATGTCCTATTTGCTGTTCAGTACTTTGCTTTTTCGTTTATCAGTACATCTTGGAGGTCTTTCTATATCAGTCTATAAAGAGCTTCCTCAGTGTTTTTTAGTGCTGAGTGGCATCCAACAGTGTGGATGTACCACATGAACATTTTGCTTTTCCAAATGATATTTAAAAGGCCTTTCAGAACAATAACCAACACTTAGAAGTGGGAGCATAATTACTAACCCTATGTTACATTTCCACATCTTTCTGAAAACTGACTCCTTCCAGGTAACCACCACATGTTTCAATTGGGGTTATTTTAGGCTAATGTGTCTTTCCCAAGCAGTACTTAATTTTCAAAACAAAGAAATAAAGGGAGCGTTTGTCATCTGAGAGACTTTTTTTTTTTTAAACATCTTTATTGAAGTATAATTGCTTTACAATGGTGTGTTAGTTTCTGCTTTATAACAAAGTGAATCAGTTATACATATACATATGTTCCCATATCTCTTTCCTCTTGCATCTCCCTCCCTCCCACCCTCCCTATCCCACCCCTCTAGGTGGTCGCAAAGCACAGAGCTGATCTCCCTGTGCTATGCGGCTGCTTCCCACTAGCTATCTATTTTACATTTGGTAGTGTATATATGTCGAGAATGGACTTGAGGATATGGGGAGGGGAAGGGGTGCGATGTGACAGGGTGAGAGAGTGTCATGGACATATCTGCGAGACTTTTAAAGGACTCAACCAAAGGCAGCTCCCACTTCGGGGGGAAGTAATTTGGGGGAAGACTCTTGCCTATATTCAGGCATGTGGGGTGGACTCTGAGCTCCTTAAGCTCCCCTCTGCCTTCCTCCGTGAGTTCCGCCCCACGTCTGTGTGCCGGTTGATCCCATGCTGGTTAAAGAGAGCACTGTCCTAGCTCCAGTTCCGTTCTGTCTCCCCCTCTGTGCAAGCTTGTGGGGGCATTTCACTGCCAATAAATGAGTAGTTCCATGGATTGAACACACACTAAGGTAAATTTTTAAATAAATAGATGGATCCTCTTATTGGAAGCTTTGGGAGAGGTTTGGTGGAAGTGCCTATTGTTTAAAGATTTGCCATCATTACTTTTGGATTTCCTGTAAATTCTCTATAAATCTGTTATTCATGCTGTCACGCAGAAAGCTGAGTGCCCATGCTGCTTTAAAACTACAACAGATTGCTAAGTGGGTGAAACACCCTTAGTGCTCATTTGTTTGAAGTGATAGTTTGCACTGTCCAGATTTGCTGAGTAATCATCAACCTTCCACGTTTTAAATAGGCCCACAATGACCAGTTTCTTTCTTAATATATCTGAACAATCACATAAATGGGATTAGGAGTTTATTTTTTATTCACCTGCCTTCCAGGTTATGTGAACAGACGTCTTATGTTTCTACCAGCAGCGCACTCCCCTCTCATAACACCTGCAATAATTAATTTTAAATATATATCTTAGGCGGGATCTTAGCTGTGTTTTGTAGGCTTAATTCTTTATATACACAGCTTCTGCTCTTTATACACTCTCCCTCTTTCTGTCATCAACCTTAGATTTATTGTCGGTGTTGATTTTAGACCAAAATATAAATGAGGTTGTGTTGACATTTAAGAAAAAACAACTCCTTGCTTCCTAGCAGATTGAGTAGAGAACCAGTTGGTTTAAACAGATAACCTTGGGTCATATCAGAAAATGTCTTGTTCTTGCTGAGTACTCTATTCTTGCACTGTGGGACTGACTTTATTCATTTAAAGGAAGCTAGGGCAGACAGGAAAAGAAATATTTTCTTCTCTTAAGATTTCCTGATTTGTTTGTACCTCTGTTGTGACACCCAAGGGTAATTCTGATATAGCAACGCTAACAAAAAGAAAAGAGATAGGAAAACAGAAGGGGAACTTCCTCCACAGTTATGAGCTGTCATCCGTCACTATCAAAGCCTCCCTGTGCCCCGGCTCATTCTGTGGTCTAGTTTGCTGTGCTCCCCATCAAGGACAATGACCCACCTAATTTCCAGAGACGGGGGAGAGAGAGCGCACACACGAGCAGGAGTGAGAGGGAGAGAGAGAGAGAGACCAAGAAACAAGCCAAGACCCCCGCTCCTGTCTCACCTGTGCGCTCAGACTGTGTGTGGCGCTGCTCTCTAGCTGAATGTCCCCAGCCTGATTATTTATTCTTCTTGGGGCCAGCGCTCTCCGCTCAGGGTGATGAATCTCCAAATAGGCCGAGCCCAGAACCTGCGCTGGTGCGTCGGGAGCAGTCAGCCCCACACGTTGGTAGAGATACAGCCCTGCCTGGCCCACCTAGAGATGAGCTGGGGTAAAGTCCTCACTCCATCCTCCAGAGAGAAATGCTCCTTGATCCTAATGTCAGGAAACAGAATACGGTTCTATTCCTAGAATTAGCTTGGAATGAATATGGTTGATGGCCATGGTTATCCATCAGGTTGTTTACTTACTGTTCATTGCTTTGGAACATGTCGTACTCTCAGTTGCTCTGTGCTGGTTAGGATACCTGCAAGATTTCCTGCCTCAGAGTTTGCTCTCTTCTAAGATGAAATAAATAAGAAATTGATTACCTAAAAACACAGCAGAGGAAGTGTTCATCAATATATTTGTATGAACATTTGCATTTAAGGTGGGAATACAGAAGAAAACACCACACGATCAATAAAATATTTCTTCAGTTCTGGGTATAACCACCTTTCGGCATTTCAGTTTTATGAAACACTAAATATGTAAGTGAGAGGTTTTATTGGTCTTGGATTTCTCATTTGAGAAGCTCTGGTTTTATTTAGGATATCAGTCTTATATGAAAAAAAAAAAAAAAGAAGGTCATCTGTTGGTCTGTGGTGTGCCCCTTCTGGGAAGGAGCTGAAACGTTGAGAAACCTGTTTCTCAAAATATTGGCCCCTCAGCTCTTTGTGTTTTCACATGGCTGGGGGAGCTGTAAAATACAAAGCTTTCAATTTTATGTTGTTCCAGTCAAACAAAGTCTTCCAAAAGTAACAGCCCGGGGAGTTTTCACCTGCGGTATGGCTTCCCAAGCAGGCATCTTTATAACTAGACCATGAATTTACCTTGAGCTTCAATTGCCATAATTTCTAGTCTGTGAGTTGAACAATGGTGTCTGTAGCAGGGAAAATAACTTCAATTTAGTCTGGTTTTCTGAAGATCTTTATTGTATTTTAAGGAGGGGGGCACAACTGTGGTTTTCCTGATATACTCTGCCGAACATACTGTGTGACCCCTTTCTCTCTTATTTATCTCCTTTTTTTCTTTTTTTCTTTCTCTCATGTGCTCACAGCGTTTGTTAAGATAATATTCTGTTTTCTCCAGGGACTCAGGATTGCATTTCTTTGTTCTTGGTTTTATCTGTGAGACACTTTTCTAGTTACAGATTCTGTTTGTGATTCATGCTATGTAAAGACAATCTGATTTTCAGCAGGATTTGAGCCTGACAGAGGGTCATAAACATGTCTCAGGAGCAGGGCTGTGCTGCTCTCCAGAAACTTACGTGCAAAACTCTTGTCTTGGGAAGAGATTTGATTATTTTAGGAACAGATATTGATGTCTATTTGGAAACTGTAAAGTTAGATTTATTCGATTTGGCGAGCATCTGTTAACGCACTGACTGTTTGCCAGAGGCTCTGAAGACTAAGAATCACACACCTTAAGGAGTTTACAGTGGATGGGGCAGATATGCGCTTGTACAGGTGCCCTCGTCTGAAGGAGACCAAGGTTTGTCTCACTTTCCCCCAGAAGCAGAGCGTGTGAGTTCAGTGAAAATGTGGGTGCAGGCGTTTATTTAGAGGTGATCCCAGGAAGTATGGGCAAAGGAGTGGGCAAAGGAGACAGAGAAGGGAAAGACACCAGTGCAGGTGCATCAGTGAGTGAGCCCATCCCCTCAGTGAACATCTGGCCTGGGTCCCCCAGGAGCCTCAGGGAGACTGGATAGAAGCCACTGTAGTGTCGCTAACTGAGGGAGAAAGTGCAAGGATTTATTCATCGGCTCCCATGCTTTATTCCTTGAGAACGACTTCCAGGGACATTAACGTCCAGGCATACAGGCTTATCTCTCCACCTCACCCTTGTAGGCCAGTCATACCCCTGGCCAGAGAATGACCTCAGATAGGAACTGGCAGGTGTTTGCAGAAAGTCATGGGTTTGTAAGTAAGCGGCAAGTGACAGAGACTGTGGGCAGGGCATGGGCAACACCAGCTCCAGAGCGATACTAACCAAGCGTGAAAAGGGCACTGTGTGCCTTACACCGCATACCCCAGGTCCAGGGTCGGAGTGGGTCAAAGGACCTACAGCTAAGACCTAGAACTGTCAAACTCCTTGAAGAAAACATAGGGGGGAAAGCTTGATGGCATTGGATTTGTCAGTGATTTCGTAGATATGACACCAAAATCACAGGCAACAAAAGAAAAAATAGATGAATTGGACTTCATCAAAATTAAACACGTTTGCGCATCAAAGGACGCTATCAACAGAGTGAAAAGGCAACCCATGGAATAGGGGGAAGTACTTGTAAATCCTACACCTGATAAGGGATTAATGTTCAGAAAATATAAAGAACTCCTGCAACTCAACAACCAAACAACCTGATTTAAAAACTGAGCAAAGGACCGGAATAGATGTTTCTCCAAAGATGATATACAAATGGCTAATTAAGCACATGGGAAAATGCTCTACTTCACTAATCAGTAGGGAAGTCAAATCAAATGATACACTACTCCCACCCATTAGGACGGCTACTTTGAAAAAAATCTAAACAAAGAGAAAACAACAGGTGTTGGTGAGGATGTGGAGAAATTGGAACTCTTTTTTGCCTTGCTGGTGGGAATGTATAATTGCACAGCCACTGTGGAAAATGGTATGACGTGTCCTCAAAAACTTAAACGCAGAATTACCATATGATTCAGCAGTTCTACTTCTGGATATATACCTAAAAGAATTGAAAACAGAGACTTGGACAGATACTCATACATCCATGTTCATAACAGCATTATTCACAACAGCCAAAAGGCGGAAGCAACAACGTAAGTGTCTATCAGCAGATGAATGGATAAACAAAATGTGGTCCGTCCATACAATGGACCGTTATTCAGCCTTAAAAAAAGAATGAAATTCTGATACGTGTTACCACATATATGAACCTTGAAGACATTATGCTCTGTGAAATAAGCCAGTCACGAAAGAACAAATACTGTATGATTCCATTTACGTGAGGTACCTGGAGTCAAACTCACAGAGACAGAAAGCAGGAGAGGGGGAGGGGGCTGGGGAGAAAGGAATGAGGAGCAGGTGTCTAATGGGGACAGAGTCTCAGTTTGGGGAGATGAAGTTCTGGAAAGGGATACTGGTGATGGTTGCACAACTGTGTAAATTGATGCCACAGTACTGTGCACTTAAAAATGGTTAAAATGGTAAATTTCATGTTATGTATATTTAGCCACAATTTTTAAAAAGCATGCAGCAGGTACCGAGAGGGAAGAGCACTTTAACTGAGGGCCTGGGAAGCCTTCCTGGAGGAGGTGGCATGCTCCCTGGCCCCGATGGATGGGTGGACTTCAGCAGGCAGCAGTGCAGGCGGGGGGTAGGAATGGGGAAAGTTGTTGCAGGCGGAGGTGCTCAGGTCAGAGGAGGGCGGCTGGGATGTTTCAGAGAGCGCCTGCCACGTGGCAGGTGAAGCACAGGAACCCAAGCCCTTCTCTCCGTGTTCAATCAACAGATACTTACTGGATACCTGCTGTGCACGAAGCACTGTTGTAGGCCTCGAGAGAATGGCTAGAACAGAACAGACAAAAGTGCCTGTGCTCCAGGTCTTCTTCCTGCGGGGAGAGACAGACACAAACCAAACAAGCATAGTGAGTGGAGGGTCCCGTGGAGCTCGGAGCTAGGGGAAGAGCACGGCTGGGAGGGATGGGCTCGCCATTGTCAGAGGGGCCCCCAGCCTGCGGAGGCAGAGGCCCCCATCAGTGTAGCTCCGGTCCTCCAGATGATGACTTTATGGTCACTAAAGAAACCAGATGTGGTTTTGATTTCTCTGCTCGAGGTTGCTCAGTGCAGTGGTGTTCTTCCTGCAGATCTGCCAGCCTCTAAATACTTTGTGTCTCATGGGAACTTTGAGAAAAACTTTTTCCTTGGAACTCCTCCAGCTTCGGATGGAAGGGACCAAGGCTTCAGAGGCCCCTGCCAAGGGGTCCTGCAGTTCCCCATTGTCCTTGCTAATAGCCTCAGACGGGCATCAATTGCCCCGGTGGGCTTGGGCTCCACGCCCAGGTTGGCATGTTTGGTAAAATTATTCAAGGGCATTTCTCACTGAAGCTAAAAGTGATCTGCTATTGTGCCTAGGTACCTTCTCAATAATTTCAGAATGCCATTTGGAAAATTGACCTAATTTCCTGAAGAATACCCTCTTACTTCTCTATCCCACCCAAACTACATATGGTCCCAGTTTCTCTGTTGGTTGTGGTTCTTTTGCATTAAACGGTAGGTTATGCATTTATATGCTTAAATGGAAAGCTGTTGTCTGTATATTTGGATCACTCGAGGGTCCAACCGTGCAGTTCCTAAATCCACACTCCTGTTCTGTGGTTTACCAATTTGGGCCCATCCCGAAATAAATAAACAAATGAATAAGCCTGCTGCAGAGTTGCCTTTTATCACCTTCATTTTTCTCTACCGATGAAAATACATTCTTTGTAACATTCCATGGATTTCCAAATGTGCAAGTTTTCAAACATGTTATAAGTGAGAAGAATAGAAACTGCTGGATTGTTTGTCAAGCTGTCACATTATTTTATTTATCCTCTCTTGTCAATAGAAAAGTCCAGAAGTGTATTGAGATAAAAATGGAAGTACACGTAAAGATAAAATTGTAAATGGGATATACGGCTGTATTCCCTCCCATTTTTCTTTCCCTCCCACTGTTGTACAGTAAACAAGAAGTGAGTCGGCCGGTGCGGACCCTCCTCCGGAGGGAGCAGGAGGGCTTCTGTAACTGGGCTTGTCCAGCGGCACTGCCCGCAGCCCCACCTGCCTCCTGCCACACTGCCCAGCACCTTAGCGGCTGTGAGCGCGTTCTCGCTAACGAGCGATTAAGGACACAGCATTTAGAAGGATAGGAGAGTCTTCTTCGGCAGCTCCACACACAATGGATTATTAACGCAGAAATTTACATGCCTGCTTCACCTGTTCAGGAGCTGGGTGGGCAGAACCTAAAAAGTGAGTTTGGGGAAAGTGAAAGGTGGGAGGAACTTTCTATTTAGTGAACAAGATTTTTCCAATCAGGAGAAAATTCATGCTGTTTATTTCAGTTTTCACAATAAAGTGCGTCTTAAAATTGCCCAGGTTCTACCTTGAGAAACTCACCTCTTGGAATCTGAGGGAATGACCTGGTTTGCCTGTTGCCTATACACCTTTTACTGTAGCACATGTTAACAAAAAATAATAATAATAATTTCTATGGGTTCTTGGAGATTATATATATAATATATATATGCACACACACATATATCTCCTAGTCTCTTAAAACGTATGTGCCCTGGAGGGTTCAGCTCTACAGGATTTGAGCTATCAAGACGCCAGCTCCCGTGGTGGCAAGCGATCAGACACGCCTGTTGAGATGCTTCTGCAGGCAGGAGAGCACTTCATCCCTTTGCCAGGCCGTTTTAATAACGCCGAGAAAGATGACAGACTCCGAAGGGTTGCAAAAGCAACTGATGAGCGGAAAAGCCACTTGAGCCCGCCCCCCGACCCCCGCCCCCCCCCCCCCCGCGAAAGCCGGGCTCCCAGGCGCTCACTCGCCCTCCTTGCGCCACGTGCTCGGAGGAGGGCGGTGCGGGGGGCCGAGCCGAAAAGATGTTCCTGCTGCCTCTTCTGGCTGCCGCGGGGTCGCCCGTCCGATATCTGAGCGGGAAGCGCTCCGCTCCTGGGGACCCGGTCCAGCCGCCGCGGACAGGACGAAGGGCCTTGTTTTAGGAATCTGTGGCAAAGAAAAAGAAGATGATGTGCCCCAGTTTACAAGCGCAGGAGAGAATTTTAATAAATTGGTCTCTGGAAAGCTGAGAGAAATCTTGAACGTATCTGGACCACCCCTGAAGGCAGGCAAACCCCAAACCTTTTATGTATGGTCTGCATGAGGACTTCCCCCGCATGGTGGAGGTGGGCCTTGGCAAAACGACGGCCGGAGTCGATGAACAGGAGAACTGGCACGAAGGCAAAGAAAACATCAGAGCCGCTGTTGCAGCGGGGTGCAGACAGGTTCAGGACCCGGAGATCCCGTCCGTGGAGGTGGACCCCTGCGGAGACACCCATGCGCACGGAGCGGTGCTTGGGCTCTATGAGTATGACGATCTGAAGCAGAAAAAGAAGGTGGCCGTGTCAGTGAAGCCCCATGGAAGTGGGGATCAGGAGGCCTGGCAAAGGGGAGTCCTCTTTGCTTCTGGGCAGAACCTGGCGTGCCACTTGATGGAGACGCCCGCCAATGAGATGACGCCAACCAGATTTTCCGGAATTACTGAGAAGAATCTCAGAAGTGCTAGTAGTAAAACAGACGTCCACATCAGACCCAAGCCTTGGATTGAGGAACGGGAAATGGGATCATTCCTCAGTGCGGCCAGAGGGTCCGAAGAGCCTCCAATCTTCCTGGAAATTCACTACAAAGGCAGCCGCAATGCAAGTGAACCTCCCTTGGTGTTTGTTTGGGAAGGGGATTACCTTTGACAGTGGTGGCATCTCCATCAAGGCAGCTGCAAACATGGACCTCATGAGGGCTGACGTGGGAGGAGCCGCCACTATCTGTTCAGCCATCGTGTCTGCTGCCAAGCTCGACCTGCCCATCAGCATCGTAGGTTTGGCCCCTCTTTGTGAAAATATGCCCAGCGGGAAGGCCAACAAGCCTGGGGATGTTGTTAGAGCCAAGGACGGGAAGACCATACAGGTGGAAAACACTGATGCTGAGGGGAGACTCGTCCTGGCCGATGCACTCTGCTACGCGCACACTTTTAACCCAAAGGTCATCGCCGATGCCGCCACCCTGACAGGTGCCACGGATGTAGCTTTGGGGTCCGCTGCCACTGGGGTCTTTACCAATTCTTCCTGGCTGTGGAACAAACTGTTTGAGACCAGCATTGAAACAGGAGACCGTGTCTGGAGGATGCCTCTCTTTGAACATTACACAAGACAGGTTGTAGGTTGCCAACTTGCTGATGTTAATAACATTGGAAAATACAGATCTGCAGGAGCACGTACGGCTACAGCGTTTCTGAAAGAATTTGTGACTATCCTAAGTGGGCGCGTTTAGACACAGCAGGTGTGATGACCAACAAGGTGAGGTTCCTTATCTGCGCAAAGGCGTGGCTGGGAGGCCCACGAGGACCCTGATCGCGTTCCTGCTTCGGTTCAGTCAAGACAGCGCTTAGTTCAGATGCTCTAAAATGCCTCCATTCTGTCTTAAACGGGCAGTAGAGCTTCGGAATACTTTTGAATGAATAGATAAAAATCTTTTAAGGGAAACAAAGGATGATATTTAAAAACATAGAACAAAATGAAATTTGTATGCCTTGATCTGTTTTTCATTTTATGCAGAGATTTATAAAGGTAAAGCTAATATCTTGCTTGGCAAAGATTTTTAAGATATTCTATCTTAAATGAATAATGATGATTTTTTAAAAGCTACCTAATCACTTTTCAGAGTGTATGTTTGTAATTGAGGAGCAAAATTGTATTTCGGAGTTGTGATGCTGAGAATAATGAACAAACTAAAAGTCGCTCTGCAGTTGTCAGAAACAATAAATCCAACTTTTTGTGCTCCCTGGTGTGGCTCTGACATTCACTTTATATATTATTATAAACCCAGTGATGCTATAACTTGTCTCTTCTGGCTGTGTTACATGAACTAAGTAATTAAGTTGGGTCTCAATGTTAATAATCACTTTGGGGCACTCAGTGATGAGCTTGAGTTTGTGAGGCAGTACTATTATCCCCACATTACAGATGAGGAAAATGAGGCACAGGAGACGGTTAGTAACATGCCAACAATGTCACCAAGCTAATAAGTGGGAGAGCAGAAAGCAGTAGAGCTTTCTTCTTTTTTTTTTTTTTTTTAATAAACTTATTTATTAAAAAAAAAAAAAGAAAGAAAAGAAAAGCCACTTGATTTTCTTTAAGTAAAATGTCTTGGAGCTGTTTTCACCCATCCCCCAAAAGGGCACCAATGTACCTGGCTATGCATGGAAGAAGGTCAAGAGTCATAAGAGACGGACCAATTAAATTGTGTTTTTTATCGCCGGAAAGCGGTTGGGAATGGCCCTAGGCAGCCTGTTTGCAGAAGCTGAGCTATAGAACTGAATAGAAGAGTGGCTCGAGCTCTGCAGTGTCTGCTAGTGTGCTCCGTGGCACAGTGAAACGCTTCTTGGGGAAGGTCAGGATTTTCACTTACATATAGCTCCGCCTTCCTTAGCAATTGTCCTACGAGGCGAACTCAGAGATTCATCTTCAGAAACTGAGCAGAGCAGCCTTGACCGCGTGTGAGGATTCCTGTTCATCTGGAAGGAACAACAGCCTCTTTTTCCCTAGTGTCAGCTCGTCTTTCTCCTCCTTCCTCCGCTGCCCCGACCGCCAGCCATCCCGGTCCGCGTGCACGTCCTGTGCTTGCGCCCTAAGACTCCACGCCGCCCGGGGGCTCGTCCAAGTGCTGCCTTCCGCGCTCATCCCCGAGCTCTCGTGCCGCAGACCAGCCGGTGCCCCTGCCCACGTAGACACCCCCAGGCCTCCTTGTCCTCGGCTTCACACACCCACGCCATCACCCCAGCCCGTTCTTGCTCCTGAGCTTTCATTCTTACGAGCTGCTCCGCCATCCATCAAACCACTCAAGCCAGAAGCCGGGAGAGCTTCCGTGCACACACCCAGCTGCCGCCGGCGCCTCTTCTTCCCCCGACGCCCGCAACAGCCCTGCACGGTCTCCGTCACCACTTTCCTCCTCAGGGTCCTTCAGTGGCTCTCCATTCCCTACTGGATAAAGTCCAAACTCGGTAGCATGGCCCTCCTCCCCTGACAGCCTCCTCTGGGGTCACCCCCAGGCCCCAGTTTCCCCTCAACCTTCAAGAACCACTTGACAGTTCTCCCAACAAGCCAACCCGGTTTCCACTTTCTTTTTTCCTGTTACTGGAATGCCTTTCCTTCCCTCCTCTGCCTGGCGAATACTGCCCATCTAACAAGGGCCGGGCTCAAGCCCTTCCTGATTCCCCTGGGAGAATCAATCTCGAGGCACTCCCGACCCCGCATCCTGCCGCGTCCCTCCCCTCGGCTCTCCTGACCCCACCACCAGCTGCTTGTTCTTCCCACGTGACTCTCTTCCTCTGCTGAACCCAGACCTCCTTGACATCGCTGACCTCTGACCCCGTGCAGTTAACTCTCATATTCCCCACGCTTGCGCAGTGCCTGGAAATAAGAGGTACTTGGTACTGTTCGTATCATCCTATAGCGATAAAGAGCTGATAATAATAACCAGCCGTGCTCTATTTGGACAAGACTTAATTCTTCCTTCAACAAGTGCTCACAGAAGGGCTCTTATAGCCCAGGCACTTTGCTTCATGCAAAGATGAATAACACATCCGCCACTCCTTATTCCAGAAGGTGGACAGACCTCCCCACAAATCGGGACACTGCAGTGAGGTGAGAGCTGGCACCAAAGGTGCCAAAGGAGCCCAGCACCCATGGCCCTGGCTCGAGACGGGTCACTTCTTGCTCTGCCCAGATAGCCAGTTGCCTGAATTGTAAAGCATGTCTATAATTGTTATGTCATCTGGTCAACACAACCAATAAATATTATCATTATTGGATGTTGAAAAAAGCTTTCAAATAACACCGAGGAACCTGTAGCTCAGCACTGAGAGCTTTCCTAAGGCCTTTTACTCCCCGTGTGTGTTCCCAACCTTATTTTTCTCTTTTGTTCCTACAAATTTTAGACCACTTGTTTTGGAGCAGGAAGATTTGGAGGTTTCGAAAGGTCCTGTAGGCCCCATTAGCTGCTGCTTCTGGAGGGGATCTTCTTTTGACCAGCGTGAGAACCCTGTAGATCTGGACCCACTAGGAACTGGAGAGCCGAGGTCCTTTGGAGTCTTGGGGGCCGTGGCCTTTGTCGTCGCCCCGTCTTTCCCGGAACGGGGTCACCTCTGGTTGAACACGTGTGCCCGTGTGGTCGGCTCATCTTGCATGTTTGTGTGTCTCCGGGCAGATGTGCCTCAACATCTCCCGGTGGAGGTGGCCTTTGAGCTCATTATCTTCTGGGTGGCCAGGGGGACACCCGGCTCCATGGAGGGAACAGAGGGGAGAGCCACAGCCTCGCCAGTTTGGACGCGAAGATCCCCTGAGGCGCGTGGCCGGTAGCGCTCGCCTAGGAAGCAGGACGCGCAAGGTGACGGTTCCGACAGAGGAAGCCCAAACGAGGGATTTGCTTTCTCAGGTGTTCTAGAAAATTCCACTTTTAGGGCATAGGCTCTTTTTTTGAAAGAAAGAGGCTGTGTTCTGAGTGAGCTGTGGAGACCTGCATGAGGAGGCACGTGGGGACGTGTGGGCCCCCAGCCTGCAGGCGGGCTCGCACCTCCCGGGCCGCGAGCAGGGCTGCGGGCCGCCCCTCGAGGTCCAGCCCCCCGCAGCCTCACAGCCAGGGCGCACAGGCCTTCAGAGCGCCTGCGGGGAGGCCGTCCTGGCAGAGAGACGGGAAACCCCGGGCCAGAGCAGGGACTGAGGGCCTCGGTCTCCCCTTCACCATGGTGCTACGGCCTCGAGTTCCGTGGCACGTCCTGTGCGCCACACGCCGTCTGACATGCGAAGTGTACACATACAAACATACGTCGAAAGGGAGAGTGTCAAATGTGTACTCCTGGTTTTAACGGCCCCGTGAAACGGGCATCATTTTACAAATCAGGAAGATTAGGCTCGGAGAAGTTGAGTAACTTGCTTCCCGTTGGGAGCCAGAGTATTTCCACCGGATTCTAAACTCAGTTCTCTTCCTCACAACCCCCAGGCTCCTGCTGTCACCTGGCTGAGCTCCTGTGTCCTCCTTTGCCCACTTCTGTCTCCAGAGTTTGACTCTCTGACTCTGCCCCCAGATGTCCGCGGGGCTGGTTCCTTCCTTCCCGGTCTCGGTCACCACCTCCCACCCCTCCTTGTGCTCCTGACCCCGGGTCCGTGTGACCTGCCCTTTATCCGTACGCTGCTCTCCCACCGCAGGCACTGTCTTGATTGCAGGGAATCAGGCTGTGTGCCCTTCATCCTCCTTTATCTGCAGTAATTCCACAGCTTAGCGGTTCTGGTAGACTTTGAACTTTTTTTTTTTTTCTTCTTCTGTCTGAGAGATTTGATGTTCTTTAAATGTACTGTTTAATTAAATGCGACCTGGGCCGCTCCTCTCTACTCAGCCTCTCCAGTGATTAAGGGGTTCATGTGGGAAACTGACTAGGAGTGGGCCCCATCTCCCTCTGCCAGGAGCCTGTCTTCCCGTAACTACGAAGCATTCGCCCTTCTGCCTTTGAAGCTACCTAGCACCAACTGTTGCTGACCTCGGCAGAAACCCTCTCTTGCTTCGATGCCTTCACCTCCCACCCACCTCAACCAACCTGGGGGACGCTCGGTTGAAAACGCTACAGTAAAGTCTCAATTAAGGAAATGCTTGGGGGAAGGAGTGTTCTAGCTCATTTAATTTTTGGTTAACTGAGCACAACCAGAGTTTTTATTAGGAGGAAACATCGTTATATGAAAGAAAGATTATGAACTTTGGATGAAGACATTCCTCTATTTAAAACCCATTCTCTACCATGTTAGTCATGTGACTTTGGGGCTCAATTTTCTCACCCATAAAAGGGGGATGATAATAGCTATCTTAATAGCTTGTTGTTAGATTAAATTGGGCAACATTTGTAAATGTAAACGCGTAACAGAATGTTGAGCGGCCGTGTGGGAACTTGGTGAAGTACAGTTTCCCTCCCGCTTCCCGTTTTGTTTTCGTTCTTCTTGGCAATAATTCTTAATACATTGGCATATGGTATTTTAAAAATGTTTTTTAATGTGGAACCCTGAAGGAGAGGGTAATTTTCCTGGTGGTGGTAGTAGTGGCTCATTATTGTAGAATATTTATCAAAGATTAACCAATCACTGAGTCTTTGTTGAGTGCTTATTATATCTTAGACACCGTGGGAGTACCAGAAATGAAGAGGTCGTTTTATTCTTTTAAAAATGCCCAGATAGTCTTCTTTGCATTTTTCTTCTAAAAATTGAACGTGGGAAAAAAATTGGTAGAAAAGTCAGCTTGGCAGGTTAAAAATGCACATCCATGACCTCCTCTCACTTAAAAAAGAAGTAAAAACCCACTAAAATGCAGTACAGGAAGAAGAGACGGAGGCCCACGGGACAAGAAGGCGCTGTTAGTGACTGAGAGATGAAACAGGGGTCTGGATGGAGGAATGATGCCCGTGGGGGTGGGCGGAGAAGGTCTCGGCTTGGGGAGCGGACTTGGCCACCGTGGGGCTAGTTATGACCCAGAGCTAGAGCCAGGGTAGTTAATGGTTTGTGTCTGGGACAGTCTGCTTCCTACTTCCCACTGTAGAGTACTCGGCAGCTAAGGTGAGTAGACAGACAGACAGACAGGTAAGGACCCCCCCGTCTGAGAATGAATGGCCCCAGAGGAAAGAACTCTGCACTCGGGGGTTCAGGGTCCGTTCAGGACAGCACTGAGCCTCCCGCCTGAATGAAGCAAAGTTGCCCATTGACAAGTTAAAAGTCACATTTGGGGGAGGGCTGGGTTGTTACGTTTCGTTTTAAGCCTCTCTCTGTTGTTCTTTTTAATCCACGTGCTCATACGAATTTGACTGAAATTTTAAAACTTTTTTTTTTTTAAATGACGAAAGTGTGCCAGCATCGTGTGCTACAATGAGCACCATCCTTGCTACCGAGAGATGTGGAATCTGGGAGCTTACATGAAAGTTGACTGAAATGTTAAGTTTCAGTAGAAAACGCACAGCCTCCTCAATCACAAGACCTCGCTTTGATCTTTCTGTTGTAGTTTCCATAAGTCAAGGTCGCTTTGCCGGCATGTGTGTTAGAAATGCACTTTTTAGGAACCGTCACGTTTTATCTGCATCTCTGGCACCTACTTCTCCGAGCGTCATGTGTGACTCCCGCATCACCAGACAGAACAAAGAGGCCGGGTTTGAGGGCAGGCTGACATTTACCAGCCCCGAGCCGAGCTGCTCGCTCGCCTCGTCCTGTCGACCCCATGGGTGAGGGCTCTTGAAATCGTGTAATGGTTTGGGCCACGAGAGCAGTACAGATAGAAGTTGCTGTTCCGTGTGAATCACAATTACGGACGACTTCCGCTTTCCCCGGGGCGGCTGGAATCACCGCGGAGCGCGGAGCAGCTCGTGCGTCCTGCCGTTCGCTCGTCCCCTGGGCTGTGAACTCGGGCCTGGCGCTGACCTGTCTGTCGCGTGCGGGTCTCTCGGGGTCAGCGCGCAGGCGAGGCTGAGCCGCCCGCCGGTGGGGGGGTGGAGGGGGGGGGACACTGCCCTCCGGGCGGCGACAAGTGCTGAGCGCGGGCTTCCTCTCCGGCGCCAGGCGGAGCGCTGATTCATGCCAAATTAGCACCTTGCTCGGCGACCTCTGCGCACCCCGCTGCTTTCCTTCACTTCACATGACTGTTTGCAAATACTAGCTGCTCAGGTCGTTCCTCCTCATCCGCGGCTTTCACAGATGACAGGCAGGCATTCAGCCTTTGTCACGAACGTGTCTGTACTCCAGCATCCTCGGCGGTCTGATAACCAGCCCCACCATCCCCAGTCTCACAAGCCGAGGGTGTCGGCAGCGGGAAGGTCCCTGGGAGGCCCTGCCGGGCGTGGGAAGGGGAAGGCTGCCGGCGCTTGCCAGGAGCCCCGAGGACCTGAAACAGCCTCGCAGTAACTAGTCTATACATAGGGTTAAAAAATTGATTAGTTGGCTCTGCCCGCCTCAAGCTGTTTGTTTTTTTTTAATTCACATGAACCTTTAATTCCAGAATCTCATGCTGCTTAGGCAGTGAAAGCAGGACTCAGAGCTGTGGGAAACTGACTAGAGGCCAGTCCTCTTTTCTCCCCCTGTTCTCTCTCAACGCCCTGACCGCATTGCCGGCAGCTGGAACCTTCCACGGCTCTCCTCAGCTGCTCGCAGTGGTGGTGGGTCTCTGCAGCATGAGGTCCTCCAGGAAGCACTGGGCATTTGCTGTGATGTCAATTTATTTTTATTTCCAGCCTCTTCCATCTCCACCCTTTACTGAAAGTCCTGTTCTCAAAATGTTTGATCGGTCTTCATTTTCCCTAAATAAACAGTAGTAATGCGCACGTAGTTTAATTTTGGTATTACTTGTATTTTAGAGAAAAGTGGCAAAAACATCTTGTGTTTTTTTTCTCCCTTGTCACCAGAGATATGAGCTAAATTATTTATAGTTTGATACTCACACAACAGAGATGGAGTCGGAATATTTACTTTTCAGAGAGAAGGGATTAAACATGCACGCCCAGAACTGAGCCCTTGGTTCATGGGATGTCTTTGCTCCGGGGACCATGTTCGGGCCCAAGTCAGAGAGCAGCCGCTTTCCAAACACACACGTGCCCAGCAGAGGGCCTGGTGCGTGAGATATTTGTGGAAGTGAACGGATTTGAAAGTAGTGGGTAGACCAGGTAACTCAATCAGCAAAGTCTAAAATTGATAAAGTCAGCAAGCATTTTGGAAAATGCACAGCAGTCTAAAGCCCTTTATGGGCACGATGTGTGGAGAAGCAGCGGGAGCGCTCGGTGCCCATGGTCCCTGGGCGGGACGTGTGTTTACGGACCAGGACCACACCGAGTGCCCCTCGAGGGCTGGGGTCGGGTCCCGCGGTGCTGGGTGCCCTGTCGGAGCAGCTCGACGAGACTCTCGTGTCACGTTCCAATCCTCACACCTTCTGTACTTCAGAGAGTTCCACGGGCCTCTGCTCTCTCTGCCACAGGAGATGTTGGCACGCCTGAAGCCGTGGCCCCCGTCATCGTGATCCCCCCGAGCAACAGAAGCGTGGTGGCCGGGTCCAGTGAGACCACCTTGGAATGCATAGCCAATGCCAGGTGCGTGCCAATCCCCCACACGGGGAGTAACAACCCATGACAACACCTCCTGCGTGTGGCTGGCTCTCCCAGCAATGGTGGTCTTTTTCATCCAGCTGGGCTGTGGGCACAGTGCGTATGGGAAGATAGGACGTGGGTGTGCTGACCTGTCCCGGGCCTTGTTCTGCAGTATTTATATTGAAGGTAATATTTGTATTGGAAAGCAGCGCTTTTCACTTTAGCTCTGGGTCATGGTAGAGGGTCTCTTCTTAGATTCTGGCTGAGGAGCAGAGAGGAGCTTTGCTCTCCTTTGGGTGCAAAGGAAAGAGTTAATTCTCTTCTCCTCTGTTGTCGTAGGTGTTCTCAGCCCCATTAGTGGTCGCTCCGGAATGGAGTCCCTGTGATCACGCCTCCCATGTAGCATGTCCCCTAGCAGTATTTGTTTTAAACATTCTTTTCCTGAGCAAATGGAATCATTAGCACTTATGGTCCATCGCTGCTGCAATTAGCTATCCTTGCTCAATAGCCCTTGAGCAGCCTGTGTCGCTGACGTGTGCCTTAAGGGAGTAGAGTTATATCTGGATTGATTTTTAAATGTCCACTGTTCAACCCACCATGGTTCCTGGTAGAATGATTATTATTGCCATCTACATGATCCACAGTTACTGTCACTAAAGCCCTTCGTTCTCACAGGCCCGTCGAGGAGCTGAGTGTGACCTGGAAGAGAAACGGGGTGAGAGTCACCAGTGGGCTCCACAGCTTCGGGAGACGCCTCACCATCAGCACCCCGACCTCCTCAGACGTCGGGGAGTACGTCTGCGAGGCGGCGCTGGCAGGGAGCGCTTTCGAGCCCGCCACAGCCAAAGCCTTCCTTTCTATCGTAGGTAAGGCTCAAACTGGAAGTGGTGGCATCGGCATCCTCGGAGGGCATCCTCGGAGAGCGGCAGCACACCCCAGGCCATGGAAACAACGTAGCTAACACCTGTGTTCCACCGACTGTTTTTAACTCAGCACATGGAAGTGAAGTTGAGTTTATCTCCCAGATTCAGCCTATTCTTCTTTCCCAAGAATATCAATGCATTAAGTCCAAAGAGTTGATGTTCTGAATACTCCCAAGAACCGTTCTTCTGAAAACGTCCAATCGTAAAGCTTGGGAAATAGAGTGTCGAAATCCTTGGCATGTTTATCACCTCCCTGTGCTGACCTTTCTGCCATGAGGCTTTTCTATAACTCTTATTTGGCCGTTATGATCAATGTTCAGAGATTAATCTATGACCATTGTTTTTTATTTTTTGACCCAGAAGCAAGTCAGAAAGTCTTGGGTGTTACCTTTTGTTAAATTAGAAAGTGAGAACAGAGAGGCTTCCTAGAATCATGTGTTATTCTTAAACCAGGGACAAAGGAGACAAAATTAGGCACATTTGAGCTGCTCTAAACGCTGGGAAATCTCAATGTTTAGGAAGGTGCATTGTACACAGACTAAGGGAATCCTCAGTCTATTTTCAGATTATGATAAGATTACATTAAATTGTGAGGCAAAGGCCTTTATTTCTCTCGTCTCTTCAGCTGCTATAATACGTTTAGGCCTCTGCAGTGGCTGTGGTCACTGTCGCAGTGACCTGTCTAGTGGCCACTGCTGATAAGCGGTGCCTTCAGGGTCCACTCCAGGTGGGAGAATCTCTGCTTCTCTCCTCTCAATCCAAACAAGGCAGATGGAGAACAGGAAGGACCACATAAGCAGAAAGCCCTTTGAGAGCAATCACCCCTCACGTAACATACTTTGCAGTTTGCCACTTTGCAAACTAAGGAAAAATAAAAGCTTGTGTTTTCATAAAAAATTAGCAAGAGTGTGAAGAAATGCTGCATAAAAGGCAGTTTGCCTTGAGTGTGTCACATTCCTTTAAATCATTAGGAAACGGCTCTGTGGCCTGTAAATGACTGCCAAACTCAAGTGATGCAAACCTGTCAGCCCCTCTGAAAGATGTGCACGAATTTTAAAAGCATCAGAGAAGGCAGGTTTTGAGTCACAAATCATTGCTGATTCTCCACTAGGGATCAGAGCTGGTTCTCTGCTCCCTTTCTCATCCACGCTTTAGAGATGTCAATACCCCATCCCCATTCCCGGCGAGGACCTTTCTGTCGGGGGTGATCTACAGCTACATGAGCACAGCGCGTTATAGATTGAACCCAAATCAAAATTGTAAACGTGTAAATCTCCAGCAGACAGGACTATATCGTGTTAAAACATTTCAAGGTAATTTAAGCAAGAGAAGAAATTTATCTCCCTGTAAACTAGAACGTTTGTTTCCATTATAATTCCCTTTTTAAATATTTAAGGGCTTCCCTGGTGGTGCAGTGGTTAAGAATCCAGCTGCTAATGCAGGGGACATGGGTTCGAGCCCTGGGCTGGGAGGATCCCACATGCCGCGGAGCAACTAAGCCCGTGTGCCACAGCTACTTAGCCTGCGCTCTAGAGCCTGCGCGCCACAACTACTGAGCCTGCGTGCCACAACTACTGAAGCCTGCACGCCTAGAGCCCATGCTCTGCAACAAGAGAAGCCACCGCAATGGGAAGTCCGGTGCACCACAACGAAGAGTAGCCCCTGCTTGCCGCAACTAGAGAAAGCCCGCGTGCAGCAACGAAGACCCAACGCAGCCAAAAATAAATAAATAAATTTATTGAAAAAAAAAATTTTTAAATCTGTCACGTGAACTTGGGTTTTGCACTTCCATCTGGATTCCAGAGCAGGTTGTTTCTGTATTCTCCTGAGTTGCTATCTCTCTGTGTTCTGGCTTTTAAAGGTACACGGACACACTTGTGTACCTTTATGATGTTCATTTGAATCCCGTTTATTCATAAGAATTTGCTGTGACAGGTAGGATTTTGTGGTTGAATCATCCTGGGAAAGCCCTCAAGAGCCTCTGTCAATTCAGAGTGATTTGGGAGATTATAGCCCTGAGCCCAGCGATCATGGAGGGAGGGATCCCCAGGAAACCCTGGTCCCGGTTCCACGGCCCTGTCACTGGTGGGACCGTGCGGGGAACTATCGATATGAACACGCAGATGAAAGAAAGCAGACACAGATTGACTTCCATTTACTCCTGTTTCTTACTGATGAGACAAGACAGGCTGTTCAGCCCACCTGTCAACTCCGCTGCTGCACTGCTTAATTTCTGATGTTTAAACAGGAGCTCGGGTCTGACTGCAGACGGCGTCACACACGCGACTCTGCACACAGCAGGGAAAGCGGCCTCCTGGGTTTGGCGGTCCACGGTCTCCTCCACCTGCCCTGCGGAGGGTCTGCGGCTGTCGCTTCACCGCTCGTTTCCTTACCTGCCCACACACCGCACACCCCACGCGATGAGGCAGGCGCCTCAGGGCCCGTTTCCTGACTGCATCCCCTGGCCACTGGAGCCAGGGCTGCCCCAGGGTGAGGCCAGGGCACCCGCCGTGTGACAGTTTGGAAGTGCTGGCATCCACACCCCCTGGCGTGCGTGAGTCCAGCGCCACGTGGACCGGAGTATCATCGGCCAAGCTTCCTCACCCCTGAGGTGGGGACGTAACTTGGAGGTTGTGGTCTTCACTGGCCTCCAGAGTTCTCCAGCGGCATAAGCTCAGTCACCTACAGCGGGAGCTGCCTTGGTAACATGCTCTTTTTCAGCCGGCCTCCCGCCCTCCTGATGGTATTCCCATCGCCTCCCAAATAAACCACGGGCAGGGAACCCTGACTCAGGTCTGCTTCTCAGGGAGGCCAACCCAAGACTTGGACCATCGTCCTTCAGAGCCCCGAGCACCTGTGCTTAGGACGAATGGCCTTTCCCGCCCGGGTCCCACCTTCCCTGCCTTGTGGGTCTGCATGTGCCTCAGGACTCCCTCAGTGGTCGCCACTTGCCTCTGTGACCTCTCAGACTGTGCACCAGGCAGAGGAGTGACGCTGTGCCAGCTGTTGTCCTGCAGAGAGTGGACACTCTCGGGGTCACTGATGCTCCGTGTGTGATGGGACAGGCTCTGGAGGCGGGACTGCACCCAGGTCCTCACTGCACCACACGCTGGCCTCCGGGGGCCTCAGCGTGCACGTCTGTGAAACGTGGATGCTGCAGAAGATGATTCCGGCTCGTCTTGTGAGGATCGTATGAAGCAACGGGCACGGAAGGACTGAAATGGCAGCTTTGGGAGCTGTTGGTAGGACTCCGCGGTGACACACGTCACCCTTAGTGCTTTACCTACAGCGGTGACATGACACATCTTCCACGCTTGCAGCCTCCGAAATCAGGATGTGCCTCACAACCCACGGAAGCATTTCTTCTTTCTTGGGTGTAAACAAAACGATGACGCCTCTTACCAATGCTGCAACGTCTCAACCTCCGTCCAGACTGACGGATCTGGTCCCACGCACAGCGCGGCCACGTGTACGCGTGTCCTGCCCGAGCCGCGATGCCTCCTTCAGCCCCCGCTCAGAAACTCGGGTGGGTGGGCATGGCAGTTGTACAGAGCTTTCTCTGGATACCTAAGGTCTATTCTGATTTTTTATACATGCATCATGCAGAAGCTCCAATATCTGAACTACTATTAAAATAACAAGTTACCTGTGACACCTCTCTGCTGATAGCAGTGCCGCAACTGAGAAGCTGCTCTCCTAGAGCTGAGACTGAGCGTCCCCTAGATGTTTGTTTGCAACACAGATTCCTTCCTCCCTTCCTTGTTCTCGTCCTTCCTTCCCTCCGCTCGACACAGAGGTCTTTACTGAGTCGGCCCCCCCGATGCTGTGCTGGTCCCGGCGTCCAGGGTCTTATGCGGAAGGCGGTCCCTTCATGAGGCAGTTATGGTTCCACACAGTGAGTGCTAAGACCCTCGGCAAGGCAGGGGGTGAGGGGGCACCCCTGGGATTGGCAGGGAGGGGCTTTCGCGGCAATTCGGGCCGGAAGAGAACCTTGCAGGGGGCCTAGTCCTCTCCTCATGGAGATCTACAGAGCTCCTGCCTGGTAACTCGTCACATAGGTGTAAGAAAAGCCTAAGATGTCTTTTTTATAGTTTTCACATACGACCCATAGTAGAAGCACCCAAATTATCGGCATCCTATCACCAACTGTAGAACTTATCCGTTTGGCATCTTATCACTGATTAAAGCTCAGAAAGGAACTATTACAGAACTGTTCCTTAAACAAAAGGAAAAGTCGTGTGAGACAAACCTCAAACGATGCTGGGGTGACTTGCTCCTGGATGCAGCATGGGCAGCTCCTGGCGCCCCGAGGTGAGCAGGAATTCTGTCTGGGGAGCAGGGTGTGAAGTCTTCCACACGCCGTCCAATTCCAGGCTCCCCCGCCATCCTCTGCTTCTCCGCTCACCACCTGTCATTCACCAGCGCAGAGCGCGTGCCAGGCACCCAGCGGGAGCACCAGCCTGGGTGGGATGAAGACGAGTTAGATGCGTCTCCGCCCCTGAAGGAGTTTCGGGGTCCTAAAGTCTGTGGGCGTCTCCTCTCTCTCTTCTCCAGTGGGCAGTTTCTAAGTGTCTTCCCAGAGATGATGGCAGGTGCTAAAACACAGAGATGACTAAGCCACGCCCTTCCCTGAAGCAGCCTCCAGCGTGGTGGCCGCGTCACACAGATGTGGGTCATCGGTCCCAGGGGGTACGTGGGTGGGGCACACCCAGCCCGAGGAGGGCAGGGAGCCTCTGCCGGAGAAGGAACACGAGGACTGGCCTTGAAGATCGGTCTGAATTTGCCAACGAGGCGACTTGAGAAAGGCTGGTCCACGGGGAGGAGCCAGGACCAGTGATGGCCTTTGTGTTGCTCTTGTGAGGAAGGACCACAAACTCAACAGCTTAAAATAATACAGATGTGTCGCCTCACGGTTCCCGGCCTCCCAAGGCTGCAACCAAGGCTCTGGCTGTGCTGGGTTCTTCTCCGGAGGCCCCGGGAGGATCCACTTC
Organism: Balaenoptera borealis; assembly: GCF_965194805.1. NCBI lineage: Eukaryota > Metazoa > Chordata > Mammalia > Artiodactyla > Balaenopteridae > Balaenoptera > Balaenoptera borealis. Next base: position 86,016,491 of record NC_138872.1, on the reverse strand, counting down.
CCGGCTCACCCAGGGGCTGCAGAATCCAGTTCATGCGGCTGTGGGACTGGGCCTGTTTCCTTTCTGGCTGTTGGTGGGTCTTTCTCAGGTTCTGGAGACAACCGGCATCCCTGGCTACGGCCACCTTCGCCTTCAGAACCAGCAGCTGGCCGAGTCCTCCTCACACCACGGATCTCTGACGTCCCCTCCAGCCGTCGCTCCCGCCGTCGCTCCCGCTGCCAGCTGGAGAAAGTTCTCTGCTCTTAGGGGTCCCTGTGATGAGATTGGGCCCACCCAGCTGCTCTGAAATCATCTCCCCGTTTTTAGATCGATGACCTCAGTCACATCAGCAGAGTCCCCCTGCCGCGTAGCGTAGCATGTTCACAGGTACCGGTAATTGGGGGTGGACGTCTCCTGGGGGCATTCTGCCCACCCCAGTGGACAAAGGCACCCAAGCGTGGATGACGGTGGCGAGTCAAGGACACACCACGGGCTCTGTCGCTTCCCGAGACGGTCGCTCTGGGAGAAGGGCAGACGGCAGAGGGGGCATCTCCGGGCTGTGCCGTGAGCCGGGGTTGGGGGGTGGATGGTGCAGGAGGCAAAGCCCAGCATCAAGGGCAGGAGAGCCTGAGGGATCCTAATTCGGGGGCTGCCTGGGAGGTAGCCCTGCCTCAAGCCGTGAGGTCGGGGGACTGGAGGCTTGCTGTGCTGACTGGAGGAGCTGCCCGCGGCCCCCGGGGGATGTGGACGACAGCCTGCATGGCTGGCCTATCCTTAACACGCCAGTGTCGCGCGGGATGAGAGCGTTCTCCTGACGGCTTCGTATTGTTTCAAAAGAGGTCAAAGTGTTAGTTTCAGTCCCCGGTTTTATCGGCTGCAATCGCCATAAATCTTTGAAAGTCTAGTGTGCGCCTGCGTTGGCAGGGTACCCTTTCCAGACAGAGTTGCTGCTGATTAGCTAAGACGCGCACTTGCCCTTTGAAGATTAAGTGGTTGAAAAGTCCACGGCGGGGATGACTCGTCCATAGCAGGTTTTCCCCACCAGTCACCTCAGTCTTTCTTGGCTGGTACGCCCGGTACTTTCCCCCACTGTTCTCCTTATAGACAGCTATTCGCAGAAGTAGCTGAGGGCGCTGTTGAGCTGGGTTGGAATACGGGGTCAGCAGGGAGAGGAGTGGTAACGCGTGCATGTGGGAGAGATGACATTACCGTCGGAAGCCTCGTGGGCCTGTGAGGGCTTCGGCAGCCCCGCGGCTGCTCTGAGCGCTCAGCACCTGGAAGACTTTCTGAAAAACGCAGGAGAATCAGTAAATGAGTGAGCAGACCTGGCCTCCCTGCTTTCAGCCACTAAAACTTGCCTGGGTGTCGGCTGCGGAGGAGACAGACAGCGCTTGGCCAGCTCTGGCAGGCCGCCCGACGGGACGCGCCAGGGAGCCCCGCGGCCCTGAGCTCAGGGCCACAGAGGGTACGGAGCCGTGAGCCCGTGCCGGGCGCCCCGGGGAACGGGCCGGGCGGGGATGACGGCGCTCGCGGAGGAGCCGCCCTGAGCAGGCCCGGGGGTCCCTAAGGCACCTGCAGTCCCAGAGCCGGGCCTTCAGTCAGCTCGGTCCAGCCTCAGGTCACCATGTGAGGGGGGCCCGTTGTCTCTGGCCCTGGGGGCTTCCCCCCCAGCACTTGGGGAAGACCTGGGCACTGCAGGGCAAGGGAGCGCAGCCCCGGGACGTCGGCCAGGGTGCCCGACAGCACCCGCAATCAGCGCCTCGGGAATTGTCTGGTCCTGTAGACGTTGAGCATCTATAGGTATGGATTCTTCCCACCGAAGTGTGACTCCTCTTGGAAGAATCTCAGGGGAAGTATGCTGAGTGGAAAAAGCCAGTTCCAAAGGTTACATACTGTATCATTCCATTTATGTAACGTTCTTGAAAGGACAGAATTATAGAGATGGAGAGCAGATGCGTGGTTGCCAGAGGTTCAGGATGGGACCTTGGGGTGGGCATGGTTACAGAAGGGCAGCGTAGAGGAGGCTGGTGGTGGTGGACCCGTTCTGCATCTTGACCGTGGTGTGGGTGCACAGACCTGCACGAGTCGTACACACGAGAACAACCAAGGCTGGGGGGCGGGGTTGGGGGGGGACGTTGAATACAACAGGCTACGCGTTTCACTCTCAGTATCTTGGTTGGACTATAGTTTCTGCAAGATGTCCCCGCTGAGGGAAACTAAGTAAAGGACACAAGAGATCTCTATTATTTATTACAAATGCGTGGGACTCTCCACTGATCTCAAAATAAAATGTGTAAGTTAAGAAAGGAAAACTGTAATCCGTCATAGCAGATGTTGATGCTTTAGCTTAGTTCTTTTCCTTTCCCCTCACATCCCTTTAACCAGACCACAGGGGTAGATATCAACTTCAGCATTTGCTGATGAAAATGAGGCGTGACCTGCACACCAGGGCCTTGGCAGGGTGCAGCTGCTGTGTAGTTAGAGCATAAGCAACGCTGTTGTCGTTGTTATGGACGCAGGAGACGCGGCTGAATGTGCACGCAGGAGTGTGCACGCAGCAGTGTACGATGAAGACCAGCTTGAAGAGACATGGGCTCTCTGCAGTATTTCTTGAGGCCTGGTCTCTACACACACACAACTAAGTGGAGAATCTGCCTCCGTCTAGTGAATTTGCAGCCGTGGCCTCAGCCAGACTGGTTCCTTCAGCAGATTGTTTCTGCTTGAGCGATGCAGGTAATTGCAGGATTGATACCTGACTGCTTCCAGTGAGGAGCCTTCAGCCTTGTCTCCTTAATCATCTCCTTGAAATGCTAAGTTTTCATTTCTCTTTTTCGTCTTTTAGGTCCCACCCTGTTTTAAAGATATAGTCAATACAAGAGGCAGGCCAAGCTATAGTATCCACATTCGACACAATTACAGTGGAAATAAACCACTCTGGAAGACAGCGCCTGGAAATTATCACACGGAAAGTGAATACAACGGCCCTTTGTTATCATGATAATGAAATCACTACTACCTTAATACTCCTCGAACTTGGCCGTGCCACCGTTGAATTCCTGCTGAATAAACTGAGAAAAATATTGCAGTTTAGTCTCCAAGGAAATTCATTGTTTAATACAACCACTGCTTTTTTTGCTGTTGAACAGGCGGGCGAGCAGGGTGTCTGGAGATATGCAAGTGGTTGGGTTTCCTTTGCTACTGAAGATGGATGAGAGACCCATTTTCTTTCTTCTCTTAGCTATTATTTTGCATTCCACTGAAGTATTAAATCTATATTTTGGAGAAGAAGAACTGCTAAGACTTTAAAAAATATGTTAATAGGCTGCCCTGTTCCCTGAAACAGGCTGGGTGCCTGTCTGTGGTGCTTTATTTGACATGCTTCCTGAGTTGTTGTTTAGTTTAGATACTGAAGCAAACTAGACTATAAAATACTGTGCTGTAAATATAAACCTTTATGAACCTCATGGGATAGTCCTTCTAAAATGTGAATTAAGATATTCCATTATTCAAGCCCATAAACTGAAAAGTAGCCATTGCCCTGAGTAGTAATTTGCTTTCCAAAACCTTAGACTATAAATTGCCTTTGGCCTCTGTGCACCGAATTCTGAGTCTGTGTGCACGATGGTAACTAATGAAGTTTTCAAAAATAGTTTTTAAAAGGAGCTCAAACTCTTGTAGGCTGTAAGGGTCTTCTGAAATATACCTCTTTGGCTTACGGGCTGTTTCGGTTTTTTCTTGTTTAAAGAGCCACCGTATTTTACCGAGGAACCCGAGAGCCGGATTTTAGTGGAAGTAGAAGAAACCGTGGACATCGTGTGTGGAGCCATGGGTGAGTGCGGGGAGCCACAGGGCAAGCAGCGATGTGGTGGAGGAACAGAAATGGCATCTCCAGGGCAGAGCCGTCCTCTGGATAGCGGCAAGTGGACCGTGACGATTAGAAACGGGGCCGCTGGCGTGCAGTAGAACTCAGTTGCTGGGCATGTAACCTGCAAAGCAGGGGTAATATTTCCCCAAGGGAACAGCAAGGAAGCCTTACCCTGTCCATCCCAACAGAGAGAGACGAAGTCCTGTCCCCTTGACTCCCTTCAAAGGCTCTGATTCTGCAAGCGCGCGACCCCTAAGACTTGGGGCAGGAAGTTCATTCTCATCCACGGGGTGAGCGGGACTGGTGACCACGCCCACTTGAGAGAAGAGAGATTGTTTTAACTTCTTGGATAGGAAATCTTCTGTTTTTCCCCCCTTTCAGCTTTGAGTTGACTTTCCCTTTGTCACTCAGGGAATTCTGCCTCTCGTCCCGAGAGCCTTGACCCCTCGTTGCCCACTGTTCCCATTTCGTGGCCAACATGCAAGTAGTTACGCTAAACGCCCCGACAGAGACAGGCTCTCCACGGCAGTTTCATAAACAAAACTTCACGAGTCCTCTGGAGATTGTCAAGTGAGGAAAAGGACCCTTTATGTTAACACCTGTTCATCTTAAGGGTGGGGTTTTTCTTCTAAGAGCTTGGCGGGTGAGGATTCGTAACAGTTCTGTGAATCTTCAGGACAGCTGCGTAAGAGAGAGATCGTTACGTCCCTCTGTACATGGGAAAACGCCCCTTAAGAAGCAAAGCTAAGTAACGCGCTCAAGGCGCAGTCAGGACAATGAAGGAGGCACCTTCTGCTCCGCCCGCGGTCTGGCGCCGGGGCGTTGCTCACTGAGCCCTGGACAGGCGGCCTGCCTCGGGCCACGTGTTGGTGGAGACGGGATCCAAACCCACAGGCACCAGCTCCAAAGCCAGTGCTTCGGCCTGGACCCTGAGAGCCAAGGCCCTGGGACTCGGAACAGATACCACCGATGTGCAGGTCACTTTCCATTTCTGGGAAGGAGTGGGAGTGCCGCTCAGGACCGTGCTGAGGGTCAGCGTAGGGAGGGGCGTCCGGCCAGGAGTCCCCTCCCCTCCCCTCCATCCACGGAGCCTCTGCAACAGCTGCCCCGCCCGGAAGAGTCATTTCCTTAGTGGTTCTGGTTCCCAGTCCCGCCAGCTCCCAGGGTGCAGTCTCCACCCCTGCTCTGCTCTCCTCCGCTGCTCGGGCTCAGGGCGGGAGAAGACAGCAATGAGAAGAGTCCTGTGAATTTCAAGTGGAACTCTTTGCCTTACTGTGGCTGCATTGTTCTCTCTTCTCTATAAACACCCCCGCTTTTTAAGGCCAACAACTCTGTGAAAGTGAAGCTACAAAATATTTAGAGTGCTTATATTTTAGAAACGAGAATCTACAATACTGTGGGGATAAGATTTCTGTGTATGACATTAAATTGCCCCAAAATAGAAATACTCCTAGTTCCCTATACACTAACAATTATTTTTCAATAAATGACAATGTTAGGCTCTCCCCTTGACAAGAGGTTGCTTTTCTGGCATGATTTCTGCAGAGTAAACTGCTTGTTAAGTACATGCTTATAAATATACACTGAACGGGTCTTTCAGCCTTGCCTTGCCATCATATAATTTACTTCTTTCTTTTGACAATGCAACTATAGCCGCATGCGAAGTGGTTATTCTTTATGAAAGCTACATCATGTAATTGCTATTATGAGATTTTACGTGGATTGCTTATGCTTTTACCTTGCAATGGATTTTTTTTAATTTCCTGATTTAATGAAAAGTGACAGGAAGCATAATTTAAGCAAAGAACAGAATCTGAGAATACATTCTCTCGAAGTATTCCATGACATTAACTTTATTTATTAAAGAAGACATCTTATACCTACATAGCATCTTAAGTCAAGGGATTTGCGTGTGCCTTTCAACATGAATCACATCAAGATATTTTATTGAAATTCATTTTCTAATTAGGGAAACTGAGGCACAGCGCCATCTGAGATCTAGAAATAAGCCCAGACGTTCTGCACTTCCCTCAGAGCCACAACAAACACACTGTGCCCCGCAGAGCCCAGAACTCTTGTCTTGAGTGCCGTGGTCTCGTTCCTTGGACGGGCTCTCTTGTCTACCCCCCTGGGTAACCTGACCCTGCTCAGGTTTAGGAAGAAGGAGAACGGAAGCAGTCTTCCCTCAGCTGGTTCCCCAAGGCTCCCGGAAAAGCCACCAAGAGGAGGAGCCCGGTGTGTCCCACGCAGCGAGGCCACCAGGAGACAGTGCGTCACCGCCTGGTTACCTGCACTGACCACACCCAGTTGGGGGGCGAGCAGCAGAGGCCCTCGTGCTCCCGGGCTAAGGACAGTCCCTTCGTCGCCAACCTGGGTTCTGCCCCAGTGACCTTGTCTGCCGCCTACACCCCATCCGACCCCAAACTCAACCTCCTTCCAGGTGGCGAGACCGCGAGCAGCTCCAGTCTCACGGCCTGGAGGCCTGGTTCTTCCCTGTAACATCATCAGGATGAGGAAGGGGCACCCAGGCGGGGCAGCTGGGCACGGAGCCTCTGCGTGACCCTCGCCCTCTTGGTCGAAGTCTTGGCTGTGATCTCGGCTCACTCCGCTCTTGGGTACAGGGTCGGGGGCGCCCTGCACCCTCCTCCTCATCTGCTGCACCCGCGCTGGTCTCAGGGGCCAAGGTGACTTTTCCTGCAGCCACAGCTTGGACCTCTCATGTCTCCTCAGCCTGAACCAGATGCATCTCCTGTGCTTATGCCTTTCCCTAAGCAATCGCTCCCCCAGCACAGCGCACACGCGGGTGGTCAGCGATAGCCCGCTCCTTAGACGGAGGCGTTGCCAAGGCGGCGCGCGTTAGTGCTGTCGTTAGTTGTGATGCGGAGCAGCGAGCGGTGCCGTCCACTGAGCTCGCGTCATGGGCCGGGCCCCATTAGGTACTCATATCCTGACCCAGTTAACCTTCACGGCCACCTTTGAGGTCGCTGTGACCCTTGTTCCCTACAGGGACAAGGAGGGGTTGAGTGCTCTGCCCAATGGCACAGTCGGCGGGGGGAGGGGGCCCACCTGTCTCCGCCTGGTGACCCTTCCCCGAGCCCGAGCGGCAGAGGCAGAGACCTTCCTCCCAGCCCTGTCTGAGGTCAGTCGCAGCCAGAACCGTCTGGGCAAGAGCACGGGCCGTGGGAAGAGCCGGAAGGGTCTGCAGCCGCCCCACGCCGCTCCCTTCGGGCCTCTCCCTCCCCGTCTTCACATACGATGAGAAAAATGACGCCTCACGGGGTGCTTGGAGGGACGACTAGATGAGAAAATGCCCGTTGAAATACCGCCACTTAGTCCTCACGTAAGGAATTCTCGAAACTTAATGATTTTTGTTTCACTTCTACCCAGGGGCCCCTCTTCCCACCCTCCGGTGGTTCAAGGACGCGGTCTCCATCTACAAGCTCCAGAACCCTCGATACCAAGTGCTGTCAAGTGGAGGCCTGCGCGTCCAGAAGCTGCGTCCGGAGGACTCAGGAATCTTCCAGTGCTTCGCCAGTAACGAGGGCGGGGAGGTCCAGACCTACACCTACCTGGACGTCACCAGTGAGTACTACGCCATGCAGAGCCGGGCTTCCCAGTCCTCGGCCCGTGGACGTGTCAGAAAATGCCAGTGTCTGTTCAGCCCGAGCTCCCGTATCCCGGGCGGTCTCCCTGCCCCTCTGGAGCCTTGATTTCCCCAGCACTTGAACGCGCTGCTTTATTGAGACATAGGGACAAACCCCCACCTTTCTGGACGGAACTAGGAAGACTGTTAGGTGAGCGCCTCGTCCCTAGTCCTTTTCTCTTGACCTTTTTTCCGTTTTTTATATTCATTCTCTATTTTAGTTTTATCGAACAATTATAGTACTTTTGTGACTTTCTTTTATTGTCCCAGTAACAGAAATACTTTGGCACTCTGAAAAATAAAGTAAAGATAAAGGTTTTTATTATATTTGTGGGTTTTCTCTTTAATCTCCCATAGTCGTAATGTTGTTCTTCTAAAACGAAGTAGAGTTTAGTGATTAGGGAACTCTACCTCTCACGTCTGCCCTTTTGGAAGCAAAATGCTGAGAGCCGTCGGAGAAAGCAAACTGGTCAGCGTGTGCGTGGCCAGTGGCTCTTGTCAGCCAGAACTAGGAAGGGACCAACCCAATCCTGAAATATTCATGCATATGTTTTGGTGAACTAGGGGTCATTTCCTCCAATCTTGGCCGGGGGTCAGATTCCCCCTGCGTTGTGGAGCATAGGAAACCAGTATCACTTCAAGCAGCAGAAATAATACTGGGGACTTGAGCCAGAAACTGAGTTTTGATCCATTAGCATTATTTAAGCCTGTTTGGAATCGTGGGCCAGGGTGCTGTAGGGCAGGGATGGGCAGGCTTTTTCTGTGAGAAGCCGGGTGGTGCCTGTTTTCGCCTTTGAAGGCCGTGGTTTCTCTTGCTCCTCCTCACCGTGCTGTCGTAGCCTGCAGGCAGCACACACGATTCTGAGCAGACGTGGCTGTTCCACAGAACTCCGTTTACGAAAGCAGGGACGGGCTGGATTTGGCCCGGGCTGGTGGTTCGCGGACCCTGCTCTCGGGAGAGACCCAGGGCAGATCGCCTGATTTCTCTCAGCCTCAGTTTTCTTTTCAAAATGGAACCAACCCAGCCCAGTTCACAGCGTTCTTAGGAGGATCAGTTTGGAAATTTAAATGAAAGTGCTACTTAACCTGGTTACCATGACAACTGGAGGGTGAACAAATAAATACGTGATCATGATAATGCTGCATATCTGTTTTGTAAGTACAGGGTTTGGCAAAATGGATTTTTTTTTTTTAATTAAAGTACTTTTAATGAAAGAAAAATAGTGTGTAAAACAATCAGTATTTATTCGTTCACTTAACAAACGTTTATTGAGCATCTGTGTCAGTTACTCCGGGCCCTTGAGGCTCGGGGACAGAGCTAAGAGGACGCCGTGAAGAAGAGGTTCTCGTGCTTCCAGGACGGAGGGTCCTGGGGGAGGGGAGAGATGGCAGAGGGCGGTGAGGGCCCCACAGAGGAAGCCTAGGCGAGGCCCAGAGCGGCCAGGGAAGCCCCTTTAGAGGGCGGGCGGGGCGGGGTGGGTTCTCTGAGTTGAGAGGTTCTTACTGGAGCGAGGCCTGCAGGTGGGGAGGGGCCTGCCCTGCGGAGCCTTGGAGAGGCGCGGTGGAGGTGGGCGCTGCAGGTGCCCGACAGACGCGTGGGGGGACAAGGCGGCCCCCGTGTGTGCGGGCACAAGGGCGCTGACGACGAGCACGGGTGAGCGGGGCCTTCGCGGCTCTGAGGTGGGCACTGGCCGTGCATCGTCCGAAGCTTTCACAGGGCCTCCGCACCTGGTGTAGGGGCGACAATGAGGGGACGAGCAGAAGAGACCAGTTGGGGGGCCCCCAGGTCGTCCAGGGGTTCACACCAGAGGTGGACGCCCAGTGGGGAGGGAGGGCAGAGGCGGGCGGCTACCCCGGGGTCCACTGGGCCTGCCCACTTCTGCCCCGGGGGCATGGGCCCAGGCACCCCAGGGGCCCCTACACAGGATTTGGGCGATGCGAGTCACAGCTGGGACTCAGGGGTTCCGGCTTAATCTTTCTCAAAGTAGTGCAGAGCCAGCGGAGCCCTCCCCGAAGCCGGCCCGAGCTGCCTCTGTCTTCCTGGCTCTCACTCGGGGCTGCTGGAGCCGGAGGCCCGGGCGGTCCCCCGTGAACAGGAAGACCCAACGCTCCCCCCAGGAATTCTTCCCTGAAGCCCTTGGAATCTGGTTGTTTTAACTTTCAGAACAGATCCTAGGTAGTGTCAAAGTGTCATCTTCAGGGCAATGTAGGATATTCAGAAATGAGCTTTTTCTATTTTTTTTACATAACGAAAGCAGCTTGTTTGATTTATCTAAATAAACATCTCTCTCCTCTTTAACGTTGGTCAGAAACAGTTCTTCCTGCTCTTCCCCACTTGTGTGTCCATTACGTCACAAGACCGTATTTCTCTTTAGGCTGTAAACAAAGATAGGTGCTTCCTGGGAGACGGGTAGTGGAGGGCTGTAGTCTTGCTGAAAGGTTTTCATTTTTTATCGCTCAGTTATCTCTGTGATTAGTTCTGTAAAAGCCCAGGTGGCCGACTCCACCAGGCTGGCTTGAGCGTTTCCGAGGGACGACGCACTGAGTGTTTCACTGTTCACCTCCTCTGCCTAGATGTCGCCCCAGCCTTCACCCAGCTTCCGGCGGACACCACGGTTACCGACGGGGCGACAGCCGTCCTGAGCTGTGCGGTGTCCGGGGCTCCCAGGCCGGCCATCGCGTGGAGGAGAGGTAGGCGCCCACAGCTGCTGGAGGGCGCGGCCAACGCAGGAAGCGAGCCCAGCGGCCCCACGTTGTGTTTGTTATTCTCACTCATTCGTTCGGTAAAGAGTAAAAAACCATTGACTGAGCACCCACCGGGGCCGATGCTAGGGGCACGGGGAGGGGTCAGACGAGCAAGACCCCTTATCGTGCAGCTCACAGCCTAGAAGAGGAAGCACATTTCTGTACACCGTGCGAATGGCGCTTTCCTCCGTCAAGCCCTTCACCGGGTGCCCCGGGCCTGACGGGCTCTGGATTTCAGCTGCAGCTTCCCCTTTGTGAATGAAGGCTTGCTTCCTTGGTAATATTCACAGTTAAGACTACATCCGCCTTCATTTCTAAGAAAGCTGCTCTAGCACAGGATCGCTTGCATCCTCCGCAGTTTGACGTGTGTGGCGCTCTTAATCCGACTGTCGTGTCAGTTCCTGTGAAGAGTGGTGTCACATCTGTGAAGAGTGGTGTCACATCTGTGAAGAGTGGTGTCACATCTCGGGCTCTTTGCAGCTCCCCTGCAGCCCTGTGTACACGTTCCGCACACCTGCCACTAAATGAACAGCACACGTAGTCTGTCCTTAACAAACCCCCGCTGAGTTGGGTTCATCCTCATAGATTAACTGGTCATGCTTAGTGGACTGTATCTGGGTGAAACTTCAAAACTTACATCTTTTTTCACTCCCAGAAAACCACTCGGTGGCTTCCCAACTCTCAAAGGTATGACTCGTGCACTGGGGCCGTGGCTTGTAGACATAAAGATCTGGGAAGCTACAGATTAATCAGAAAGAAGGGTTCTTTCATTTTATATATTTTCTTTTTGTCTTTCCTGATTTAGAATGTAATAATGGCTTTGTAGAGAAACTTTTCAAATGCATACACATATAAAGAAAACTCAAAATCAGTCACCCAAAGGAAACAATCACATACGTGGATCATAATTTGTCTAAGCAAATCTCTCAATATTGGACGATTAGGATGTTCTTGGTTTCTGTTATTCTAGTTAACGCTAAAGCAAACTGCTTTGGTTACTTTTGTGCATAAAGTTTCCACTTTCTTCTGATTATTTCCTCACATTATTTTCTTGGGTGCGGCCAGAGCATTACCTTCTCTCGAACGTTGCAGTCCTCACGTTGCTGTTTTGTCTGTCGTCCTCAGGAAACCGCATTCTGGCCAGCGGCTCCGTGCGGATTCCCAGGTTCACGCTCCTTGAGTCTGGGGGTCTGCAGATCACCCCTGTCTTAATCCAGGATGCTGGTAACTACACCTGCTTTGCAGCCAACTCCGAGGGTTCCCTGCACGCGTCTGCCACGCTCACCGTGTGGAGTAAGGACCACAGCCCGTGCGGAGCTCTCTGTTAATAACGGTTTAATCAGCGTGTCGTCTGTGCTTGGGGATGTCAATATGCCCTTGGACTCGCTAATCCAATCAAAGGGGAATCATTATGTTTACAACTAATTTGGAGAAATCTGTTGAGTAATTAATTTTTCAGCTTCTAAAAGAATAATTAGAAAATGTATTCAAAGATTTAATGGGGGCGTTTCAGGAGAGATAAAAGATTAACTTTTTAACCTCAGTAGAGTAGGGATATTACCCCAAAAACTAGCTCAAATTAAAAAAACTGATAGGTTGGCTAATCTTATAAGCATCACATAAGAAAAGTGGACCAAGAGTGAAAATCCCAGAGAAAGCATTTTTTCTATACTATCATTATAGCCCACTAAAACATTCCTCGTGTATTAAATATGGATGTCTCCTATATGTTAGGAGTGAACTGAAGGATCTTTGTGGTTCCTCCAGCTTTTGTTTCTCTTTATTTTATCTATAACACGGGTTTCTGAAATGCAGAATAAATTGTTTTCCAGAACATAAGGATTGGATTACCAAGTATTTAGCTTCACTGGCTGATAAACTTTTCTCTCTCTGCTTCATCCATATCTATATTACTAAAAAATTATTGTTCAAAAAAGCAAGAGACAGTCAGTGCTCACTAATAGATTTTTATAAAGCCATCTATATGAGGAGAGAAATTTTTAAATTGCCTGAGTGAATAATTTGTTAAAATACCATCCTTGAGGAAAGACTAAATTGTTGTGCTTTATTTCGTATCTGCTTAGCGTTTCCTATGATATAGTTGGTGTCCGCTTTGATAAATGACCCTTTCTCATTTATTGGGTGTTCTAAAAATATCACAAGTTTAAAAGGAATGAATCCAAATCCTCCCAGTATTGTGAAGCACTAAAAAAGAGGTTTTGTTCCATTTGGTGGTCTATTCTATCAACCACATCTGATTCATCCAGTGTCCCCAAAACTTAACCATAAATTTAAAATCTTGTGGAAAACTGATGTCTGCATCTCTGTAGGTCAGTCACTGGAAAATTGTGTGGATCTGCTGAGATTCAGAATTATAATAGCGCTAGACTGGTTGGTGCAGTGCTGTGTGGCCTGCAGGGGTCTTCCCAGGCATCACCTACGCTGTTCTGTCCCAGCATGAGTGATCGCAGCACCCCCTTTCATAGACAAGAAAACTAATAAGCTCAGAGGCGTGTCTCTGGATGCCCCCCTGGTAAGCCGTCGGGCTGGGCCCTGAACCCAGTCTCGTGGCTCCAAGTTCCGTCTCCTTTCCTGGTGCCAGAGCAGCGCCCTCCTGAGAGGCGTGCAGCGTGGGGACACACACCACAGGGCCATCTCCGGGGCCTTGGCTCTGGCAGCTGTGGAGTGTCGGGTGGCCGCAGGTCTGGACGATCTTGCAGGCCTGCACGTAGCACCAGGCCCCGCTGCTTACTGGCCCCATGGCATCAGGCAAGACCCTGTACTTCTGAGTATCGGTTTTCCTTCCTGATCTCTGGGAGAAGGATTATCACAACCCTCACAAGATTGTTGTGAGGATTAAGTAAAACAGAATAAATGAAAGCACTTTGCAAAGTCATGACGTACTGTGTAGACAGTAGAAATTACCAGAATGTTGATAATCTGGGGAAAGAATCCAGACTTCTCCTCAGGATGTAGAACCTGGTAACCATCTGCATACGATCTTCCTTCTTGTTTCCTTCCGGAGTGTCCGAGGTCCGGGGGTGACCTGAGACGGGCTTGGGAAGGCCCGTCTCCCTTAGCTGAGAGGCGAACAGGCTTGCTTTCAATTCCCTGAACGTTTCTGTGTGCTTCCATGTACACTGGTTTTGCCGAGATAAGAGAAAATTAGGAGGTTTTGATGTCAGATGACCGACTCGTCACCCCCTGAGGGAGGAAACGCTCAGGCACGTCATCTTGTCTGAGTCGCGACTTGTGTCTTTCCAGATCGAACGTCCATCGTGAACCCTCCAGAGGACCGCGTGGTGATTAAGGGGACCACGGCCACGCTGCACTGTGGGACCACCCACGACCCCCGCACTTCTCTCCGGTCAGCTTGGTCAATTACAGCGTTTGGGGCTCATTAGTATTCTGGGAGCTGGGGAACTGAAGTAGAGATGAGAAGGGAGAATTTCAGGAACTTTGATTCCAGCCACAGATCCCTGATTACGGCATCTTACAGTTCTGGGCTCCATCATTAATCACACAAATCCCATTTTCCACTCCAGCCTTATGTATTATTTACAGTGAGCTATGTTCCACTTCATGACTTCAATACAGCTTTTCATGATTTTTCTGCCAAGGTTAATACACTATCTGTAAAACGTACTTGTCAGAGGCTGATACTTAATGAGAGAAAAATCCAGAGGGATCGAATGGGATTTCAGCAGTGTTTGCGCTGGGGCTGTGCTAGACTCGAGGGACTTTCTCTACTCCAAGGATGGCTCCACTGTGTAATGGAGGGAGGGAGCTCCGCATGGAAGAAAGGCAGCCGCGGTTATCTAACACATTTAGAGGAAACTGCGGGGAACCAAGGGACCCAGAGGACGTGAAGGTCCGCGAAGTGGGTGGTGACACCTGTCTTTGTTTGACTCAGACGGGGACGGTCATGATGAAGAACGTGACAGCCCAGGTAGACACACGGCAGCAGACACAGCTGGCTGTCGGTGGCGAGCTTCTTCCCAAAGGGCTGCCACTTTCAGAATAGTTTTTGATTTTCAGAACCAGCCTTGAAAATGAATCTAGAAAGAGAGATGCAGTCATCCTAGTATTTTCACTCTGGCCTTAGCCCCAAAGTCATGCAGTTAGCCAAGTGACAGAATCAAGATGCTCTCCTTCTTTCTGGAACATTTCGCGCTGAGCAGAGGGAGGTAGCTGTTGACGTACAGACACGTTACTAACTGGGTTCAGAGACCAAGCTGTGTTCTCACTCTTCTTGGGCAGGTGTTTGACAAATTGTGAATTTCCACATCTCTACCTGTCTCTCTGGAGTTTCCCCAGAGCTCAGAAACCAAGTTTGCTTTTGTTACAAGAATGTTGAATGCAAAACAAAGAAACGAAAGCCAACAAGTTAGAGATTACCTGGAGAATTCTAGGATTCTAGGAAAGAATTCATTCGTTTCTAAAGGACTTGGGAGTGTCACCGAACAAAGGACAAAGGAGCCAGTTTTCTGCTACCCTAAGGGCACACCAGAAACCCCCCTCAGATCTTCGTGGTTTTCTTGTAGCTTCTTTAGTGTGATTAAACAGACAAAATCGGAGCTTCCTTCCTGAGAAGGAGTTAGGCTGCTGACTCTGGGGCACCCCTTGTCCTGGGTCCCTGTGTCCCGAGGAGCACCTGACCCTAAGGGACACTGGCCGCTGAACGCTGCTCCCCAAGTGAGCAGCTGATTCACTTCCTTCTGGTGGAGACAATCCTGCTCTGTCTGGGGGTAATTCCAGAGGAGCAGTTTGTACATGTCTGTGCTCTGTGTGCATTAAGCCTTTAAATAACTGGGTGCATTCTGGAAATCCAATCCAGTACTTTGGAAAGGAAAGCCAGCACTTTGATCTCATCCAGCCGTGACTAGTGAGGGGCTGGACAGGCTCTTAGTGGAGTCTACATTTGAAAAGAAAAATGTGCTAAAATGTCATAAAGAATTAAAAGAGAAAGAAATGCAGTTTTAAGGGCAGTCTGCCAGAATGGTTGGATTTTTTTTTAAACATTTTTATTTATATTATATTATATTATATTATTTATTTATGGTTGCACCGGCTCTTAGTTGCAGTACGTGTGCTCCTTAGTTGCGGCCGGCAGGCTCCTTAGTTGTGGCATGAGAACTCTTAGTTGCGGCATGTGGGATCTAGTTCCCTGATCAGGGATCGAACTCACGTCCCCTGCATTGGAAGGCGGATTCTTAACCACTCTGCGACCAGGGAAGTCCCCAGAATGGCTGGATTTTAAGAAAACGTGTACGGGGACACCCTGGGGACCTTGCCCCCTGCCCAGGCTACACTCTTGTCCCCCAGGGACCTTCCTGCAGGAGCGGGAGGTGCAGTTGCAGTGGTGACACTGCAGGTGGTCAGGACCCCTCAGACTCCCCGTCCTGAACCCAAAGACAGACGAATGTCTGCACTTGTCTTTTTGTCCTGTTTTAACTTCAGCATCTATCTTTGTATTGTGACCAAGACATCTGGTCGCTTTCCTTTTTTCTTTTAAGATGTAATTCACATAGTATTAAATATCACCCTTTTAAGAGCACAGTTCGGCGGTTTTTACTGTACTCACAAGGTCGTCAGTTGCTTGCTTTTTTTTTTTTTAATAAATTTATTTATTAATGGCTGTGTTGGGTCTTCGTTGCTATGTGTGGGCTTTCTCTAGTTGTGGTGAGCGGGGGCTACTCTTCCTTGCGGTGTGCGGGTTTCTCATTGCAGTGGCTTCTCTTGTTGTGGAGCATGGGCTCTAGGCGTGCGGGCTTCAGTAGTTGTGGCACGTGGGCTCAGTAGTTGTGGCTCACGGGCTCTAGAGCGTAGGCTCAGTAGTTGTGGCTCACGGGCTTAGTTGCTCTGCGGCATGTGGGATCTTCCCGGACCAGGGCTTGAACCCGTGTCTCCTGCACTGGCAGGCGGATTCTTAACCACTGTGCTACCAGGGAAGTCCCAGTTGCTTGCTTTTTAACAGACAGGGAAGGATCAGCGACCGGGGTCCTAACTCAGGACTCTCTGCTTGACCCACAGCTACGTGTGGAAGAAGGACAACGTGGTCATCACCCCATCTGGCAGCTCCAGGATTGTGGTGGAGAAGGACGGGTCCCTCCTCATTAGCCAGACGTGGTCGGGCGACATTGGCGACTACACCTGTGGAGTCATCTCCGAGGGCGGGAACGACTCCAGGACAGCCCGCCTGGAGGTGATGTGAGTATCGCGCTGCTCCGTGTCCACGGTGTCAACCCTCCCCACGTGAGCATCACGTAACACGCGTGACGGGTCGCAAGCCAGTGGTCAGAGGCCACCGCCGTGGGCCTCAGGCACACACACTTACCGGGTGGGGGTTTCTGTGGTAACCTTAAAATTGCAATGTGTTCAGCCTCGGTTTAGACGGTTTAATTATTGGTTTAATTATTGGTTTTCCTCCTCATTGATCCCTTTTATCCCATTCTCCCCATTGAGCCCATATCGTGATAGACTGTTTACCACACCATGTGTAAGTAACAGTGGGTCCGCCTTTCCACGTGATGCCCCTCAGAACTTCCGGTCAGCGTCAGGTTGCCCCAGTTCCCAGGAAAGCCAGCTGCCGCTCTGTGGGCAAACGCGCACTTCCCGTTACGTCTGCTGAGCTCCTGGGAGCGGGGAGCCGCCGCCCATTCCCTCCACCTGGGCCTTGCTGGGGGCAGGGGCCGTGGGACCCCTGCTTGCGTCCGCCTCTGTGCTTCGAGCGCATCCTCCCACAGCTCCCCCCTCACGGGCAGGAAGCTGAAAAGCCTGCTGACCCAGTGTGTTTTTCCGACATGTATTTACCTGCTTTTTAAAAATGGTGCCCCCCCCCAAGATGCTCCCCCAGCCCATACGCACAGAAGTAAAACCCGAAACTAGAGAAGCAGGGCAGGGCTGGCGGGGCAGCAGCTAGCCCTGGTCGACAGGGGCACGCTGGCCGTCAGGAAAGGCCTTGGAGAGGCTTGAGAGGTCTTTCCCACTGGACTCTGCCCACTGCGACCCAGGAAGGCTTCTCTAGGCAAAAATCATTCCCTGAAACAGGATGTGAACACTCTGAGTACAGGGGCACGTCTCATTTGCCTTTGAATCCCCAGGCCCTGGCTGAGGGAATTCAAAAGGAAAAAGAAAAACACTTGCTTGGTGCTGCACCCAGGGCCCCCATTGTTTGTTGCACACACACCTGCACGAGCGGCTCTCTGCCAGCCCGTGCGCGGGACTTGACGGGTTAGTGACGGGCAGCTGTGAGCCCAGAAAGGCGGCTGCTGGGCCTGCGGAACCTGGGAAAGCGCCCTTCTGCCTCCAGGCTGGCCTCTCCCCAGGACGACCTTGTTCTCCGCAGGGGTTAGTCACCTGTTGTGATCGAAGGTCACCCAGTTGCCTTTCAGCCCTAGAAGATCAGTGGGGGTCTCCCCACCCTGCCTCTCGCCACTGGACCTGCTGACCCTGGGCTCTTCCTGCCCTCCTGGGCCCCCGGACCCCCATCCAGGGCACCTCAGCCTCTGCTGCCTCCGTGGCTTGGCCTGGCTCTTCTGTCACCTCCCCCTGAAGGGCACGCCCGTCCTCTGGGAATCAGCGCAGGATCCCTTCCTGCCCCCCGGGATGCAGGCTGTCTCTCCCCTGCTTCCCAGCACCTGCTCCACCCTCGTCAGCACCAATCACGCGGGCGACTTCTTCCCTCTTGAAGTAGAAGGATGGCACAGCTCTGCATTTTGAGTGCCTGGCAGTGTTTGGCATACCTTAGGCGTTCAATAAATACACATTGGTTGGTTGAATGAATGTGTGTTTGTTGCAGGCTCCCGGCGAGCCTCCCGGACATTCCACTCACGCCCCTCACCTTCCCTTAGATGCTCACGTGCCCTGGGCTCCCCGCACCGTCGAGAGCTGGGCGGCCAACCCTTGCTCAGCTCTGGTCGGCTGGCTTTCCTCCTCCATCCGTAGCTCACGTGGGGATCTTTTTAAAAACTGTTGATGATGTTGGCATCCATGACCAGTGAATTCACATAATGCACTGTGCTATTCACAATTTTTAAACTACCTTTGAGAACTCTTAGATCATCCATCATTGGTACCACATAAATAAGTGTTAGCATTTCATAAAGACTCTGTCAGCAGAAGCCAAATGGTGTGCTTCCAGTATAGCGAACTCTTTCTCTTCTGCACAATGTTTATGTTCTCCTGATTTGCACATCTCCCCTAGTATTTGCTTATTTGATTTCCTCTAAGCGAAATACATTTTTCAGCAAACGTTGCTGTATCTATAAAATAATAGGCTTTGTGTAATGCTAAGACACCTCCTCTCTAAATATAGAAATACTTGCAGATTCGTGATTCAAACCAATTTAGGTACAACTGGTTACAGAGCTGATTTGGAAGACAGTGGTTCCTTGTGAATTGTTGGTGTAATGAGTACTCCACTCTTCCAAATCGGAATGAATGGGGAAGGTTGTAGGTTAGAGCATGGTGTATCTTTACATCCAGTAAGGTCTTAACTCTGAGACATCAGTGATGACGATAGCAATAACGATAATCGCAACTCAGGACTGCAGGGTGTTTTGTGCTTCTCGGAGAACTTACAAATCCAGCCCAGTAACATTTCCCTGACTCACTCAGATGACAACAACAAAAAATCTCCCGTTGCAGGAGTGACTGAGAGGTACTTATGGCTAAACAGTGTCCTTCCGAAGAGCCTGAAAGCCTGCTTCCCCAGCCTCCCCACTTGAGGTAAAAGCTACTTCGTTAAATGTAGAAATTAGGAGCACCCCAAGTGGGCTTTTCAGAAGCAGGCCACCTGCTGGCATCTCTCCTGTTGGTTTGCTTGGTAGTTGGTGCTGTGCCAGCCGGGGGCGGGGGGGCACCGTGCGGGCAGAAGCCACAGTCCACGCAGGGTCACTGGCTGTCCGGAGCGAGGCTGGCCTGGAGATCCCTCCCCAGTTCTCACTGACTGTGTGACTTCGGGCAGGTCACCTCACACCTCAGTCTCAGTATTCTCACCTGTAAACTGGGCACGTTGCCATTTACCTTAAAGGGTGGCGGTGAGGTTTGAGTGGACCGCTGTTTGTAAATGCTGGCCGGGAGCCTAGCTTGGGGCAGACACTCAATCAGTCACACAGCTCTTACCGTTCCTCACCATCTTATAACAAATGTTCCTCTTTTCATCCACGGCACCCTTCCCGTCACCCAGGGCCAGGAAGTTTCTCTCTTTCATCCTCTGACACACTAGGTGTGTCTGTCTGCTGCAGAGCCAGCCCTCTGTGCATGGAATGGCGCCAGGTGCATAGCAGGTGCCCCATCAGTGTCTGAGGAAGCCCTGCTCCACTTACCAGGTTGAAATGCGTTTGGGATTTGGTACTGCCGAGGAGGACTAATTTCTGAGGGGTCTGCCTCATCCCCTCCCCGAGAGGGGAGGCGTCTGCAATTCCAGGGGGTCTCCTGATGCGTCTGGTAAATTAACAACACACAGTCATCATTAACGCCGGTCACCAGTTGTGTTAGCTGTGTCTCTCCTACTAGTTTGCTAGGGCCTTAGAGGAAGGAACTGGTTCTGGGATGACTCCGGACCCCCAAAGCTTCTTGCTGTGAGGGACCAGGCGCGAAGGCTTTTTGGATTGATTGTTAATCATTTAAAGACCCAATTAGCATTGCATCTTTCCTTCTGAGATCAGAGACTAATTCTTCTGAGCCCGGAGTGCAGAGAAAAACCTGATTTATAGAGCGACTGGAAGACTCGGACCCCGAGACAGTGGGAGAGGTTTCTTTCAGTAAAACCACTTCCGACAAAGCCATAACAAGGAGCGAACAATTTAATACCATCTCTCGAGAGCTATCAGGCCCCCATCGCCTTCATCCTCAGCATGAAGTCAGAGAAGATGGGTTTGACCAAGGTGTCATTTGTGCGTTAGAGGGACAGCGCTTTTACGGAGGAAATACTTATCCGACCCTCTCCCACCAAAGCAGCTCCCCACGGCCACCGCTGTGCCAACTGCCTTCTCTCAAGCCTCTCCCCAAGCCGTTCCTCTCAAACACACCTCGCTTCATCGCCGTCCCCTGCAGCCCAGGTTTTGTTGTCGTTCATTTGTGACATTATGGCGGTGTCATTTTCCTGATGGTGATTCCTCTTTAAATCACGAAGTGACTCAGCACTGGCCTCATCCCCCGTTGTCCCTGATGTTCTCAGAGCCTTTCCGCTGTCGCCCTGTCTGCAAATCACTGTCTGTGAGTCACTGGCTGATCATTTATCTCCTTTCAGACTTGGCGGAGAAGGTGCCAGGACACAATCTCCCGCTATTAGATGAGCTTCTCTGAGATGGATTCAGAATATATTAAAGCCTCATTTATCGGCTATTGATGGGTTAGTCAAGTATCTCACAAAGCTTAATTTTCCAGATAACCGAAACATCATTTAAAGAAATAGTGTACATTTCCAATGCATATTAAAAAGTTCTTTGCATTGTGAAACAGGTAATATTGGACACGAGGTACGCTAGAGGGAATTTCCATGGAGGGGAGAGGCTGGAACTAGGGGCAAAAAAATCTAAATTTCCTTCCAACTCTGAGTCCTGTCATGTCTGTAAAGAACACACTTGGCGTGGGCCGTCCTCCAGGGGCGACCATGGACTCTTTGGGGGCAGCAGTGGACGAGGGCTCGTTATTTCTAGCTGCATCACGGACAGCGATGTCCTTGGCACCACTGGGCTTTAGATCTCGGTTCCGGTTCTAAATGTCTCAAGGCCACTTTGCCTTTTAAGTTCCTAAGTCTCGTCAATCTTTTTAACAGTCTTTTCTCACCCCTCCACACCAAGCTCAGGGCTGCCGTTGTTGCTGTTCAGTGTGCCTACTTCTGGCACGCCCTGTGGCATTCTCCTTGCTGGCCTTTCAGTGCTGGGAGGGGGGACGTCAGAAACCACTCTTCCCAGACTCACACCCTGGGTGAGCATCAAGCTCGGAGGGCTGGACAGAGGGACTTGCCTAAGCTGGCTCCAAGGACTTCCTGAGCTCAGGCCTGGATGGGGGGCTGCTGTGGAGTGACCTGTAGATACGGAGCAGTGAGCAGCCCACCGTCTACAAAGCTCTCCAGCCCCAGAGAAAGAGCTGTCCACTCACCTGTCGGATCGGTCACTGCTAAGTGAGTGTGCCCTCATGTAGGCTGAGAAGCATGATCTGAAATCGAGTGTAGACCCTGGGTTTTCCTGGCTGTGGGAATTTGACCACTGGATCCCGCGGAGCCCCAGGACAGAGATGTGTGCAGAGGTGCAGAGATCAATAGATGCAGAAAAAGCTTTCAACAAAATTCAACACCCATTTATGAAAAAACTCTCCAGAAAGTAGGCATAGAGGGAACTTACTTCAACATAATAAAGGCCATATATGACAAACGCACAGCCAACATCGTTCTCAATGGTGAACAACAGAAACCATTTCCACTAAGATCAGGAACAAGACAAGGTTGCCCACTCTCACCACTATTATTCAACATAGTTTTGGAAGTTTTAGCCACAGCAATCAGAGAAGAAAAAGAAATAAAAGGAATACAAATTGGAAAAGAAGAAGTGAAACTGTCACTGTTTGCAGATGACATGATACTATACATAGAGAATCCTAAAGATTCTACCAGAAAACTACTAGGTCTAATCAATGAATTTGGTAAAGTAGCAGGATACAAAATTAATGCACAGAAATCTCTTGCATTCCTACACACTAATGATGAAAAATCTGAAAGAGAAATTAAGGAAACACTACCATTTACCATTGCAACTAAAAGAATAAAATACCTAGCAATAAACCTACCTAAGGAGACAAAAGACCTGTATGCAGAAAACTTTATGACACTGATGAAAGAAATTAAAGATGATACAAACAGATGGAGAGATATATCAATGTCTTGGATTGAAAGAATCAACACTGTGAAAATGACTCTACTACCCAAAGCAATCTACTGATTCAGTGCAATCCCTATCAAACTACCAATGGCATTTTACACAGAACTAGAACAAAAAAATTTCACAATTTGTATGGAGACACAAAAGACCCCGAATAGCCAAACAGTCTTGGGGGGAAAAAAATGGAGCTGGAGGAATCAGACTCCCTGACTTCAGACTATACTACAAAGCTACAGTAATCAAGACAGTATGGTACTGGCACAAAAACGGACATATAGATCAACGGAACAGGATAGAAAGCCCAGAGATAAACCCATGCACATATGGTCACCTTATCTTTGATAAAGGAGGCAAGAATATACAATTGAGAAAAGACAGCCTCTTCAATAAGTGGTACTGGGAAAACTGGACAGCTACATGTAAAAGAATGAAATTAAAACACTCCCTAACACAATACTCAAAAATAAAACTCAAAATGGATTACAGACCTAAGTGTAAGGCCAGACACTATAAAACTCTTAGAGGAATACATAGGCAGAACATTCTATGACATAAATCACAGCAAGATCTTTTTTGACCCACCTCCTAGAGAAATGGAAATAAAAACAAAAATAAACAAATGGGACCTAATGAAACTTAAAAGCTTTTGCACAGCAAAGGAAACCATAAACAAGACGAAAGGACAACCCTCAGAATGGGAGAAAATATTTGCAAACGAAGCAAGTGACAAAGGATTAATCTCCAAAATATACAAGCAGCTCATGCAGCTCAATATCATAAAAACAAACAACCCAATCCAAAAATGGGCAGAAAACCTAAATAGACACTTCTCCAAAGAAGACATACAGATGGCCAACAGACACATGAAAGGATGCTCAACATCACTAATCATTAGAGAAATGAAAATCAAAACTACAATGAGGTATCATCTCACACCGGTCAGAATGGCCATCATCAAAAAATCTACAGACCATAAATGCTGGAGAGGGTGTGGAGGAAAGGGAACACTCTTGCCCTGTTGGTGGGAATGTAAATTGATACAGCCACTATGGGGAACAGTATGGAGGTTCCTTAAAACACTAAATATAGAACTACCATATGACCCAGAAATCCCACTACTGGGCATATACCCTGAGAAAACCATAATTCAAAAAGAGTCATGGGGCTTCCCTGGTGGCGCAGTGGTTGAGAGTCTGCCTGCCAATGCAGGGGACACGGGTTCGAGCCCTGGTCTGGGAAGATCCCACATGCCGCGGAGCAACTAGGCCCGTGAGCCACAATTACTGAGCCTGCGCGTCTGGAGCCTGTGCTCCGCAACAAGAGAGGCCGCGATGGTGAGGGGCCCGCGCACCGCGATGAAGAGTGGTCCCCACTTGCCACAACTAGAGAGGGCCCTCACACAGAAACCAAGACCCAACACAGTCATAAATAAATAAATAAATAAATAAATAAAAGAACGTGAATTTCTTTTAAAAAAAAAGATCTCTTAAGCTCTTTAAAAAAAAAAAAAAAAAAAGTCATGTACCACAATGTTCATTGCAACACTATTTACAATAGCCAGGACATGGAAGCAACCTATGTGTCCATCGACAGATGAATGGATAAAGAAGATGTGGCACATATATACAATGGAATATTACTCAGCCATAAAAAGAAATGAAATTGAGTTATTTGTAGTGAGGTGGATGGACCTAGAATCTGTTATACAGAGTGAAGTAAGTCAGAAAGAGAAAAACAAATACTGTATGCTAATACATACATATGGAATCTAAAAAAAAAAAAAATGGTTCTGAAGAACCTAGGGGCAGGACAGGAATAAAGACGCAGATGTAGAGAATGGACTTGAGGACACAGGGAGAGGGAAGGGTAAGCTGGGACAAAGTGAGAGAATGGCATGGACATATATACACTACCAAACGTAAAATAGATAGCTAATGGGAAGCAGCTGCAGAGCACAGGGAGATCAGCTCGGTGATTTGTGACCACCTAGAGGGGTGGGAGGGGATATGGGGATATATGTAAACGTTTAGCTGATTCACTTTGTTATACAGCAGCAACTAACACACCATTGTAAAGCAATTATACTCCAATAAAGATGTTAAATAAATAAATAAATAAATAAAGTCGCAGTCTATGTTAGAAATATTAGTTTGCTTACAAACGGTGTGGTGGGTTAGAGAGAGCTGTGTTTCTTAGGTAGCTGCAAGCACATAACAGCTTAATAAATTTCAAAGTGTAATGAGTACATTTTTTAAATTAAAAATATCAAGGATAATTATGGCTTTTTGTGCTGACCTGTGTGGGTTAGCAATCATTGATGTCTAAGAGAGACCAGAAGCTAGTTAGTGGGTGAAGCGGGTGATACCCGGCCTCCCCTTTCCCAGCACTCCTTGTAGGAGGAGAAGCTGTTCTTGATGGCCACAGAACAGGGTCTTGCTCCCGGAGCGTGAGATGTAAAGGTTAAATACGGGCTGGGCCGCTCATGATTGCAAGGTTGCTGACCCCTCGGTGGTAGAAACTATGCAGTTGGATTTTGACGCTTCGTCACCAGTAAATCCCAATGAAGACCCTTTCTGTTAGTAACTTCTTTCCAGAATTTATTTGCTTTGTGTTTCCATTCTATAGCCTTGCTGATGCATTGTTTACTATTTCCGTGGGGTTCCAGTTAGTGTTTGTACCACATTTCCCTTCCAGTGCTTTTCCCAAATCTCCATTATCCAGCAGAAGACAGAACGACAATATAACCTCGCAGGCTCAGTAATGGGGCTGCTCCGTTGTCCAAGAATACATATGGGCATTTTGGCTGGTAACTCCAAATGGCTGGTGTCGGAAACTTCCACAGTAAATTATATTTCCCAGGCCTTTTCCTATCCTATGGCTTGCTGCCTTCCCACTAACAGCCTCTAGCTGTAAAAACAAACTGTTGACCAAGTTTTCTCAATTAAATAGTCTACTGTATAAAATCGGCGCTCCCCACTCGATTTAAGTGAGAGTCATTAGTTGTTTAATCCCTACTAGAGGGATTAAATCAAATTATGTTTGGAAAATAAAACACACTGTGAATGCTGAAGGGTTTTCTGGGGGCAGGGAGTAGTTAGTATTTGTGTTCGGGGCGTGTTTGATGTTCTCCATTTTCAAAACATCGCACACAAGGACCAGGCAACGTAAGAGCCAGGAGGCTAACCTGCAATTCTGACGTGCGTTTTCTTTTCTTTTCTTTTTTTTGTTCTTTTGTATCCAAGTGAACTGCCTCATTCACCCCAGAACCTCCTGGCCAGCCTGAATTCTTCTCACAGCCATACCGTGATGCTCTCCTGGGTCCGACCCTTTGATGGAAACAGCCCTGTTCTTTATTACATTGTGGAGCTGTCTGAAAACAGTAAGTAATGAAGCAACATTGTCGCCGTGGATGGTAATCAGATTTCTCCCTGTGCTCTTGATGTCCTTAACCTTTACTTCTGGCTCAGACCCAGAACAGCTAGTAAAACCTTACGATGCTTTACGGAGTTTCCAGTGAAAACCACAGCTCGGGCTTTGGGAAAATTAAAGGGCGGCGTGGGAGCCTAGGCGGGCAGCAGGAGGAGTGGCTGGAGGGCCTCCTGCGGGAGCCTGGGTTTGGGCCGAGGCCCCAGATGGCTGTGCCCATGGGGCCGCCCTGAGCAAGGGTACCCGATTCAGCATGGGACGAACTTGGAGACACATGAACAGTGCCTCCACCTGGGGCTGGTCTGGGGGTCAGCAACAATGATAGTTAACCTGTTTTGACGGCTTGGGCGCAGACGTCATGCTGAGGGCTCAGTGGGCCCTCTCCTTCCTCACCTTCCTCGGCCTCTCAGCGGCGGTCGGCACCATCCTTCACCAGTCTCCTCCTTCATTGGACTTCCCTCCAGCCCCACTGGCCACCTCCCCTCCTCTCCTCTGCTGGTCTCTCCTCTCCGCTCTCCCAGGACCTCTTCCTAGGACATCTCGTGCATCCCTGTGATTTCCAGTGGTGTCTTTTCCTGATCTTTGACCCCCAGGACCACAGATGGAACCCACATAAGCAGTTGGCATCTCTAATCTGGTTGTCTCACAGATGCCTCCACTTAGGTTCTCCAAACTGTGTCTTTTGACATTTTAACCCTAACTGTTCCCGCCTCATCACTGCAGCCATTCTAATCTCAGTGTCTGCCCCCTTGGTGACTCCTGTATCACTCAAGCCGGAAGCCCAGGAATAGTCCTGGGTTTCTTTTTCCCTCTCCCGACCTCCGCGCCCACCCCAGTGCATCAGCAGACCTGCCCATCTGTGTTCTAGGACATAGCAGGAACCTGCTCTCCTCTCTCTGTCTCTCCAGGGCATGGTTCCCTCTCACCAGGACAAGTGCCACAGCCTCTAACTGGTCCCCTCCTTCCACATTTGTTCTCTTCCAAACCGTTCTCACACAGGCCGAAACATCAACCTTCCTAAAATATAACTGGACTATATCCTCCCTCCCCCGTACGAATTCAGCAGGGCCTGGAGCAGAACCCACCCCCCCTCGGCCCCCAGGCAGCCTCCCAGGCCACTGCGTTTTGCTCTGTGCCACCCACCGTGTTTCACGATGTCTCCCTAAGGGCCAGGCTTCCCCTGTCCTGGCCCCTTGCCGGGGTGCTCCACACACCAGCTCCATTGAACTGCTTCCTGCCGAAGCTGGCTTCCTGCCTTTGTCATCCCACCGTTACTCCAGGCTCCTTCCTGGGCCTCCCCCAGGGAGGAGCTGGCCAGACCACAGGTCGCTGGGCTCATGCGATGGTCACCTTCCCTGGGCTGGCAGCTGGTCTCATTGTGACGTTATTATAAGTGGGTCTCTGTTTCAGGACAGCTGGGAGTGCTGCTCTCCTAGTGTCCCCCCAGCCACACCGGCTGTCCTGCTGAGACCCCACAGGGACTCGGCGCTGCTCACCTCCTCAGGCAGAGCAGCCTACGGTTCTGCCACAGCTCTTCCCAAGCTCACTCGACCTGTGCACTCTCCGTCTGGTTGTTGACGGAGCTCACGTGTTTCTCCTGATTATCTTCTGTTCTCCCACCTCCTCTCACACAATGGGTCCCCCTTCTGATCATCACATGCTCAGACCACAGCAGGCCCTGTCACTCAGTGACGTGCGGAGCGTAAACCCCTGGCCCAAGGTCGCAGGCAGTCATAGGTGAGGAGGGGACTCCGCCCAGCTGTCAGCCTCTGGAGCCTGTGCTCTTCCTGACGGCCAGGCCACTGCAGAGAAGTTTTAGGGGGCAGACCCCTCCTTCTTGTGCTTTAGCGGAGACTTTGTGGTGAAAGTGGACCCAGGATGGCACTTTGGTGTCAGTCTCTGCGGGGATTAAAGGAAGCCGCTCTGTGGACCTGCCTTTATTTGAATTGGGCTCCCCCAACCCCTTCAGTATTCTACTTCCATGTCCTGGCTTTCTAAATGTTCACCCTTGACTGCAATGGCTTCGGTTCCAAGCATATCTTAGACTGAGGTGCCCGGGGCCCAGGCCCTCGCTCCCTCTCCATGGTCCTCTGCGTTGCCTGATCTGGTCTCTTTCCTCGAGGAGAGGGTAGGGTGTGAATGGAAATCAGCCAACACCCATCTTAGTTTTAGTTCAACAGCTCTGATCAAAGAGGGGAGGGATTGACCGTATTTATTGACGTAACTTTTCTGGGCGGTTAAGGTTTTCCCGAGGATGTCAGGGCCACGTGGCCTGTAAGCAAAACGGGACCTGACGTGATCTGTACGGAGAGAATTGTCAGGAGCAGGCTCTCCATGAGGGCTCTGGCAGAGGTGACCCCCGCTGGGTGTCATCTCCTTGAGACCAGGACCGTGTTTTACTCGTCTGTCTGTGTGCCCTTGAGAGGCGCTCACCAGATGAACTGGGTCAGTCCCCGGTGGAGTCCCCAGTGATGGACTCAAGTTACAGTTACCATCTGCCAAAAGGGAAGTGCTCTATGGCCCCCAGGTTACGTAAAATAAGGCATTGTTTCAAAATGCCACACCAGCTATTTTCTTAACAACTTGCATGATCGGCTGGTTCTTTGTCAGACATCCTGCCTAAATAAGAAGCAGGTCTTACGTGCAGTCATTTATTCCATCCATCCATCCATCCATCCGTCCATCCGTCCATCCGTCCATTCAGCACCAAGTCCTGATTGGGCGTCTGCTCTGCACCAGGCACTCTGCTGGGTGCTGGGGCGCAGAGCTGAAATGGTCAGTCTCAACCCACCGACCGCAGGGACCTGGTCAGACACGTCAACACATCCTGCCACGTACGGCGCTCCCGCTGAGGTACGTCCCGAGTTCAGTAGGGGGACGGCGTGTGGAGGCCCCAGCTGGGAGGTGGGCAGCGCCCTCAGAGGGGCAGGCATGCCAGGAGACCGGGGCCAGCAGACGACAAGGGGCAGCGTCAGCAAAGGCCCCAGAGCATAAGCCTCGAGGCGTTTAGAAACAGCCGGCTTTCAAGGTGACGCCAATGTGGGGGACCAGGCCAGGATGCTGAGAAAGTGACCGAGGGCGTCGTTAGTCCCTCATCAGCCTCTGGCTCTCCTGCTGGACCCACCTGGAGCTGGCTGATGCCCAGATGCTTTTCCTTCAGAGGAAAAGTAGTGTAGAAGAATCCGGAGTACTCTACACTATTGTTATGATCGCACCAAGTGTGATTATTACACAAAGAATCTAAAGTGGATGAGATGGTTATCTCCGGACCGATACTGATTTCAATTGTATAAAACATGTCTGCGGCCTTGGCTGCATCACTTGCTATCAGTGGATTAGCCCACGTCTCCCTGATGTGCGGACAGCAAGACCATCACTGTCTTCTGGGCCAATGATCTGGTTTTTATTTTTATTAGGAACCAGTGCCCTTAAGAAGCAGCTGAACATGCTGGCTAATTATGGTCAGAAAAAACAGCTTAGCTGCAAGTACACTAAAATGGAGATGGTATTTGGCCTACACTCAGTGGCGTGCAAGTGGACGGTTCTAAATAGCTCCATCCAACAGCCCACTCATCCAGCTACCCAGGGTACTCGCTGCCGCCGGTGCCTCCTGGCAGGCTGAGTAGGATGCCATCCTCCTGGAAACCGTGGATCCTGCAGGGACCAAACTGGCGGGGATTAGCGGCGGAGGCAGGCGCTTTGTAACACCTGCCTTCACAACGTGCCAGCCATTGCGAAAGGGCTTCTTTAGAGCTTTTATGGAGCAGAACTGTGGAGCTTGTGCCGAGTGTTTGTCCGTGCGCTGGACTGGAGCTGAAGCCCGTTATGGAGAGCGCGGGCCCCTGCAGACATCCTGTAGTTCTCTCTGTGGAGCCAGTAGTTCTCCGGTCCCAGGCGTCTCTGTGGGAGGCCAGGGGCTGGAGAGGGCAGCATTGTCCCAAGGCCTGGCCCGAGGTACAAGCCTACTGGGCTGAGAGCAGGGGTCAGGCCCAGTGGTGGCCAGAGGAGCCTAGGGGCATCCCTGTGTTAAGAGAGAGCAGGGATTCTTGATGTCTTCATAGCAGGGACCCTGTAAACAGGCTGAAAACTCAGTTGCATAGCAAAAGGATTTGGCCCATTCCCTAAAATATTTGTTGAGTTTAATTAAGAATAATCTTTCTTTAAGATTATTATGATCACAAGGGGGAGATTGCCAGAAAAAACTTGTGATGGACTCTGAAGTGGACCCAAAAGCAGGTCACTGGGTGTCTCACCGAGCAGGCTTCAGGGTTACCTGATGCTTTGGGGGCCTGCACTTTTCGTTGTTTTTGAGCTATTTTTACAAAACTCTAGGTTATAGAAAACTTGTAGTGCTGCAAATAATTCTTGTCCATAGAGATGCAAATGAACTGTGTCCTGGTTATAAGTGGTTATTGCAGTAGTTAGTTATTGCTCTGTAGCTATTGGTCAGTTTTGCATCTATTTGTAAATTCATTTTAGCATTCCTCATTGTCGTACATGTGTGTGTTGTTCAAATTCTCTTTTGATACATTGTAACATCTTACTGGTTCCCTCAATTAATGACAACTAAAATCTTTGACACATGCTCATTTTGTATTTGGATGAGAACCATGATCTTCCCTTTTGAAAAATGTATCCTTTAACACGAGTGCATCGGCATCCTACAGTGTTAGAAACCCACAGACTCATCTAAGGCAGCATGTGCCACAAGCTTCCACGATAACTGACATTTGGGGAGGGCCATCTCTGTATCTCAGACTAATTCTCAAACCGAGCCCTTCCCTGTTTTCATGAGTTTAACTAAGGCATTTTACTGCTAAAATAGAATAAGCTTGGTCTTTGACCACTTAGAAAAAGTAAGTCTTTTCCCCATTAATTTATTTAAATCTTAGCACGTGACTCCTGTTAAGTCATTGCAGGTAACAAGCATACTTACATGAAAATTTCAGACTATTTCATCTTGTTTAGTTCTACTGTTAGTTTTTAACAGATATGAGTGTTCATAGCTTTATACCTTATAATATTTAAATTTAATTAAAATATTAAAAATACCTTTGTAATTTGTTATTAAAGTTATATATGCTCATTAATAAAAAATTTAGAAATGACTTACAGCACAAAGAATAAAAATACTCCCTATGATCCCACATGTGTGGAAAGCAACCCGCCCCCCGTGTGCTTGGTCCCTCTGCGGCCACATCCTCCAGGACTTGGCTCCGTCGCTGAATCCCTCGGCCCTCCGTCTTCAAGCTCCCCCTCCCCCCCTCCTGCCTCCTTCTGCCTCAGAGGAGAATCATCTCCACCCCTCATGCCATCTGCTGCTCTCTGCCAAAGCCGTAGCATCGCTTCCACAGGACAGACCCAGCGAGCGCTTTTCGGTCCCCTCCTCCGGGACGTCTCTGCATCCCATGCTCTCTTCACCCCTCCACTTACAACTCCGCTCCCTGGGCTTGACTTCCATCTCCCTCCTCATTCTTACGTCTCAGTCTTTTGTCTCCTGGACCATTTTCTCTGACTCATCTGACTTCAATTTCCAGTCCTGCCCTTACAGTGTTGGTGTCCCTTGGTTTTCCTTGCTCAGGACACTGGTCTTCTCTCCCCACATTTCCCCCAGTGATCCCTTCCCCGAGGGTCACCTCCCACCATGGGCTGCAGCTCCCCGTCATGTGCTTCCAACCCAGACCTCAGGTTCATGTAGACGGCTCCACCTAGACGTCACCACCTAGACGTCCCCAGGTTCACCAAACTCAAACTGTCAAAGTAGACCTCATCACCCTCTCCCGAAGTTTCCCAGGTTAGAGACAGAGACGTCATTCCTGTCTCCTCACCACTCCCCGCCCCCTCGAAGACATCAGTATGTCCCTTTGGGTTGGTTTTACCTCATAAGTGTCTTGTCTCATCCACTGCCCCTCCGCATTTCAGCACCCCTGTCCCTGACTGGCTCTGGCCCGTCATGCAATCCCACCCACCTGGCCTCCTCAGACCCTCCGCCCAGGAGTCCCCACGTTCTCTGCACGTCTGTGGAGTGCACACCCCGCTTGAAGCCCTGCAGAGGCCCCCAGAGCAGGCGTCGCATCCGGGCTGGGCAGGGAGCCTCGGGTTCCCCCAAATGTGCTTGTGCTTCTAACAGCCCGGAGACTAGTCCCAGGCCACCTTCTAACCAGATTGCCAGCCCTAATTCCTTCTTGCATGGAAACCCTTACTGCTTAGAGAGTAGATTCCAGGCTTATTTGCACACATATAGCGCCATTGATCACCTGACCCCCGCCTGCCTCTCCAGATTTGTCTCCAGCCACTTGTTGCTGTGCTTTTCGTGCTTCAGCATCAGGGCTCTGCTCGGAGCTCCCTGAGCGCACCCAAGGGCGCCACTGCGCCTTTGCTCGGCTCCCCAGTCCTGCCCTTCCGTCTTCCGCCGGCTCCTTTGTAGCACCTCCTCTGGGAACTGTCCTCGGTCATCTCCAGGAAGTGCTGTCCCCAGACTCCTGCTTCCACATTCAGGGCAACCGTGCTGATTTGCCCAGCAGGCAAAGTGGGCCCTTAGAGAATCAGCACAGGCAGGATACCAAAACTAAGCAAAATATCTGGAAGGAAACTCTTTAATAATTTTTTCCTACTCCAAGTTTGCAAAGATATTTCCCTGTGTTTTCATTGAGAAGATTTATGGCTCTGAGCCTTGAGTTCAGGTCTGATAGTTATTTTACTTTCATTCTTTGATTTCTGGTCCTGCTGAACACATTTTTCCAAGTTGGTTGCTTTTTGTACTTCCCCTGCTATGATCTGTCAGTTTCCTTTCCCCTATTTTTCTATCAAGGCCTTAGGGTTTTTTCTGTCATTTGTGACAAGAATTTTTTCAATTTGTTTTTTTACTCTTAATTTTTGTGTATTACTTTTTGACATACAGAAGGGTTTATTGTGTAGTAAATCTACTGATGTTTTCCTTTATGATTTCTTTCATCACTTTTATGTTTGGATATTTCAACACTATCAAGTATAACATATATTTTTATAAGTTTTCATCTTGTTTGTAAAGCTTTAAGGTTTAATACATTTAACTCTTTAATTCATCTGGAATTTAGATGTAAGTAATCTGACATGTGACCTTTTATTTTTTCCAAATGACCCCATTTTTTTCAGCATGACTTATCAAATAATCCATTTATTTTTGAAGTGCCTTTTTCATATATTAAGGGGACCTGTTTATGTAAAAGTCTGTGGAGTTTGTTTGGACCCATTGATTCATCACCTGATTATCTGCCAGTTCTATAATATTTTGATTGCTTTAGTCCCAAAATATGTTTTAATAACTGATAAAGCATTCCCCTCATCTTTTCAGAATTTTTGTTAGTTCTTGTCACCTGTTTAGTCTTCCAGAAAAAATTGGAATTATTTTGTCAAATTTTGAAAATCATCACATTGACTTTTTAATCATGTTAAACCTATGATAAGTTTCATGAGAACTGACTTCTTGTTGATTCTGTCTTCCCATCCAGAAAAATAATATGCCTTTCCATTTCTTCAGCTATGTTTTTATATTGCTTAGTGAAGTTTGCAGGTTTATACCCATAGGTTCTATACTTTATTTGTTACAGTTACCCTAAGATTTTGTCTTATTGCTACTGTAAATAGGATTTTCTTTCCATTTCATCTTCTAAAGAGTTATTCATTGTTGAAACATGGGAAAGCTATTGATGTTTAGGTATTTATTATTATTATAAATATTTTTCAGTTGATCCTTTTAGTTTTCAAGGTAGACAATTGTATCTTCTCCAAATAGTAAAAATGTTTTGTTTCCTTTTGCTTTTTTTTTTTAATAATTTATGTTAATCTTCTTATTTATGTACTTTTTTTGGCTGCATTGGGTCTTCGTTGCTGTGCGTGGGCTTTCTCTAGTTGCGGCGAGCGGGGGCTACTTTTCGTTGCAGTATGAGGGCTTCTCATTGCAGTGGCTTCTCTTGTTGCGGAGCGCAGGCTCTAGCCACACGGGTTTCAGTAGTTGTGGCACACGGGCTCAGTAGTTGTGGCTCACGGGTTCTAGAGCGCAGGCTCAGTAGTTGTGGCGCACAGGCTTTGTTGCTTCACAGCATGTGGGATTTTCCTGGACCAGGGCTTGAACCTGTGTCCTTGAACCTGTGTCCCCTGCATCGGCAGGCAGATTCTTAACCACTGCCCCACCAGGGAAGCCCTCCTTTTGCTTTTATATCTTACTGGGTTGGTCAGAATAATTTTAAAAAGTAAAGGTAATTGGCATAGTCGTTGTTTATCTGATCTCAATGGGATGTCTACAAGGATTTTACTGTCATGTATGATATTGATATTTTTGTTGTTTATTGAGTTTTGACAAATATATATACAGCATGTAGCTCATACCTTAAACAAGATACAAAACATTTTCAACATTTCAGAAAGTTCCTTGTGTCCCTTTCCAGTCTTCCTCCTTCAAAGGCAAGCACTCTTCCGACTTCCATCTGAACTTTATATGAATGAACACGATACTGATTTGAAACAGCCGTTTCTCATCCTGTAATACGTTCCTCCCATGCCTGGTTCTTAGGGTTTTTAAAATATATGTAGGGTTGTTTCTTCTTTCTAAGCAAGTTTGTGTTTTTTTTTAATTCCACTTAGCAATACCCTACAGTTTATGCAAAAGAATTCACTATATGAATACCCTGTAGGCTCGCAGCTCTGCCGTGAACTCCCAAGGTCCCGTCTCTGGACAGGTTTCCGAGCTGACTCTGAGGGACTTGGCCATCATTATGAGGTTCCCGAGCCTCAGACTTGAAATCGATGTCTTTTTCCTTAGCTTGGAAAGAAACACTGGCTTCCATAAGCTAATACCTGTCTTTGTCTTTTCCAAAGATGTGCGAGGACTGTCAGGTTGGAAGGACGTTTCTGCGTCCTCTGCACCTTGGCTGCCTCTGACACGCGGAGAAGTCCACACTGCAGGCAGCGCGGCTGTCAAGAGGCGGCTGGTTCTCCCGGGCGACTTAGCGGCTTCCTTTTGAAACCCCACATCCAGAGCGTTGCTTTGTTCCCTTAGTCAACAGGGAACCCAAAGCTAAACCGAGCGCTTAGCTGAGCTTCCGAAGTCACCCAGGTGTTAGAACGGCTCTCTGGCTTCTTCTCCTTAGTGATTTTGGATTTGTTTATCTTTCATTTTCATTTCGTCATCCAGTTTATGCATATTTCACTCTAGAAGGTCTTTAACAGCAGGAGGTCTCTCTTTCTGTCTCGCCACACACACACACACACACACACGCACACACACACACGCACACACACACTCACACACACACACACTCACACTCACACACACACTCACTCACACACACTCACACACGCGCGCGCGCGCGCACACGCACACACGCACACTCACACTCACTCACTCACGCAGGACAGAATGCTGCCAGAGCGAGGGGCGAGCGCGGAGGGCCGTGCAGCGCCACTGCAGCACCGCGGGGAAGCGGAGCCCGGCAGCTGGACCCGCGGAGCCGGGCCGGCGGTGCTGCGCGGGCAGCTCTCGTCCTGGCGGCAGAGGGCAGGGGCCCGGGGCCCGGTGCGGGGAGGGCCCTTATTCTGAACCGGAGAGTGAATTTCCGGAAAGGGGGGGCCGAGGACGGCCGGGAACGGGAAGCGCCCTGCCAGGCGGTGGTCCCGGCGCTTGCTGAGTCTGAGATGATGTTTGGGGCTTTGGGTAACGACGGCCCAGGGCAGTTTGTCTTTCCTGGAGCGTGGAACGTTCTGGTGCCGACACCCTTCTCAAGCAGGGCTTCTTGTGTCACCTGCTGGTCCAAGACTGGCTTCTGGAGAAGGTTCTCAGAGGCCCCGACGCCTGCGCCCCTCCGGGCGTCCTGGGGGAGGTGAGGAGGCCCCCCGCCCCAGGGAGACCCTGCAGCTTGGCTCGCTCTCCTGCCGTCAGCCCGCCAGCCCCCTCCCCAGCGAGCTTGTGAGACGCCCTCTCCCGCCTCGCCCTTAGGTGCTTCAGAGCTGACGCTGGGCTTTGTGCTGTTTTGCTTGCCAAAGAGGCAAAGAGACTTTGTTCTTTATGCTTCAAATCGTTTTCATCTGTCTTTGAAACACATCTCACGCAGGTACTGGCTAAAAGCCTCAGAGTGTGAGGAAGTGGTTTCGGCCTTCGCTCACTTTTCTGTGGGTTTTTGCATGTTGAACCTCACATTAAAAGCACTTGCTCCCATTTTAAAATCCATCCAGGAAGACAGCGCGCGTCACAGACATTCCCTGTCACGTTGCTGTATCCTGGGCCCAGAGAGGGGCTGAGGTGGGGGGTTTGGGGTCCTGCCCCCTTGGCTCCCTGCCCTCGGGCAAGATGAGGAGGTGGGCGGGGCAGCCGAAGGGCCGCACAGCCCCTGCGGGCCCTTGCCTTCCCAAGCCCGTCCCCCAGACGGACGCGGCTTCCTGCGTGGGGACGCCCAGTGCAGAGCAGAGTGGCCCCTGCCGCGTGTCTTCCCCGAGGCCAGCTCAGCTGCTTCCACCAGGTCGCCGGCCAGCCGAGGTCGGACCTGTCCCCAGCCCACCACGTGGGGCTCCCTGCCACCAAGACTTGTCTCCCGCCCCAGGCTGAGTTGCCCTCCGCTTCTGCAATCGTCCAGTGCCCATGTCCAACCTCTCTGGCCAGTGTCTCCTCTGATGCAAACGGCTTCTCCAGTTCAGGGACCACACTCCTCCCAGGACTGTGTCGCCGCGTGAGCCCACGCCCGGGGCACGTTTGGTGTCTTACCAACAGCTCAGGAGGCCCAGTCCCTTGGGTGTGAACAGCGGAGCCCAGTCCCTTGGATGTGAACAGCGGAGCCCAGTCCCTTGGGTGTGAACAGCGGAGCCCAGTCCCTTGGGTGTGAACAGCGGAGCCCAGTCCCTTGGGTGTGAACAGCGGAGCCCAGTCCCTTGGGTGTGAACAGCGGAGCCCAGTCCCTTGGGTGTGAACAGTGGAGCCCAGTCCCTTGGATGTGAACAGCCGAAGGTCTCAAAGCCTGTTCTTGGCATCACTCGGGCCACAGTCCTTAGCAGAGAATTTCATTTAGTTCCTTAAATGCTCAACTCTTTTGTTCTTAACTCTTAAGGCAAAACTTGGTACATTGTAACTCTAACCCCACAGACTTTTATTGTTTCTCTAAAGACAGATACAGCAGAGAAAGGAAAGTACCCGCCCACTTCTCCTGCTCCTTCTCCTGGTCCAGTGACGCTGTCTGACTAGTCTGAGTCTCTCACCCCATCCATCCTTAGCGGAGTGGCCTGTCCCTCCTCTGACCTCAGTCTTCTCCCCCATGATTCCATGAGTAGGTCTGGGTCACAACATCCTTTCAAAATTGTGTTTCGATTCGCTCATTTTAGGTATGTTTAATGCCTCAGCAGAACCATGGAAGACCTCATGGTCTTCTCTCAAGAGTACGGTCTATTCTAAAAATGTTATTTCTGCCAGCTCAAGCTTGAAATTCTAAAGTGTCACTACAAATTATATTCCTTTCATTCTTTTAATAATTTTTTATCCAGAATCCTGCAGAAGGATCTCATTTAACCTTGCAGAGCTTGCTATTATCTGGGCTTCTCTTTTTAATGTCCAGATGAGCTATGAATAAGCCAAGAGAGGCTGCTCCATAGCCCTGGGTGTGCTAGCCTCTGGGTTTTCCCGTCCGCGCGGAGCAGATGAGTGGCCGGGAGTGGGGACCCAGTCCACAGCCTCCCCCCGAGCGGCCTCACTCTGTGGAGGTCGAGATTATTTGTGTGTCTGGGCTTTGACACTGTGTCTCTGTTGACACGATGACAATAATCTGAGGGTGCTTTAGTATAGAGAAGCGAATGTTATTCATCCCGCCAAACTAATTTCAATAACTCGTTCAGCTGAACACTGAAGTATAGGTCAGAGTCTCTGAAAAACTTGAAAATAATTACACAAAGCACTTGAAAAATCATGAGAATGGTTTAGAACACAACTGTAATATTGACCTGTACTTGTTTTGTTTCATGTTTCTCTCCTACTCTTTATCTGCAACAGAAAATTTTTGTTAATGAACTTATATTACTTTTTTTGTGAAATACATACAAATATATGTGTGTATATGTATAAAAATAATATTTACCTTTTTGTATTACTCTATGGATGTACAGTTCTCAGGACAGACCCAGGTTTTATAGTTTATGTAATTTTGGAGCTTTGGTTAAGAAAAACCATTCAAACCTGAAAGTACCCCTGCTGGGACCTTGGGCAGGGCCAGCGCAGACGGGGGCCAAGAGCTCAAGGTCCCTCTGGAGGGGGCACAGGGTCCACCGGGAGGGCATTGGGTGACCGCTGTTTGCAGCCCGTGGAGGTCCCGGCCCCTTGTTTTCACTCCACCCTAAGGCAGCAGGTCCCCAAACACGAGAGGTTCCCGTGAGCCACGTCTGGGACAGCCCGCCCTCCAGAGCTCCGACCCCAGAAGAATCCCAGTGGCTTAAATCCGGGCTTTCCGTGTCCAGCTGGTGAGCGTCATGCACGCCTGGTGTCCTCATACACCAGCCCCGATCTCTTCTCGCGCAGGACACCAGGGGACTCCAGTGCAGGCCCCGCCCCGCCCCTCTCCTCCTGGTCCCGCCGACCCATTAACTGACGGGCCTTTTCCCCCCTCGATAAACGTTTTATTTAGAACACTTTTTGGTTTACAGGATAATTGTGGAGATAGAGGGCTCCCTGGACCCCATGCTCAGTTGCCCCTCTTATTAACATCTTGCCTTTGTGGGGGACATTTGTCACAATCAGTGAACTAATATTGGCCTGTGGTTATTACCTGAAGGCCATGCTTTATTCGGGTTTCCTCAGCGTTTCGCAGATGCCTTTCTCTGTCCTAGGCTCCCATCCAGCGCCACATCACATTCAGGGGCGGCGTCTCCTTGGGCTCCTCTTGGCCGGGCAGTTTCTCAGACTTACCCTGGTGTTGATGACGGTGTCAGCTCTGAGGAGGCAGGTCAGGCGTTTTGTAGGATGCCACTCCATTGGGGTTTGTCAGCGCGTTCTCTCATGGCTAGACTAGAGTTTGGGGTTTGGGGGAGGGAGCCCGCTGAGGTGAAGCGCCCTCTCCTCACGTCCCATCCCGCCAGGCGCCTGTTCTCAGCTTGCTGCTGTTGATGTGGGTCAGGCTTGGTAAACGTCGGGGGCTGTGACTGAGTTTGTGCCTAGGGTCGCGTTCTCTGTGGCCCCTGTCCTGAGGGTGCACTATCGGCCTCAGAAACCCAGAGCACTTGCATTCAGCGTCTACACAGCCAGCCCAGGGCGGGAAAGGAGAGTGTCTGATGAGTGTGACCTTGCTGGACCCTCGAAGGCCACGGTCCAAGAGAATAGCTCCTCTTCTGAATCATCTCTGTGACCGAGCCCTCGGCTTCCTTGCTTTAATGCGAAGCAGCTACAAGAAGTCAAAAGAACAACATTGGGCTTATCCAGGAGTTTCCACGAGGTGGAGAGATCAGGCCATAGTCCGTGCCTCCGTTTCTCGGGTGGGAATGGGGAAGCTCGTACCGGCCGCAGGTAACTGTGGAGGTTGGATGCGCCCTGATGGAGGCATGGCCAGTGCCGGGGGCACAGCAGGTGCTTCCCCGGAACAGGGAGAAATCCAGTTCCTACGGTGGGTCACGCACTCTTCTCCGTGCTGAGGATCCAACGGTGAATTAAATGCATTCGAATGGAGTTTGTCTCGTGGGTGGCTATTTAAATGGGTAGCCATTATTATTATAATACTTATGATATTTATATTTCAGGAGACACAATATGCAGACAGTTGTAGCCAAATCAGCAGTGGAATTACAATTAGGAAAATAAATTTGCATCTTAATTTTCCACTTAACTCACTCTGTAACCTGGGGGAAGTTATTTTAATGAAAGAATGTTCATTCTCATCCACGTAAAAAAATACAAGGTACAGCATCAGTGAAATCATATATTTTCATCTGTCAAATGTGCAATTTAAGACAGTTACAATGCTCACTGCTGGCAACGTAGTGACGAAACAGTCACTTTCTAAAAACTTTTTGTTAGGAAAAGTACTAAATACACACAAAGGTACAGAGTATTCTTGTCTTTGGTTTCAAAAACCATTAATATTTTGCCACATTTGTTTCATCAGTTCCCCACCTTTTTTGCTGAAGTATTTTAAAAGAAATCCCAGAGATTTTGTCATTTCATCCTTAAGTGATTCAGTAAATAGCTCAAAAGAGAACATTATACCTAACAAAATTAATGGAATCTTTAATATCATCTTATACTCAGTCCACATTTAAGTGTCCCTCATCGTTTTTTTAAAAAAGTCTTTTCACAGTTGATTTGCTTGAATCAGGATCCAAACAAGGTCCATCTGTTGTGTTGGTGGTTTTGTCTCTTTCGTCTCTTAACCGACTTGCCCTGCTTTTAGCCCCCGCCTGCCTTCCTCCCTGCTCTCGCCTGCGGTACAGGCCAGGGCACTTGCTTGTTGAATGTCCCAAGTCCGGGATTTGGCTATCCGCTTCCTCCTGGTGTCACTTAATTGGTTCCTGCATCTTCTTTATTGCCCAGACACATTCCGCTCTTGGTTTTGTGTGCTTTCTTGGGTTGTGTGCGAGTGTCAGCACTTCCCGGGTGCTTCTGGATACCCCGTACCTCGTCTCACAGGGCGACACTGGAGGCCCGGCTGCTCTGTCCTCAGTGATATTGGACCATCCAGGAGCCTAGGCGGTGACAGCCCGTAAGGCTTGGGAGAAGTTATTTAAACTTCCTGAGTCTTGATTTCTCCGTCTGTTGAGAGGAGAGATAATACCTCCTTCCCAAGAGGACTCGTGTGGTTACAGATGTGAAAGCACTTCCAGACTTCAAACAGCTGCACAAATGTTAGGTATTAATAATAATAATGGTTCTTCTGGCAATTAAGAAAATTTTCTTTGAAAAGTATTTTCCTTCCTCAAGTACCTTTAATTGAGAAAATGGTGATGCTCTTTTTTTTTTTAATGGAAAAGAGCTTCCAGTACATTTGGGAAGATTGAAAGCCACCAGCTTTTTAACCAACAGACAGAGTGGAGGAGTGATTAACGCCTCGTGGTTTCTGGGCGCTGGAAGCCAAGAGGAAGATTAGTGATGCCCATCTGTGGAGCAGAGTTTTGTTTAATAGCCTGGCTGGGGAAGCCTAAAATTCCTTAGTCTTCTAGATTAGAGGAGCAAGGGGCATCCCCGGAGGGGTGCAGAAAAGCTATTGAAACTTTTATGGGATGGGCTCCTTTATCAAAAGATTCTTCTACATTCCAGCCCTAAGACAAGCATCTTGTAATACTCTTTTGTGAGGACTGGGAGAAGAATCTTTTAAAGGGATTTTGCCTGTTGATTGTCAGGAACAGACTCGGTATTTAAATTTTAGCACTTCTCAGGTAGTCTGCAATTCCAAAGCCTGTTAGTGAGCAAATCCTTCCTAAACCACTTTTCTTTTTTTTTTGGTACAAATCAGAGTGCCCATGAGATGGATTGGGTTCATTTGTATTAGTTTTCAGTTTAATCTCTCTTCCTGCCAGATCTTTTATCTTCTAGTAGGAGAGGAAAAAAAATAAATAAAAAATCCTATAGATACAACCAGAGAACTGAGCAGAGCCCCAGGGTCTAGAGCAGATTCATAGGCCCTGTTGTCAAATCAAACTGGGCAGCAGCTCCTACGACTCGGGCTACACTTTCAGGAGCTGTTTACACTCTGCATGAACAAATGGCTGAGAGTCAGGGAATCTCGCGGGGCTGAGTTTGGGTGGGAGGGAGGGAGGGCGCTTGGGGCGGGAAGGAGGCGTCCGGGGCGCTTCTCTGCCCCTTCCCTGTGCTATTAATCGTTTCAGTCCACGGGCTCGACCACTGTCCTTCTGACTTTGCCTCTTTCTGAAATTGCCACGGTTCACTCTGTACCTGGCAGAGCAGGTGAGCTTACAGGCCCTGTAATCTGCAGGAAGAGAGGGATGGGAGACGTGTTTTCTTCAGCACGTGTCAGGCAGGGCCCCCGCAGGAGCAGGCAGCGCTCATGACTTAGAATAATCAAGAGGGAGTTTACGAGGGGAGGTGGCAGAGCCGGGATCACCCGTGGTCACAGGGGCGAGGGGAGCCGCAGGGCCGGGGAGAGAGACTGTGCAGGGCTGTGCCGCGAGAAGAGCAGGGACCTTTGGGTGAAGAATGCAGACAGTCTGGGGCAACCTCCGGTGAGTAGGGAAGAGCCCTCCCTGCCAGGCAGGCTCTCCAGGGCACAGGCAGGGTGGGCAGGGTGGAGAGGGGGCCTGGGGTGAAAACAGGAACGTCCGGCAGAGTCTCTGCCGGGGCCGGGCCTACGCCAGATGCAGCGGCGCCCTTCCCTTGTTTCACACTCGTCAGTCTCAGGAGTCATGTGTTATCCCCCTTGTGTTACGTGCAATTCCCACCATTTAAACTTTTTAATTGTGGTAAAATGCACATAGCATGAAATTTTCCCTCTCAGCCACTTTGGCGTGTACAGGTCAGTAGCGTTAAGTGCATTCACGCCGTTGTGCAGCCATCACCACCGTCATTTCCAGAAGTCTTTTCATCTCGCAAAACTGAAACTCTGTCCCCATTAAACACTAACTCCCGTCCCCCCGTCCCCCAGCCCCCGGTGTACTCCAGGTGTCTCATTTCAGTGGAATTATATTACATTATCTGTCCTTCGAGGACTGGCTTATTTCACTCAGCATAATGTCCTCAGGGTTCATCCGTGTTGGAGCATGTGTCAGAATTTCTTTTCTTTTCAAGGCTGAATAATATTTCGTTGTATGGATGGACCATATTCTGTTTGTCCTTTCATCTATCGATGGACACTTGGGTTGCATCACCTTTTGGCTGTTATGAATAATGCTGTTATGTTCATAATGCTTAGCACCACTTCCAAGAAATAAGAAAGACAGTTTGATTTCCTACGAGTCAGTCCACAGCACCCACATTTCACCTCACTGATAACTTGAAATTGTAGTTCAGGGTCATAGCAATTCTGAGTGGAACTGACAGAGGGCACTTGTTCATCCCAGGGCATCACTGCATGAAATGATTGGGCCAAAAAGCCTGTTTAAACTCTATAGAGAAAGTCCCACTAAAGTGTAGGAGCCGACAGAACCTTCTGAAGCCTTGCAGGCAAGAGCCCACTTGGCTGACAGAGTCACTCTTCCACGCCTGCCGGAAAGCTGGGAGCAAAGATATTCTAAACTCGCTGTGAATTTCATTCCATGTCTCTCCAGCCAGAGCCGCTCAGGGGTGTGGCAGTGTAATGAGTTGCCACGCAGATGGGTTGCAGAATGCACAGCCCATCTGTCTTTATCATGCTCATTTCCTCTTTTATTAAAATGTTAATGAATATAGGTTTTATTTATCATTTGGCGACATGTGCAGCATCCTTTTCTGGGAGACAAATCTGCAATCTGCCATGTGAGCTGACAGAGAACTTCTTCCCGTTACGTATCGAGCACAGGAATGAGGAATATTGGGTTCCATTTAAACTGCCATATGCAGGTTGAACCAAAAAATCCCTTTACTTGTTGACAACAGCATGGGGTTAACAGGAGGCACACTGGACCCGGCGTGGGAAACCCGAGTTCAGAGCCGGGCTCGCTGGTTGCTCACCCCGGGACCATGAGCCTCGGTTTGCCCATCTGTTCAGTGGAGGCAACCACTCCATCTGCCTTGGTAAGCAAATGAGCTAATCCATGGGAACGCACTTTGCATTCGCTTGTTGTCATTCAGACACGCGCGCGTAGAGGCTTGACCTTGTTTTGCTCCTTCTTTCAGACTCTCCGTGGAAAGTGCATCTGTCACACGTCGGCCCCGAGATGACAGGCGTCACCGTGCGTGGCCTGACCCCGGCTCGTACCTATCAATTCAGGGTGTGCGCCGTGAACCAAGTGGGCAAAGGCCAGTACAGCGCAGAGACGAGCAGGTGTGTGACACGCACCCCTTGGAGAGGCACGGGGAGCTCAGGAAGCATCGAGTTAGGTCATCAGTCACCACCCAGTTAGGTCATCAGTCACCACCCCTTAGTCATATTGGAGGAGACAGAGAGGAAGCACGGTGGCTCGCCGGGCTAGCCAGCGGGTCCTTAATTGCCGAGGGGAGTTTCTTAGGCTTCTGTGGTGCTCTGGCTGTGCCAACATAAATCATTGCCCACCGCACGGCCCTCTGTATACATGAGATTAAGAGCTTGCGGTGTTTCCATGCCCTTTGTGTACCTGGCTGCCAGCAAGGTGGGAGCTGGTGCCACCGTCTTGACAGGTAAACACTGAGCAGGTGTCGGCAGGAAGCCACGTGAGCTCTGGCGTTTCCCTGGTGGTCCTGATGCTGTCCCCCCCACCAACCCCACCTCCCCAGGCCAGGCGGCTGCTTTCAAG
Source organism: Balaenoptera borealis (assembly GCF_965194805.1). NCBI lineage: Eukaryota > Metazoa > Chordata > Mammalia > Artiodactyla > Balaenopteridae > Balaenoptera > Balaenoptera borealis. The sequence continues at coordinate 85,972,588 of NC_138872.1, read as the reverse complement.
CCTGTTCAGATGTGACGTGGGGAAAGGGCTTCATCCCGTTTCAGTGTGCCCTCCCCAGCCAACCTGAGCTCTCAATGGGCTTGTGCTATAGAAGAGTTGAGAGATCTAAATGACTTTCTTCAAAATGTGGGAGTTGGATATGAGAAATATTGAAAGAGCCGAAGGAAACAGTTGGGAAGGAGCCTCGGCCTGTGAGCTGCCTCACTCACACTTGTGATCCTCTAAAGAGCAGAGGTACCACGGGCGTTCAAACAGAAAAAGGTCATCTCCCACGTCTTTCTTGTTGCTTGCTGAACTGATTTTCTATTATGTTGATTTTTTGTAACTATTTCATGCGTGTCCTTTCAGTTCGATCGGCTGTGCGTTTTGCTTTATTCATTGCCCGATTTGAGTAAACAGTTAGGCTCAAGATTCAGCAGGCTAGAGAATGCGGGCAAGGACCCTTGGCTGCTGGGGCTGACCTCTCTTCCCCTCCCTGGCTTCTTCTTCTTAGGCTGGTGCTCCCTGAAGAGCCGCCTGGGGCTCCCCCGAAAAACATAGTGGCCAGTGGGCGCACCAATCAGTCCATCATGGTCCAGTGGCAGCCGCCCCCCGAAACAGAGCACAATGGGCTGCTGCGTGGGTACATCCTCAGGCAAGTAGCCAGTGGTTGGCCGTGTTTAGACTGTCCTTATAAAGAGTCAAGTGTCTGTTTTGCTCAGGTCGCAAACTCACATGTCTGTAGGAGCCCATCAGTAATCAAGAGACTCAGGCCAGCAGCGAGACTCTAGGGAGTGGTGGAGACTGCGGCAGACCAGTGAGAACAGGCGCCTGTGGGCAGCCTCACCGGACAGGCTCTGCAGTCCAGCTGTGGGGCGCACATGCAAGAAACCGCTCTCAGGGGTCGCATTTTGGCAGAAGGATGGAGGGGAATATTATGGGTTGGGAGCAAGGTGTGCTTATTCATTGTAAATCCTTTCATTCTTAAGTTTTTACCAAGGGTTAGTATAATAATTTTTAATTAGTAATAATGTGGTTGATTTAATTATAAGCCAGTTTTTTACCATGCTAGTATGTTGTTCAGAATTGCCAGGTTTTCCACTGTTTCAAAGAAATTTTAAAATCCAGCTTTTTACACACATTCTCAGTTTTTAAAAATTGGGAATGAAATCAATATATTTTGAAACACAGGGCAGGCCTGACCCTCACAGCTACAGAACAGATGTGGCCCAAGAGTGGCCGGTTTGCCATCTCTGTCCCCGTGGGGAGGGGGGTTAGGCTTCTGAGCACATTGAGTGAACTGTACCAGCCCTGGCTATAGGTTGACAGAAGGAACCTGCTTTGCCAAAACTACTGCTGATTTTAAGATTGCAGCAAAAGTGATCATCTGAGTGGTTTGTTGACACAAGTGAAAAGAAAAAAGTAAAGCAGTATTAAAAGGATAACTATTAAACCTCTTCTAAAGGACCATGCAGCTGTGGCCGTATCTGTTACCAGCCTTATGGGGCAGGGACCATGGGTGTCCGTCATTACCGTCCTCCAGGTGCCCAGCCCGTGCCCTTTCTAAAAGTGTGATCAGAAAATGCCGGGTTAACAAAGGTCTTAAGTGGAGAAATATAGTCTCTTAGATCAATGTAAGAAATTATGGCAGAGTTGCTTCTTTAACTCCGTATCTTTGCCTATGGGAGATAGCTCATTCCCTATGTATTTATGTAATCACCCACTCATGGTTTCATACATGTTTATCTTTATGCGTGTAACGTTTACCTGTCACAACCATTTCACCGCTATTTTGGAGTTTTTCCTCGAGCGTATGAATTATCCTCTGAACACAAGCCGGATCGTTATCTGCCTGAAGAGGTTCAAGTGCGGCCACCCCCAGGGGTGCACGAGGGCTGGGGGTCTGGTCAGCGCTCAGGGCCCCCTTGGCCTCTGCGCTCCCGGCCGTCCTTCCCCGTTTCACAGGGGACACCGTGGATCTGTCCCCTGCGGGCGGGGGCGCCTGTGGACTCTGGTCCTGTGGGTGCTTCCAGACAAGCCCATTTCCCTGGGGAAAGCAGCCTGGTGCTCCCCCTGCTAGAGGCTGAGGTTTTCTCTCGCGTTCCTGCCCCTCGCTGCTCACCCCAGCTGTCGCCCTCGTTCCGCGCTTATCAACTAATGAAAATAATTGGCCTCCCCTCCCGGACCAGCCCTTCCTCCACGTGTTGTCATCCAGGCCGCCTCCGTCTTTTTCTGAGCACATGGAGGAAAAGTTTCCTCGGGCTCCGGCTGCCAAGTAAGGACTTCAAAAGTCAGCCCACAGAACCAGGCCCGGGGCACGGAGTTTAAGAATAAAATCTCTGTGATGTTACGAGGCCCCGTCAGGGACCGCACATTTCTCTCTTTTGTGGAATTACGACTGTTAAAAGGACTTTCTGTGATGGCCTCAGTGGAGTCGAGCACTGGAAAAGAGGGCATCTGTGTCTGCAGGGGCTTAAATCAAGAAAGCCCTAAGACGAGGGTGCACTACCCGAGGCCTGTGAATATCCAAGTTTTCAGAAATTGAAGACCCGTGCCGAAATGAATTTGCTTGGAAACATCTCCGAATAACCCTCCCATCTGCAAATCAGCGGTCTTTGCAAGTGTGTACCCTCTGGGGCACAAGTGTCCGTGTCAGATAAACATCACAATCCACGGAAGAACAAAACGGAAATAAATCACTGTTGTGGCTCCGGCCGTAAGAATTAGAGTGCGTGCACAGTAATTAAGTATTTATAATAATGGGCGGGCTGTTGCTTTGAGAGGAGCATAGGGGTTACGTCCTTTAAAAACCTTCTCCTGTTTATTTCTGTGTGAAAAATCATCTCGTTCTCTCTGAGACAGTCTCCTGGGCAACGTATCCGGCCAGTCAAAGGACGATGCCCTGCATTTCTGTTGTTAATTACGACCTTCCCGGACATCCCATGAATATTACAAAAGCACCCTGAGCCGCTGGTCGGAGTGGACCAAGCTGCCTGCCTCGAAGGGAGAGCCGCCGTCTCCAAGATGGGGATTCTGCAGCTTGTCACACACAACCTCATACAGAGGGGCCTGGGAGAAGGTGTGCAGCAGCCTTGGTCTCTCATAACTCAGTGTTCTCTCTTAGGATACTTCCTACAAGAGCAGTGTTTCCAAAAGAGAAATGTTTAGGGGGTGCTTTACACTGTCACGCCTCCTGTGCACCCACTGTTTCATTTTATTCTTACAACAAGCCTGTGAGATGCCATCATTATTATGTCAGTTTAGGGAGGAGGGAAGCAAGGCTCAGGGACGTTCAGAATTTGCTTGAGGCCACCCAGCTCGTAAGTCTTCTTCCCAACCTAAATCTTCTGAGCTGATTGCTTTGCTTTTCCCTGGAATGTGTATCAGATAGTGGAGTGAGCTCTTCAGCAGCCGTGCCCGGCTTGTGCCATGTTGGTTACCCATGATCCTGGGCACCGGTCACGTGCCAGGTTACTCTGGGGTCCGGTGTGGGTGTGAAGCCAATATTTACCTGTTTCAAAATGGCTGTCTGATTGTCTCAGTGCCATTTATTTTCAAAGTTTATGTTCCGTAGATGGGAAGTATCTGGTACGCGGGTTATTCCACACCAAGCCTCCCTCCCGTTGTCCCCTGCCTGGAAGACAGGCCGCCCTGTTATGTGATGAACTTCACAGGCTGTGAATGGCACCTACACTTGGTGCAGGTAGTTCAGAAAAGGAGTGCCAGCTGGGTAGGCTCAGAAGTCGATGGGCTGTGAAGCACACTCGGGGTTTGATACGTTCCTTCCATTCTGGCCCGTCGCAGAGCGCCGCCGACCGTCGCCGGGGCCACGGCAGGGCCCGCGTTCTGCTGCTCCTTTCAGGCGAGAGTCGGGGAGGCCTTGGGCCTTTGTGCTGTTCACAGCTGGCCTGCTCTCCGGCATTTCTGCTATCTCTCCACGGGCCTCACCGCGTACAAGTGGCCTGTAGCAGGAAGGGACAAAAGACTAGTCTCAGGAAATCCTGATTTTCATGGCGTGCCTTTTCAGCCATTGTTCTCTTGGGAGGGCTGTTCTCCATTCCAGGCCTGAACCTCGGGGTTCCTTCTTTCCTCCGAGGGCGGCAGCCTTGCTGGTGCGCTGGTCCGCCTGCACCCAGACGCTCTGGCCTGGGGACAGCGCAGATGACCGAGCGGGACTCCGCAGGGTTGCTTAGCGTCCGGGCGGGGCCTGAAGACCCCAGCCTGCTGCGGAGGGTGCGCAACCTCCTGCTGCCACTCTGCGTTCGTGTTCTCCTCCTTCTCTTCCCTCCCCCACTGAGCGTCAGAGCCGTGTCTTCCTGAGGCAAGAACCAGCTCTTGGATAGAAATCCGTGCTTTTGGAAGCTGCCCGATGACTGAGGAAGTTACGCCCACTGCACGTGCCCCTCGGTTTACCCAGGGGAACTGATTCACTTCTACACACGCAATCGTGGAAAACACTCGCTACTCAAAATAACACGACAGTCCTTTCATTGTACAAATAGCAATGTCCTAGCTAATACGTTGTCTGTGTCCAGAGCCGTGTATGTCGCTGTTTTGAATAAACACAACTTTAAATCTCTGCCTTTAGTGCACTAAGTAGCGTGCACACCACGCTCTTCCAGGTCCCCTAAAAAGCCATTTGTCATACTTAGCGCTGGCCTAGTATTTTCGGCACGTGAACGCCTTTGAAAAGCACCCATTCTGACTCCGGGACTTCGTGAGCAAGCCCAGCGGGGAGCTCAGCCCTGGGCACCGAGGGACAGCGCACTGCTCACTTCCTCCCCTCCCTCGTCTCAGAGTCACAGGAGGACGGGGCCGCTCAGGCTGACTTATAGCCACGCCCGCTAGAAATCATGTCTGGGATTCTGGGCCTTAAGTCCCTGTACTCCTTGGACAACTGGCACTGAAAAAGCCATCATCTTCCCTGAACCCTAACATAGTTGAAACGTCAGTTCTTTTGGCCCAGAGCTTATAATCGCTGTGAGATTAGGTTATACCTTTTCAGTGGTTGAAGTAGAAGCAGTGTCTTCTGGGGCCGACCTCTTGGCTTTACTCTTGTGTTTACTTCCGCTTTCCTCTAACCATGTGGAGTGGCTTCAGGTAAACCCGGTTCCTTGCTCGAGTCGTGTCCCCTGGGCCCGCTGCAGGTACCGCCTGGCTGGCCTGCCCGGAGAGTACCAGCAGAGGAACATCACGAGCCCCGAGGTCAGCTACTGCCTGGTGACGGAGCTTATCATCTGGACGCAGTACGAGATACAGGTGGCCGCCTACAATGGGGCTGGCCTGGGCGTCTTCAGCAGGGCGGTGACCGAGTACACCTTACAAGGAGGTAAGCTTGCTTGCCCCCGAGGCTGCAGGATCTTCGCTGGGGGGCAGGATTTGCAAAGTTCAACCGGAGCATGTTCGAAATAAAAATAGAGTGTCCGGTCCTCTAGGGAGTAGTTAGAAGGAGAGTAATCACATATCGAATTTAATCTCTCTGTCCATTCCAAAACTATAGCAAAACCACAGAAGGGAAACAGATACGGTTCTAACTGCTTTTCTCTGGTTACTGAGGGCAGGATGTGTCTACACACCTCCTTTAACTGATTCTGTGAAAGGTCTGTGGGGTCGGCTTTTCCTAAATGGAATAACAGTATATTCTGCAGTAAAGCTGGCGGTGGAGTCCTGTGTGAGACTGTGAATGTTTTTCAAAGAGGATGAGTATTTAGTATTTTGCTTTTAATGATGTAATACAATTATTAGTAATGGAATTTGCAACTTGGTGCTCTCCACCCACACCCCCCCCCCCCCGCTTTGGTTTACTTTTTCAGTTACACAAGCAAACAATTTACTAAATCAATAAAAACTCTTCCCCACACCCACCCCCCCACAAATGACCAGGCAGAATGTCATAAAGCCAGTGGGTCTTACATTTATGTGCTAAGACCCAGCCCCGTTATTTTCAGTTATTTCCACTGGTTTTCTGGAGGATCCGGGTCTCGGCGCCGGGAAGGGCTGGGCACTCAGAAACCTTCTCCACGTCTGCATTTCACTTTCAGAGCTCTTAGCGGGAATAAATAGACCCTCTCTCAACACAACCACATGTGCCCCAGAGCAGCCCAGAGCCTGGCCCAGGGAAGCAGTTTTCCCGCAAAATCTGAAACCCTTTTTCGTTCAGCAGTTTTACCCTCTCCTGACTCACAGGTGTGATTTTATTTGCTTAGGCATTTTTATTGCTACCAGGCCTTGACCTTTTTCAAATGATAAGCTTTCTAACTGCCCACTTCTCTCCCCAAATCATGCCTGGGACCTAATGTTCCTTGATATTACATGCTGTTATTACCGTCCCTTATTGATCGGCTGTCTGTTGTCATCCGTAAGTCCATAAATCCTCCTTTATAAATTAAGTGCCGTCACCTCTGCGTTCACAGTGACTAGGAGAAATATTTAACATGCAGGACGACCAGGAAGGGGCTGTTTATCTGCTGGTGATTCTTGATCACGCATTGAAAAATGAAAATAGCTGAAACCCTGCACAGTTCATGCTTGCTTTAATTAGTCTATTTCATAAAATAACAATAAATTTGGAAACACTTAAAATGACACATATTGCTGTTAGTAATCCCCATGGCTATTTACCGTGACTGCTTCCTCGGGTTACCGGTGCGTTTGCATTCTGTGCGGCCGCAGGCTCCGCTGGGTGGAGAAGGGCTGGGAGGCTGCAGAGTCTGCCCTGGGGACCCGTGGAAGGTTTAGGGCTGTGAGTGACGTGATCAAAGCGCCGTATCAGAAGAGGGGCCTGTCGGTGGGTGCGGGCGAGGCGGAGGGGAGCTGAGGATGAGGCGGCAGCTCCGGAGACAAAAGAGCGATAGTGTGGCTGTGAAGTGATGAATTCCCCCATCTCTGGCGCTGGCCGTGAGAGGGGCGAGGGACGCGTTCGGGTGCTGCTTCATGGTTTTCAGAGCAGCTCCACACGCCTCCCCTCTGCAGCGCCCCCGGAACCCCACCCAGACTGCAGGGGGCCCCGCGAGCCCTCCCCCAAGCCACCTGTCCGGTGGGACCGGGGCCAGCCCCTCCCTCAGCTTGCCTGCAGTTTATGGCATAGAACAGGACACGTTCTGCTCGAGCTGAGCTGGTCTGAGGTCGCTCGGCTAACACACGGCGGAGCAGCACTAACGCTGGCTCTTCTGAGTCAAGAGCTCTGTTTTCTGGGCGCCGTCGACAGCCTCTGCTGTCAGTGGGACCCACGCTCACGCGGGGCTCGTCGTCCATGCTCCTTGTGGCCTCCCGGGCACCCACAGCGCAGCAAAAGGGAGCAAGCGCGTTAACTCTGTCCTTGAATCCCTGCTCCCGCCCAGGACAGGACAGTCAGAGGAGAGCTTCAGACACAAGGCCGGGAAGAATGGGGGCAAGTGCGGGGGGACGGGCGGCTGGCCTGGCTCTGGAGCAGATGACCTGGTAAGCCGGATGAAGAGCCGTCTGACTAGAAGGTGGGACGTCGGGAAGAAAATGGCACCAGCGAGGGGCCTTGAGTAACTTAGGGAGATGGAGATGAGGCTGGGGTGCTTGTGAGATGTCTGCACACGCACGCACACACACACAGGCACACACACAGGCACGTGCACCACATGCACGCATACTCGCACGCACACGCACACATGCTCACACGCACACACAGGCACACACAAAGGCACGTGCACCACATGCATGCATACTCGCACGCACACATGCACACACGCACGCACAGGCACGCACACATAGGCACGCGCACACACAGGCACACACATGCATACACACACACGCAAGCTCGCGCACACACATGCAAACACAAGCACACAAGCTCACACACACACCCCTTTCTGTACACGTGGCCCCAGAAACGGCCCTTTCCTGGAGTCTGTAAGGCCTGATTCTTACTATTTACTCCTTATCTGCCTTCGAGAAGCACAATAACTTTTCTGAGCCTCTGCTGTTTTCATTTGTAAAGTTGTGACGTGTCTATCTGCCCTGACTGCTTGAAGGGCAGTTGTGAAGCGAAAACAAGGCAATGCACGTGAAAAGGCTTTGAAAACGCTGAGCTATGGTACAAACTCCCGTGTTGTTGTCTGTATTCCTCCTTCCACCGTGGCAATGACCAGTATCTACTGCGGTATTTGAATGTTTCTGTACTGGTAGTTGTACAGAAAGAAATTTGGGGTTATTCTCTCTGCCAGTAGTAAAATCGAGAACACACATTCAGGAATTGATGTGAGCGCCTACTGTGTGCTCAAGGTTGTGCGATGGGCCAGGGCAACGAGAGTGGAGGGGACACCTGTCTCATTGTCAAACCTGCGGGCTTGCCGCCTCGCCCGGGAGCAAAGACTGACATTATTGTGAGACAAGATGAAGAACTAGAACAGAATCCGGCCTCATTCACAGGCAGTCACTCCCCATTTGCCCACAAGATAGGCATTACTAACGTGCTGTAAAGGCTTTCCAGCCGAGATGCCCCGAGGAGTATGCCATTGGTGGGAAGGCATCCCTGAGAAGGTGCTTTACTGGGACTGCACCAGGGAAGTAAGTGCAGCCGTCTGATTTGGTTAGGAATGGAGTCCAGCTGCTAGAAACAGACCCAAGAGAACAGTAGCTTAAATGAGGTGGAGGTGTGTTTTTATCTCTCTCATACCAAAAGAGTGGGCAGTGGGGTCTACAGAGTCATAGTGGCAGCTTTATGGTCACCAGAGAGTCAGGCTCCTTCTTTTTGCTTTGCCATCTTTAGCATTTGCCTCATGGTTACAAGCTGACTACTGTGATGCCAGCTATCACGTCCACATCCTAGTAGGAGGAAGGCATGGGGTGTGCCTTGTGGCCTAGTAATCAAGTGTGCCCACCTCTGAAGAGCTTTCTTAGAAGTCCCATCTGCCGCAGACGTATGCTTACAATTCATGGACCATCTCTGTGCCAGAGAGCCTGGAAAGGGTCTTTCAGCTGGGTACATTTCTGTCCATTATGAAGGAAGGAAGGGGGAGGGGAAAGTGGAGAGCAGCTAGCAGTTCCTGCCCCACTTTGTATGGTGACTCCTGCTGAGGGGTCAAACCCAGAGGATGTATTTACAATTTCTAGATATAAAATTGTGGGACAACCTGTCTCATGGCTGCTGCATGAAGAGCACCTCATGATCCTGCATAATCGCCCACATTGGAATTAGCAGAAACTGCAAACCCACAGCCCCTCCGCACCCCTCAGCCTCAGCTCTAAGCTCGGTGGGTCTGCTCGGGCAACAGCCGAACACGTGTATGTGCCACCGGGGACCCTTCCCAGCGCCTTGCGTGTCCCAGCGCTCTTAGCAGCCATTGCTGAGAAAGCCTGGGGGCTGAGTTGGCCCTTGAAGCTGAAAAGGGAATCATTAAAATGCTTGTATATTAAGGAGGAAAAAATAACTCCTAAGATTGTCAGCCTAATTTGGGAAATTATTGGAATGTATAGAAACGTAATTCTGGAGTCAATCAGGAGACCGCGGAGGAGCAGGAGGTACTGGGCCGTGGGAAGAGGGAGGCTGCGGTCCAGCCAGCCTGATTTTCCCTCTCCCTTCAGCCGCGTGGCAAGCTTGAGCCATCAGGCGAAATGAGATGTAATTTATCTTGACTTTAATGAGGCTCCTCTCGAGAAGGTATGGGAATGCCAGGAGAGCTGGTGCGGCTCCCCCTGCCATTAGGGGGGCGTGTGGCGTGTTAGACCATCACTTGCAAAGAGAACTTATAACTAATGCAGGGTCGGCCCGGGTGCAGGCACGCAGCGGCAGGAACACGGGGACGGGAAGGCTGCTGCCCAGGAGACGCGGTGGCCTCCTGCTCCTGGAGCGCATGGGCTTGGTCTCAGGGGCACTTTCTTCCAGGAAGCTCCTAAAGGAAGATAAGTGAGTTATTCCTCCCCTGAGTTCAGCCGAGTGTGATATTGATCCCTGAAGTGATTTGAACCCACTGTTCCGCCTGTCACACACCCCGGGTTTCTCTTCAGTCCCATTCATTATTAAGATACAATAAAAACGTCTGGTTTGTCTGCTTTCGTCCTTTAAGGTTTGGACACACAGGGATTATTTCGCACAAACTTTCTCACCTCCCAACTTTTCATATCCACCCTCATCCCCCCGCCCGCCATGATCTTGCCTGCCAATCCCATTTGATAGATTTTATTAGCAGACCTTCTCTGCTCTAGAGAAGAATTTTAAAATGTGAGAGATTAACTTACACATGGAGCCGCAAAACTCTAATACAGCTGCAGCCACGCGAACTTTCCGGGTGGGGTCAGGGGAAGACGGGGCGTGGTTCATTCGTCACAGTGGCCGTGGCCTAAAGTTCCACAATACGGGGAACCCACTTGTCAAACTTCCATTGTGATTACCCAAAATGAATGAAAAACAACTTAAGTTTTCTCGAGAATTTCTTTCAAAACCCTTCCAGAAATCAATATGCTTTTAGTTTCAAGTAGAAAAAGCCATAGAGTCTAAGTTCTGCATGACTAAACGCGCAGTCTAATTACAAGCATTTTTCTTATTGCCAATGTCTACTTCAGCAACTTCCTAATCATCTGGTATGGGACAAAAGCACTGTAGTCATCTGACGCGATCAGTGGTTCAGATCTGATGCTGATGCAGTGTTTGGTTCCAGTCAGTTTCTGTTAAAAATTGTTTGACTAATGGTGAAAGACACATGAAGAAGTAAGGTGACCACAGAGGTCTGAGGTGAGCCTCAGTGTGGAATCCTACACAGTGTTAGGATATGGATGTAATAGGTGATGGTTCCCTCCTAAAATAAGCCAGTGAGGTTAGCAAACTCCTATCCCTTCCTTAAATGTATCCATTAAGATGCAGATGTTGCCTTTTCTAGAAAGGGTCCAAAGACAAATTATACTATAAATCATCATTTTTGAGCATGCCAAGGTTTTAATTTTTTCTGGTTTTATTTCTTTATCATTTTTCTTCTTGTAACAGGTATTTTTGTACTGTAATGATTTATTCTGGTTTCAGAACATTACCTTCTAATGAAAGAGAAATATTTCATATTTAAAGAGAAATGGAAAAAAACATTTGGTTATCCACATTTCTAAAACATTAGTAAAAGCCCTTAAATGTTCACTTGGGCTTTGCAAGGTTTTCTAAAGTAAGGATTATAAATGAACACTCCGTTTGCAAGCTCCATTCTTATCTCCTCTTGGGAAATTCTCAATGTGGCATAAATGACATTGCACAAAAGATTTGTGCAATCCTTAAGACTTTCTAGACCTCAAGCTGCGCCTACAGAACAGGATAATGTTCAGAATCTCCCAGCATCACCTAAAACACTAAGTAGGAACTGAACAAAGTGATATGGGATATTCCATTAGGTATGGGCTTCATTTGGTCTTTTAGAACTTTCAGGAAAGGAAAGGATAGGAAACGAGCATTTTAGGGGAAGCCACTCTATGCCAGTTTCGCTGTGCTGTGCTCTCCACTTGCACTCATTATCATTTCGTCGGTCATCCCCCAGCCATCACGTGAGAAAGGCACCACTGTCCCTATTTTACAGAGAAAAAATGGAAGCTCAGAGAGGTAACTAACTTTCCAAAGGTCACATAGCTCGAAAATGCTGGAAAATGCTAGAATTTATGCTTTTGCTTTTCATTCTGCATTTACCAAACATGGACATAAATTACTTCCAGATTTTTGGTGCTTATGTTCACATGGCAAGTGGGTTTGCAGTAGCTCGTGGACATTTTTTACTGCAATCCATAATAAGAAGTCTGTTTTACATGGACACCCAGGACACACACACACACACACACACACACACACACACACACACACACCCCTGAAACAAAAGGCTCGTAGAACAATAGTCGCCCTGACGGTGTGTGATGTTCTTTAATATTTTCTGTTCTATTCCATTCTGTTTCACTCTCTTCTCCTTTAACAGATGCAGGCTGTGATCACTAAATTGACTTCCTGGGCTGCTGCTAATGCATTTGTAACCTGCAGTTTTGAAAAACACTGAATTCAAGCAATACAGGATGTTTGGTTCAGCTGATCTTGAATCCCTTTCAGAATAGGCTTCTACTGGCCTGTAGGACACATCAGGGTCAGGGCTGAAGAAGGCTTCCCAAGGGAGATACTGCTAAAACCAACACTGAAAGACCAAACAGGGGTCTGAGTGGGGCTTTGAGCAGGGGTGACAGGCCTGGGCACAGAGCTGAGATTTGGGGGCTGGAGGAGGCTGAGTCCAGCACCTGTATCTGTGCAGACGACTTCATGGGAGGGAAGGGGTTTCTGGGGTAAGACTTGACCTTCAGCTGCTGCTGGAAGATACAAGGAACGATCAAACCCATCTTAAATTACTGTGACCAGCACATTATTTTGTGATGTACAGACTGGGCTTCCCTACAAGCCTGTGAACGCTTCAAGGGCAGCGGCTGCGTCTGATTTGTCTTATTTATATCTGTATCCTTAAATCCAAGCACAATGCCTGATGCGTAAATAAACAGAATGTAAATAGCTATCTGATTACAGACAGACCCTTGCTGTTCCTATTTCAGTTTCCAACACCGCCCCGATGGAATCTCCGTGTGCAGCACCATGCCCGGCCTTCTCTCCCGAGTCTCAGAAGGAGAGCCGGGTCCCTGCTTGCCTTGCCCCACACATTGTACCTCCCCAGCCTAAAAGCTGGTCCCAAATGCTTTCTCCTCAATGCCTGGCGCATGAAGAATTGGGAAAAATAAGTTCAGAAAAGGACGCACAAAACTTTTTAAGTGTTAAGATATTTTCTTACGCTAGCCGTTGAAAAAAGATTCTTGAGCTTCTTTGTCCAAGATTTGTTATCCTAATAATGTGTTAAGAATGTTTAATGCAGTTAGGACATTCAGGTGTATCAAAACCGCAAGAACCGTCACAACACAAGAACTCAGCCGTAGCCTATAACGATCTGGAATTAACAATAACGCCCAACGCACAAATTGTAATATATTCGTCCCCACAGCAAAGTGTAGCCCGTGATTCTTCCACATAATGATCTGCTTCTCCCCTCTCTGAGAGGCATTTAATTCTGTGGGATCACCTGGAGAGGGAGATGCCTGTGAATTCTGGGTAGACACCTCAGTCCCTGGTACTAGCGATCATATGCTTTTAGGATAAGGAAAATCAGGGTGTGTGGTTGTGGTGGAGACCTGAGGACCCACGCTCCCTTCTGTGGTGTGGACGTTGCTGGGAGCAGCTGTCCTGCCAGCGGCTCCATCCCCAGGGAATGGAATACGTGCAGAAGTGAGGAGATGCTCTTCTAGGTAGGGGGCTGGGGGTGCCCTGAACGCTCACATGCCAGGCTCCTCACAACCAGGAAAACTGACCTTGCCCTGTAGGGCGATGAGAGATGAACTGCTATTGTGTAGACACTGAGATTCCACAGTTTATCTGTAACAGATAAGGTAGATAAGGTATCTCAGAGAGATACAGCCGAGCATGTTAGCATATAGAAATTTTGTCGGGCAATGCACTGTAATTTCGTTCTGTGCTAAATTCAGCTAATTTTACAGCATTATCAGTGGGCCGTTAGCATCTTTAGGCTGGGTTTGCACCCGTTGATACCGGGAACAAACAGGAAGCAGAAGTCAATCACTTTCCTACTACAGAGGCCATGCCCACCTGTCCCATGAGACGTTGTAAATTCCCTGCTGGCACGTCACAGCCTCAGTTTATTAATTTTATTTGACATGTTGTGAATCTCCCAAACACCAGGTAGCTCCATGGTCAGTGTAGGTTTCTTTCGATTAACTGTTACTTTAAACTGATTCTGCCGTTTACGTAGATTACAGAGAAGATGAATTTTAATGATCGACTAGAATTTACTTGGGGATCCTGCAAATAAGCTTTACGTAATCTGCATGATATAGTTTGAGTACTTGAATGAAAGAGCAAACGTGAAAACCACTGGTGTCTCTCTTTTCAGCTGCAGAGACTGGTTCAGGAAAAGTACTGGCCTGGCAGAGTCTCAAATTCTGTGCACTGTAAATAGCAGTAGACGGTCCTGGAAGAAAAGGTGGAAAAGAGTCACTAGGAGTCACCTTTGGTCACTCAGAAGGGGCCACATGCTACCAACCTCATTTCCTTTTGGGGGAGGGTTACCGAGTCGATGGATCCAAATAGTATATTCATTCTGTGGCTTGATTTCCACTCGTTCATTCATTCATTTATTCACTGAGTCAGCACCCTGTGGCTAAGATGGGGAATGTGGATTGGGTGATAAAGTAATTAGATGGACTCCAAGGGCTCAGCTTTGCCCGAAGAGTGTCATTCACTTGATGGACCACCGCTGTGAGGGTGACTCCAGTTGCAAAGCCCGTCACTCTTCTGGGCTTTTCTTCGTCAGCACTTCTGTCAGTGACTCGGAGGGGGTGGAGATGACATGCCTATCAAACATGCAGGTGTCACAGCTGAGACGGGTCATGCAGATATTCTGTCCCCGAATCAGAAATAAAAATAAACTGCTGTGTTAGATTGATGGCTGAAATCAGGCTGAAACATAAAAGGGATAAGCCAGACACTGCATTTACATACACACAACCAGCCATGTGACAGACGGAGGGAAGACGGGACTTGCCAACAGTTACCATAAAAAGAGTCGGTGAGGTGAGTTGAGCACAGATTCAGGGAGAGCGGTGACCATAATCTTGTAGATGACACACTTCCAAATCAAGGCAGATCATAATGCCACAGAATCCTGTTTGGGCTGGATGCCACCCTGAGGGATGGTGAGAAATCGGGGCCTCTGCAGAGGGGGATGACCAGTGTGGGCAGTGCTCTGTCAATCAGGTTGTGTGGGAAGCGGGAGAGAAGCGGGGTGTTTACTTGGCCCATGGGAGCAAAGCCCAGCTGGATATTTTTGTGATTTTCATATAGTCTAACAGCTCTGTGGACAAGGAGACAGACAGGCATCAATAGGCAGCAATTGTGGAAGGAAGGGTTTTAGTTCCGTGTAAGGAAGGTCCCTTTACAGCGTACGGCCAGGGCGCAAGTTGACTGAAGAGCAGCGAAGGCGTCTCAGAAGCTGTGCGGGCAGCAGCTGAGTGGCTGCCTGTGGGAGGAGTGGCGGGTGGGCTCCCGCAAGGACAGGTGAGTGAACCCCGGGACCTCACGGTGCTGGAACTACACCTACAGGAAAAGGCGGGTACAGAAATAGAAATTAGGCTTCTCATTGACTTTGAAACCATGTAAATATTGGGTTGGCCAAAAAGTTCATTCAGGCTTTTCCATAAGATGTTACTAAATTATTTTAAAACATTTATAAAAGAAATTCTGAAAAACTGAAGGCAAAATGAAACAAATGATCATAGCGGTATTTTGAATTGGTGACTTAGCCAAATGGAAAGTAACTATTTCAAGTAACTTTAAAACATGATAATTTGATTGACAATCACTAGCACAAAACCAAAATCAAAAGCTGGAGGAAAAAGAAAAAGGTCCAAAATCAAAAGCTGGAGGAAAAAGAAAAAGGTCAAAAGCCGTTTTCAGCAGTCATGTTGGTAATGGTAGTGCTGGGTTTGGTTTTTTAAGGTGCAACTGTATGAGTATTGTGACGTAAAGCAAATAAGGATTATGTGGATGTTAGGAACTGAGATTTTTGGCAAAGTTGAAGCCCTAAATTGGAATTGGCAGTACGATGATTTTATCTTCAAAGAAAAAAAGAATTTCTTGTGAAAAGGCCTGGAAATAAGAACCAACCTAGTAGCACTGAGCTTCCCAGTAACCCCCCAAAATAAACAGGCTTTCTTGGGTAAATGGATGATTCCAAGTCAGGGACAGGCAATAAATAACATATAATATAATATATAATTCCAAAAAGTAAAGAAGTTTATCAAACACTAATGAGGGCTTGTCACGAAGACTCCTGTGCCACCTTGAAGAGGCTCCCACTCGTTAAAGGTGGGATAATGTGAAAATGAATAACAATGACTGCAATGAATTGAAGTGTTCCAAATATATTTCAGTCCATGGATTCATAACAGTATATATGTTAAAAGCCTCATTAGTCATCTTTGGAGAATGCTAGGGAAACTATTACATACTGAATTTGTATAAAACTTTCCAATCAAAATCTCAAAATTTTTAGTGAGAAACTTGACCTTGATGGGTGAACATAACTTACTCACTGTCTGGTTTTATTCTTGAGATGGTCCCATTCAGATACCATCAAGACTTTTCATGATAACCTCTTCAAATATTTGAAAGTAACCATTGACAAGAAAGTATTTGCACAGGTGGTCACAAATGCCTGAAGATTATTTATTGCATTTTCCCCAGTTGAGAGAAACTTCTTTCTTGCCATTAACCAGAATGTAGATAATTCAGCCTCTTTAAATTATACTTTAAGGGTGGTGTTTCTTTAAGTTAACAGTTCTTCCTTTGATTCCTTTGACAAATGTAATGTCAAACGGTTTTGTGATAATGTGAATGGATTTGGAATCTGATCAAATGTTTTTCATATCAAGTATTTAAAAATAATGAGCATTTCTGTATATCTACACAGATAACTGCTGCCAGTCTTAATAATTTTTCTTTAGAGTTCAAACACTGATTCCTTTAGAATTATAAAACTGATTATATGTCATTAGTGAACAATTTTTAACCCTGTAAGGAAGTTGAAGTTTTGCTTTGGGTCTGTACATTTTACACATACATGTTAGTATACAGTCACTAGGTCTGGGGAGTTCTCTGTTGTGTCCATTCAGGTGCTGAAAATGTCACTTAATGGCCATTTTTGGTACCAGTAACTTTTCCTTCAACAAACCTTCAAAGTGAGACCCATTCACTAAAAACACTAACAACAATGATAATAATAATACTTTGTTCAGTTCACAGACTCTTGCAAAAACGCTTGTAGACTTCAATTTGAAACTGAAATCGGAAATAGGAAAGTTCCATTTATGAATAATACTGTTAGAAGATAAATGGTTGGCATGGCAGATGACCCAGAGACAGACCCAGTTCAGATCATTAAATCAACATTTCCATGGCAGGCCGATGAGTACTGACTGATGTACAGCACCAGCTGGAATCCCTCAAGAGAAGTTTTTTTGTCAAAGTGGTATTCTGATTCCATTTCTTTCACAAAGCGAAAAACAGGTGGGACTACAGTGTCTTGGACTTTGTTAGATTTACCTCCTGATAACGTCATTTAATGAGGAGTTCAGGTGAACAGGCTACCTCTTACAGACGAGAACTTCTCTGTGAATAAAACAATGGATTTATTCAATCTCAGGCTTTTCAGATTGAATTTTGCCATAAAGTCTTTTTTTTTATCCTTTGCATTTTTTAATGTAACTATAATTGATTTACAGTATTGTGTTAGCTTCAGGTGTATAGCTTCAGATTCTTTTCTATTATAGGTCAAAAAGCATAATCACACATGCCCTGTATATATGACTAGGTGAAAATACTAACCAAATTAATTGAAAAAAATACCCACACACAACAACAACAACGATTCACTAATGAGAAGCAACTTGCAGCTAAAGTAAAGCTCACTAGATATACTCTGATAGTGCAGGCGTCATTAAAAAGGAAAAGAAAGAGCTTGAGATGCTCATTAACTCTCTATGTTTTAAGGAAGCAGGATTTTTGACCAAGTAGCTTAAAAGCCAGCAAAACAGGCATCCAGTGATGGCAACTGTAGTGTATGAAGTATGAAATGACAAACTTACAGGATACCTGTATTGAATATAGTTCCCTGTGCTATACAATAAATCCTTGTTGTTTATCAATTTTATGTATAGTGGGGTGTTTCTGTTAATCCCATACTCCTAATTTATCCCTCTTCCCCACCTTTCCCCTTTGGTAACCATAAGTTTGTTTTCTATGTCTGTGAGTCTGTTTCTGTTTTGTAAAGAAGTTGACTTGTATTATTTTTTTAGATTCCACATATGAGTAATATCATATGATATTTGTCTTTGTCTGATTTACTTAATACGATAATCTCTAGGTCCATCCATGTTGCTGCAAGTGGCGTTATTTCATTCTTTTTTATGGCTGAGTAATATTCCGTTGTGTATATGTACCACATCTTCTTTATCCATCGATGGACACTTAGGTTGCTTCTGTCTTGGCTGTTGTGAATACTGCTGCAGTGAACACCAGGGTTCCTGTATCTTTTTGAATTAGCATTTTCTTCTTTTCAGGATATATGCCCAGGAATGAGATTGCTAGATCATATGGTAATTCTATTTTTACGTTTTTAAGGAATCTCCAGACTGTTTTCCACAGTGGCTGCACCAATTTACATTCTCACCAACAGTGTAGAGGGTTCCCTTTTCTCCACACCCTCTCCAGCATTGATTATTTGTAGACTTTCATCATGGCCATTCTGAATGGTTTGAGGTGATATCTCATCGTAGTTTGATTTGCATTTCTCTAACAATTAGTGATGTTAAGCATCTTTTCATGTGCCTGTTGGACGTCTTTGGAGAAATGCCTATTTAGGTCTTCTGCCCATTTTTTGATTGGATTGTTTGTGTTTTTTTGATATTGAGTTGCATGAGCTGTTTGTATATTTTGGAAATTAAGCCTTTGTTGGCTGCATCATTTGTGAATATTTTCTCTCCATAGGTTGTCTTTTCATTCTGTTTATGGTTTCCTTTGCTGTGAAAAGCTTATGGGTTTGGAGTTCGGGGTTTTTTGGAGCATGAGCCACCCATCTCCTCGCGTAGCCCTGCACCTTGCGTGGCCCTGCAATAAACCTTACTCTGCTCCAAAAAAAAAAAAAAAAAAAAAAAGCTTAAGGGTTTATTAGGTCCCATTTGTTTATTTCTGCTTTTATTTCTTTTGACTTGGGAGACTAATCAAAGAAAATATTACTACAATTTATGTGCGCAAATGTTTCACCTATGTTCTCTTCTAGGAGTTTTATGGTGTCATGTCTTATGTTTAGGTCTCTAAGCCATTTTGAGTTTAATTTTGTGTATGGTGTTAGGGAGTGTTCTAATTTCATTGATTTACATGAGACTGTCCAGCTTTTCTCCATTGTATATTCTTGCCTCCTTTGTTGAAAATTAATTGACCGTAGGTGTGTAGGTATATTTCTAGGCTGTCTATTCTGTTCCATTGATCCATATGTCTGGTTTTGTGCCAGTACCATGCTATTTTGATTACTGTAGCTTTGTGGTATTGTCTGAAGTCTGGGAGGATTATGCCTCCTGCTTTGTTCTTTTTCCTCAGGATTGCTTTGGCACTTCTGGGTCTTTTGTGGCTCCATATAAATTTCAGGATTATTTGTTCTAGCTCTGTGAAAAATGTCATGGGTAATTTGATAAGGATCACATTAAATTGGTAAATTGCTTTGGGTAGCATGGCCACTTTAGCAATATTAATTCTTCCAACCCAAGTCTTTATACCTTTCTGTCAGCATTGGTATACAGAACTTATAAATTTGTTCTCTAGTATCTTATTTATTCCCAGTGTCTATTTAGCTTTGACGATTTCATCCTTAGCAGCCTGTCTGGTATAGGATACACTGTGGTGCCCCCATCCAGAACAGTTCCTCTAGGTGACACACCCATCCCCAATGCCAACACCTGGTTGTCGAGGCTCAGAGCTGTGGCCCTCCTGGGCACTGCTACTGCCAAGGGGACGTGCCCCTCCCAAGGGGACCCCCTCCCATGGGTCAGTCTATGACCAATGGCTGGTTGCTGTGGGCACAGAAAAGTCCAGTCCCCTGGCCTCAGTTTAGGACAACTCGAAGGGGCATCCCTGCTCTGGAACTCCCTGTGGGATCAATGAGGCATCACTGGAAGCCTCTCCTTCTGCCCAGCCCTGGCCTCTTCTCTTCCTTGGCAGCGTGTCTACGGAGGACCCATAAAGCTTATACAGAAAACTCTTCATGGCCAGAGTCTGTTTCCAGGGCACTCAGTCTAATACACATATGTTTTTGAAACATAATGTTGTACGCATTTCTTCTGAGGCAGTCAAACTACTACTACATATCAAGTGCAGTTACTAACATCAGTACCCATCAGTTGGCAATGGAAGCTTTTCTGATTTCATAATCTTCCAGACTGAGTGTGTCTCCAGGTCATCTGACATGTCATCCGTGCAGCTTCTAACCGTGTTCTTCAGAAATGGGACCTTGCCTGTTTCCTGTGCTTCATTGGTCTCAGACTCATTGCTGACAGTTTCTACACAGCCTGGCAATGTGAGTGATTCTACAATTGCAGGAGGAGTTTGGCTTTAGCTATTAAATGCAGGACTTTGTAACTAGCTTCTTGTACTCAGACTGGTACAGTTGTAACCAGACTCATAAATACTTGTCCTTCTTACTTTGTACCTGCAGACAATTTTCCCAGTTCTAATATTTTTGTGTAAGAGTGATGTTTTGGGGAAAGGTGCTGGCATAATTTCCCTGGTATCTTTGCCTCCATCAAATACTACATTTAGGCTGAAGAGGAAGATTATTGAAACACACAAGTCTGCATTCTAGATCAGCCTCATTATAGTCCCTGATTAGAAAATGTTTCTACTATTCTGACTTGGTATCCCTGATGACGTTCCTTTAACCAAAAAGTTGTTCATTAAGGTGCGAAAATATGTCTTTATAAATATAAAATAGTATTAATAATATTGACCTAATAATTTTAATAAATATTTACATATTTAAATATCAAGTACAATAAAGTAGACTGTATGTATGTATGTAGTAACTTCAGAAATCAACTTTTCAAAAAGTTTTGGTTGAACAAATTCTTAAGAAAGTTTTCAATTAAATTGGGTTGGAAAATCCAAAAAGAATGCATGCAGTAAGCAATATTGATACATTCCTTTTTTATTTAATTAAAGGATTAAAATTCTGAAATATTCATGACATATATAAATTGTGTAATCTCTTATCCAAAATATTTCAAAAAGTAAATTATTTGAAGCTGTACAGCCCTGTAGTCCTTTCTAGTGAGTTGATTTAATTAAGTAGGTTATTTTTGTTTCCTTTTTTATAATTTGAAGTATAGCTGATTTACAATGCTGTGTTAGTTTCAGATGTATAGCAAAGTGATTCAGTTACGCATATATATACACATATATAGATAATCTTTTACAGACTCTTTTCCATTATGGGTTATTACAAGATATAGAATATAGTTCCCTGTGCTATATAGTAGGTCCTTGTTGTTTATCTGTTTTATATACAGTAGTGTGTATCTGACACCAAGTTCTTAAAGGATAATCTTAAAGGTGAGAAAAAGTGGCTCATGGGATTGACAAGGTATATCATACAGAAATCTTCCTAGAATCCTCTTTAGACTCTCTCTTTATCAGATCTTTTTCACTATCAGCAACTGCCAAAAATCATTCTCTTTCCCTCTCTCTCCTCACACATACACATGTACACACACACACATGCACATGTGTACACATGCACACACACAGTTCCCTACCTCCCTGCCACACCACTTTCTCTGCCCTTCCTCCTCCATCACTGGCTGTCACCTCTGTGGCCAGTGACCCTCACTGCCTTCCAAAGCCCCCTGGGAAGCATACCCTTGCATCCTTCTCTGATTCCTCTTCTTCCGTGGGAAGCAGACGCTTGGAATTCGGATGGACCCATTCATTCTCTGCTTCATTACTTACTAAGCCATGATGGCCACCCTTGCCAAGACCAGTACCATGTACTTTCACATATTTGCTTTCTTTTCTTCAGATTCTACAGTTGAGCACCAAGGAATCCTTTTTTTTTTGTTTTTTAATAGATCTTTATTGGAGTATAATTGCTTCACAATACTGCGTTAGTTTCTGTTGCACAACAAAGCGAATCAGCCATATGCATACACATGTCCCCATATCCCCTCCCTCTTGCGTCTCCCTCCCACCGTCCCTATCCCACCCCTCTAGGTCATCGCAAAGCACCGAGCCGATCTCCCTGTGCTATGCGGCTGCTTCCCACCAGCTAACTGTTTTACGTTCAGTAGTGTATGTATGTCGATGCTACTGTCACTTCACCCTCCCACCCCATGTCCTCGAGTCCATTTTCTATGTCTTCTGTAGGTTGTTATTTTTAAACATGTTTTTAAATTTCTAAAAAATGATTCATTTTGAAATTTCATCAAGAATCAGATCTTGCTGAGTTTACATCACTATCCAAGATGAAAGGAAGGGAATGAGGGAGAAGAACAGATTTTAAATCATTCATGTGTTATCGGGGAACACTTAATACCAGAAAATAATCGTAAGCATTATCACACATGCCCTGTATATATGACTAGGGGAAAATACTAACCAAATTAATTGAAAAAAATACCCACACACACTGAACAACAACAACAACGATTCACTGATGAGAAGCAACTTACAGCTAAAGTAAAGCTCAGCTTGACAAGCTGGACCAGTGGGCACCAGGGAAGGCGTGGCTTAGCCACTCCCAGCACCCCTGGCCGCAGATACTATGTATAGTAGAAAGTGCAAAATAGTGACGGATTCAGGAGGTTTACAGAACAAGTCTATGTATAGTTTCACTTTTCAAATAGACTTTAGAGGAATTTTAGGTTCACAGCGAATTTGAACAGCGGTGCAGGATTTCCCATCTCCCCCTGCCCTTCCCGCAGCGTCCCTCACTGTCAGCCCATCTCCCCCTGCCCTTCCCGCAGCGTCCCTCACTGTCAGCCCATCTCCCCCTGCCCTTCCCGCAGCGTCCCTCACTGTCAGCCCATCTCCCCCTGCCCTTCCCGCAGCGTCCCTCACTGTCAGCGTTCCCCTCCAGATGGTAACTCTGTTATCGCCGATGAACCTATTCTGACGCCTGTTTATCACCCAGAATCCACAGTTTGCTTCAGGATTTACTCTTGGTGTTGGACATTCTATGGGCTTGGACAAATGTAGAATGACATGTGTCCACCATTACAGTATCACACAGAATCGTTTCCTCGCCCTAGAAATCCCCTGTGTTCCATCTATTCATCCCTCCCTCCCCACCCCTGACAACCACTGATCTTTTTCTGTCTTCAGTTTTGCCTTTCTCAGAATGTCATATAGTTGGACTCTTAAGGTATGTAGCCTTTTCGGATTGCCTTTTTTCGGTTAGCAATGTATGTAATGCACACGTATGGTTTTCAAATGTAATTTCAACAGTTGTAAATTTTTGAGTGGCTGTAAACAATGGTTTACTACTGTGAAAAGTTGACAGACATCAGTACCTCCCAGCCCAGGTGCACCCCGTGGGCGGCACCCTGACGGGACCACTCTACCCTGCAGTGCCCCCTACTCGCCACTCTCCAAGAAATCCATTCTCAGCTCCCAGAAATGGCCCTTCTTTTAGGTTGCAAACGGTTTTCCAAAAGGAAAAAGACTCCTGTATCTGAAACCACTCCTGTGGTTTTCCTTTCACATTACCTGGTCGTTAGGTGTCCTCGAGCGCTGGGTGCTTCACCACAGAGCTCCTTGTCCTCGGCTGTGAGAATTGAGACAGTATCCAGTGAGCTAACACTGTATCCAACTTAAGACCGAGGACACACTGGGATCTATGCTGGGGGAATTATCTGGTGAAAATGAATTTTTTTTTGAGCAATGAAAATCACAGAAAAGCATAACACCTGTCACTTTACCAGGCCTCTTCAAGGCCTGCAGTTAGAGGCTTGGAAAGAATGGCACTTCAAATGCTAATTATCTGGGGAGAAAACATCCCTGGAGGCCTTACTCCCAGCAGCAGGAGGGCACAGCTTCCAGCTGGGATCCTGGTGAAGACGGAACCCAGCTCTGGACACATGGGCCTCCACCTTTCTGCAGACCGGTGGCAGCTCAGAGCCTAAGCCCGGCCTTTCCCAGAAGGGCAGGGTTACGTAACCGTCGCTAATTAAGACCTTTCAGCCATAGTGACGCGTTTGTTTGAAGCACTGTCGAGAGGATTTATGGGCTGTAGGTCTTCTTCTCACTTGAGGGAATTTTTAATCCTGTTGTCCGCAAATCTGTGAGTCACTTTTGATGACAGTAATTAGGAAAAAGAGAAGCTGAAGGATCTGAGAGAGAAGAGGGCTGAGAAAAATTGGCGATTTTTGGAGTAAAACCCAGGATGGGTAAGAGAAAGGAATCTGAGGCTTCAGAACCTCTATCCTGTGACTTTGGGGTGGAGAGTGTGTGCAAAAGGGCCAGACCCTGGGAGATTTGATGCGAGGATGGCACAGGCAGAGTGGTTCTCGAGTCTCATGGTTGTGTGCCATCTTGGGTAATGAGAAGGACGGGGGAATTGCCTTCTTAACCGGGTCAGCCAGGGCTGGAGGGCTGGAGGCCTGGGTCCTGGGTCCTGGGGTGGGGTGAGGGGCACTGACTTTAGGGTGAAGGGCCAGAAGAACCAGGCCAGTGAGTGCCTCTCAGCATGGCTGATACGTGACACCAAAGCAAAGCAAAGCCAAGAACAGCAGGAGATTATTGCTCATTTAGTTTATGCAAAATGCCATTTTATTAAAGTGTTTGATCCGTATGGTCTTAGTTTAGAGAATATAACAACATTTGACTGGAAAGTTGTATGGAATTTCAGAGTCACTGATTGGAAATGAAATCCCAGAACTAAGCCTGCAAAGAATGAGAGCGTGGGTTCTAAGAGGAAAAGTTACGGCTCTTTTCAGTCCTTTCCCAACGACTCTTGATATTTTTCCTTCCCCTTCCCTTTCCCTCTTTTTCTCCTTCCTCCCCTTTCCCTCCCCTTTTCCTTCTTTCTTCCGGGGGAGATTGTCCCGGTTACCCATTGCTGTAGAATAAACTTAGAGGCTGAAGGCAGCGCCGTCGCATCATATCTCGTGGTTGGGTGGGCTGGGAATTCGAGCCCGGAGGGGCAGTGCCTTGTGTCCGGTCAGTTGGCAGATGGGCTGGGCTGGCGGTTGGGTGTCGGGGGAGGGGAGATGGGTTCACTCACGTGTTGGTGCCTTAGCAGGGAAGGCTGTGAGGCCGGGCACCCTGGGACTGTCCACCTGGGCCCCTGCACACAGCCTCTCCAGCATGGTGGCTGCAGGGTCGCCAGACTCCCGCCATGGCCTCTCGGGGCTCCCAGAAAGGACCGTTCTAGAGATAAGGAGTAGAAGCTTCTAGTTCATTAAGGCCTGGGTTGTATTCTCTCAGTCAAAATAGTCACAGAGCCTGTGATTCAGGGGGTCCAAACACAGACACCACCTCTAGATGAGAAAAAGCATCAAAGAATCTGCAGCATTTTTAAAGTCAGATTTATTGCGGTATAACTGACATACAGTAGAATTCTACCTCGAGGGTACAGCTCTGCCCCTACCCTTAGCCCGTGGCAGCCATGCGTGTTTTCCCTCCTTTAGCTTTTCCTTTTACAGAATATCATAAACATGGGAACACCCGGCATGTAGCCCTTTGAGTCGGGCCCCTTTCCCTAGTGTAATGCATTCGAGGCCCACCTACGTTGTTGGTGAGAGTGAGGCGCTCCTTCCCGCTCACTGCTGAACAGTGTTCCATCCCGTGGACGGACCATAGTTCGTTTTCCTCTCCACCAGCTGAAGGGCTTTGGGATGTTTCCAGTTTAGGGCGGTTATTACTAAAACTGCTATAAACATGGCATACGGATTTTTACGTGAACTTAAGTTTTCACTTCTGTTGCATAAATACTTAGGAGCAGGATTGCTGGATTGTATGGCTAGAGCATGTTTAACTCCGTAAGAAACTACCAAACTGTTCTCCAAGTAACTATTACCATTCTGCATTCCCATTAAAAGTATGAGAGTTTCAGTTGCTTTGCATCTTCACTAAAATCTGGTCATTGTTTTATTTTAACTCTTCTAGTAGGTATATAGTGGTATCACATCACGATTTAATTTCCCTGGTGGCCGGTGATGTCGATTGAGGGCCTTTTCATGTGCTTATTTCTATCGTTATATTTTCTTTGTTGAAGTAACTATTTAATTATTTTTGACAATTTTTTGAGTTTTTGGTTTTCTTATTATTGAGTTTTGAAAGTTTTTTGTGTATATTCTGAATAAAAGTCCTTTATTGGATATGTGTCTTACGAGTATTTTCTCCCAATCTGAGACCTCTCCTTTCATTTTCTCAACAGGTGTCTTTCATAGATCAGAAGTTTACTATTTTGATGAAGTCAGATTTATCAGTTTTCTTCTTTCGTGGGTTGTACCCTTGCTGTCATATCCAGAAATCTTTGCCTAACCCAACATCACAACTATTTTTTCCTAGATTAACTATTATTTAGATTAACTAACTATTATTTTTTATAATTATAGATTTACATTTAAGCATGTGATCCATATCCATTTTGAGTTAGTTCTCATATACGGTGTAAGGTACGGATCCAGATTGGTTTTTGTGAGTTTTTTTGGCATATGAATGTCCAGTTTGTTCCAGCACCATTTGTTGAAAAAACTATCTTTTTCCACAGTTGGCCTTTGTGCTTTTGTCAAAAACCAACTGATATGTATGTGAATAATTTCTGAACTCTGTTTTATTGATCGATGTGTTCCTCCTTTCTCCAGTAACACTTTGTTTTAATTACTATAGATTTATAGTTAGTTTTGATATCATGTAGTAAAGGTTGTCCAATTTTGTTCTTCTTTTTTGAAATTGATTTTGCTATTCTAATTTCTTTGTTTTTCCATATAAATTTTAAAGTCAACTTTTCAATTTCTAAAAAATGCTAGCTGCAATTTTGATTGGGATTACATTCAACCTGTAGATCAATTGGGGGAGAATTGACATCTTTGTTATGTTGTCTTCCAATCCATTAATATACGACTCTTCATTTACTTGGGACTTTGATTTCTTTCATCAGTTTTCAGCATACAGATCTTGCATACAGTTTGTTAAATTTATATCTATTTCATGTTTTAACTGCCATATAAATGGTACTGAATTTATTTTATTTTATTTTATTTTATTTATTTATTTTTGGCTGCGTTGGGTCTTCGTTGCTGCTCGTGGGCTTTCTCTAGTTGCGGCGAGCAGGGGCTACTCTTCACTGTGATGTGCGGGCTTTTCATTGTGGTGGCTTCTCTTGTTGCAGAGCATGGGCTCTAGGCACGCGGGTTTCAGTAGCTGCAGCACGTGGGCTCAGTAGTTGTGGCTCGCGGGCTCTAGAGCGCAGGCTCAGTAGTTGTGACGCGCAAGTTTTTAGGGCTTAGTTGCTCCGCAGCATGTGGGATCTTCCCGGACCAGGGCTCGAACCCGTGTCCCCTGCATTGGCGGGCAGATTCTTAACAACTGCACCACCAGGGAAGCCCCAGTACTGAATTTTTAATTTCAATTTCTAGTTGTCCATTGCTCATGTTTCAAAATATAATTGACTTCTGTGTTTTGATCTTGTATCCTATAATCTTGCTAATTTCAGTTCTAGGAGTATATAGTTGGTAGACTGAGGAATTTTCTACATGGATGATCATATTGTCCATGAATAGAGAGAGTTTTTTTGTTTTGTTTTGTTTTGTTTTCCTTTTCTATCTGTATGCCTTTTATTTCTTTTTCTTGGATTACTGCACCAGCTTGCCCTTCCAGAATAGGAATGGTAAGAAAGACACCTTTGCTTTGTTGCTGATCTTAGGGGAAAGCATTCAGTTTTTCATCTTAAATAAGTTGTTGGTTATAGGTGTTTTACAGATGCCCCTTAGCAAGTTTAGTAAGTTCCTTTGAATTCCTACTTTGAGAGGTTTTTTTTAATCACTATTGGAGGTTGAATTTTGTCAAATTCTTTTTCTAAATCTATTAAGATGATGATATTTTTTAAATTCTATTGATAATGTTGAATTACCCTGATTGATACTCAAATACTGAGCCAGCCTTATGTTTATAAGATAAACCCCACTTGATTAGGATAAATTGTGATTTTTACATATTGCTGAATTTGACTTTCTAATATTTTATTAAGGATTTTTGTACCTGTGTTCTCAGGGATATTTGGCCTGTAGTTTTCTTTTTTTTTTTTTTCAACATCTGTTTCTTATTTTGGTGTCAGGATAATGCTTTAGAATGTCTTTTATTTCATTCTTCTTCAAATGCTTGGTAGAATTAGCCAGTGAACCTTATGTGCTTAGAGGTTTTTTTGTTGGAAGGGTTTAATTTTGTATTCAAATATTTGATAGCTGTTTGACTATTCAGGTCATCTATTTCTTCTTGAGTAGATTGGAAGTGTGTTTCTTTTAAAGAATTTGTTCATTTCGTCTAAGTTGTTGAATTAATGAGCATAAAGATACTCAAAATGTTCCTTTATTCTTTTACTCTCAGTAGGGTTTATAGAGGTGTCTCCTGATATTGGTGATGTTGGTAATTTGTGATTTCTGTCTATTCTTGATCAGTCTGGCTAAGAGTTTATTGATACTTAAAAGAACCAGCTTTTGCATTCATTGATTTTCTCAATTATTGTTTATTTTTATTTCATTGATTTCTGCTCTTTTTCTTTACTGTTTCTTTCCATAGGTTTAATTTACTCTCATAGATTCTTAAAGTAGAAGTTTAGATTCTAATATAAACATCTAAATGCTATAAATTCCCCTCTAACACTTCTACATCCCCAAATTTTGATATGTTGTGTTTTTCACTTTCATTAAACTGAAAATGCTTTCTAACTTTCCATGTGATTTCCTCTTTAACTCATGGGTTATTTTGAAATGTGCTCCTTAATTTTGAAGTTTTTAGGGATTTTCCACGTATCTTTCTATCGTTACTTTCAAGTTTAATTCTGTTGGGTCATAAAACATACTTTTTGTGATTTCAGTTATTTTTAACTTGTTTAAGTTTGTTTTATATGACATGTATATTTCAAATATGTCCGTCTCCGTTAAGTTCCATGTGTGCTTGAAAAGAATGTGTTTTATGTTGTTACTGGGTAGATTTTGAAAGAAATATTATGTAGGTCAAGTTACTTGATGATGTGGTTCTAGTCTTGTAGATCCTTACTGATATTCTTTGTCTACCTTTTTTTTTTTTTTTTAAATAAAGGAGTGTTGAAGTCACCAACTATACTAATAGATTTGTCTAGTTTTTACGTTCAGTTTTTTCAGTTTTGCCTTTCGTATTTTGAAGCTCTGTTGCATCCACATTTAGAATTGCTGAGTCTTCTTGGTGAATAGATCACGTCATCATTATATAATATCCCTCTTTATCATTGGTTTTATTCCTTGGTCGGGTATTTACTTTGACTGATATTAATATAACCACTCCAGGTTCATTTTAATTAGTGTTTCATGTATTTTTTTTCCATTCTCTTACTTTTAAGCTATTTGTGTCCTCATATTCAAAGTGGGGTTGTTTTAAACACCGTGTAGTTGGGTCTTGCTCTTCATCCAACTGATAATCTCTCTTTTATTGGTATAGACAATAAAATATATTGATAATATATTACATTATATATTTGATGTAACTGTTGATAGGATGGGATTAAAACCTGCCATCTTGTTAATTGTTTTCTATTTGTTCTCGCTCTTATTTTTTTCCTTTTCTCTTCCTTTTGCCTGCCTGCTTTCTGATTCATTAGATATTTTTACAATTACATTATTTTTCCTACTCTTGCCTTATTTATATCTCTTTTTCAAATCTGTTTAGTGATTACTCTGGAGTTTAAAATATATATCATTCATTAATTACAATGTCTTGAAATCCACTGTGTGTATAATGTAGGGACCTTGTAACAGTATACTTTCAATCCCTTCTTCCCACCTTTTGTGCTATTGTGGTCAGTCATTTTATTCTTACCTATGTTATAAGCCCACAATAAATTGCTACTATTTTTTGAGAGTGAGCCAAAATAAGAAAAAAATACATTATATTTACTTCATGTTAACCATTTCCAGAAGTCATCAATTCTTTGCATAGATCTAAAGTTTTGGTGTCTGATATCATATTCCTTTAACATTTGTCATAGTGCATGCAGGTCTGCCAGTAATGAATTCTCTCAGTTTTTGTCTTTCTGAAAATGTCTTTATTTTGCTTTCATATTTAGAAGATATTTTCGCAGAATATAGAATTCCAGGGTGATAGATTTTTCTATCAGTACTTTAAAGATATCACCCCATTACCTTCTGGCTCACATAGTTTCTGATGAGAAAGGCTGTTATTCTTGTTTTTGTGTCTTACATGCATTGTACCTTTTTGTGTATCTGCAGCACAGACTTTCTATACTCCCTTGCTAGCCTACATTCAGCCTTTAACAATTCATTAAGAATTTCAGCTGAATTTTCCCAATTGTGTGGTGTCCATTGCTCTTTCTCTCATGCTCTGTCACAAGCGAGCCCATGTTCACATTCCTACTCCTTGGGGAGGTCCATCTTTTCTTATATTTCAGACACTTCGTTGCCCTGTGACCTCAGCTTCCTTACGGGCTCAAGAAAAGTTAGGACTCTATCGTTTGTTCAGCTTTTTCTCATGCTTAATGGCTGCGATGTTCTTTCCAACTTTCTACAGCCTAGGCAAAGCAATCCCCGTGGCCATTTTTAGTCCACAAATGTTGGATGGGTGCTGAGTGAGAAGTGGAACAGTCTTCTTGGTGACTTACTGAGGGAGGGACCCAGAGATAGCACAGCCAGAGCAGATGGGAAAAGACAGGTGGCTTGGAGCGTGACTGAAGGGGCTTGGATGAATTCTATGTTTTTCACCTCTGCCTAATGAGATGAGCTTCTGAAGAAGAGCGTAATGAAAGGTGTAGTAATTTTTAACAGGACCGTGCTCTGTCCTCACGTGTTTTGTGCTAAGAGACTCTTGTCTTTGTTTCTGTACCTTAAGCCAAAGGATCCTTTGGGATTCAGTGTTTTTCTTTTGGAACAAGCTCCTAAAGAACCAGGACCTTCCTTTGCATCCTGCAAAACGTTGTATGGCACAGCCAGTGGACTAGTGCCCTCTCCAGAGGCCACTGAGGTTATCGTCCTAAAAAGCTGCCCATGTCACGTCACTGCTGTTTTCCAAGGCTTTTGATTCCCCACTGCCTACCGTATACACTGTTGCCCACTGTGTTTGGCATGTGAGGCCATCCCCACAGTGACCTGTCTACTTCCTCCGCCCCCTCACCCCCTGGACCCCACGTCCAGCCATGCTCACTGTTTTCTCACCGTTCACCAGGTTTTTCACAATACCACGCCTTTGCTCACTCCATTTTCTCAGGTGCGAATGCCTTTCTCAAGGCCTTTCCCTCCTCAAAGTTCTATCCCAGACCTAGTGCAAGTGTCTTCTGATGTGAGGCCTACCATGCTTTCCTAGGGCAGAGGCTCTGCCCTGTGTGTTTTCTAGAGTCACTTGCCTATTTCAATTCTATGAGTGCCTCCCCTAGAATATGACTTCCTTGAAGACTGGGCAGGTATATAATTGGGTTCAGTAGCTGTTCAATAAAAGAAGTGGAAAGTGGAAATTTTTTAAATGGTAATTTCTATGGCAGACAAAGAGAAATTTAGCCTACAAATGAATAAATAACAATACCTATGAAAAGGGATTTTTTTTTTCATGTGAAGGATAATTGGGCTTGAAACAATGTGATATATAACAGGGAAGGCAGATTTCTGGATGAAACCTTGCCTTGATCTCAAATATCGGGTAACTGAAAAAAAAATCAGAGAAGGCTTTTGTTTGCTATCCGTCCTGGGATCCCTAGGAAAGGCTCACCCGTGGGGCTAAGGTGATCCGGTCCACTTTTCTGCGTGTGCCTTAAAGAATTCCCCAGCAGAAAATGAGAAGTCGCCCAGTTCTTCTTCTTTGTAACGTCACGATTAGCTTCCCCAAAGGTCCATCACCCTCCCCGTTCTCAGTGCTGCGATCGCCGGTGAATCGTGAGCAGCAGCTAAGAGTCTCTTCTCCTCCCCCTGCCCCGCGTGTCCTGCTGTCTCACTCGGCTGCCCTGGAGCAGTGCCGACCTCGCCCCCGCAGAACGTGCAGGCGGAAGCCGTGAACTCCACGACCGTCCAGCTCCTGTGGAACCCTCCACCCCAGCAGTTCATCAATGGCATCAACCAGGGCTATAAGGTAGGCGCCTTGGGCCACAGCCTCCGGGCGGCTGTCGTGGTGTGTCACGGTCTTGTGATGAGTGAGGGGGCTGCCCGCCCCTCATTTCATCAGGAACCCACGGCATCCGGTTACAGAGCGTGTCGACCTGCTGGGGTCACCTTGTATCCAAGGTCTTTTCATCAGCTATACTGGTTCAGAAACTCAAATTATCGGTTATCAAGAGGATGGTGCACGGGAATTCCCTGGCAGTGCAGTGGTTAGGACTCTGCACTTTCACTGCCGAGGGTGCAGGTTCAGTCCCTGGTGGGGGAACTAAGATCCCGCAAGCCGGGCAGTGTGGCCAAAAACCAAAAAGAAAGAAAAAAGAGGATGGTTCATATAGAACTGAGCAATGTTATGAGAAAAGCCGTCCATTTTAAAATGACCAGTGGGAGACTTATCCCTGTTGATTGGAATCAGCACGTGTACAAACCACTTCTTCCTGGAAGGGCATCCTCTCAAAGCGCACTGGGTGCAAATGAGTGATGTTTCTACCAAGTAAGGATAAGTAGGTCCCCCTCTCGCTACTTTAGGGAAAGTTCTGTTTGTAGAATTGGGACCAGCTGACTCGGGGCACCTATCCGGACTGAATTAGAGACAAGGACAGACTCCTATCTGCCCTTTGTCTGAGTACCAGAATATGTTACCTTCAGAGATGTACCTGGATGCAGTTTCCAAAAGTACAGTTACCTTTCCTTTTAGATCAGCATCTCCTGGCTGGACTGGGAGACCACTTGAATGTTACCTGCAGTATGTTCGCAAATCTTCTGTGACAGCAGGTGAACTCAGGGAATATCTTTATAGAGAGTTTGCTTGAAAACTTGGTCATTTCAGATTCACAGAGTGTTATTTCCTCAGACACACAGTTAATTTTTTTTTTCCATTTGGATTCAACTTACTAAAACACTTGTTTTTCTCTAGAAAGGCAGACGTAGCTAGAAATTTGTCCTGCCTTTTTTTTCCCCCCCAGAGGTATCTACAGTCAGAAGCTTCTTAGAAAAGAAATCATATTGATCAACGAAGTTGATTCTGCCTTCTTGACTCTCCTGTCAGGTCTTATTGGCAAGACTGGAGTGTTCATTCAATGGCTTGGTTGTCAGCCTAATCGATATAAATATGCTCCTTGTCGTGCAGAGTGTCAATTTTCAGACCTAATTAACCCTAGAAATGTTTGGTGTCAGACGAATTAAAAGTCACACTCATACATAATGTTGCCAAAACATTAAAACAACTTCCCTTGGAATGTGTATATATACTATATTTCTTTAATGTTATAATCAGTCTCCTAAAATCCTTTTTAGAAAACTGGTGTCATATAAATTATAAATAATTAACATTGTTCCCATTGAACCAGGGGCTTCTTTTTGAATCAGCATAGGTGCCTAACTAGAAAAATATTTGTATTGATGTTCGATTGTACTGATGCAGTTGAATAACAGTAATGTCATAATTATTTCTAAATGTTAAAAAGTAAATATGTTCTGTAACATGTTTAAGTGAACAGAAGGTGAAGGTTTGAGGAGGTGCATTTTCCCAACATGAGTTAGAGTAGATATTTTATTTATATACACATGTATAAAATATATATATAAATATACATATTTGTACTCAATAATCTATGAGATATCTTTTAAACTCAATATTTTTCAGTGAGATTATAAGATGTAGGATGTATGGGGCTTCTTAATTACAACTTCGCTTTCTTTGAAGACATTTTAATTGTGAAATAAAATTCTGGTGCAGACTTGAGGGTGAAGACATGCAATTACAAGGATCTCGTTTTCACCCTGTTCCATCCCAGCTTCTGGCGTGGCCAGCCGATGTCCCCGAGGCCGTCACTGTCGTCACCATTGCTCCAGATTTCCATGGAGTCCACCATGGGTACATAACGAACTTGAAGAAGTTTACTGCTTACTTCACATCAGTTCTGTGTTTCACCACGCCGGGGGACGGGCCTCCAAGCATGCCTCAGCTCATACGGACACATGAAGACAGTGAGTACTCCTTTCCAGGTGTCTTATCAATAGCCTTTGGTCAGTTGTCAAAGAGGTTTGGGCCACTGTCGTATCCAGCACAGGGCAAGAGCAAAGGTGGGTCACTAGGAAACTCCATGTTCTCAGTGTGTTCACAGTCTGCTCGCCCTGGAGAGATAAGTCATTGAAAGTAGTAATAATGTTTGTTAGAGGTGGTCTGTGGAGTATGGAAGGAAGCCTGGCTAGAGGAAGGAGCTGTGAGGACAAGAGGGACAGTCCAGTCCCAGCTGTACAGTCAGCCTTTGGTCTTGTCTTGCTAGACTTCTCTTCACTCAGATTTCAACTTCTAATCCCCTTACCTTCTTCTTGAATCTCCCTTTAAAGCCTCCCAGCCCATGTCTTCCCTGACCTTCCCCAGGGGAATCTCACCTGCGCCTCTCTAAGACCCTGGACTTTCCATTGTCTCCAGCTGGTCAATTCAGATCAGCTGCTTCTCTGCTCCTAGGCCAACTGGTGCTTCTGGAAAACATTTTCTGAGAAAATGATCACAGATGTGCACAAAGATTTATATGCAGTGAGGTTAATTACAATTATTAGTAATTGGAAAAAAAATGAAAAACATTCAAATGTTCCAAAGGGGGATAATTGAAAAACTATGGAATGACAATATACTAAATATTTTGTAGTTATTAAAAAGAAGTTTTGCGAGGAAATGGTCTTGATCTAATGTTACGTGGGAAAAAAAAACAGTATACAAAACTATATGAGTTACAAATTTGATACAGATACACTTGTATAAGACCATATTAGCTGAGGAAAGACCTTGAAGGAAATATATCACAATTCCGACAGTTGTTATCTCCATGTGACATGATTATGGGTATCTTTTACTATTTTCTTCTTATTTCTCTGCATATTCTCTTTGCAACAATGAGTATGTACTCTTTTATAAGGAGAATTAAAACTTAAATAAGTCGAAAAGGGCTGCCACTTGTCTCTCCTCCAGCTTCCTCCTCTCCCATCTCAGCTGGGCTCTGGCTGTGGTCCGACCTTCTGTACTTACCTCTGCTCGGTGCTGTCATCCACTGCTCCGCTCTGCCCTGCCCCCTGAGACCCAGCTTCACTGTCCTCCCAGCAGATGACATTTACAGAGGTCAAGGCCGTGCAGGATGAGCTTCCTCGCTTTCCCACTTCCGTCTGAGTTTCCCTATGTTCTCACTCTTGGTCCTCTTCCCTCCTCTCTCAGAGGATGAAGACTCTGACCTTTCCTCAGCCCACAAATATGCTCAGGTCTCCCTCACCCAGAAGTGCCAACTCCCTGACCGTGCTGCCCACTGAGTCACCCAGCTCTCAGTATAAACAATTACTCTGACTCCTAACCTCTCCCGCTCCCCATAACCTATAGCCACCTGGCTTTCACTCCACTACTCTGCTGTAACCACCTTGAATTGACTCAAGGTCTGTGTCAAAGTAGTGACACAGGAAGAATAGAAATGGATTTCTTGACCCTCTGAGACCACTGATATTCCTTCCATTAAAAAGATAAAAAGTAACTCTGCCACTATTAACTGATCCCTGATGTTCTTCCCATACTCTGACTTTGATCTGCTACCTGCTTTTTGTTTAACTGAAATTTTATTGAGATAGTTATAGATTCACATGAACTTGTAAGAAATAATACGAAGATCCCATGTACACTTTGCCCAGTTTCCCTCAATGGTAACACTTGCGAAAGTATAGTACATCACAACCAGGATATTTACATTGATGCAACCCATCAATCCAATTTAGATCTCTGCAGTTTTATTTGTTCTCGTGTGTGCGCGCGCACGTGCGCACATGCATGCGTGTATGTGTGTTTAGTTCTATGCAACTTACGACATGTATAGATTTGTGTATCTACCACCACAATCAAGATACTGCATGGTTCCAATACCACAAAGATTCTTCTTTTATAGGCATATCCATGTCCTACCCTTTCTTCCTGTCTAATCTATATGTCCTTTATTTCTTTTTCTTGCCATGTTGCAATGGCTAGAATTTCTAGTACTATGTTGAATAAGGGTGGTGAGAGCAGACATTCTTGCCTTGTTCTTGATCTTAGAGAGAAAACATTTGGTCTTCCACTGTTAAGTATGATATTTCTTATAGCTGTTCTTTATCAAGTTTAGGTAATTTCCCTCTGATATTAACTTGCTGAGAGTTTTTGTCATGAATAAATGTTGAATTTTTTCAATTGCTTTTACAGCATCAATTGATATGACCGTATCATTTTTCTGTTTAGTTTGTTAATTGATAAAGTGGATTGATTTTCAAATGTTGAACAAAGCTTGCATGCTTGGAATAAATCCCACTTGGTCATGGTATATAATTATTGTCCATGTTGTGGGATTCAGTTTGCTAATACCTTATGGAAGATGTTTTACATCTAAGTTCATGAGAGATATTGGTCTGAAATTTTACTTTACTGTATTTATCGTCTTTGTCTGGTTTTGGTATCAGCATAATACTGGCCTCATAAAATAAGTTCGTACTCTTCTGTTTTCTGGAAGAGGATGTGTAAAATTGGTATTAATTCTTCTTTAAATGTTTGGTAGAATTTTTCAGTGAAATCCTCTGTTCCTGGAGAGTTCGTTTTTGAGACTTTTTAAATTATAAATTCAGTTTCTTTAATGGTTCTAGTACTGTTCAGTCATCTATTTCATTTTGGTAGTTTGTGATTTTCAAGGAATCAATCCACTAAGTTGTTGAATTTCTGAGTGTAAAGTTGTTGGTAGTACTTCCTTATTGTTTTTCTAGTGGCTGCAAAATATGTAGTCATATTCTCTATTTCATTCTTTCTTCTGTTTTTTTGTGGAGGTTTTTGGTCATTCTTCCTAGAAATTTATCAATTTTATTGATTTTTTTGAAGAACCGCTATCTTGTTTCATTAATTTTTCTCTATCGTTTTCTTATTTTCAATTTCATGGATTTCTGCTCTTATTATTTCCTTCCTTCTGCTTGATTTGGGTTTATTTTGCTTTTCTGTTTTTAATTTCTTGGGGTAAGCACTTAGATCATTGATTTGAGGTCTGTCCTCATTTCTGATGTAAGCACTTAGTGTTATAAATGTTCCTCTTCACACTGCTCTAGCTGCATCCCACATATTTTGATATGTTCTGTTTCATCTTCACTGAGCTCTATATATTTTTATTTCCTTTGAGACTTCCTCTTTGACCCATGGATTATTTAGAAGTGTGCCATTTAATTTCCATGTGTTGGAGATTTTCCTGTTGTCTTTCTGCCATTGACTTCTAGCTTGGCTCCATTACAGTCAAAGAACACACTTTGCATAATTTCACTTCTTTTAAATTTATTGAGGTTTGTTTTATGGCCCAGAATATGATCAATCTCAGTTAAGGTTTCATGAGTTCTTGAAAATATAATGTGTATTCTGCTTTGGAATCTGCCTTATAATTATACACTTTATATAGCCCTCATCAGATTTTAGGATTAAAGGAGACAATTGGTCAGATTGTAGCCTTCTCTTTTTAAAAAAAAATATTAAGGCTACCTCGTCAAGTTCTGTGTGTACTGGGCCTGTCATAATTACAGGGGATTCATTCATCCATCTATCCGACATACAAACATGTATGTGTACTTCCATTCCGAGGTTTGTAGAATTCCTATTATGTGAGAGGTAGCCAGCTGCGTGTTGAAGGGGGAGCAGAGATGAGTAAGCACAGCCTCTGCCTTTAGAGCTCCCAGCCTAATCAGATCTGACGTGGACAGGACTGAGGTCAGTGCCGCTGAGGAAGGAGGTCGTTAGTAGTGGCTGTGGCAGCCCAGTGAGGAGTGACAGAAAATACCTGGGAGGGTCAGGTCAGTCTTGTGGAGGAGCTGAGAACTGAGGTCAGCCCTGATGGATGAGCTTTTGATGCCGAGAATGGTTGAGAAGAAATAGAACCCGTAAAGGCAAAGAGAGTAGAAGAGAGTGTGAGAGGGTATGGGGTATTTAGCTCAGCTTCAGTGTAGCCTGTGGTGGGGGGGGGATGACCCTAGAGAACAAGTTGGGAGCCGACCCAGAAGGGTCTTAACTGCTAAGTTAAGATGTTTGGACAGAGATAGTCTAGGCATTGGGGAACCACAGAGGGATTTCCCTTAGGGCTATGACTTGAGTGTTTCAACAGCTCTGTCTGGAGGTTTTGTGATGATGGGCTAGAGATAAAGGTGATGCAATCTGGGAAGAAGGCAAATAATTATGTGCACCTCTACACCAGCGGTGGAGCCAGCAGTAGGGGAGACGCTAGAGGCATGTCACAGAGAACTGGGGGCTGGTTAGACTTAGGGGGTGGGAAGAAGGGGTTCTCCAGGATCACTCCACATACTTCGGCGTAGGTGACAGGGCAGATGGTGATGCCCGTGACTGAAAGGTGGGAAACAGGTCCAGGGTTAGGACGCTGGGTTTAGTCGGATCACACTCACATGGAGGCAGGTGTGGCCAATGGGCAGCAGAGAGTCTGAAGACATAGATTTGGGAGTCCTAGCAATTAGCGATCGTGACCTTATTTTCCGAGGAAAATAATTGAGGGAATATAATTGAGCACGTGATCTAACCACAGATGGAAATATCTGAAATCAGTGCCATCCACCTAAGTGGATGCAGTCGCTTTGGGAATCAGGCGGGCGTAAGAGAAACGGGAGACTCACTGGCCTCTGGCACCGTCGTGTGAGGGGAGGCTGGTCCGGGGACAGTGCAGGGGGTGGCAAGCAGAGGGGCCTCTGGAAGAAGAAGGGAAGCTCTGCTTGCTTGGAGGGTCCGTGCTCCACTCCTGTGTAGGAAAACACAGCCTAACAGCTTTACGTTTGCAAGCAGGGTGGGAAGGGAGAGCCCCCATAACTAAGGAAGGTGGTAGTGAATTCTAGGAGCGGCTGTCAAACACCCCTCATGGCTCTTCATCATTTGGACGTTTTCCTCTCTTTCATTATTGAAAGACGAGGCCAGGACCGCATCTCAGCTCCAACCACAGCCAGGTCCAACTGGATATCAGGTTTTATTTTCCAGAGGACATTTGTTAAAAATAAAAAGTGGCAAAAGCAGAGAACTTCTTCAGATAAATGAGAGAAGACTCCTGGCTGAATTCTTTTCTAGAAAAGCCCTGTTGTTGCCAGTTAAACAGACAGACACAAACTATGGGGAAACATCCCATAATGCTGTGCAGCCAGGAAACAGAACCTTAAAGGCAGCCAGGCCCACCATTAGTAAGGAAAAGAGAAACAGGAATGGCTTGGGAATTGAGAACAATGGCAGTGATGTCATCTTTTTAGAATTTTCTAACTGAGCCACCATTGTTTTGATAGGCAGGGAGCCTGTTCATCCTACTTAGAAGGATAGAGCATCCTTGTAAATAGGGACGATCTCACTGAAACGGGGGAGGTAGGGCTGCTGTCAGCTCTGGGGGGGCGGCCCTTAAAAGAGGACATGGGACTCTGGGTGCTGGAGAAAGGGCCCCCATCGCTCTGTAGTGACAGCGCGGATGGCGCCAGGTTGGCTCCACGTCCAGCTGGCCTCCTCCTCCAAAGCGCTGATGAAATAAGAACTTGGGGCCAGGGTGTGGGAGGCAGGAGGCACAGTAGAGAGGAAACAGAATATAAATTTAAGCCTAGACATTGCCAGCTGGTTCCAGCAGAGCTAGAGGACAAGGATATTTGGGAAGGAATCCAGGAAGCAGAAACACTGAGAATAGAAAAGGAACAAAAAGCTTTCTTTGCTGCTCTATCGGTTGAAAAAAGAACAAGTCATTTCAAAAATCCATCAGAATGTCTTTCTGGAAACTCAAAATTGGGGGAGGATGAGATGGTCTTGACAGCCATTCTATTTTACCATGTTCCACACTCAAAGAGTGAAATGTGGGCTTCCCCGGTGGCACGGTGGTTAAGAATCCACCTGCCGATGCGGGGGACACGGGTTCGAGCCCTGGCCCGGGAAGATCCCACATGCCGCGGAGCAACTAAGCCCGTGTGCCACAACTGTTGAGCCCCCGGACAGCCCTGCGGTCCCTCCAGAGCAAGCAGGAGGCCCCCGTGCGAGGCCCAGCTCTGGGCTTGGTGACTCTGCATCCTCGGGCAGTTGCTTCGCTGCCCTGGGCCTGGCGTTGAATTTCACGGCCGCAAAGTCGGGGAGGGGTCCGAGCAGATTCGTAATGTCCCTCCGGCTCTGAGAATCCGTGATCTTGGATCTGTTGAACTCCTGTTTTGGCCTCTCAGCCCTGTTCTCTCCGGTGCTCTTCAAAGTGACAGCAAGCTCATCTTAGAAATGGCTTTATATTCTGATGGTACGATAACGTACAACTAGTAACAATAGCAGCCAACGTCGATCAGCAT
Organism: Balaenoptera borealis; assembly: GCF_965194805.1. NCBI lineage: Eukaryota > Metazoa > Chordata > Mammalia > Artiodactyla > Balaenopteridae > Balaenoptera > Balaenoptera borealis. The sequence continues at coordinate 85,932,343 of NC_138872.1, read as the reverse complement.
TTCTGTGGTGCCAGGACACGCTAGGCGCTTCCGTGTTTTATTCCATTTCTTCTCACGATTACCTTGCAGAATGAGTTATTTTTATTTGCCCTATTTCACAGATGAGCAAACTAAGGCTTAGAGAGCTTAAGTAACGCACGGCCAGCAAGCAGAGGGGCCAGGCTTGAACCCCGCTGAGCCCAGCGTTAAATCGCAGCTCCGCCACTCTGCCCTCCTGCACTAGGAGGGGCTACGGTCAGGGAAACTCCAGGGAAACATGCCGTTTTGCTGGAAATTTCTCGCGCCCACCCTGCCCCTGGGGCCCCTGGGGAGAGTAAGGGTGCGGCCTGGAATTCTGGATCAGGTCGGCAGGCATCGCCCTGTAGCCAGGTGTGGCCGGGACACAGCTGCAGAGGCCTCTGGGGACGCCGGTGCACGCGGTTGCTTTCGGGATCCAGCCACCTGGTTGTTCCAATTACATCAGATCAGGGGAAAGACAGAGAAGGGATTGTGTCTACCTCTCCTGCCGCCGGTCTCTGCAGTTCTTGGCGAGGCCGGCATGAGGCCGAGTGAGATAATATATGTGACCGTAGCCGGGTCACCTTCAACACCTCGGACTCCCTGTCCCTTCTGGGTTTTCTCTGACACTTCCCGCGGGCTCTGGCCCAGCTCCCTGCCCCCTTCCACAGTGAGAACGTTCCACACAAATCTGACCAGAGAGTATTGGGCTATCGTGCTAACAGGTGTCTTTGTGTTTAATTGCTAGAACCGGGACCTGTGGGACACCTGAGTTTCACAGAGATCCTGGACACGTCTCTCAAGGTCAGCTGGCAGGAGCCCCTGGAGAAAAACGGCATCGTTACAGGTAAGGGTCTCCGTCTTCAGGTAGAGGAGGAACACGTTTGCCCCAACACAGAGCGATGGACCCAGCCCCAAACACCGCGGCTGGCAGCGCACGGGTGCCTGCGGCCCCTGCAGGGTGACTGGCCGCAGGGCCGAGGGCAGAGGGCTCGCTTGTCCCCCACCCCCAGGCGGTGCCACCGAGAGCCCCTTCCCCTGCTGGGCTGCAGCCTCGGAGTTTGGAGGTTTGGTCTCCTCGCCTTATCTGAACAAGCCTCTGGCGCCTCCGATCAGCCGGAATCCGTGTTTCTGGTGCGCCTCTCGTGGGCCTTTCTCTCCCTTAGTTCTCACGGCAACTCGGTGAGGCGACTGCTGAGATTACGACCGTTTCACAGCTGAGGAGACTGAGGCTCAGGCGGGTGGGGTGACCTTTCCTTGGCAGCTGTGTCCTGGGCGCCTGCATGTGCGGGAAACGCTGCCGCCACCGCCGCGCGGCGGCCCTGGTGCCCCAGCCTGTGAGTGGCCAGGCCACACCTGTCGCCTGCCCCCGATGCCAGTGCCAGGCCGCCGGCCCCCTCGGGACCCTCGGGGGACCTCGGGGTGAGCAGCGCCCGGGAGCCAGGGGCGCGGCGCTGGGCGCCGGCCGCCTCTCCTCTCCTGCGGCGGGGTCTCTGGGGAACAGTTCACCTTTGTAGGGCTTTTCATGATTTTTTGTTGTAGAAGAGGTTTCTGAAAAACCTTTCAGGTTAAAGCTGAATTTAAATCTTAGTTTGGGGAAGAAAATTGCAGACTTGATAAAATCCGCACGGGCTTCGGCCTCAGGGGAAGCTGGGGAGGACCGCGTCCCAGCGGGTTCAGGGCTCCCCTCGCAGACCCCTCCCCCTCCCCACACACGGGCATCGAGACACCCTCACGGGGCTGCGGGCGACCCCGGCGCTGCCTGGCGTGGTCTGCCCCGGGCGGCCCTTTCCCTTCAGCAGACGGCACTTGGAACGTCCCGCCGGCCGCGAAGCGTTCTCACGGCGCGGGCCCCCTGCTCTGGCAGCCCTCTCTGGGCACCTCACGTCCGTCCGCCGGTGAGCCCGCGGGAGCCGGAGCTGTGCCGCCCCTCAGCGAGTGGCCAGGTGGTCCAGCCGACCACCGAAGCCCCTGGGGTCCCTCGTGAGCCCCGTGGCCCAGGAAGCGTGCTCGCGCCAGCTCCGCGGTCAAGAAGACTGTCCAGGAGTGAGCCGCGTGGACCAGGAGCGATCGGCTGTCCCCAGCCTGGCCGCAGGGTCAGGGTCCCCTTCCTCCCGCCCTGTGTCCTGGGTGGCAGCACCCCCCGCGTGCCGGCTCTTGTTTAGTTTCCGAACAGCCAGACAAGGTGTGTCTCATGACCCCGTCTGAGACCTTGGGCGCTCATGTCCCAGGGTCACGCGGCCAGCAGGTGGCCAAGCCAGGGCAGGGACGCCGCGTCCTCTCCTCCACATCATCAGCCCCCGGACGCGGGTCCGACCCGCGCTCCTTACCCCAGCCCAGGGCGTCCCTGTCTCGGGGCCTTGCTCTCCGTGACTCGCTGGATTCCTCGCCGTGCCGCCGGCCAGAGACACACCTGACCATTCTGCTTACCAGGTGGTCAGGTGCGAACAACTTAGTGAGTATTTCTATCCTAGCACCTTAATAGCCGTTTGAAAAGAGAAGACACATTAATTGAAAGAAAAGAATATTTGCATTTCCTTCTCAAATAACCAGTTAGTTCATGAGGGGACGTGTGCGCCCCCAGGTACTGCCCAGCTCTCCAACTTGGAATCAGAGCGGATCTGCCTCCTGAATCTCCTGTTCCGCGTCGGTTTTCACATTGTTCCTGTGTCCTTATCACAGCAACCACCAGAAACTCAGCTTTGCAAAGACAGGGTGCATCCAAAGGAGCGCGGTGCGCTCTGATCCGGAATTGTGACGCGCTCAAGCTGGAGGGTTGCGGAGTCCCACAGACACAGGCGGAGGGCCGGCCCCACTGTCTCCCTGCAGCGCCCCGGGGGACCATGTTCCTACACTAAACGCCCCCTTTCTCTCCCGTTACTCAGAAAACCTCCCGGCGTCAGCCCCGCCCACTACTTACCTGCTGGGTGCCCTCTACTCACCTGGACTCGACCAGACCCCCTCACAGCGTGGAGTCCTCGGGTCCAGATGGTACCTGAGAACTGATGCCGCCTCTAACCCTCACTGTTAAATAAAGTAAATTTACGAATCTAGTTCTGCCCTCAAGAAGCTGATGTTTTGAAATACCCACTTTAAATAATGTTAAGCCCAGGAATGGGGAAAAGTCACTATTGAAACTGGACCTCAAAACCCCAATCTGCTGCACGTTCTGAGGTCTTCTTGGTAGAGGATTGCAGTGCTGAGTATGTAATGAAGAAGCCCTCCTGTGGCCAGGAACGGAAGGCATTAAACCAGGTGGGTGCAGGGGCGGAGGAGGGAGGTTGCAGGCGGCAGGATGTCACCTTAAGGTGCGCAAAGGGAGGAAAAACAGACTAGCGAGAGGGAAAGCAAACCCAGAGGCACCGAATGCTTAGCGGGAGGCTGCGCCCCTTGGAAGAAAATGGCTTCCTAGCTCAGGCCCCTTGGGGACCATCTGTGGCTGAGTCAGAGTGAATTAGAGCCGTACCTACTGCTGATTTCAGAGGGGGCTGAGGTGGGGAGAGGCAGACCATTCGCCTCCGTCAGCTCAGCCTTTAGGATTCACCTAAGTGTGCTGCGTTTCAGAAAGCTGGAGCCGACATCCCCAGGCTGAGCGGCGGGCACCAGTACTCCCGACTGATGGTCACCCGTCGCACCAGCTAATAGAGCTTAATGAACCCAATTTCGTGTTTTATTAAACAAATACCTGTAGTTACAGGCGACAGCTATTGTTTATTGTGGAACTCGGCCTTCGCGGCTCGGGCTTTTCAGAGCCGGGTCGCCCTGGCCCTGGGCTGGGAGCGAGTCCGCGGTGGCAGCTCCGAGAGTCTGGGTCAGAGTTGCAGGCAGACGCTCCGCTCTCCTCTCTCGGGGCCGCGTTGTCCCACCACGTCTGGCCTGTGCTGTCGCCTTTCCCGCCCACCCTGTAAGATGGGCTGCGGGGGAAGAGGGCCTCCCCAGAGGCGGGAGCCCGGCGGCGGTGTCCCTGCAGTCACCTGCTGCCACCTGCCAGGGACCCCTGCCCTCCGTGGGGCTCACCCTGCCCTGGACGCTGTGCCCGGACACGCAGGGCGGCGCTCCGCAGGTTGACTTGGTTTCCTGTGGGGCACGCCGGCAGCACCCCAGAGGCCTTTTCCAGGCTGGAGGGAGAGAATTTTACCAAGTACAGCAAAAGAAAAACAGTGTTTGTGGGCACACCTGGCCTCCAAAAGCCCCTTTCAGGAAACGTCCGCAGGGTGCCAGCGACCGTCCCTCTGAAGCCGCTCCATCAACGCCGGAGGTGCTCCATCAACGCCAGCCAGCATCATGACGTCGGTCCCGCGTGCGGGCCGCTCTGGTGCAGACGGCCCTCGGGAAACTGGGTGCCGGCAGCTTCCCTGTGCCGCCGGAAGGAGAGGCGAGCGGCAGGGGCGCCGGGCGCCCGCGCGAGCTGCCCACGAGTGCTCCCTGTGAATTCTAGCGTCCTCCTCTCTCCCTGCGGGAGCTCTGGTCTCTGAGGTCCGGGATGCGGGCAGACGGCTTGGGATTGGATGCACCGCCCTCTCGCAGAGAGTTCACGTCGGATCCACAGAGAATTAGTTCTGAAGCTCCTCCGGTCGCTAGTCTCAGCTGGGCAGCTGTTTGGAGCAGGTAGGGCGCCAGCTGGAGGCCCCCGCTTCCTGCACCGGAGCCAGAGGGACGCTCACGGCCAGGAGCGCCCGCTCGGGGCCTTGCCCACCGCACGCCCCCGCTTGGTCCCTCTGTGCGCGGCCTCCCGGCCGGCTCCCTCTCTCTGCTGGTGTTTGTCACAGCCTTTCCTGCGCGCACGAGCGTCTTCAGTTGCCCGCTTGGTGGTGTTTGTATCCACAGCGGCAGCACACCGGACTGTCAGTCTTGATGCCAGGAGATCCTAGTAGTTCTCTTCCGCTAAAAGTGCTGGAATTGCTGTGCTTGGGCTCCAGGTTGCCATGCAGAACAAAAGGCTATATTTTAGTAAATCTTGATGAAGAACAGCTTTTAAACAAATAAAATTGTCCGACAGACAAGGTTGTAACATGAACCACATACGTAACAGCAAGCGTGTGTAACAACATTACGACAGCCTTCTCCTCCTGCGCGTTCAGGGAAGACCCCGAGTGTCACCACTCCACGTAGAGGTTTGTCAGGCTAACCCACCAAGGCCAGGGCTGGCTTCCAGGTTTACCTGTGCACGGCAAGACTTCCGAGGGCGGGTCGTGTGGAGGGAGGCCCCATGGGGGATGCGGAGCCTGGGCCGTTTCTCGCCAGCTCAGGAGCCTCTGGTGGCCCTGGCTTCCTCCTCTGTGAGGCAGGGGTCGTGACGGCTCCAGCCTCAGAGCGCTGTCACGAGGCTGAGTGAATTAATGCAGGTGAAGTGCTCAGAGCACCACAGGAACATCATAAATACTCCATGGATTTGAAGTTATTCATCCTCACTGCCGTGAAGGTTTCTCTTTTTTTTTTTTTTTTTGGTTTCTCTTTTTTTAATTGTACAATCAGTTCCAAAAATCTGAATTGGCAAAAAAGACAGAACGGGTTGATTTTAGGGCATCGTGGTGTTGGTGGCGGCCCACTGAGAATGCGGGAAGCCAGAGGTCAGGACGGCCCCTGGGAGGAGGGAGGGTCTAAGGTCCGGAGTCGGGAGATGGTGCGTGGCTGGCCCCCCGAGAGGCAGCCGGAGCCGCGGGCCTAGTGGGCTTTAGCGGTCCCCGCGGGCCAGGAGCGCAGCTAGGGGCTTCCGACGTGTGGCAGGGCCCCCCGCTTCCTCCACTGCCGGGTGCCCCGCCCGCCCCACCCTAGCACAGGAGCCCCCCAGCACACAGAGGTCGCCAGGCTGTGCGGCAGCAGACGGGCAGCGGCTTCTGACATTAAAATTTTATTGTTTTCAAAACACTGAGGTCCCGAGACGCTCTCCTCTAAATCCTTGTTTACCCGCGAGTGCGAGTTTCTCACTCTGTTTATTGCTTTCATCAGAGTGAGAGGAACGAGAAGACACCCCCCAGTGCTTTTGTCTCCCCAGTTTATCGGCCAGGAAGACGGAAGAACAAGCATTTTCAGCGCTCTGCCTTTGGCCCCGGGAGCGCCCTCCGTCACCACCTCCCTCTTTAGGAGACACTCTTAAATGTTCTCTAATCACATAAGCCCCCTCCAAGGGGGCTGACCCAGGGGCTGGCAGGGTCTTTTTTCGCTGAGCCCCAAACTGCCATGGCTGAATAAATTGTGATCATGAGGCCCCGCCGGACGACCCGAGTACAGAGGAGATCACATGTCGCTCGGAAAACAGGCTCGAAGGGGAAGGCAGAGCTGGAAGCGACACTCGTGCCCTGGGGGAGAGAAACTTTAAGGCAAAAAGTGTTTTATCCATCCTTTTGTAAAGGGAAAAGTGGCAGCGTTTCCACAAATTAGTTGCAAGCCAGGAGCAAGCTGCTGATTTAGGGTGCCATGTAATGAAAATATGAGCTTCTAAAAATGGAAATACGGATGAAGCGCGTCTATCATTTGACGAGAGAAGGTTGCACCGAGCGCCGCAGGCTGCCAGTCCTCCCTCGGCCCCTCCGTCCACGCGGCGGGGACCGAGCTTGCCGAGATCCCAGCCCCGTCCTCCTGCCGCCCCTGTGGGTCCAGCGGCCGGATGGAGGGGCCCAGCCCGGGGTCTTGTCTCTGTGGGCTGTGGACGCGCAGTGGACCTCAGTGGGCCCGGCTGAGCTCCCTGCCATTGTTCAGATCCTCCGAGATAACGCGGTGGCCCAGCCCCTGTCCCCGGGACCCCGGGACTAACCCTGTGCCCTCGCTTGCCTTCCAGGCTACCAGATCTCCTGGGAGGTGTACGGGAAGAGCGACTCGCGGCTGGAACTCACTCTCAACAGCTCGACGCACGAGTATAAGATCCAAGGGCTGTCCTCTCTCACCACCTACACCATCGACGTGGCGGCCCTCACCGCCGTGGGCGCTGGCCCGGCCACCTCGTCCACCATCTCTTCTGGGGTGCCCCCAGGTCAGTGCGCTCGGGCCCTGGCGTCCCCTCTGCCGCGTTTCCCTGGGCCGTTTCTCACGCTTGGAGTTGATGGGCATCTTTTGTGCAGAAGTCCCTGGGGGCCTTTAAAAGAGGGGTGTCAGCTCCTGGCTCGGATGGTCGAGGGTCAAGGAACATTACAGTTAAGACCACCAGGAAGCACAAAACTGTATTCACTTAACACAACAGTGAAAACGTGGGTTTGAGGGAAGCAGTGAGGAGAAGGTGGGTGGGGAGAGAAGGTACAGAGGGGGAGGAGAGCGAGGAAAGGGCGTGAAGGGTGAAGAGTGCATCCGCACACGGCTCGGCTGAGGTGACCCTGCTCTCGGGCTTTCTGGAAGTCAGAGTGTCCTCCTAAACGTTCACCCTCATCCAGCTTTGGAAATTGCACTCAACTTTTTCTCTCCAAAGTTTATGTTTAAAATGAAAGTGTTTTTCCAGGGAATTCACAGAATACATGTGGGTGTGAGAGGATGCCATGGGGCCATCAGTTCAGTTCTGTAATTAAAGCCAGAGGTCTCTGGCTCTTTAAAAATGTCAGTTGGCCTCGTTCTGGTCTTTGAGAAAAGCACAACGGCTTTGTTCATCAGGCCCCGAAAACCTGAAGCCAGCATTTACCCCCAAAGCGCCCTCCACACCCAGTTAGGGTTTTGTAACCTAATTATTTTCTTGGAAGCGTGGCACACGGGACCTGAACAGAATACAAAACAAATAAAATGTATACAGTTTTTAAAACTCCCCAGAGGAATAAGCGCCTCTCCGCACAGGGACCGTGTTTCGTGGGAAGCCGTGGGGTGGCAGAGAAGGAGGAGTTTTTCCTGTCCTCTGAGCACTGTGACCCCACGGGGCACTTCCTACCTTCCTGGCCGTCAGGGGGGCCTTGAGCCCCAGGGTCCCGAAGCAAGGCTTTCTGTCTACCGATAAGCAGTCAGCACTGCCCTGCCTCTCAGGCAGTGGTTCTAACGCTGTCGCGAGCATCAGAATCATGAGGCCTTCCCCCCAGATCAGTGCTGGGCCCGCTCCCGCGTGGCCGACCCCGGGGTCTGGGGTGAGGCTGGAGAGCTTGCAGCGGAACAAGCCCCAGGTGGCACCCGCGCTGCTGGTCGGGGACCACACTGGAGGCAATCCGATGTTTTTTTAAAGATATTTTCAAAATACATGTATCCTTTCTTAAGAAAGAAGTCTTTGGCTTCCAGAGAGATTCATTTATTCTACGTGAACAGCCAGCTCCCAAAGCACACATTTAAAATGTTGTTAGTACTTTAATAGCTAGTCATGATGAGATGATGGCAGTCCATGATCTGATCTGTTAGACTCGGATGACGCACAGCGACCGGGGTGGCGCTGGGGGCACGTCCCTGGGCGTGACCAGGTCGTTCCCTGGACGGTTTGGACACCGTCCAGCCGGGGCTGGGAAGTGGGCGAGCTGACCTCACCTCCGCCCCCAGCGTGACTGTGACCAGCTCCGCCCTGGACGCAGAGAGGCGCTGGAGGGGACACGGGCCCGGCTGTGTCGAGTGAACCTGATACCCGGGCTCGGGGGAGCCCGCGGGGCTGCTGTTGCTTCCCTGACGGTTCAGGTCACCTGTAGCCGGGGTCCATCCTGGGGCAGGCCGTGCAGAATCACGTGATGACAATCGCTTTGGGGGCTGTGTCCCGTTTGCCGTGCTTAAAGTTTATGTCCATCAGTGACTGAAGAACCAGCTGAAGAATCCAGAGAGCTGAGAAATATGCAAAAAAGAGTCACTTGTCCTTCGATTTAAATATTTTCCTCTTCAAATTCATTAGACGTGATGTGGAAAGGACCCTTGAGAGCCTAGCGACGCTGCCTGTGCAAATACTGAATCGATCACCAAAGAGGTCTTACTGTCCCTGCGCGAGACCTGGTCTTAAATACCCCAAACACGGGCGAGTTCAGAAGCTGTTCCTCAGATACGGCGCGGCCTGAGAGCCTTTCTACTGCTCACATTGCATCTTTTTCGCCTTCATTTCATCCTGCTGTCTTTCTCTAGAGTTTTTGCGTTGCCCAATAACGTAAGCGCTCTCATTTTGAACTCACAGTATCTCACTTCTGAGTGGGACAGGCTCCTTGGGGGGTGTGGGCAACCTGCCCAAGGGCCTGTGTTCAGCAAGGAAGCTTAGCCGCAGGCAGCCTGAGAGGGGGGAGCCTCGTGCAGAACCCACCCGCCCCTCATTTAGCTACCAGAGCAACTGAGCGCCGGCAGAGCGGGAAGAGTTCCGCGCTCTCACCTGAATCCAGTTGTCTTGGAAACCAGAGCCAGGAAGCCTACGGCTCAGAACCTGCACACCTCCCCACGTCAAGCTGCCTGGAGACGCACGGGGTGCACGCTCCCCCCGCCTCTTTCGAAGGCATCAAGGTCATTGTCAGAGGGAGGAGGGACAGTCTGTCCTTTGGGTTCTTTGAGGATCCTGGAAGAACTACCTTCGTCCATCCTTTCTTCACTCAACAAGTTCTACTGATCACCTGCTGTTCAGGGAGACGATGGGTGAGACATGCCCCGACCTTCATGGTTTGTCATCTGGGAGCCACGTTCACAGGTCTCCAGTGACACGGCACGTGGCCTGGAGCCTCACGGGCCACCCCCTTGGAGTGGCAGTCATGCTGTGAGCACGTTCCTGGAAAGCTGTGCTTCTCACCTTCGTGGTTGTGAAAACAAACCCTGTTCTGATACTAAGGCATTTTGGAACTGTTTACTTGCTGACATGTTGATACCTCTCCTAAGCTGTGACAGAATTTAAATCTCCACCTTTCCCCTCTCATTTATCCCCAGAGCTCCCTGGTGCCCCGTCCAACCTGGTCATTTCCAACATCAGCCCTCGCTCAGCCACCCTGCAGTTCCGACCCGGCTACGACGGGAAGACGTCCATCTCCAGGTGGATCGTGGAGGGACAGGTACGGTCTCCTTGAAGCCGAGAGTTGCAGTTGCCACAGAGTAACACTGGGGCCTGAAGTTGAGAGACGGTTGACTGCTGCCTTTGCAGAGTGATGAATCCGTAGCTGGAGCTGCCTCTGGGTGGTTTGGGAGGTGGCGATGTTTGGAAGAGGAGAACCAGATACTGGAGGCGGCTGGGATGCCGGGGTTAGGGTGTGGAAAGACGGGGGGAAACGGGATGTTAGGCTGGGCTCTTACTGGAGGGTGGAAGAGGTGATCATGGGGTGAACATTCAAGTTGTGGTTCAATATATAGTAAGTTCCCCCAATTTGATGGCGTCATTGGTTGAGATTCTTCTTTTAATTCTATATCACCATTAGCAACCGAACAGACTAAGAGGATTGTTTGGTACAACTTTTCTCTCAGATGAATGGATGAATATGCATTTACTCAGCAATGTTTGTAGAGCGTGTTTATTTCCAGGCACTATTCTAGGCACGAGGGGCACAGTGGTAAACAAAAACAGACAAAGTCTGTGCCGTAAAGGAGGAAAGTCCTCTCTCAGGAGAAGGACCCTCAGGTTGCTGGGAGAGGAACATGCACTTTACCCGTGAGGACGGCAGGGGTGCCGGTGGCTGGAGTGAGGGGGTGTAGGGAAGAGCCGGGGGCAGGTCATGGGGATCCTGAGGGTCGACCTTAGGGAGAACTTTGCCTCTGACTCAAAGCACCATAGCAAGATAGCAAGCCCCACAGGGCTCGTGCGTCAGAGGGAGGGTCACAGGGGCCTCGGGGAATCCCACCCACCCAGAAGCGCCTTGTTCTAAGAGCCGAGAAAACAGACGAAGAGCCGCACGACGGGGGTGGTAACGTTTCCAAACAGTTATTGTCTGTAGCAAAACCCTCGTGATTTTCGTGACTGTGCTTGTGCTCTATCGCAAGACAATTCGCTCTCGGAAATTAGCCATAAATCAGGGCACGAATTCCATCTACATCTTCGAAACTTTCATTAAGCAACTGTTTCCAGAAAACTCTGCAGGATTCTGACAATGGGAACCAGCTAGTTGGAACTGATCAATCAATGGGGCTGGAACAATTATTTACGTAGAAAAAAATCACCGTATGCCCCTACCTCCCATCAAACTGAAAAAATAAATCCCCTGGAAACGAAAACCAAAAGAATAAAAGCGAACTTTAAAACGCATCGAAGAAAATCAAGGAGAAAAATTGTGGTATCTCCTGGAAACCAATCCTGGCGTCTCAGAGTCTGCCAGATGGAGCTGGGCGAGTGCTCGGAGGGACACAGGAGCCGAGAGTCTGTCCTTGGTGTCACTGGACAGCAGTACAGCTGGGCACGGTGAACGCCAAGGACACAGACTCCGAAGGCTTCCGAGTGGGAGTCAGGCCAGGCGGGGCCACAGGGGTGGAGACGCCCACCCCTCCGTGGCTCACCTCGAGGTCTGCGTCTTGTGCTTCCAGAGCCAGACCTGGGAGCGTCCACACTCCTTCTGCCGGGGTTCTGTTCGCCAGGACAGTCACGGGCTCCAGGCAGCCGCAGGGGGTCTGGGAAGGGTCCTTCCGTCTGTCTGTCCGAGGAGAGGAAGTGATGGGGGAACACATAGCGCTTCTCTCCACACTACGTTTGCTTCGTGCTTCTGTTCCACAACTGATCTATTTATATTTTTAATCTAAAACATTTTAAACGTACCCAAAAGGAAGCAGCATGATCTAATGAGCTCCCACACACCCATCACCCAGGTTCGTCTCTTCTCTTATCTAGATCCATCTAGTCCTACTTTTTATTGTCGCTGGAGTGTTTTGGGGTTTTTTTTTCAATTAAAAAAAATTTTACTGAAGTATTCTTTATTCATACTATTACATTATTTTCAATTGTACAGCATAGTGATTCAATATTTTTATAGATTATACTCCATTTAAAGTTATTATAAAATATTGGTTATATTCACCGTGCTATACATTAAATCCTTATATCTTATTTATCTCATGCCTATTAGTTTGCACCTTTTCTTTTTAAATTGAAGTATAGTTGCTGTACAATATCATATAAGTTACAGGTGTACAGTATGGTCATTCACAGTCTTTAAAGGTTGTCCTCCATTTATAGTTATTACAAAATATTGGCTCTCTTCCCCGTGTGGAACAACACATCCTGTGGCTTAGTTTGTGCCTCGTACTTCCCCGCCCCGTATGCCCCCCCTTCCCTCTCTCCACTGGTGACCACTGCGTATCTCAGACCACACGTCATTTTATTCCCACGTATTCAGCACTGAATAAGCACAAATTTCACAGCACAATGTTGAGCAGGAGAAGCCAGACTCGTGATTGGAGTCCACAGGTACAGAGTCCCAGAGGAGAAAACAGGATCTTTGGTGTTAGGGCACTGGTCCCCTCTGGGGTCTTGTAGGAAACAGTGCGGTCGGCGGGAAGGCTCTGGAATGTTAGGAATGTTGTCTCTCGGTCTGGATCTGGGTTGCACACGTGTTCTCATCTTGTGCACTTGTCTTCCTTCGATAACTTTACGTTAAACTATGGATGCTTTTTCTCATAATGAGAATGCCATTATCACACCTGACAAAATTAATAAACAATCCTCAATATCATCTAATAATCAGCACACATTCAAATTTCCCCAGATTTTCCAAAAACGTCTTTTTACTGTGGCTTTGATGAGAACAGGGTCCACACAAAGTTCACATTATGCATTTGGATGTCATGCCTCTTAAATCATTTTTTTAAAAATTTTAACAGCTTTTTCAAGGTATAGTTGGCATATAATAAACTTGACATTTCTAGAGTATACAGTTTGTTAAGTTTGGACCCAGATGTGCATGTCTGTAAGGCCCTCACCACAGTCTAGATAGTGAGCGAGCCCATCGCCCCCAGAAGCTCCCTTGTGCTCTGTGCAATCCTCCCTAGCCCCCCTCAAGCCCGCCCTATCCCCGCCCACCACTCAGCTGCCTTCTGCCGCTAGAGATGATGCCCTTCTCACCCAGAGCCCTTTCTGTTCCCCTGCCACCACCTTGTTACAAACCCCAGTCCCCTGTCCCGTGGAATGCCCTCCATCGGAGAAGTCCCATCTGCATCCTTGTAGCGTCACTTCACATGTCCCCCTGCCCCCATGTTTCCTGTAAACAGGAAGTTCATTCTAAAACCTCCATTGGATCGTTCCCACCTTGTCGTGGTCACTGTGGTGGAGAGTAATTCCTGGGCGGGGCTGGGGGCTTCATACAGTGGCCCATCAGGACACGTGGGGTCTCGGGGTCCCACCCTAGGGGACGTAGGGACACCGCACGATCGGTGCAGTCTGGTCCCTGCCTTGTCCTCCCGTCAGCTTTGTATCCAGTGGTCTCACCCATCGGTGACCTTTGCCTGAATTCAGTATTATCTTCAGATACTCAAAATGGCAACTTTCTATCAGTCTTTCCGCACTGAGTAGTTGGAACTCTGAGAAGCAGCACTTCTCTCCTCCCTCAGGTCAGGTCGTTGCCCTGAACACAGGACGGCAGGGCATTGCAGAGTGAGGAACCGCTTCCCAGTCACGCCCAACGTTAACAGGTTTTTCTTTCTTCCTTTTCTGCCCTGCTCTCTCTTTTCCTGAGTGTCAGTAGGACAGGACAGGTTTTTTGTGTATTCGGTCTGTTTCAGTCACCTACAGTCATCCTTTCTGAACCTAACACTGACCCGTCTTGGCCAGTGGACAACCCTTCATGTTCTAGGTGTTTTGACTTCACGATAACTAATCTTGGATGATTTCCTTGCTTCCTGATGCAGTGGGGGATTTCCCGGGAGCATCTTGTGCCTTCGAGCGCCAAGCTCAAGCTCAAATTGACCCGCTGCTACCTGGTTTCGTTTAGTGTCTGATCGTATTTAAAGGCCATAATATGGGCACTAAGGGGAGGGGGGAGGGTGCTCGTTGCTGCCGACTGGTCATTGTTTCTAGACTTTTCCAGCGGATAGAGGGAGGAAATGTGTATTTTTGGAAACATCGTGAGTTTGTACTGATATTTCCAATTCAAATTTAAGATTACTACATTTTCAGTAACTTTTATAGTAAAAGTGTGCTTTCTAGAAATATTAACAAAATTACTTATTTTCTTTATCCTATTATTCTATAAAGAGTTTCAAAATTGCAATGTCCATGATACTGCTAACGAGCCTGCTGAATGCAACTTATTTGTCCTTAGACCGTATTACACTGTGGATGTACAGTCAAAATACTGAGTCTAAATTCTTCTCTGTGTGTTTCTATCACCAACCTAATACAGATTAGCTTCATCCATTTCAGTGTCTTTGTTTTGTTCTTTTGCTTCAATTTTTAGAGATTGCTTTCTTTAAATATCATTTTTACTTCTTAAAAAACTGTTCAAACATTTAAAATTTAATTTATTTTTGGGCACGTAACTCATTTGCATGATCTCAAAGTCAAAACTACTAGTTATATTCAGGGAAGCTTGTGTTCATCTTTCTCCCTTTACTCTGTTGCCTCTCTCCCCAGAAGCCCCACAGTAGGTTTCTGGCTGGTCCTCTTTTGTCTTTTGCAGCATTAGCAATACACGTACCTGTGTCCCCCTTCCGTATGCGGAAGGTGCTTTGCTTTCTTCAGTTGAGGACATGTGAACATCACATGCCTGGCGTGTGGTCTTCCCTTGTGTGGACGTGCAAGCTTGTGTGTTCATCTGGTCCTCTGGACACCTGGGGTGTGCGTTCCTCTCCTGCTGCTGCCACAACAAGCAGCCAAAACCCAGTGGCTGGAACAACACAAGTGTGGTATCTCACAGCTTTGGGCTCCACGGGCTGAAGTCCGGGTGTGGGCAGGTTGCGTTCCTGTCCGGAGGCTCTGGAAGACCACCGTCTCCTGCTCAGTCAGGCTGTTGCCGGTGGTCCTAGGACCAAGCTGGCTGTCACCATCCCCAGCTTCTACGGCCACCACGTCCCTCCCTCCACCTTCAGAGCCAGCCGTGGCGGGTAGGTCCTTCCCAGGCTTCAACTGTCTCCTTCTGTCTCATCCCTCTGACCCACTCTCCCGCCCCACTCTCTCACACTTTTCAGGACCCACCCATATAATCCAGGATAATCTCCCTATTTCAAGGCTCTTAACCTTAGTCAGGTCTGCAAAATCCCTTCTGTGTGGAGTAAGGTACCCACAGGTCCCAGGGATTAGGGTGTGGACACCTGGGGGAGGTGGTTGGGAGGATACCTGAAGGGGCATTATTCTACCTAAAGGTGTTTTCAGCCTTTTGCATACTCATTTTGTACTTTTGCCACTGAATCTTTGGGATAGATTCCTAGGAACGGCATTTCGAGATCAAGCAATGAATGTATACGTAAATTTCCTAGACATTACCAAATCCCTCTGCTATAGGTTGTACATCTTGCATTTCCATCAACAATATATATAATTTGTTGCCATGCCAAAAAATATTGAAGTCTAATTTATCAATCTTTTCTTGCAAGGTTTTGCACTTCAAGTCTTAGATGGAAAGGTTTTCCTCCTTCTCAGGTTAAAAAGGAATTCACCCAATTTTTTTACTACCAGTTCTGTAGTTTCATGTTTGCATTTAGGTCTCCATCCGTTTGGAATTTGTTCTTTTATATGGAGTGAGGTATGAGTCCATTTTTTATCACTTTGCAAATAGCTATGCAGTTGTCCCCAAAACATCTATTAAAAAGTCCATTTTTTCCTCCTCCTGATTTGTAGTATTAAATTCCCATATGCACTTGGGTCTGTTTCTGAACTGTTTATTTTGTTCTATTAGTCTGGCTGTTCATGCACTAACTCTACACTGTTTAATTATAGAGGCTTTAAAATTTGTTTTAATGTCTGGTAAGGTCTTCCCAATCCCCACCAACACACACGCATGCACACACACACAGACACACACACACACACACACACACACGCACGCATGCACGCACACTGCTTTACTCTCCTTGCTGTTGTCTTATGATGTCTAGTCTTTCTATCCAAGAACATGATACGTCTTTGCATTTGTTTAAATCCACTTTTGTCAGCTCTTTTCTTCCTGGCAAAAGCACTGGGCTATCTATTCCTACCTTCACTCTGCTCCCAAAAAGGCAGGCAAACTGAGGGGCCATCAGCGTGCCTCAAAAACTGTGATTGGAAAAGTATGGACTGTGCACCAGCGGCCCTGGCCCCCCTTCTTCTTGCCCCCCTTTCCTAGCTCTGTGGTCCTGGACATATTTAACTTCTGCGCAAGCCCCAGCGTCCTCGTCTGTAAAACAGGGTCAGTAGTGCTGTGGCAAGATGGTCGGGAGGATTAATCAATGTATGTACATTTTGTTAGGTTTTCTGACTCTGTTGCTAGCATATAAGGTCACAGTTGATTTTTGAATTTTTTTTTTAATTTAATGAACTCTCCTGTGTTCTAAGTGCTTTTACAAACATTAACTCATTTAATCCTCTTACTGACCGTGAGGAGGCTGCTGGGACCCACTCCTGCAGGCAAGACCTGAGGGACTCAGTGACGTCCCCGGACCACACGGCTCAGCCCGGGAGGGGATGCGGCTTCAGCGGCCTGGCCCCTGGTCCACACCTGAGGCTGCAGCGGTGTCACCACCCAGCCTGGTGTGAGCGCCTCCCGGACAGAAGCCTGGAGAATCTCTTGTTAGTCTGTTAATTCTTCTGTAGTTTTCTGTAAAGAAGTCACATCACCTGCTGCTAGTGACAGTTTTATTTCTTGCTTTGAAACCTTTCTTTCTCTTTTCTGTTTCTTTTTATTTATTGTTCTTAATGGGAGGGCTAGATCATCCTGTATCATGTTGAATTGGAGCAGCGTTAGAACAACCTTTGTTTTATTACTAACTTTAAAGAAATTCTTTTAAGATTTTATTATCAAGTGTGACATTTACAACACTTACGGGAGGTTTTGTGTGGGATTCTTGAGGCTTTGTTTTTGCTGCTAGCTTGTATTGGGTTCAGACGATGCTTTTCTAATCCTCGTTTGCTAGGAGGGTTTTTTTTGCGTTTTTTTAGGATTAAAAAAATCATAAAGAAGTTTAATTTTGTCAAACTGTTTTTTGCATCTACTGAGTCGTTCATGGTTATTCTTCTTTCATCTGTTGGTGAGATGATTTATGTTGATATTCTAACGTTCGCCCATCCCCATGTTCCTGAGATAAACACAATTTGATGTTTATTTCGTTTGGTTTGGTTTGGGTTTAAGATTTTTGTATTCATGTTCATAAGTGAACTTGGCTTTTCTGGTTGTTGGTTTGGCTTTTAAGACCAAGAGTTCACTTTCTCACCAGTTTTCGTAAATAAAGCTGTGATTGCTCTGAGGGGAGCTGAGAGAGAGGGGTGCTGACGCCCTGGCCTTGCTGGCACAGACAGGAGCCTCGTGACCACCTTCCTAAGGTAGCCGGCATTCTTCATCCCAGCCGCGGGTCAGTGCAGATTCCGGGACACACCAGCGCTCGGACCCAACCTCAAATCAATTCGTCGGCATTTCCGGGCGTGGGGTCCGTCCTGTTTGTATGTAACTTCCCAGGTGACACAGAGGGTTGAAAAGGTACCATGTCTGCTGCTCTGGTCCTGCCTCGGGGGCCCCGTGCATGGGGCCTGGAGTAGAACGTGTCAGTGATCCGGCCTCTGCCCACGTCTCTTTCCAGAGGTTCCGAGGCTCCGTTCCCCGGGGAGGACGATCTGGGCAGGCTCCGTGCCTTTCCCCAGAGGAGGCTGTGCCCCTTCCCCAGGCCTGCACCTGGTGTCTCAGAGCGGCCAGGGCGGTGCAGGTCCCTGGCACGGGGCCCGCGGGCGATGGCAGAGACTCCCCCGGGGGTGCAGCTCCTGGGCTGCCGTGCTTACAGCTAGCTCACCGCCAGCCTGTAGACATTTCTTAAAAGTTTGAGATTGCCCTGAAGTTCATTTTTACCTTTCACCTTGAAAGTATTTCAAAACCACAGAAAAGCTGTAAGAATACTACAAAGAATGACCCTTCACCCAGACACCCTATCCAAGTTTTGTCAGTTGTCTCCAAATGTCCTCGGTAGCAAAAGGATCCAGTCCAGGACCACACATTGCACCTGGCTGTCTTGTCTCTCCATCCCCCTCACCTGGATTAGTTCCTCGGCCATTCCGGTCATTTCATGACCTTGACAGTTTCAGAGATCACAGGCCATTCATCTCCTAGGATATCCCTCAATTTGGATGTGTATATTTCTTCATGATTAGACCCAGATTATGCGTTTTTGGTCAGAATGTCACAGAAGTGATGCTGAGTTCTTCACACTGTGTCTTGTTGGGTTTAACATGATATAGAAATGCCCCATCTTCGGTGGAGTTAATTTTGCTCACTCGATTAAAATGGAGTCCACCAGGTTTTGTCCACTGTAAAGTTACTTTTCTCCCTTTCACGATGAATAAGTATTTTGTGGGGAGATACTTCAAGATTATGTGAAAATCTCATTCTCCTTTCCACTCACATCCCTAGTTTGTCATTCACCGATTATGTTTTGCCAGAATTAAGTAGTATAATGAGGCACCCACTTGTGACCTTTCTAATTCAATCATTTCTTCTACATTTATTGATTGGACTTTTATTGTTAAAAAACAAAAGAGCTTTCTCTTCTCACTTATTTATTCATTTATTTGTTTATATCAGTGTGGACTCATGGATTCCTATTTTAAGTAACAGATTGTAATCCATTGCTGTCATTATTTATGTTGATGATCAAACTTTCTTACATTTGACCAGTGGGAGGCCCTCCAGCCAGCATCTGTGTTCTCTTCACATGTTCCAGTTACTGGGAGTACCTCCTTACTTTCTGGCACAAGATGTTCTTGGATTATCTTATTCTTTTACCTTCCTTCCCAGCCATTCTCCAAGGAAACTTGGATCCTTTCAGTGGAGAGTGGTATTTAGAAACCAAGATCTGGGCACTAGATGTGCTCCTTGCTCCTAGAGTGTCATTGCTCCCAGGCCCTCTCAGTGCACAGAGCTAGGAGACACACGTGCTCGCGTGCATGCGGGTCTGCATCCAGGTCTGTCTGTATATCTGTCTGCATACACTGAGAAGCATTAGTTGACACCAGCACCTCCAAATACAATTCAGTACCATCCATTTACTCAGGCTACCCCCTTTCCACATTTATACTAGCCCTACTTTGCTCCCAGTATCCTCATTCTGTTTACTTACTTGCTGAATCCCCCATATGTGGCCAGTCCTTTGAGCTGAGTAGACACCTTTGCACAGGTCCTGACTAAGCTCCTTTGCCTTGAGCTTCTGGAAGGAAGGATGAAGGCTGCCCTAAAACTTTTAAATTGCAAACTTAAGTTATCAAAATCTAAAGTTAATCATTATCTCTATCTTCCTCCCAGTGGTACAGGATTCTAAAATTCCTTAATTCCAAGTCATGCTTGTTATTGTGTCCAGTATTCACTTCTGCCTTGTTTCCTATATCCTCAAAGGCTACAATGACAATTACTATCTTTTCTTATAGTCAGTGCTTGCTTAGATTTCATGACGAGTTTGGCTGCGGCTTCACTTCCCACTCTGTTGGCCTCCAGGCGTGGACCTTGCTTCCCCATGCGCCCAGCCATGCATCTGTTATGCGTCTGTTACACTCTGTCCAGCTCTGCTCTGGCTTTGGGGTCTGAGGCTTTTCGGGTTAGCTAGTCTGCCATATCTCCAGAACTGGAAGTCCCTTTAAAATAGTCTTTCTAAAATATTTTAACGTTAACTCAGCAAGTCTAAAAATTCTGGTAGTGGTGCAGACAGTTGGAACTTCAAAACCAAAAAGGTAATTTTTTCTCCTGAAACTCGTTATTTGAACCATTTGTGTTTCAATATTCCTGGAGAGTAAATGTTCATCTATAAAAAGCAGCTTAGTTCCAAACCCCAGGGGTGAGGGTTACAGACGTTTCCTGGCCAAGAGGAGACTAGAGGATGTGTCGAGCATTTCGTCACTCGGCGGGTAGGGGCCCGAGCCGATCCCGTGCCAGAGCTGACACGCACGCGGCCCCTGTAACGACTCCTCCTGCCACGTGGACGAGGTGCCCCTTTCCTCCATCCTCTGCCCTGACTCCACCGACAGACTGCTACCTGGTTTATGTTGTACTAATCCATTCTCTCGGTCAAACTCGCTGGAACTGGTTTTCAATCATATACTAAGTTATCCCAAGGAAATATCACGATGATGTGGCAAAGGTTAGCATGAATATCCATTCTGGGGCAAACGAATCCTGCTTTTATTTGTGAACAGTTCCTACTAACCTCGAAGGCGTATTACAGCAGGGTGTCCATTCAAAAATCAATGAATGGGCATCTCTTTAAAGGCCTTGAAAGGCACTTCATTGCTAGGCCAGTGTTCATTTATCTGCAGACTCAAGGCAGAACATACTCCGACCCGCCCCCATCATCTCCTAAAACACACGTGGCCCTGTCCAGGTAGAGAACAGACCTGTGGCCTCTAAGAGAGATCTTTCCTTGTGCCACCCTCCTGGCCTTCATTCACGTTCCATGCATCGCCCTCTGACTCACCCCCAGGAGGGGCCACGGACAAGGTCCCTGAGGACATGTGGTACGAAGAACGACACTGTCAGTGACACAGAGACAGCACAGGCTTTGGGGCCAGAAAGACCCGACCTTGAACCCCAGCTCTGCCCCTCCCATTCAGGTCCTTCAGCTGTAGAACAGGAATGATGGCACCTGTCCTGCAGGCTGCCGGAGCACTAGAACATTTGGTTATATGTATGTATCTAAGATGTGCATGGCTCTGCGTTCTGTAGGCACGAGGTACTTTACAAGTAAAATCTCCTCTGAGAAGCGCGTCAGCCCCTCAGGGCAGTGGGAGGCCATGTTCATGTCATGTCGTCCCCCAGGAAGCCTCAGTGCACCACCGCTACTTCTCTGAGGGTGTCATGGCACATTGCTGGTCCAGACAGGCTCCAACCTTCCTAGACTCAACACGATGGGGCCCTAGAGACCGTGAGTGGCATAGGTGACGTCTTCTGGAATATTCCACACCTAATTCCCTTCACATGGATGCAAGCCACGCCCAGGCAGGCACTCTGTGCTGCAGTGCGGTCGCTCACCCAGCGTCTCGCCCAAGAAGTGGTTGTGGCCTCCTGCCCCGTGCCTGGCCGCGGGCTGGGATCCTCGGGGGAGTGGCTCGGGGGCACCCAGGCCGGCAGGAAGTCGGCCGCTTAGCGATTAATCACGTAGAAAGTGGGGAGGTGATTATAGAGGTTTGCTCGGGGTGCTGGCGGACGCTGAGGAAGGGGGGACGGAGTCCTTCAGGTGGCCGTAGAGGCCCACGAAGGGGGTGACATCTGAGCCCCATCCCCAGGGACCTCGACAGTTAGCCAGGGCAGGGGACAGCTGAGTGGCCCCCGCGAGCGAGGATTGGGCTCCTGCCGAAACGTTCTGTGGCGGGACGGCGTTTGCTTTCCTCCCCTCTGAGCCACGTCTTTGCAGAAAAGTTTCCTTTGAATCCTGACCGTTTGTTGAAGTGCGCTGAGGAGGCTGTGTTCCTGCAGTTGTCGTCAGTGGATTATGGAATCAAAGACCCTCATCACTGGAGGGGCCCCTTGAAAGGCCCTGTGATAAGCTGATGCTCAGACGTGGGTTAAAATTTTAAATAGTGGCTTTTACGGGTATTTCTGGTTCCGTAATGCTTTGCTTAATTAGTGACCTTTGACTGTAGAGTGAGCAAAACCTCTCCTCCCACACTTTCATGGCGTGCCGTAAAGGGGGAGATCACACATGTGCCGTGTTTTCCTTCGCTCCTGCTTGCCGGCCCGGTGCATCTGGGAGCCCCGCCGTTCGCAGCTGTTGGCTGTGTCTAATAGCCAAGATAGCACCCGGGCTTCTCCAAAGGCTGCTCTGAGCAAGGTTTTCTGTAATGAAGATGCTGGTGGTAGCACTTGGGTGCAGATAAAACTGGTTCCATCCGAAAATGGAACGAAAAAAGAAAAAGCCCATTTAGTGCTTATTTGTGCATAATAGCAGCCATTTTCTTAACAGGCACTGTTTCAGGGAGTGTTATGGGCTAATAACACGCAGCGCGGGCTGCTGAGTGCTGGTCTCTAGGTAACTACAGAGCCGCGGAGGTGGCCGGCCAGTGCCCAGGAGCCGTGGGCGAGGCGCTCACAGATGCCCGAGGTGGCCCAGCAGTGTCTGCGGCGGTGGCGTTTGGAGACACACCTTCCGCGGAGAACGTGGGGTGCGGGGTGGAGTGACGCTCTGTCTCCCAAGTACACGTCCCCCCAAGGGACCGGATCAGGGGCTGAAGAGTGGAAGGCCGGGCCTTGCTTCCTTTTCTTTTTGCTGACGTGCTCCCCCGAGAGAAAGCTTTCGGGGTGTATGGGGCCCCGTGTTTCCCCATCAGCCCCTGGTCCAGGCCTCTCCCGGTAAATCTCTCCTGGCGCTGAGTTCTCGGGAAAACATGGTCCTGGCAGGTGTGTGTCCACTTCCTTTTGTCACGGTTGAGGCCCAGCCTGCTGGGGGTTCCGGGCTGGGAGCCCTTCCTGCCCCTCCGAGGCCTCATCTGCTCCATCCACGCCTGCACCTGCTCCCCACGTGCCGAGGGCCGGGGGGTTCCAGCCCTGAGCTGACCTCTGGGTGCCCCCGTCTCCCGCGCGGAGGGAAGAGGGCCTCACGGAAGAAACAGGGCACCGGAACCTCACGGCAAGTGAGGGAGAAGCCGACAGCCGCGGGCCTCCGGGGAAGCTCCGTTCACGACCCTCCTTTAGAATGAGGGCGGGAGGTGCCCACGTCGGGGGAGCAGCTCTCTGAAATGTTGCTCTCAGCGGTCCGCTTGGCTGTGTGTGCGTTCCCAGGGGTTTTTTCTCTTTAACAGTCCATGAAAATGTTAAATAGCGAGTTGGGAAACATCGAGGCTTAGGAAGATCGGAGGTTCCCCGGAATAAGGTACTCAGATGCCCGGCTCTGCCCGGGATCGTCCAGTGTTCTGTCCTCAGCTGGGCCCGGCTGTTCGCAGGATGGGACCCGCTGGGACCTGCGGGAAGTGCGTGGCCCCAGGAAGGCGGGGGAGGGACAGGCTGACCAGCGAAGACGGTGCCAGAGGGGAAACCGGGCACACCAGGGAGGAGCCGTCCTCAGCACGAGGCTGCCAAGGGCACAGGGGCGGGGACCTGGCACACAGAACGAGTCCTGCGGCCTCTCCTGGCCTCGCTCCCTGGGGAGGACGTTGCGAGAGGAACAACGCCTTGGGAGCCTCAGCGCCGGACTCACACTTATTAAGCACTTAATAAACACAGCACGTAATAAAAATATTGAAGTCAAGGCAAATGTCTGGACTCAAAGAGAGCTGCTTGCTCCGAGGAAGGACTGTCCTTGCACTGGGAGTGTTCCTGGGACAGGCCTGTGGAGACAGCGCAGGGTCCAGCCCCGGGAAATACTGTAGAGTCAAGCCGACCGCCAGGCCCGCCCCAGGCTGGGCCCGCCAAGGTCAGTGACCCGCTGGTGCTCAGGACACCAGCCCCAGGCTGGGCCCGCCAAGGTCAGCGACCTGCTGGTGCTCAGGACACCAGCCCCAGGCTGGGCCCGCCAAGGTCAGTGACCCCGCTGGTGCTCAGGACACCAGCCCCAGGCTGGGCCCGCCAAGGTCAGCGACCTGCTGGTGCTCAGGACAGGAGGTGCTGGGGTTCCATGCGGGTCTCCGGTCAGGACCAAGGTGGGCCGCGTCCCCGGTGGGGGCAGTGTGGGGGCAGCTCGGGAGGAGCAGCTCGTGCAGCCAGAAGCCAGCTGGGCGTCCAGCTGCTGGCGGGAGAGCTTAGTCACACGGAACCGAAACCATCCCGCAGCCAGCCGTCCCTGGTCCCCTTTCCCAGTAGAGACTTTTCCATCCTTTGTTTATGTATCTTCTACCTCTGACGGTGTGCTCCGTCTCTGGCAGGGTCGCAGGCCAGGTGCTTTTTATCTCATCACTTCGAGGTCTGGAGTTGGGGATTTCTGATTGCTAATTATCTCTCCTCCTTCCCTCATTATGGGTGGATATTAGGGCTGTTTGTGGCCCTTTTAGTAAGTGTCTGTCAGCATTTCAATTGTAATAAGCCTTGACTGTGGTTGAATTTCTTTTTCATAATAGGAAGAAAAAGAGTGACATTTTTTCTGAACAGTCTGTCACGGATGCATAAGAGGGCTGTCACTTCTCTGATGGCTCCTTCAGCAATGGCCCAGCCATCTGGGTAAATCTGCCGAGACGGGCTTCAGCTCTGTTCTGGTGTAATGCCTCTGCCTGAGCGCTTAGGTACTGAGGGGATAGGTGACAGTGAAATATACACCTGGATATTTCAAAATGTTTATTGTTTGCTTGATTGTCCATAATAACACCCTTACAATGACTTTTCTCTTTTATTTCTCAACTTGCATAGGAAATCTGTACAAGATGAACTGTTTGAAGTGGCTTTTTTGTTCATTAGTCTGTCAGATCCTTTTAGGTTCTATTATGGGACTTTTAAAAATAACACAGAAGAAAATACTGCAGAAGAAAATACTGCAGTGTAAGTGACAACTCAAGTACAACCGAGGGACGCATTTTACTACAAATGTCATTTTCAAGAAATAGAGGTCAATGCACATATAAATCACAACTGTCAAAGTAAATTAAATTTTACGAGAGTAATATTTTCCTGTTCTTTTTGAGGACCGCTCAAATTCTTCCATCCTAATTCTCTTGTTGGAATTTTAGATTTGCCTGTATGTTTCATTTTTCCAGTCATTAGGTTTTATACTTGTTTCATTTAGTCATACATTCATCCAGCAAACATTTATTAAGCATCTACTGTCGTATAGGTTTCAGGATTCATGGTACATACTAGATTACAAAGATGGAAAACTTTTAGTCCCCACCTCCAGAAACTCACAATTTGGGGGGAAATGTGGGAGGAACGATTGAGATGTAATGTAATAATCAATAAAAATGAGACTTGTGAGAATTGTTATAAAAGGTGTTGCTAAGACAGTATCAGAAAGAAAATGGGTAACAGAATAGGGTAATCAAGGAGGGCTCCATGTAGGAGGTGAACTTTAAGTTGGGCCTTGAAGGCTGCATAGTATTTTGATGGGGAGCAGGACATTCCAAGCAGAGAGAATAGCAGAGTGAAAGGCATGGCACCTGCTGTTTTAAAATGTGAATTTCATTTCTATTCAGGTAGAGTGAGGCCAATGGATCAGGAGACAACTCCCTGAAAAGATCATTTATTACTCACAGATCCCGAGAGGAGGGAGCACATGATGCCAGGCAGGGCCACACAAGGAAGCACCAGGGTCTTCCAGGAGGCAGAGGGGGGCAGTGTGGACCAGAGACTTCACTGCAGTTTCCGTGGAAGGAGTGGACAAGGCAAGGTGGTCAGGCTGAGGACTGGCTAGTCTGGATCATTCCAGCAGGCTGTGGGGCACAGGGCCCTTCCCTGGTTGTCTGGTACCTGCTCTGGGTGATGAGGGCAGGGAGACAGTGGTCCGGAGTGTGGGAGCCCCATGGAGGAAGGGGTGGGGTGAGGGCTCTGGGTTGGTTGGTTTGCATTGGAAAAGTGTGCTCATGGGTGAGTTGTTTGCTATCTCTAGGACCCGGCTGCCCTGGGAGGGAGGGGGGGCAGTCCCAGCGGGGTCAGCCAGGCCCCGGATGTCAGGGCACGAAATACAGAAGCTAGAACTGTGGTTGATACAGGCGTGGTGAGGGCTGAGCAGCTGCGTGGCCGGGCCACGTGTGAGCAGGTGGTGATGGGAGCCGAGACCGGAGGGGAGGCAGGAGCCGGTGTGAGCAGCCTGCAGCGCCTTTACTAAGGGTGGAGTTTGTTTCTGTCTGAAAACGTCAGCGAGAACCTGCATCTCCTGGTCTCCGAGCATGTGCCAGGGTGTCTCGGCACTCCCCACGCTTCACCCCAGCACAGTCTCCCGACGGGCCTTCACTTCGAGCCCCAAGGCCAGGTCCCCGCATCACGCGAGCATGTGTCGGGCCGGTTCTGGTGTTCCAGTCCCTTTCCCGACCCTCCACGCACACCCCACTCCGTGAGTGATGGGGCCCAATCCTCGCCGGCACTGCAGGATCTTAGAAAGTGGCACGAAATCCCGCCACGGGGTGCAGGAAGGCGTGGGCAGTCCTGTTTGTCCTTGAGAGGGTTCGTGTCTGACGGGAGAGAAGGGACAGACACAAATGCAGTCCCCCCGACACTTGTGACAGACACGGAGGAGGCCAGCTTCGCTTTCGAGGTGAGCAGGGGCTGGGGGTCTGGGGTCCCGTGGTAGGACTGGGAGATCGCGGCTGGAGGGCGGGCAGGGTGCCGAGACCGGCCCCGAGCCGCCGGTGTCGTGGAGCAGCTCTTGGGTGCGGGGCTTGGGCCAGGCACAGTGGGCCCACAGACTCGAGGAAGGCAGGCCCCCAGGGGCCCCCAGTGCAGGGACAGTCGTGCGTCCACAGGTGGCTTCCAGGAGAAGCCTCTTCTTGGGTGGGGGAGGACTTTATGGAAAAACTGGTTCCTAGAAGGATATTTCAGGGGGGATGTGAATAAGGTGGCAAAAACCCAGGCGCGCGTCGGGGGAGGTAAGACTGGGGGGTCGGCCTCGAGTCTGCGGACAGTGAGGGCCGTTCAGTGGAGCCTGGGCCGGCGGGTAAAGCCGTGTGCCATCTGAACTGGATGATGACCCGGTCTCTCACTTATGGCCGCAGCAGGTGAGGCCCAGAAATTCCAGAGGCCTGTGTGTTGTGGGCATGGTGGGCTGGGCTGTGTAGGGTGACCGATGGGGAAGGGAGTCCTTCCTGAGGTCCACAGCCGGGGGCTCCATTTGACCTGTGACTTTCTAGCTGCTCATCAGGGAAGCGGACTCGCTAGGCCGGCGGCCACGACTGGACCCGAGGGCAGGCTAGCCGACAGCCCTGAACCTTTGGTCTGTTTTAAGGAAGAGAGGCTTTTCCAAGAGGTGTCATTCTTTTCTTTTAAGTCACTGAGCTTGACTATCCAGATAGTTCAAGCGACCGGTCAGGAGCTTCTAAACTGGGGTCCCGTCAGTGAAATCAAGGGAAGGTAGAGAGGCCGAGGGGCCTCCCAGCATCGGGCAGGGGGAGGGAGGGGGAGCGGGCGTCGGGGGTGAGGCCCTGGCTCAGGGGCTGGAAGCAGGAACGTCCTGCCGGCGGTCAGGAGGCACCAAGGCCGCGCCGGGGTCTGAGACGTCCTCATGGAGGGGCCCCAAATGCCAGGAGGAAGGAGAACACTGTCGAGGGGAGAAAGGAGGGGCCGGGACAGACCCGGGAGAGACGTCGTTTAGGGGTCACTGCGGGCAAAGGAGGAAGCAGAGGACAGGTGGCTGGAAAGCCAGAGGGGACCAGGAGTACCCAGGGTCACAGACCCAGGAGAGCAGCATATGAGATCAAGGGAGACCAAATGGTCATTTCACATCCTCCTGCTTCTGAAGATAAGAAGAGTGTTAAATAGTTAAAAAGTAAATGAATAAGCAACTGGCAAGGTGCTGAGGAGGAGCGGGGAGGGCGGGGATCCGGCTTCCCGCTGTTCCGGAGCAGGAAACCTCCTCACGAGCTGACGCCAGTCAGTGCCAGGGGCGCCCCGCCCCGCCGGCTCATGAGGGTCGCAGGCTGTCCGGACCCTTCGGGAACTGGCCCCCAGCCCTGTCCACCCTGAGTCCCCTCGTGGCCCCATGTGTCCGGGGCTCCCTGGGAGGCTGCACCGGCTCAGGCGAGGGGACACGGCTCGGAACCCGAGGGGACACGGCTCGGAACCCGAGGGGACACGGCTCGGAACCCGAGGGGACACGGCTCGGAACCCGAGGGGACTCGGGAGCCGTGCGGGTTGCTCGGCAGGCGGGTTTCCTGCTGACACCAGGGTTTGGCAGGTTTCCGTAGGGTGGATTCTCGGAGCATCTTTTCCCCCCTCCTTAGCTCTGGATGAAAGGCGAGCTGCTGCCTCCCGCCCTCCCCGGCCTGCTGCACCTCTCCCTGCGCAGCTGCGGGGCCGCACGCTTCCTCTCCGCTTGCAGTTACCTTGTGCACGAGGCTAACGCCTGGCCTCCGGCTGCTGAGCTCAGCGTGGCAACGGCGGCCGTGGCAACTCGGGCCCTGATGGAGAAACCACTTGGCAAGGCTGGCGGGGTCTGGGACCCCAGGAATTAAAGGAGCAGGCGTGTCCGAAGGCGCCAAGTGCAGGCCGGCCGTGGGAGCAGCGGCCCAGAGCCCTGCCGTGGAGGTGGGCAGGGGGCAGCCTCCCCTGGGCTTGAGCAGAGGACAGCGGGCTCCCCGGCGGGTCCTAATGACCACCCCCCGCTGAGTGACATTTGAAATGTGTGGCATTTCTGCTCTTGTAGTAAGTATTGTGAAGTGCTGTTGGTTAGCTTTAAAAGAAAGAGAAGGAAAAAAATGTGTTAAAATCCCAGCCTCCCCACGGAGCTCTGGTTTGTTTTATCTTTAAAGAATCCTGCCACGCTCTCTGCCCAGCGCATCGTTAGGGAGCGGCCGCTTGCTTCTAGAAAGTCCGTCGTGGTGATGGTCTTGAAATCCAACCAGAGAGCCCCGAGGAGCCCAGCAGGGATCAGAGGACTCCTCTTCCTCACTGAGAAGGATCCTGTCTCTTCAGATCCAAATGTAAACCTTTTATTACAGAAATGTGACCCCGCCGCCGCCGAGGTCTAGGACTACAGTCGTGTTTTCAGTAGTGATTTGTTTCTGGACCTCAGCGCCAGGCAGCCCGTTTGCAATACTGCCTTGGAAGTCACACACGTGTTTGTCTGTGTGTTCATTCGTGTATTAAACCAACGGGTCGGGCCCCGAGTCTGGGCTGGACCCTGGGGGAGGTGCTGGGGCTTCAGTGGCGAGTCAGACCCTGAACCCACCTCGGGGGCTCGTGGGACAAGTGACAGCAAGCGTGGAAGACGCCTCGGGAGGAGGCGGAAGACACACCGCGTGCCCTGTGGCGGGACGCGGGCAGGGTGGGTCGCGTGGTAAGCACGTAGGTTTGGGGGCCAGGGGGTCTCTGCTGCAGCTTCGCGACTGCACTGTGAGAGCATGAATGTGGGGCCGGCCGTACACAAACCGGTGAGCGAGGCCGTGTGCCAGTGAAACTTTATTTACGAAGCAGGAGGTGGGCCGGGTTCGGCCCGCGGGCCGGAGGTTGCAGGCGCCAGCCAGAGCTAGAGCCTTGCTGAATAAGTCTGCCTAAGGCTCCTCTGCCTTAAGGAGTCTGACTGACTGTGTTTGACTTACTGTTAGGATTTGGCCCAGACCCTGTAAAGTGAGGCGCAAGCCTGTAGAAGCCGCAGACCCACAGGTTGCCGCTGTGCTGCCCTTCTAACCGGTTTCATGTCTCGTGTCGCTGTCTCCTTGCGGCCTCCTTCCTTGCGCTGACTCAGACTCCGCCTCGGGTGCTCTCTTCTGAACCACCTTCACACCTGCTGGTTCCCTCGTCCGTGAGCAACGTAAATCTTCGACACGCGCTGTGTGTTTGCGTGAGAACTGGGCGTGATCAGCCCTGCACTGGGGCACGTGGAAGGTGCCGGCACAGCACAGAACTAGAACATCGCCTTCTGGCGGCTGGGGTGGGGAGGTGGGATCGTGGGGGGCGAGGGGGTCCCGTTCATGGAGGCTCCCCAAGGGCCTGGTGCTGCCCAGACCCGAAGGAGCTTGCCGGCTGCGTGGAGAAGGAGTAGAGGCCTGGGTGTGTTTTGCTGAGGTTCGGGCGTCTGGGACAATATGATGCCATGAGGTCCTGACAGCTGGGCCCGCAGGGAGAGTGGCAGGTGGGGTCCGCGGAGCCGTGTGGCACCTACCTGAGCCCCCAGAATGTGGCCTCCCTTCAAATCCAGGCCTTTTAAAAAGGAGCCAGAGCACTGCTGGGGGCGGGGGTTGTGACCTCGGGTGTCCCCGCCCTACACTTGTAGGTTACACTCATCAGAGCAAAAGCCCCACAGCCAACCCGCAGCCCCTTCTGTGGGGTCCCGCGCTGAGGACGCGGAGAGCTGGCCCCCTCGGTGCAGGGCCCTGGCCTCGGGCCGCATCCTCCCGATGCCACTTCAACGGCTCGCTGCTTTGCTGACTCCCGGGCTCATTAGCCGCTCGGACCTCCTGCCATATGTTTTTGGCTGGTCATCCCATATTTTATTTTGATGCTTTCTAACCGAGGTGAAATCCTGATAAACATAAAGTGAACCGTGTTAGCGTGTACGGTTCACGAGTTGGCGCCTCTGCAACATGCACCCACCACCTCCGTCTAGTTCTGAAACCTTTCCCGGGCTCCCCCCACCCCCCGTGCCCGTCAGGCTGCCACTCCCCTTCCCCACCTCCCCCAGCCCCTGGCGCCCACCAGTCTGCATTCTGTGTCTATGGGTTTACCTATTCTGCATATTTCATGAAATGGAATCATACAATACGTGGCCTTTGGGGTCTGGCCTCTCTCTCAGCACCACGCTTTCGAGGCCCGCCCACGCTGTAGCGGGTGTCAGTGCCCCCCTCCTTTCCTGGGCTGAGTAGTGCCACCCTGTGTCTGCACCGCGGTTTGCTTCTCCATCATCCCTTGATGGGCACTCGTGCTGCTTCTTCCCTTGGCTGCTGTGAGCAGAGCGGCCGTGAACGTGTGTGTCCAAGGACTTGTGAGAGAACCAGTTTGCACTTCTTCTGGGTGGAGACGCAGCAGTGAAGCTGCTGGGTCATGTGGTGATTCTAGGTTTTTGAGGAGCTGCCAAGCCATTTTCCCGTGTTTAGTCAAGGGTATTTGGAGTTTTGCGTTCAGTTTCTTGGGGACTCATGCCTTCCGGCCCCGTGTTTGCCATCCCCCTCTCATCCTCCGTGTCCGTTTCTCCGGTTTACCAAGGTCGTTTGAATTCTCGCGCCGCCCTCCCATGACCACCTGCCAGCCTGCCTGGGACAGGGATGCAGGGACCTGCCGAGGACTCAGAGGCTTCCCGGGCTGGTGGTGACTCGCGTCCCCCGTTGTTCTCTCGCTGGGACAGGCCCCGGGGCTCTGCAAGGCGGCGTGAGTGGGACGGAGAGGCTGGGGCAGGCAGAATTAGAAGCTGCCTCAGGAGGTGGCGAGAATCACGAGAGGTGTGGCTCGGGGGCAGGCTGGGTGGTCCTGGAAGGGTCAGAGCCACGTGAAAATACCTCCAGGGCAGCCGACTGGACGGGAAGTTCACGGAGGGGAATGAAATCAGCAGGAGGCGGATCACTGGGCAGGACCAGAGAGCAGGCAGGGCGCCCCACGTGGAAGGGGGTCAGCCGTGCCCCGAGGCGGGTCTTTACCACCTCAGCTGGTTCCCAGGGCAGCGGCGAGTCCCCTGCGGAAGGGCCTCTAGTGTCCCGGCCAGCGGCGGTGTCTTCGGTGTGTGTTTGGGCAGAAGGCCAGCGGCGGTGTCTTTGGTGCGTGTTTGGGCAGAAGGGGTCAGGGTGGGGGCAGGAGAGGTGGAGCCCCCTGCTCGGCCGCAGTGGAAACGGCTCTGAACCCTCCGTGAGGACACCCGGCCACCCAGGTCCCGTGGGGTCCTGGGCAGGTCTTCTCTGACGAGTTATCCCCTCAGCAGGAATGAAGGCCCCGATGGCCAGGTCCTCTCCTGCACCCGCGGTCTCAGAGCGCTCGGGCAGTTGTGCCCAGGTCCTGACTGTGAGCTGGTGACTGAAACCCCCCAGACGCAGTGGCAGGGACAGAGGAGCCCACGTCTCCGAGGCACACGTTGGGGGTGTGCACACACAGGACTCAACTCGCCCCACTCGTGGGGGACACTGGGCGGCCGCACGTACATGAACGGCAGCCTCCGCCCTGTGTCGTCCAGCCGGTCCCAAGACCTCCCTTCCCCAGGTTGGAGCCATCGGCGACGAGGAGGAGTGGGTCACCCTCTACGAGGAGGAGAATGAGCCTGACGCCCAGACGCTGGAGATCCCGAACCTCACGCCCTACACTCATTACAGGTGAGAGCGGCAGGCCATGAACCCCACATGAGGAAGGGGGCGCCCCCCACAGGTGGCCCCTGTCTGCGGTAGTGAAACCTAGCTGCATGAGGGTAAGCGAGACACTTCCAGGTGACCATAACAGTAAATTGAACCTTTCAGGGCACGAGACAAGGTCGAGTGTTATTCCAGGGAGATGGTACCCGATGCGAGGTCAGCCACGTCCCTGCCACCAATGTCGCTGGCCAGGCAGCCGGCAGCATGGCTGGCATATTAGGCTTAGTAGCTAAGACCCACATGGTTGGAGATGTGGTGCTTTTCTTTACAAAACTCCACGACCTCTGTGTACACAAAGCAGACGTCCTCAGAATACCCTTCTGCCTCCCCCTCCCCGCCCAGGACTAGCACAAATCAAGCACTTAATGTGCCGTTTAACCTTTGCTTCTTGATCCTGAAACGTCTCCAGGCAGTAAATCCTTGGCCTAAACAAAGAGTAGGGTGATCATGGGCTCTTAGAGACATCGTGACTTCCCATAAGGTCACTGAAGGAGGTGGAATTTCCAGTCATCACCAGATGCTGAGTTTGATAAAGTCACTGTTCTGCCAGGATGGATACATTGCGTAAGATCGGGGAACAAAAGACTAAGAATGACTAATTCAGGGAGTAAAAGGTGAAATTACATCTTTGCAAAGAACACTTTCTCAGTACAATACCAAACTTAGGGTTTTTTTAAAAAAACCTAATGAGAGATGCTGTTTAACTTATATTCATTTTAACATCCTTCCTAAGATTAGAGCAGATGAATCAAGATACACTTGTTTTTAGAGAAAAACATTCAGCATAAAATGACCTGTTGGGATGCAAGACTTGCCATATGAAATTAGTATAAGCTGTATAGTTATTTCAAAGATCAGAAAGTATGATTAGAGATCAGTATCCCTGTCTTAAAATCACATAAATTTAGGAAGCCCCCATAATTAATATGTGTGTCTACTTAGGGTATTTTTCTGGTGTATAAGTTCAATTCACATAGTTGTACATATTAATAAAGAAGAGATAAAAACTGAGAACATTAACATCGACTTTAAAGAACATCTAGTTCCACCCTGATTTTATAGATAAGGAAAAAGGCAAGTCAACGATGGGGTGAGAGTCGCAGGGTGTGGATTCTGGGGCCGTTGCTCCTCTCCTGAACCAACAGAGAATGGGTTGCAGGGCACCCTTGGTCATGAAGAGACGCTGGAATTTCAAAGCTGTCACCCGGTAGCGACATTCTGACATTCCACTTCCGTTAAAGAGCTACTTGAGCTCTAATCCCCTGGTCTCGCCCTAAACTTGAACCAGCCAAGGGCATCTGATGGCACAGATCCTGGCCACGTAACCCATCCAGTCATGCTTCCCTTGGAACGGGAAATTGCTGAGTTGCGGTGCATTTACCATTCTGTGGAGGCTTTTAGGGAAAGAGGCCATATATGTAATTCACATTTTTAATGAAACCAGGTGGAAAGAGCGCGGCCTTGAGCAATGGCCTCTGTGACACGGGCAGACACATATCTGCCCCCGCCCACCCCATACACCTGGAAGTTGTGGGCAGGTTTCCATCCTTCCACATAACCTCTTGTGCAGAGTAACTCCGGTCGTCGGCTTTGCTTCCAGGTTCCGAATGAGGCAGGAGAACGTCGTCGGTGCCAGCCCCTTCAGTCAGTCCTCCCGGGTCATCCAGACCCTGCAGGCCCCCCCGGACGTGGCCCCCACCAGCGTCACCGTCCGAACCGCAAGCGAGACCAGCCTGCGGCTCCGCTGGGTGGTGAGTTGGGAGGCGGGGGGCCTGCGTGGGAGCCCAGAGCTTAGTCATTTCCTACTCTTGCCTTGTCCTGGTCAAAACTAATCTCATCATTAAACCAGGAAGTATTGCATTTTACAGTCGGTGTTGGATCTCAGACCAGCCCCGGCTGTCTTATTAATTAGTAGCATGACTCACTGGCTTCTTGGAACTGAGGAATATTCTTTGGGGAGGAAAGCTGATGGCCCTACAGGCTGAACCTGTTAAGTCCTTAAGCCAGGATGACACGGAACCAATACTCAGTGTTTGTAAGAGAGCCAGGTTGATATTGAATCAGAACATTTCCCCACAAAATTAAGCTGAAATGTATTAAAAGAAATTATGTACAGCCAAAGTTACTGACAGGACTCCATTTAATTAACAGAAGAAAAGTTCCAGGGGAAAGTAGAATAAAGGTCCTAAGACTATTCACCCCAGAATATCTTTTCCGTGGACTTGGCCCCCTAAGACAGGCCCGTGCATGGGGACCCTCGCGGGGGGCGGCTCCGAGACCTTGGCTCACCACGGACTGTTGTCCACTTCCAGCCGCTGCCCGACTCACAGTACAATGGGAACCCCGAGTCCGTGGGCTACAGAGTTACGTGCTGGCGCCCCGACCTCCCGTCCACTGTGCTGGCCCAAGTCATCAGCGACCGGCTGGAGAGGGAGCTCACGGTCGAGGGGCTGGAGGAATGGACAGAGTACGAGCTGCAGATGCAGGCCTTCAACGCCATCGGGGCCGGGCCCTGGAGCGAGGCTGTGCGGGGCCGGACACGGGAGTCAGGTGAGACGAGGGCTGGCTGGGCCCTCCCCGTGTCTCCCTGGAGACCGAGCTGAGCGTCCGCAGTGTCACTGGCATCTCGCTGGTCGACCCCCACTCCCCTGATATGTCTGTGTTGACACTTTCCTGAGTAATTAGGTCCAACTGCATTAGAGCCCATGACATTGCTTTGAAATTGATGATGAATTCTACCAGGGGCTAGACTCGCATTATTATCTTTTTAATTAAGGGTAATTCTCACCACCAATGATGAAAAGTAGGAGTGTACAGAGACTCTAAGGAGATCTTTATAATGAAAGGTGTTCGGGACCTCCTCCTGATAAAGTCATGCGTGTGATGTGTTGAATCTCCCCTGCGCTAGAAAATAGACCCTCAAAAGTTCGATTGCTTTAGCACAATGGTAGTTTATTTCTCATTACAGCCTAAGATGGGTGTTCTTGTTGTTGGGTGGCTCTCATCCATGAGGTGATTCAAGGACCCAGGCTCTGCTGTCCTGTAAATTAACCACCATCTGCATGCAGCTGCCAGAGGGGAAGAATGAGCAAAGGGTGGGCGCACCTGTGTCTTAACACCTGACCAGAAATGGCACACATCCTCTGCTCACATCCGCCGGGCTCAGGGTACCGCTCATGGTCAGGAAGGAAAGGAAAACTTTCAGTGGTCTCTCTACAGAATGCTCATCTTCTAGGCTTTGTGGTCAACAGTGGTTTGCAGGACCCTTACTGGCCTGGTTCGAGTTTGTAGAAACACAGAAAAGAGTGTTGCTAACACTCTTTAAGGACGCACAGGCCAGCTCTTTCCACTAGTCTGAAATAGTGAGGTTTTCTCCTGAAAAGGAAGAACGTCTCTGCTCCTCTCACCATCCCCTTACCCCGTGACGCTCTCCCAGTGTTTGATGTATCCGGTGGGGGGGAGGGGCAGGGGGGGCACTGTTCAATACCTTCCTGACCTCTGCCCAACGAGGGGTGAGAAGAAGGTAGAAAGTCTGAGACGGTGAACTAGGTCCATCGTGACTTAGCTGTTTCCCCGGAGGCTTCCTGAGCCCAGGGCGTGTCCTGTCTTCTCAAGGCTCCACAGGTACAAAAGTTGAGAGGTCACCCTGGAAGCCCGTGTGGGACGGGAGGGCAGCCAGAGGAAGCCAGCTCCTCCCAGCAGCTGTTTCCACGCTGGACACCTCAAAATGTAATAAGTACATTTAAAATTATTAAAGACTTTCAGTAGGAAGATGAATAAGTTCTGAGTAACCTTATGTACAGCATAGTGATTATAGAAAGTTGTTAAGAACTGAATCACTGTGTTGTACAACTGGAACCAGTATAATACTGTATGTCAGTTATAATTCAAAAAAAAAAAGAGAGAGAGAGAGTCACTAAGAGAGTAGATCTTAAACACTGTCACCACAAAAAAGAAAAATAAACAGTAATTATGTGACCTAATGGAGGCATTAGCAAATGCTATGGTGGCAATCATCTTGCAGTATATGAGATTAAAATGTGCAACATATTGTATGTTGTACACCTCAGTCTTACACAATGTTATATACAAATCATATCTCAATAAAACTGGAAATAAATATTAAAGTCTTTAATTATTAAAGGAAAGCATGAAAACTTTAAATAGAGATTAAAATACCATTTTAAACAGTTTTTTTTTTTTTAGGAAAAACAAATAAAACACAGTCATTGAATAAACCACTCTGACTGAGGTAAAAAGTAAGTTAGACACTGATAAAGAGGGAATTACCAAACTGGAAGCTGGAAATGAGTAAAAAAAAAATTCAAAATACAGTGCAAAGACATCAAGATTGAAAGTATGATAGAGAGGCTAAAAGACATAAAGAATAGAATGAGAGGGTCCAACATACATTTAATAAGACTCAGAAGAGAAAGGGGAAGGAAATGAGAGGGAGGAAGTATGTGGAGATTATGGCTGAGAAATTCCAGAACTGATATAAGACATTATGTATCAGACTGAAGACATGAATCCTGAACAGAATAAATAAAAATAAATCTGCACCAAAATGCACTGCACTACAGCTGCAAATACAAAAGCCAAAGAGCAATCTTAAAAACATCTGGAGCAAAGGCATCTTACCTACGAAGACCATTTGAAGCCAACTTCTCAAGAACAAGAGAGGCCAGAGGACAATGGAATCATAATCTTGAAGGAGCTGAAAGAAAATAACTGTCAACCTCAAATTGTACACCTAGCTACACTTTTCAAGGATATTGTTCAGAAAACAACAAACTAAATGTTATGTAAAGATGAAGAAAGTGTCATTAAAAACAGAAAATAATATTTGGGGGTAAGTTTTCAAAGAACAAAGTAAACCAGTGGCAAAATTGCTGCACTGAGACTATATTTTTGTAAAAATCCTTCCAGCTGATGAACAGCCATCTTTACAGTGGTCAGAGGCCATCACTCTATGTGTGAGCTCACTCCAGTGTTTTCTTCTACCTCTGCTCTCCTCAGACAATCTTGGATCGTCTCTTACGCGGACTCTGAAAAGACTTTGCTGAGCAGTGTCGTGGTCTGAGGTATAGATTTTGTGTCTGGAAAAGCACTGTGGGCTCGCTTTTGTCTCGGTTGGCGAATGTGTGTACGTGTGGCCGGAAGAGGGCCGTGTGCAGAGGCCAGCGGAGCTGACGGTGGCCGTGCTCATAGTTCACTTGCTGAGAAAGCCTCCGATCTCGCGTGAGAATTGTTCCTACAGCTTACACTTGGCTTTGCCAGCTATCCCGTTCTTTCTTCTTTTGAGGGTTATGGCTTGCAGAAAATTATCTTTCGTTTTCAACTGAATGTTTGTTCAGTGAGAAATTTTGGTTCAACACATATCTCTTGGAGAAGAAGAGAACAGTTTTGGTTCAGCAGGTGTTTCCATTACAACTTGATAATAGGGTTATTGATCTTCATTTCAAGATATGGGTGGTTCAGATTTCAGGTATTTTTAATACCAGAAGAGTGGGCTCCTTGGGACCCCTCATGGGCTGTTCTCTCCTCTAGGGAAACTGGTGCTGTCATGTTGGCCCCTCCATCTGGGGCTGGTCCTGGAGGGGTTCAGTACCCCCACCTCCAAATGGAGCTTGCAGAACCTTCTGCTGCAGGAAGCTTCTCACCTCTGACCCACAAGCCCCTCCCAGCTGTGGCAGCTTTGATGTCATGTCTTCCCTGGTGCTGCCGAGGTTGGACAGGTGGCCTCCCCAACAGAGAAATCAGCCCCTTCAGCGGACTGGTCCTGCCGATCACCGCTCAGCATTTGGCAAAGAGCATGAAGGGGCTACACGGGCCCACTGGCGGAGTGCTGCCACCACCGCTGATGGGGACGGGGAGGGGTCGGAGAGAGCTGGGGAGGAGAGGAGAACTGCAGACCCACCTCTGGAACCCAGCATCACCTCAGTGAAGATAGCCGTCCATCGGTGCTTAGAAACAGCACGGTGCGCAGACGTGCTGAAAGCCAGCGATGGAGGCACCGAGCAGAACATCTTGAACCACATTTAAATGAGGTTTCCCGTTTTGAAATGCGATCGAGCTGGTTTCATGACACCTTATGATATATTATGATATATTATAAGGGTAAATGAGGCCCTAAAAATCAAAGAGACTATGTGAGGAGTAGCTGTGAGCTGAGGAGTGAGAAACCCTGTAGAGGAGAGAGAACAACTGAAGGAAAAACGCATTTTAAATGGTATTGTTTTTAATGAAAGGGGAGATTCTAGGACGGTCTCAAAACTCAAGATTTCAGGTTGGGAAAGAAGTTGAATCTCCTTCAAGTTAGGTAATGAATAAGATTTTTTTTTCAAATCTTAAAAACATGAATACTTTGTAATTAGATGGCAGAGTTTATCCTGGTGGGACTCGAATCAGCTGAAATGTTCATCCTGAACACTGCGATTTTCTCTGCCTGTCTTCTCGTTAGGAAACCAGCTGTGTTCTAGGCTCCAGGGCTGAGTTGCTGTGATCACGGGGTTGCCCTCATTCTCTGGAGATGTGGATGGCCTGCCAGTAAATGGATGCACATGTCACTGCATCTTAGAAAATCAGCTATTATTTGTAGATCTACAGTGAGAATTGGGCACTTACGGTTTCAAAGATTAACCCAAAGGAAACAGTTAAGGATTGAGAGGTTGACCATTTGTGTTGCTATGACAATGGCTTCTCTCTTCACAGACAGGGACAGGAGTTTAGAACATAGCACTAGCATCTTGGGCATAGAGTATATTTTCTGCTCTCACCTGATTCTAAATAAAGTCAGAAAACGAAGTCAGATAAATGGTAGGCTTACCTTCTCTTTGAATGATAATGACTCCTTTAATTCACAGTTGATTCCAGGTGCCAGCTTATCACTCGATTTTTTATAAAATAAGCATGGGTGTAAACAATGTCCTGGTAACTGCCTCGGAAGTTACGACACCCGGTGGGAGCCCCCAAGGCACAGAGAGCACAGGTGGCGCCATGGAAGCCACCGCCAGAGGCAGGGGGACACAGGGTGGCATGTGTGGCAGGCATGCTCCCCTTCAGGGGGCTGAGTTAACCGGAAACCATGAAGATTCTTTTCCTGTGACACTTATCTGCTCTAATAAATTAATATTATTTTGTTGAATGACTGAATAATGGAATGAATGACTCTCAACTGACATATTTGGGAAGAAAAAGTTTTTATCGACCCGGTGGGCTGACTGGCATCTTCTCCCTCCAGAAATGTCAGGAGGGCCCCTGTGCTTGGGACTAACAGGCAGCAACAGCGGCATCTCTGTTTTGTGGGCGCGTCGGCCAAGCCTGCACTGGCAGCCGGTCTGGTGCCTGAGCTCTGAGGACAGTCAGTCAGTGTAGCAAGTGGGCAAGGGGAGGGGGGCCACTGTCTCCTGGGCGTCAAGCCAGGGAAGTCACCCTCTCCTGGGGCTGGCAGCCCTCCCAGGACAGAGGTGGCCGAGCCCAGGTTCAGTGTCCCCCAGAAGCTCGCCCTGTGAGGTGGCGGCCTGTTGCTGGGCCTCCTCTTCTCTCCATCCCAGACCTGCCAGTTGTGGGAACGACCAGGTCAAGCTTGCAGACAACGGAGCAGCACCTCTTCCAGGCCCAGCATGAATCCTGGCATTTTTTCTTAAAGCCTGTGTTCATTTCCTGGGGCTGCGGTAACAAAGGACCCAAACTGGTGGCTTCAAACAACAGAAATATATTCTCTCGTAGCTCTGGAGGCCAGAAGATGGAGAGCGAGGTGTCAGCAGAGCCGTACTCCCCCTCTGGAGGGGCCGGGAGGGTCTGTCACAGCCAGCCCCCAGCTTCCAGAAGCTCCTGGGCTGTGGCAGCGCAAGCCCGGTCCTGCCAGGGGGTTCTCCCCACGTGCACATCTGTTTCTTCTCATACGGACACCAGTCCTATTGGATTAGGACCTACACTACCCCCGTGTGACCTCATGTTATTAATTACGTCTGCAACGACCCTGTTTCCAAATAAGGTCACGTTCTGGGTCGTGGGGTCAGGACTCCAGCACAGGAACTTGAGGGGACACAATTCAATCCATAACAAAGACCAAATCACTTCAGTGTAGGAACTCTAGGAATCATAGGTTGGGAGCACTGTCGTCGTGCAAACACACGTTACTTTCCGGATTCAGACTAACTGACTAACAAAGTCACCTTCACAGTGGCTGTGCCATGAGGAGGAAGTACTTATGCGTGAGTGAGCAAATGGATGGATGAGTGAATGGATGAGTGAGCAAATGGATGGATGAGTGAGCGAATGGATGGATGAGTGAGCAAGTGAATGAATCAGTGAGTGAACGAATGAATGAGTGAACCAGCCCACAGGGCGGTCCTGAGGGGTGACTGAGAAGATGCCAAAGCCCCATCATGTGTTATGTACCCATGAGATTCGTGAACTTGACGTGTTCTACTTTTTGACCGTGGAGGCTCTGGGGGGTGCTGAGAGCTGCCCTTTTCTTGGTGCCTGTTACCCCCACACAGGGATGTGCACTTGGTAAACCTCCCCTCCCCTGCCCTCCCCTCCCCTCCCCTCCCCTGCCCTCCCCTCCCCTCCCCTGCCCTCCCCTCCCCTCCCCTCCTCTGCCCTCCCCTCCCTTCCCCTCCCCTCCCCTCCCCTCCCCTGCCCTCCCCTCCCCTTGGTGCAGATCAGAACCTCACCTCCTCCCCTCTCCACCCACCTGCCCCCCACAAAGTGCCCCATTTAGAGATGTCAGTAAACAGGTGTCTGAAAGTGAGGATTTCCATCTAAGATGAAAGTCACAGTTCTCACAAGTTAATAGAAGAATCAGACGAAGCTTATTTTCTTGCTGGGTGGACTCAGGTAAAACTGAGCTCCTAAATACCCAGGATTTATGGAATTTGTTGCTAATATTAAAGAGATTTACATTTCTGTGCAGGTTTAATCTGATCACTGCAGGTTTAATCTGATCACTGCGAAATGTTCAGAATACATTGCTGTCTCAAGGACAACTTGATTATGTGGGTAAAAATTAGACCTTTATTTGTAGAAGCCTTTAGACTTTGGGTGCCAATCTATTTAACTCATTCTCTGCAGTTCCTTCAGCCGCCCCCGAAAATGTGTCAGCCGAGGCCGTCAGCTCCACCCAGATTTTACTGACGTGGGCTTCGGTGCCCGAACAGGACCAGAATGGGCTCATATTGGGCTACAAGGTATGTGCTCAGGTGACCTTCCTCTGCTCACGCTGTGAAGGTGCTGGCACCTGTCTCCCCAAACCCGTGAGCTCATGTTTTCCTGCCGATCTCCAGCTCTGGCCTGTTTCCTGATTCCACATCACTTGCCTCATCTACCTTCATCACGGCCTGGAGATGAGACATCAGTGTACCGTCTTCACGTGGGCCAAGACAAGGCACTGAAAGCTCCGAGCCTGTTTCCTCACTTGTAAAGTGGGAGGGATGATGGTAGCTCCCTCCCAAGGTTGGTGTGAGAAGTGGCTTATTCTGTAAAATGCTAAGGACGTATCATTAGATCCCTGCACGTGTGTCTGCACGTGTGTCATCAGCGGTGAGGGTTGGACACCTTCCAGCTTCTCTGGAAGACGTTTCTGGGTTTAGCCTTGTGTGTGTTTACCCAGACCCTTAAAAACCTACTCTGTTTTTGTTCCGTCCCCTCCCCCAAGAAGCAGGACAGATCTTCCTGGATTTGGCCACAAGGCCACGCTTGTCTTATGCGCTGCTGCCTTCTCCTCCCTGCTTTCCATCATTTAGATCCTATTCTCTGTTTCCGCCACCTGTTCTCATGCCCTCCCCCAACCCCGGCATTCTGATGGCTCCGTTCTGGCCCCCTTAGACATGGCGATCCCACTGAGTGGGTTCAGTGACCAGCACTCCACACCCCCCACCTGGACCCTGGAGAAAAGCGCTCGCCAAGCCCTTTTCAAAGTCCTCCCTGATGACCCCCTCTTTTACGGCTTTCTGGTCACTGATCTTAGGGACCAGTTCCGAGAGGGTGAGCTTAGGGAATAAGGAGGAACAGGCGGGCCGTGGAGGGGGCATCTCAGGGTGCCGTGTCTGCGGCGTGGGCAGTAAATAGCCCCGGGGCGGGGCCTCGGGTTCAGGGGGAGAGCACAGGTCTCCTGAGGCAGGAGCCTAATCTCCCAATAAGCCGGGCAAGCGAGTGGCTGCTGGCTGCTTGTACAGGAAGCAGAATGTCTCTGTGTTCCTAGCGAGCCCTGGTTCTAGTGGCTGCCGTTGGGCACCTGAAACCCTGTGAATTACAGCGGGGCGTCTGGCTCTCCCAGTCCGGCCGTGGCTGGGGTACATCTCCAGCTGCCTTCCAGTCTGGAGTCCGGTTGCTTCATCTCCATCTTTCCCCCAAAATGCCAGCGGATAGGAATTAGATCCCTAAGCCCTCAACACAGCTGCCCAGGGGGAGGACCCTCAGTTGCCTGGTCCTTGCCGCGTGGTCCTGAGACCCAGGCCCACCGAGGCCCCTCCTTGCTCACCGTCCTCCTGACCGCCCCCCTTGTGTGTCATGCTCAGATCCTGTTCCGCGCCAGAGATCTGGATCCTGAGCCCAGGAGCCACGTGGTCCGAGGGAACCACACGCAGTCCGCGCTCCTGGCCGGTCTGGGCAAGTTCGTGCTGTACGAGCTCCAGGTGCTGGCCTTCACCCGCATCGGGAACGGGGTCCCCAGCTCGCCCCCCATCCTGGAGCGGACCAAAGATGACGGTACGTCGATGGCTGCGCCTTTGCCCGTCTCCCAGGTTTGCTGTCGCCATCCAAACCCCTTGTATGGTTGTCATTTTTAACTTAATTTTCAAAACACTCTTTTTTCTTCGTCTCAGCACAAGAAAACAAAACAAAGTTGTTTTCTGGTCGCTGAGCGCTTCTATGGCCAGTTTCAGCCGGAGTGAATATTCACAGCCTGATTATCAGCCTGAGCACAATTTCATCGTAGCTCTGCTGTAGGCAGTGCAGTAAAGGCCGGGCAGGCTGGGCCAGAAAAACCGAAGGCCTGGTGGTGTTGGCACAAACCTGGCTGAAAAACCCCACTGCAGACCCCGTGCCTCGATTCTAGATTCTCTGGGCTTCCCGCTCTCGTTTGCATAGTAAGGGATCATTAGAGGCCCCACAGAGTGCGGTGTGTGACGGGCTCCCAGGGTACCCGGGGTTCGCAGCCGCAGTAACAAGTACACCTTGACGGCATTGTCTAAATCATCAGGAAATACGTTTCTCCACTTTGCAGATGTCAAACACTTAAAGGTTAGCTCCTTTACATGATCTTCGTTAAATAGACTGTGATGAATATTCTGGGGGAAAATGCCAATCTCCCCCCAAAAAACCCAGGCTTAGAAGCAGCTGACAGAAGTGAAACACCCATAGATTTTCTTAAGCATCTTTACTGAAGTAATTAAATCAACCCCCCAACGCACTCTGACCGCTGAGTTGACAACATCCTCTCCGTGTTCCTGGGGGACACCCGTAGCTGGGCCTCCCCTGGGTCAGAAGAAGGGGCGCCTTGAACCTGGTCCTTCCCTGGGAGCTGGTCTCAGGGCGGCTGGGGTCTGAGAGGGACCGTGTGACCTCAAGGTCATGTCTTTGCAAAACTGTGTGGTCTGTCGAGGGCCACACACAAAAAAAGTAACAGGGGCTTTTAGTAACTGTTCCTCAGACTCGGGCAGTTATCATGGTTTCTTCCCAAAGTATAGGCTGGGGAGTCGTGGATTGATTTCTCTTTTTCTCTCACAATCCCGATATAAACGTGTTTCTCCTTCCCCTCATTTCGTTGTGATACAAATGATCAGCCTGGGGGACAGCGAGGGGGCAGAAACCACAGAAGACAGACGTCAGAGTTCCCTATTCGTGAATTGGTCCCGGTGTGTGAGCCCGTGGCCTCCTTCTTTCATTTATTTCACCCGAACACAGGGGTCATAACACGTGTTTATAATTTAAAATACTGTTCTCAACTTAATAGCTCGAG
This sequence comes from Balaenoptera borealis, assembly GCF_965194805.1. Taxonomy (NCBI): domain Eukaryota; kingdom Metazoa; phylum Chordata; class Mammalia; order Artiodactyla; family Balaenopteridae; genus Balaenoptera; species Balaenoptera borealis. The sequence goes on along the minus strand of NC_138872.1, from coordinate 85,888,556 downwards.
GCGGAATTCAACAGCCCTGGAATGCCTGTAACGCACGTCATTTTATTTTTGTATTGATTGCTGCGTGCTCATTTCCTCCTACCTGGGAACCAGTCAGTTCTTAAGTTCCAACGAGAAGTTCCCATGCTGGCCACACACTTACTCGCCTCTCCATTTAAGTAAATATATTTTATGATGGCCATGACCCTATTATTCAATGGTGCCGGGATACGTAGCTGGTTTTTGAATTACTGGTGCACCAGACCACACAGAAGCACTATTACGTGTGTTTGTGGACATTAGCTCTTAATTTTCTGGGACAATGCAGGAGAGGGGTCGTGTGCCTAAGAGAAAAATCACTGGTTATAGCCATGTTACTTGGTCAATAATTGTAACTTCCATTTGGAGGTGGGAGGGACCTTCGGCCACCTTATTTATCTGACACCTGCTTGGTGGATGTCCAGCCCAGGAGAGGAATCAGCTCAGATTGGTGAAGTCTCTCCTGTGACTTGACGTACCCTCTACGATGCTGTTTAACAACTGGGCAGCTAGCCTTAGGTGACACGCTCACAGGACTCGCAGCATAGCTCATGGGCACTGCTTACGCTGCTTGGAAAGCAGATGAGCTGGATTCAAAATGAGGCGTTTCCTCAGAATCGTTAGGGAGACACACAGAGATTCCAAAAGTCGCTCTCCCAGAACTTAGAGGAATTCACCCATGAATGGTGTCATCTGCAGTCATGCCTGCCCTCGGCCAGCCCGCAGAATCCTCCCCCATGAGGCCCCGTCGTGTTCCCACATGACATCCCAGCGGTGCCTGGATCTCCGGTCTTTTTTTCCCTTCAGCCCCAGGCCCACCCGTGAGGCTTGTGTTCCCAGAGGTGAGACTCACGTCTGTGCGGATCGTGTGGCAGCCGCCGGAGGAGCCCAATGGCGTTATTCTGGGTAAGGGAGCGGCAGTGACTAAAGGGATCACAGCTTAGAGAGAGAGAACAAATAGATCGATTTCGTCTATTTTTATTAGATGTCTAAGAGGTTAAAGAAAAAAATCCTGTCTACAGCAGCCTGGCATCTTCTGAACGGAGAGACTGCAGCCCTCTAACTGTGTCCTGCGCTAAGGTTTCTTTGCAGAATGAAATTTACATTTTGTTAGCCCAGAATTTCGTGTTCGTTCGTGGTTCGTGGCAGTACCATCTGCAGTTGACCTTCCGTCCACTCTGAAATAACCCAGCTATTTTGATGTGTGTTTGGAAAACCGCGGGCTTGTTTTTCATAGAAGATTCACTCCCAGGCTTTGCTCCGAAGTCCCGGAAACATCTGTCTTCTGCTGCAGGGCCTGCACCTAACCCTTTGAGGAAGTTTCCCAAGTGATCTGCATGCTTAGGTCTCAGGGAAATGGTTTACTCTGAACTTTTCATTCAGAGCACCAGCTCTGATAACTTTGATGAAAAGCCTTAATTTGTCCTAGTTTCCCAAAGGCAGCAAATTTTATTTTAAAAAATCATCAGCCCCTTTTTTTGTTCACCCTTTCACCAGGACAAATTAAGGGGCTCGGATATGCCAGGGCTCGTGCTCAGAGTGGTAGGTAAGGAGTGAATAAGATGCAGGTGGGCCGTCCTCGCGGGGTAGACACCAGCGACACTACCACGTGGTCGCGATGCGGTAGGGGTTCCAGGAAATGCCTGCAAGCCACGCCTCCTGGGCCAGGGGGCTCAGTGGGCGGAAGGCGTGGTCGGGCTTTATCTTGAGGATGAGTCGTAGCAAACCACAACTTGGGTCCGCTAGCCCGCGCCCACTAAAGCCAATCTACTGACATTGGGTTGCAGTGAAGGAAAGCGCGACCTTCATTGCAGGGCAACAAGCAAGGTGGCCAGGGCAGCTGGTGCTCAAAACACCCCAACTCCCCGAAGCGTTTCAGCAAAGCAGTGTTAAAGGCCAGGCGACGGAGGGGGGTCGCGGGGTGTGTGATCGGCTCACGCGCAGCTCTCTGAGTGGTTGATGGTGAGGTCACAGGGCAGTGTCGCAGGGGTTCACGTGATCAATGCTCAGCCTCCAGGAGGTCTGGGGGCTACGTTATGTGCTGAGGGTCATCGAGTAGTTAACGTCTTCCACGTGGTGGAGGTTTGAGCGTCTGTAAAACAACTCGGGGTAAGCGCATCAGATACTGTTATCTGGGTGCCTCAGAGAGGAGCTGCAGCAGAGGATACGGGGAGGGTCCATGCTGGGAAGGCCCCATAGGGTCCTGCTCGGTTGCATAAGTGGTTTCCAAATCCTTGAACGGAGCGCTGCCTTTTGCCTGTGGGAGCACAGACCTCCCAGAGGGAGACACGGGCTGGGCCGGGCTGTGAACCGCTGGGAAGGCCGTGCTTCGCGTGCAGGAGGGGCCAGAGGCCCAGACCTTGCAAAGTGGGCCTTTAAAGGCCAGGCACGAGGCCCGGCGTACGCGCCAGACGCAGGCCAGCCCTGAAATGCGGTATTAACCTCCTGCCCACCCACGGCAGACCCCACGTACGCCTGCTTGGGTACCGGGGATTGACAGTAGGACCACAATCACGGCTTACAAACAGCAGTAAAATGCACCACTGAGACCTGCTTTTGAGCTGAGGATTATAAGATTTGGTTTAGAAAAGGGTTTCACTTCATTTTTTTAAAAAAATTTGCAAATCTGTGCTGAGGACCATTGGGAGTCACCCAAGGACCTTGAGCAGCGAAGTGACACGATCGGATATGTCTTTTGGATAATATCTGGCAGCCGTGAAAAGGGTGAACAGAAAGGCAGATATTTATTGAGTTCTGGCTTCATTAAGACGGCGCCTGGGGCTCCCAAGTCATCTGCACAGCAGGCCAGGGGCCCTTCGGCTCCACTCTTTCCTTCTGCAGTTCCTGCAGCCACTTTGCTGTGACGACAGTGTTTCTGAACTAGGTGACCTCTGGAACTGCAGGTTCTTGCTATTAAAATCACGATAAACAGCCGGAGAAGGCTCTGTTGCAGTGTGCATTTCGGCTCCCGCCAGCTGGGGGACCATTGCAGGCCGGTCTCGGGCCCTGGGGCGGGAGTGCTCTGCGGAGCGGCTACTCGCCGGGTTTCCTGGAGCCCGCGCGCCGGCAGGGCCTGCCCCCGGCTCAGCGCCCAGCCCGCAGCCTTCCCTGGAGCAAGCAGGGCGAGCCGCCTGTTTACCCAGGGGATGCCCCACCACGCTGTGGAGCAGGAAGCATTTTCAGAGCCCAAGATGTGAAATTCCACCTGTCACTTCCAGCCCTAGGAGCCTTCCAGAGCGGGGTTCTCTGTGAGGAGCGGGGGCCCCGGCTGCTGGGGAAGGAGTCCCTGCTGCCCCAGGTCCCCGCCACCGCCTCTGCTGACACCCCGGCTCGTCCCGATTCTGGGATCATCTCTGTGCTCTCCGCAGCTTTCCTGGGCCGATAAGAATTAGTTCTGACAGCAGGACTCCACGGGGATGTGCAGAAGGAAAGTGTGCCCTTGACGTGGGATCCCCTCTTCGCACAGACAGCCGTGTGCTCTGGTTTTGTTGCTGTGGCTTTGAAGTGCTCATCCGAGGGCTTCCCTGCCGACACGGCGAGGTTCCGGCCCCAACCAGCTCTGAGCCGTGGTACTCGCCTGGCTCCTTGCCAGGAGAGACCCCCTTCCCCGGGCCGCTGCTCTTCCTCTGGCAGTCGCATCAGATGGCATCTCTGCCTGCGGCCTACCCCCTCGCCCATCCCAACCTGGGCTGGGCTCTTCTCCTCTTTGCTCCCAAAGCACCTGCGCTCACAGTCACAGCACGAATCCTCCGTCCACAGGAGACCGGCGGCTCACTTTAGAATCGTGTCACCTACTTTTAAGGGTGTCTTCAACATCAGTTTTTCTGACCATAAAAGCACGTGTACAATGCAGATAATTTAGATAGCGTTTCACATTCATCCAGTTTAGAACCACAGAAAGTCTGGCGATCCCCAGCAGAGGGGAGGGTTTGGGGACGCAGCGTCACACACTCTTGTTGGGAGCGTGACCTGGCACAGCTGCGGTGGGGCGATCCGGGCATGGGTGCACCCCGTACCCCAGCTGCTCTCCCTCTGGGTCTTAACCCTGGAGAAATCCTCACACCTGTTCACAGGAAGAAACGCACAAGGAGATCCACTGCAGAGCTGCTTTAAAGAACAGAAAATTTTAAAAAAGAAGGAACTGGAAACAATCCAAATGTCCATCAGTAAGGCAATGAAAAGGTAAATTGCAGGCTATTCATTACAGCAGAAATCACGGTAGCAATTAAAGTAATGAACAAGACCTACATGTGTCAACATGAATAAGTCTCACAAACATCTGTTGAGTGAAGAAAAGCAAGTTGCAGAAGAATATATCCAGCTTAAGAATGTCTCTGTACAGTTAAGCACTCCACAGACATTACCATGTATCATTTATGGCTACACGTATATAGTAAAAGTATAAAAACTTGGCAGGAATTTGCAGTAAGTTGAGAATAGGGGTTACCTTTGAGGAAGAGGATCCAATAAGACCACCAGGATAGCTTCAACTTTTTTCTGTCATATTTTCTCTCTTATAAAAACAAAAACAAAACATAAAAATTTGGCAAAATCTCAAGATTTGTTCAGTGTGTGATGAATACATGGGTGTGTGATCTATATTATTCCAAGTATTTTTCTGCATGTTTGAAATATTTTATAATTTAAAAAGGGCAACTATAAAATAAAAATAGCATATTCACTAAAAAATTCTTAAATAAAATTCACAAAAGTAACAAGAAGAAAATGGAAATCACCCACAATTCCACCACCTAAAAATGTCAACTTTTTTTCTCCCAGTCATTTTCTAGTATTTGAACTGTAAAATAGTTCATACTTACAAAGGAATCTCTTCATGCTAGTGTATTTATGTTATAGTGAATAATAAAAAGATACAGATGTCCCTGCTCCCAGTTGAAGACGTAGAACGCCACCAGTACCGTTGAAACCCCAACAAGAGGTAGACACGCCCCTGAATTTTGTGTTTGTCATTGCTTTCTTTTCCTTTATGATTGTACTAGTGTTATGTTGAAGCCCAAACAACTTAATATTAGCATTGCACGCTATACACTTTGTATAAGTTCCCGTTACATATTCTTCTGTGACTTGCTTTTTCTTTCCACCTTGTGAATCTTGGCTTGTCTCTATGGCGGCATCAACGTGCTCCCGGGTGGTCCAATCCTGCGTACAGCAGGTCACCCCTCTGTTCTCTGACATGGACATTCGGAGGCTCCCCTTCTGGTGCACCTGTGCCCACCTAGGCACAGCCTCCTTGGGTCATAGAGTCTGCACATTTTCCACTTTACACAGTGACGCCAGACTGTTTTCCTAAGTGGTAACCCCAGTTTACCCTCCCATCAGCAGGCACGTGGGTCCCCATCGCTTGATACACCTTTGCCAACACTGGGTAGACTCAAGACTTTAATTTTTTGTGCCATCCTGGAAGGCTCAGTGGTGTCTCCTTGTGGTTTTATGCTGGATTTCCCCGACAGCAGATGAGCCGGGCCTTCCTTGTTCATTTATCCCTGGGCTGCCCTGGGCATCTTAACATCTCTGAAACGCTGTTCCCGTTTCGTCTCCAATCCGTACCATTTCTCCTTCCCTCTTGCCAGTTCAACGGTGCACTTAGAAGCTTTCCTTTACTTAATATCATGTTTATTTTTTTTTCCTTTCTATTATGGTTTATTACAGGATATTGAATATAGTTTCCTGTGCTGTACAATAGGACCTTGTTGTTCATCCATTCTATATGTGATAGTTTACTCATATTTATTATTTTTAAATGACAGGAAGGCTTTTCATCTGAGACTACCATCCTTAGAGGTAAATGTTTGTAGCATTTCTGGTGATTTCCTCAGGATATAGTCCTAGGAGTAGAATAACTCAGAGCAGGTGTTAGGACATTTTTAAGGATCTTCACACACATTTCAAATTTTCAGAAACACTGTGTTAATTAGCCCATGTCACCCCACCCTCACCAGCACTGGGTGTTAGCTTGGCCAGTTTGATAGGTAAAGTATACTATTTATATTTTGAGGGGATATTTTCAAAGTTTCTTGGCCACAAGTTTTTTTTTTCCTCTTGGGAATTTCCAGTTTATGTCCAGTATTAGTTTGCTAGGACTGCATGAAATACCACAAAGTGGGCGGTGTAAACAACAGAAATTTATTTTCTGTCACTTCTGGAGGCCGGAAATCCAAGATCCAGGTGTTGGTAGGGTTGGTTCCTCCTGAGGCCTCCCTCCCTGGCATGTAGACGGCCGTCTTCTCCCTGTGTCCTCACATGGTCTGCCCTCTGCGTGTGTCTGTGTCCTGACCTCCTTTCCCTAACACCAGTCCTATTGGATTAGGGCCCACCCACATGACCTCACGTTACCTTAATCACCTCTGTAAAGACCCCGGCTCCACATACAATCATATTCTCAGGTGCTCATGGTTAGAACTTTAACATATGAATCTGGGGAGGGGACACAGTTTGGCCCATAACATTGGCCCTTGGACCATTGTTTCTTGGGGACTCACCCTTTCCTTGTTGATTTTCACATACTCTTTACACACTGGCAGCAACATAAAGACCCAGTGGCTGAGCGGCCTGGCCCTGAGGTCGCATCTGGGCTGGAGGCCTGGCTCTGGGGTCAGGACCTTCAGTTCAGTAAATATTAGCCCATATGATCACTAAGAATATTAAGTGTCACATCTGTTGCCAAAGTTTTCCCTCTTAGTTTCGGTTATAGTGCTTTTCACATAAACTTTAAAAGCTCACATCATCGAATCTGTTTGTTTGGCTTTTTCCTGGTGGGTCGAGCGGTCACTCTCACGTGCAGACAGGCCTCCTCTGCTGGGGTTCAGAGTGCACCAGGGTCCCTCCGTTCTTTGCTCTAAAGTGACAGTCCTCAGGAGTTCCCTGGTGGTGCAGTGGTTAAGAATCCGCCTGCCAATGCAGGGGACACGGGTTCGAGCCCTGGTCCGGGAAGATCCCACATGCCGTGGAGTGACTAAACCCGTGTACCACAAATACTGAGCCTGCGCTCTAGAGCCCACAAGCACAACTACTGAACCCACGTGCCACAACTACTGAGCCTGTGAGCCGCAACTACTGAACCCACGTGCCACAACTACTGAAGCCCGCGAGCCTAGATCCCGTGCTCCCCAACAAGAGAAGCTACTGCAACGAGAAGCCCGCGCACTGCAACGAAGAGTAGCCCCTGCTCACCGCAACTACAGGAAGCCCGCGCAGCAACGAGGACCCAACGCAGCCAAAGATTAATTAATTAATTAATTATTTTAAAAAGTGACGGCCCTCCCCTCTCCTCCCCACCCCGGACTCGCAGTGACATGGCCTGAAGCCCCACCACGGGCACTGGCCGGGCGTCGTGTCCACGGGGACCTCAGGGCAGGTGTGGCACGACAGAGGGTCGCACGCGGCCCAGCCTCTTCGGGCTGCAGCGGGTGAGACGCAGCACGGGCTGCCCCCTTTGAAGCCTCCCCTGTGTTTTAAACCCTGCGTGGCGGACAGGCTGGGTGGAGGGGGCAACCCCGCAGCCACGTGGCCGGGCGCCGACCTCGGCGAGTGAATTCACACCAGTCACTTAGTCTCCGTGTGCCTGGGCTTCCCCACCCTCAAGGGGGGCGGCGTGTACCTCCCTGGTAGGGCCAGTACGCGGTGCACAGAGAAGCCAGAACAGGGCCCGCCTCCCAGCAAGTGCCTGGCCAGCGCCAGCTGGAACGCTGTGGCCGTTCGGCGTCTCACCCCTTCTCTCGGACCGGGGAGTGTTCTACATCGCTGTGTATTTACACTCAGTACTTACTCCGCACCCACCAAGGGCGGGTGGCACGGCTTTGCTCTCCGCCACCCTGGCGGCTGGAACGGAGGGTTTATGCTGGAAGGCAGCATGGGGCCAGGTTACAGGACGCCCCTGAGGCACTGAGAAGTTTGGGTGTGGATCTGTAGTCCCTGGGGGTCACTGAAAAATCACAAAACTCCAGGTAAGGAGGGGGTCGTACTTTAATCCTTTGACGGTTCCAACCGTGGCCAAACAGAGGCTAAATGAAAGAGTGCTCCGCGTCCCTCCAAAGTGGGAGACATCACACTTGAGCCTGCGTGGCTGTAACGGCGTTGAGTGGTCATCGTAACGAACGCTGTCTTGGGTAACCTGTCACCTGGATATCATTACAGCCAGCGCACTAAATGGTAGATGCTGTAGGAAAGACGGGAAAACAATTTCTAAAGGTTCAGACTGGTGTCCACAGGGGACAAAGGAAAACATCTTTCTTCGAGACTCACTTTGCATCCAGGGGCCTTGAATCAGTGTTCCCGCTCCGGCGGCGTGGCCTTCTGAGTACATAACCACCTCTGCAGCGAGTGCTTTTGTAATCTATACCAAAGCGTGTTCTTGCATTTCCAAAAGAGATTAACAGCGTGAAACACTGGGGGCGCCTAGAAGGAAAAACACTTGCTTATTTGTGTCAGTATTTTACCCGGGAGAGCTGGCGGCATTTAGAGCCTTGCTTTGGGGGGCGTGGTGGGAGCCACCTGAGAGCGGCCATCCCTCCCCCACTTGCCAGCTGCCCCACAGTCCCTCAAATGCTGTTACGCTCAAGTGATGCACGTGCTCTTCAAACCCACGCGGGTCCGCCCTGCCAGACACGCCAGACCCTCCCCCTCTGCCCGGTTAGAAGTCAGCTTGCCCAAGACGGCTGCACCTTGACCTTCAGCTTATCACACGAGGGTGAGTGAGAACTCTGCTGGGAATTAGGGGCTCGACTGAGTACGATCCGAGTTCGCAAATGCATCATTTCCTCCACTGTTGCATCTGTCTGCCCCCAGCCCTCAAACGGATAAGCCATAAAACCAGCGAGCCGGGTGGCATCTGGGCTAGGCTGACGCTTGCCCGCAGGGAGACTCAGCTGCTGTGGGTTCTGCGAACCAGGAATGGGCGTTGGTGGGGCTGTCACCAGCCACACCCCACAACAGTGCCTGCAGAGGGGCCGGCAGCACCGGACCCCACTCGTGGCCTTGGCCTCGAGGCCCCGGGGATGGTCACCGCACAGGTGACTCTCAGATCGACGCCTTTTGTTTGCCCAGGAAGCATCCAGTCTTTATAAAAGCCTGCCACCACCTAAAATGTCTACATGATTCTCTCAAAATAATTCTGGGGCCCTTCGACAGCCAGCTCATTGAACCAAGGCGGCCGAGACCCCCCACAAAGGCCTCCCGTCCTCAGCAGCGTGTCTCAGACTCTCCTGCTTGCGCCTCCCCCGCGGGCGGCCCGGAACCTGCCTCCTGCTTGGAGCCTCGTCCCCTCTGGGTCCTGATTTTCTAGACGAGCCACGTTTCCTCATCTCCCGGGCACTTCCGAGCTGCTCAGGCTTCTCTTGCCCGCGGTTTTCATCTTCGCCTTGGGGCCCCGCGGCTCGTACGTGGCCTTGCTTCTCCAAATGCCTGTGTCAGCACGATTCACCATGACCTTCAACAGCAGGCTGCTCTGGGCGCCTCTCCTCCCGCCGTGGGTCCCTCTCCCTGTTCCTTCCTCGCGTGGCCGTGGCCTCTGACCTCACGTCGCTGACATTCAGCTCGTGTTTCTGTGCTTCCTGGACCCAGAATCACATGACGAGCCTTGTCCCCCAAACGCCCTCATCCCTCTGCTCTCCCCTCCTTGCTCCTGACCTGCGAGCCAGCGCTCGGCTGTTTCTCTTGGCCGTTTCTGTGTAGAAGCCTCTCCGTTGTTCATCACGTCCGTGTCAAGGTGAGGTGCGGGTATTCATCTCTATCGACACACCACAGAACGGGGACAGTAGGGATATTGTCTCTCTTTTAGGGCAAATAACAGGAAGATACAAATATATCCCTCGGGCCGAGGAATTTTCTCCCAGTGGCTCCATGTGGGACCCGGATCAGGTAGAACAGCCCAGATGTCATGCAGTTCTCTGGGTAGACTGGAGCCCTCGGGGCTCAGGCAGAAATACCCATCGAATGGGAAGCATCCCGTGTGGGGCAGAGCCCCAGCCTCTCTACCCCTGCCACCCTGCTGTGCAGCTCAGTGCTCATCTCCCGGCAGCTTGGCCACGGTGACCCACAGCAGGCCTGTGGACTGGACATGCAGGGCGTGCATCCTTTGTGTCACTGTGCTGTCCCGCTGCACACTTTACTGTCCTCGTGTCCTGCCTTTACAGCCGGCACGGCGCCCTGGCTGCGGCCGGGCCGAAGGCTGGTCTCTGCAGCCGTGGGTGAGCCCGCCCGCTCCTCGCCGCCTGTCTGTCCCCCGCTCAGACGTGGCGGCTTTGGCTCCAGGCCCTGCCGCGGGGGACCTGACCCGCCCCTCGCCTGAGCCCCTCCCTGCACAGGCACCCCAAGGCTCTTCCAGGCACCCCATTTCTTCGGCTGCTTTCTGAAACAACGTGTCCCCTCCAGAAGGGACGTCGCCCACGGGGGTTCGTGCTGGAGTCCAGCCTCTGGCCGGGCGACGTGCTTCTTGCTGCATCTGAAAGCTCTCTGATTTCTCCCGCTCTTCCACAGTCACCTTGAAAATATCCCGTTGGGTGGCCAAGTTGTTTTCTATTTTGTCCCCCTTTCCCTGACATCATCAGGATCCTATCATTTTAGAGCAGGAGGGAGCTCTGTCCTGTTTACTGGGTGCCCCGTGCCCCCGTCCTCGGGTGTGACATGGAGACGCTGTCATGTGCCCCGTGGACCGTGGACCATAGACCACTGCGAGGTCTGCACGTGGCAGGGGTGACGCGCCTGGAGTACAGGGGCCCTGATGAGCGGGGGCTGATGTTTTTCTTTATTCGTAGCTAGAAACAAAAAGTCGAGAGTTGACACTTGCCCGAGGTGAGAAAAGCTAGGCTGGGTTAGGACCCGGGTCTCCTGACGACATCCTGCTACGTGGTCAGGGGCTTCTGAGAGACAGACAGACAGACAAGAGACCATCTAGAAGCATTACAACACACCATCCAATGCCAGGATGGCGAGGAGGCCGGCAAGAGAAAGGACAAAGAGTGAGCGAGGGACCATGGGAAGGCACCGCCCAGGTGGAGACGAGGTCAAGGGTCACCCTAGGGTTGTGCTCTGGGGTCGGGGGAGGGCAGAGGTGGAGCCTTTGATGGAGAGCAGACCTGAGCCAGCCCAGGAAGGGGAGGGGAGGGGAGGACCTTCAGGGAGACTGGTTCCCATTTCGTTCCCAAATCCCAGCTCACAAAGATGCACCTTTGAACAAAATCTGAGTTTCATCCCAGGATTTTTAACTCCAGTGGCAGATAATCTGAGAAGAGATGAAACCTCATAAAGAATAAAGGATAAAGAAAGCACATCTGTAATCATGTCCTGTTCCTAAAAGTGTATACATCCTCATTAATTCAGGCTTACTAGGTGAAAGGTGATTTGAATTAATGAGGCGTCTTAATGACACACACATGACTCTCCGAAATACGAAGGGACAAGTTAAGGGACCGAACGCTGGCTGGTGGGGTCGTGAGGGGAGCTCCCTGACGGGTGTCGGGGGCCCCCGGGACGCCGAGTGTTAACTGCACGGCAGCGGCCGCCCCGGTGTTCCCGGTGCCTGGGCGTGCTGGTCGGGTGGTTTCTGCTCGTCCCGCCGTCTCAGGTGTAGACATGCTGTCTCACACTCTGAAAAAGAAACCTGGTCAGCTCAGTCCTACGCAGAAATTCAGTGTGTACGCAGACAGGGCCCGGGTCTCAGACATACATACATTCATCTGTTTTTAACGGAAAGTTACTTCTTTTTCTTTGGGGAGGGTTGGTATCTCTTCATCACTAAGAGTGGTATTCGAATGGCCGTACTCACTCACCCTGGGCCACACCTCCCTCTTGAGGTTTTTAAAGTATTGTGTTTGATCATGTTCTTATTGGGGGTCTTTGCTGCCTGTGTAGTCTTTGTGCTGGATTGTAAAGTTCAGTTTGCCTGTGCAAAATACCTTTCCTTAGTTCCTTGCTTTAGTTTGGGAATGTGCGTGTGATAATGACGTTGGTCAGTTGCTTTCGTACAGGGCACAGACAGACTTTCCTCCAGTGGCCAGGGAGACATAGAGGTCCCCAGTCCCCTGTGAGGCTTGCTGCAGACTCTGTGGATGAACCACATGCCCACGCGGACCGTGCCGCCCTCGGACAGAGGCTGCCCCCATGCCGTCTGATCTCCTCCTGTGCTCCTCGAAATCTGCCGATCGTGGGCGTCGCTTTTCACCTGCAAATCCTGACAATATAAAAATAATAATACGACACCTAAAAGCCGGCGTAGATGTACTGAGGTCAGAGCTGGTGTAAAAACATGGATTTATATCACTCTCGTAGCAGTGGGTGAGCTTCAGAAGAGAGCTGGGGGTTAATACATCAAATAACAGAGAGATAAATGGATCTAAAGTGTAAAGGCCCAGGCCAGGGAAGAATACAAGCAATAATGTAACTAATCAGGATGGATGGTGTGAGAGACAAGGGGGAGGTGAGCGCTTCCACCACGGGTCATGGTGAGGAGCCAGCGGGTGCTGTCGAAAGTTGGAGGACCGAGTTCATCGCATCACCTGGGACTCTCAGGGGTGAGGAGCCAGCGGGTGCTGTCGAAAGTCGGAGGACTGAGTTCATCACATCACCTGGGACTCTCAGGGGTGAGGAGCCAGCGGGTGCTGTCGAAAGTCAGAGGACCGAGTTCATTGCATCACCTGGGACTCTCAGGGGTGAGGACCAGAAGGACCAAAACAGACACAAACCCCCTGGAGGATCGGAAGGGAAACCGACTCTGACAAAGCAAATGCTGACCGCAGAGGTGTTAACGGTGAAGCGGAAATGAGTAGCAGGACCTACAACGGGCTACAGGGAGTGGCACGTTCTCCCGGACCCTGGAGCGCAGCCCGGGCACATGCTCCCACATCTTGTGGCTCCCGGGGCACCGTCGTCCCTGGGAGACACGCTCTTCTCGTGGGGCAGGACACCAAGGGCCCCACTCCCTTTGCTGGGAGCCTGGGGCGGATGCTTTCGCTTCTCGGGACAGTGTGACTCGGTGGAGAGTGAAGGCTTTGGAGCCGGACGGATGCAGGGCTCAGGCCAGCTCTGCTGGTGACTTTCTGTGTGACCTCAGGCAGACTGCTTACCTCTCTGAGCTCTGCTGCTCCCTGGCAGGACCACCGGAGGCTCGGGGGGCGAGGACCGTCAGGCGTGCAACAGGAGGGCTCTGCCGCGGTGGCCACGCTGACCACATTGCCCTCGTTCTCAGGACGCTAGGTGTCCGGGAGTCTCAGAGCTTGGGCTTGGGCTCGGGCTCCCGATGCACCCGAACTCCAGACGCCCCCTCCCCCAGGACCAGGCAGGGGCGAGGGAGGTGCTAGGGGAGGTCCAGGAGAAGAGCCCCCGGTCGTCGGTCAGTGGATGGGAAAGGACAGGTGTCCAGCAGGACACCCCGGGACAGCTGGCTGCCACGGCGGGGAGGATGACCATCGGAGGCAGAACAGAGCTGTAAGAGCCTGTCCAGGGTCCTGCAAACACGCTGTGACGGTGCTCACTGTGGACAGGGCTGGGCTGCCGGCCCCCGTCCGTGTGGCCGTGGTAGTGACCCGCAGTGGTTAGGGGCTGAGTGCTAGAGCACACTCTGTGTCTGACACCACGGGATCGTCCTCCTGGCCCCCCACGTGGCGGGCGGGCTGAGGCTCCTTACGCAGGCGGGCAGGTGCCGGGAAGCTTGGCCACTGATGGGGCCAAAGGCTGTGTGAGTGGGAGGACCGCAGGAGCGGGGATGCCCACCCGGGGCAGGAGGCCACAGAGACGCAGGCTGCTTGAGGCCCGGAGGCCCTGTCCCGAGGGCCAGCAGCCCATCTCCACGGGGCCGTCACACCCATGGGACGCCCTGCGAAGGCAGAGCTGGGTTCAGCGCTGCTGCCCTGGTCCCCTGAGGGTCCCTGTTGAACTGAGTGGCTTGGCTGTCATTAGCGGTGTGGAGGTCACGGCACCGCCACTTCTGGTCTTAGCGCAGGACTCAGCGGCTGGACCGCAGTTGTCTGGGAGCCCAGGAGGCTCGGGCCGGGTCTGCAAGCCCGCTCTGCCTCTTCAGATGCGGACCGAGGGGCCCCAGCAGGGCCTGGTGGGGGAGGCCTGGTCCTTAATGAAGTCCGATCAACCATGAACCCTTGATGATCAGGGGACTTGGAGAGACGGTCAGAGCCGGGGGCCTGCCCCGAGCTGATGTACTCCCTTCTGCTTCCTCGGCAGTGGGGAGAGCTGTTTCAGGGGAGCCCCCGGCTCAGAGCCGCAGGGGTGGGGCTTCTGGGAGGGGCGGGAGTGCTGGGCTGGCGGGAGGAAGCGGGGTGTGCAGACAGATAGACGTGGTCTGAGCACAGGTGTGAGAGCCTCCGGGGCAGCCCTGGAGAAGGGCGCTCCAGGCAAGAAGACCCTTGGGGGTTGAGGGCAGGGCCCCTGGAAGGCGGGCGGGGGGCAGGGACAGAGAAAGCCCCCGCCGTCCGCACTGCTCCCTGGGTCCTCCGGGCGCTGAGGACCGCAGGGAAGAGGAAGCTGTTTTCACATCCAGTTCCGTGAAGGAAGAAGAGGGGGCCTGGCACCCCGAGGCCCTCCCTTCATCACTGAGCCTGGCTTCTCTCCCAAGAGCCCCAGCCTGCAGCTCAGATGCTGGCCTGGGAGAGGGAAACGGCGCAGAAACACGTGGCTCTGTGGGGTTTCCCGGGTGGCGGGACTGGGGGCTTCCCCGTGAGTGAGGGCACAGCTGACCAGCCGCCCTCGTGCCCCCCCCCAGGGTACCAAATCGCCTACCGCCTGGCCAGCAGCAGCCCTAACACGTTCACCACTGTGGAGGTCGGCGCCACCGTGAGGCAGTTCACGGCCACTGAGCTGGCCCCGGAGTCCGCGTACGTCTTCCGGCTGTCGGCCAAGACCAGGCAGGGCTGGGGGGAGCCGCTGGAGGCCACCGTCATCACCACCGAGAAGAGAGGTAAGATCGTGAGGCCCAATTCCCTGCCGGGCCGGGGGAGGGGAGGTCCCGTGTGCCTGGGGCGGGTGACTGCGCGAACTGCGCGTTCTTTAAGCACCGCTGAGCCTACCTGGAGCTGGACACACAGCGGGTCTCACGGCCCAACCCTCGCCCAGGCTGGGCTCTCAGGCCTGATCCTCCCAGGTTCAAAGATAGAGAGCTCTCCCCCCTCCCCCTCCCCCTCCCCTGCGATACCGGAGCTTCCTGCAGGTTCCCCCCACCGGAACACGGTCAGGCCAGCGCTTTCAGTGTGCGGGGAACATCCAGGGCTGAGTTTCTCCCCCAGGCAGCTCAGAGCCGCAGGCCTTGTTTCTTGCCATCCTCCTTAGAGCCCATGCAGCCCCTCTGAGGGAGGGGGAAAGAGTTTTGCTCAGGGTTTAATGTGACTTAAACCAAACCCGAGTGCAAGTACTGACGTGAACTCCCTTAAGGAGGCAGCCTTGTCCCCTGCCCGCCACGTGCCTCCGCCTGCACCCTGTCCCACAGCTGGAACACCTGCACCGCCAGGGCCTGCAGGGCCTCGGTCCGCGTGGCTCAGGGAGAGGGGGCCCAGGGGAGCTTTGTCCCTTCCAGTGGGTCCGGGAGGGGCCTGAGAAGCGGGGGCAGGACTCAGGCTGCTCGGGGCGAGAAGAAACCGCCCGGCCGAGTGTGTGCTTCAGCAAAGGACGCTGATTAAGTTAGATGCAAGGGCCCCTGGCAGCCCATCACCTGGGGCCGGCAATCAATTGCTGCTTTACTTCACGCCGCACCTTCTAATCAGAATCGATACTCTTCATGATAAACAGTTAAAGAATGACTCCTCCCTCTGTGGGGCTTCTCTGTTGAAATCAATGGGGTGAGGAGACAGGGCGACGACGGGCGAGTGACCCCCACTCAGAAGCCAGGTCCCAGCCCCGCTCCCCGCGTCCCAGTCCCCATTCCTGCAGGCACGGAGTGGCCAGTGACAGCCCCCAGGCACCCCTGCTCCACATGCCTTTACAGTTGCAGGCCCAGGTCGACTTCCAGGGAGAGGAGATCAGTGTTAAAGATGCACTCATCCCAAAATCAGAAAGCGGGAGAGAGTCCAAAGGAACCTGGAGATGCTCGGGGCACCCAGGTGTCATTCAAGATGCCTTATATGGCGGTGCCGTCGGGGAGCATGGGTGGGTTCACCTCCTGTCTGTCTGTCTGTCTTTCTTTGCTCTGAGGATGGAACATTCCAAGAGCAAGCAGGGGTCTCCAGTCAGATCCAAGCTGGGCCCCAGCTGAAGTCAGAGACCCTCACATCCCTGCGGAACCAGGAACAGTCTGCAGATCATCTAATCCATGCAGCCGACTCTCTGGGCAGCCACAGTGCCTCCCCCTGCTTAATTTCACTGCGAGCCTCTCACGTGCCCCTGATCTGTCCTCTTTTGGTTGCAGAGCGGCCGGCGCCCCCCAGGGAGCTCCTGGTGCCCCAAGCGGAAGTGACCGCGCGCAGCCTGTGGCTCCAGTGGGTCCCGGGCAGCGATGGGGCCTCCCCCATCCGGTACTTCACGGTGCAGCTGCGCGAGCTGCCCCGGGGACAGTGGCAGACCTACTCCTCGTCCATCAGCCACGAGGCCACAGCCTGTGCCATTGAAAGGTACCCAGAGGGCCAGGAGGACCCTCCCCCGGGGTACGGGGGCCCTGCCCTCCCCAGCCAGCTCCTGCCCACTGAGTAGGGAGTCTGTGCAGGACGCGGGACGCGCCACGGAAAGCCCAGGTCTCCTCTTCTAGTTGGCGCTCCCGTGCCAGGACCCGGTAGTCCTTGCACCCTGCGTCCGCTTCCAGACGCCCACCCGGGCCGCTTCCCCGCCCGTCCTTCCGAGCAGCCGGGCACAGATGGTCTGCCCACACCAGGCCCCAGGGACTGACGAGGCACAGATGGACAGGCGGTGGGGCCCTGAGCCCGGGAGTGGGACTGACACTCCCCAGTGTCCGAGAGGCAGAAGTCGGGAGGGACAGAGTGGGGGGCGGCGGGGAGGGCAGCCCAGCCTGCCACTGTCACCGTGTCACAGGCCGCAGAGAGGCCCTTCTCTGTGCTGTCTCTGCGTCAGCAAGGTGGACGGATCCCGCCTGGGGGCCGCCGTTCCTTAGTGATGGCTGATGGGGCAGGAGCAGCGCCCCGCACCCGAGCCAGCTGTTTGGTGAACTGCCGGGCAGGAGGGAGGGGCTGCACCGCCGGCCGCAGCTGGACCCGCTGTCTCGTGATCCCACCTGGGCCTCTTCTCTCGGCCGCCCCCCTCCTATGGTGAAGGAGCCTAGGGCTGGGAGGGGTTACGTCACCCGCCAGAATCCTACAGATGGAACAGTCTAGACGGGCAGGTCTACGAAGTGGCCTCGGGCCCTGCGTCCTCACGTCCGCCCGCGTGGAAGCCCCCCGCCTGGGAGGGTGATGGCGGCAGCCCGGGGAGACACCTTGGCATCTTCACTGTACTTCCCGCCCGGCCCTGGCGTTGCCACTTTCTGCCAGGCTCATGCTCCGGGGCTGGGGAGGGGCTACTAAGTAGTGGGTCCCACTGTCCCCCGTGGGTGCTAGAACCCTTGCCAGGACCTCCTAGGAGGACGGAGGAGGCCAGGACCATGGTTTCCTAGGCGGACCAAGGTCCCCTCATCGTTCAGAACGAGCCGCGTGCCGGGTACCGTGCCGCATTCACGTCCACCTCCTCGTGGAATTCCCGCGACAGCTCCGGGCACTGCCGTCCCAGTTCCACGGGTGAGGAACAGGGTCAGAGGTCGGTTTGGTACCTTGCCTGCAGCCCTGCCCAGCCAGCAGGGAGCACGTGTGGGCCCCCCTGGGCACCCCGCCCTCCCCCTCGCAAGGCCGCCAGTCTGCTGTCCGCTGAGCAGAGACCATGAGCTGTGGCATCCTCAGAGACCCCCGGAGGCACAGCTCAGGGCTGGGCTTGGAGCGTGGCGCTGTCACTCTCTCCTACATGTGCCAGCAGCGGGGCTGAAGGAGAAGGGGACCACCCCCCTGGTCCAAGGAGCCGGCACCGACAGGGGTGAAGCTGGTGCCCACGGCGGGTGCTGTCGGCTCCGGGCGGTGGTGGCCACTGTCACTGCCCGCCCGGGAGGCTGTGTGGCCAGCCTGCATCCTGACGGGATGACCATGAGCAGCCCGGGCGGCTCACAGGGACCTGCCGGCAGCTCTGCTTTGGCGCACGGAACGGGCGCCCCCTTTGGAGGTGACCTTCAGCGGCAGCCACAGGCCAGGAAGGAAGGCAACTCACCACTTATAGCTGCGGCCTCCTGGGACCCCAAGTGGTATACCTGGTCTGAGTGACTCCCTCATCCCACGATCGAAAAAGCTGTCAGCTCTGTCTGAAGATGAGGGATGGACGGTCCCCATGCACACGTTCTGCTTCCGGAAGAGCCGAGGTCACTGCCTGCTACTTAAAGGCGACATTTGTTCAGGTCCGTCTGCTGGCGCGGAGGGGTTTAGAACACTAGTGACAGTCACGGCAGCTGTAAGCGCCCTCCTCGTGGTGGGAAGATGAGGCTGGAACGGCATCAGTGTGGACGCGCGCCTCCGAGACGCTCCCCACGGCGACCTGGTGGTGAAGCCTCCCGCGCCGTCTTCCCTGCCGTCAACGTCATCGCCACCATCACTGCCTCAGCATCACGCAGCCCTCCGTCAGTTCCAGAGCAATTCCCACGTGTTGTCCCACAGCTCGTCCACGTGGAGAGAGAGGCCTGTGGGGTACAGACCAGACTTTTTATTATTCTGTCGTGCAGATGAGGGCGTGGGGCAGCAGACGCGTCTTAAGCAGCGAAGGGGCCTCAGCTTCTCTGAATGGGGGAGGGGATCCCTTTGTGGTTCGGACATTCCCTGGGCCTGTAGCTCAGAGCCTCACGGATGCAAACCAGCACCCAGCTAATTAACGCGGGTCCAGATGTAGCGGGCAGTGCTTTTCATCTACACCCCAAGCTCTCAGCAGTCCGTCTATCTACCCCTGAGTGGCCACGGGGCCTTGGAGGAGTGAAACACGGGGCTGGAGGAACCATCCTGGGGTTCCTCTCAGCTCCGGGTCGAAGATTTGCCTCAGTGACTGACAGCAGTGAACGGACGGCCAAGTAACAAGGCCCCCGGAGTAGTCAAAGCCTGTCCCCGCGGAGCCCGCCAGCCTTACGACAGCCGTGGGACCCGCAAGGCACAGCTCCCCCTGCAGAGGAAGGCACTCTGCTGCGGACACACCCCCCGGGCCAGGATTCTCCTGTGCCGGGCGAGCGTGGCCAGGATGCCGAGCTTACTTCGTACAGCACACTCCAGTGCGCTGGGCGCCCGGCTTGGTTAGAACGTGCCCTCGGCCGTAAATAACCCCACCTCCTCGTGTAACCATGTGAAAGAAAGAAGAGCAATAAAACCCAACTGCCTCTCCTGTCAAGGAGCCTCCAACCGACCAATGGTGTGCTTGGGACTTCGCGTTGGAAAGGAGAGGTCCATGTTTCAGGACAGACAGTTTAATTTGGTGCAGGAGAGACTGTTGTCAGTTTCCTAATGGGCCAGAACCAGGACGCATGGTTCCTCCCGTATCAGTAGGAAACATGTCGCGGGCAGGATCCCGGCAAAGCGATGTCTTGCACACTACCACCGTGTCATCTCCCTTCCTGCTTCATAGTCCTGACAGCTACATTCTCCTTTTTTTTTAAACATTCTTTTTACATTTTACTTCTGCCAGTTGCATGAAGTCTGCTAGCGGCCAAAAAAACATAAAACGTTTAAACAAAAGTTTAAAACAAAAAGTTTAACGATCCACATCTCGTGCCTGTACCTACCTCTGGTGAATGTGGGTCCAGGGCACTGGGAGGGGTTGGGTCTGAGGGACCTATTTCAGCATCACCGGTTTCTGGTTGATGGTTGCATCCCATAGAAATGCAGTGTGGCTGAAGAGAAGAGGTCTGAGCACAGAGCCACGTGGGCATTCTGGATGTCCCTTTAGGACAGAGCAGTGATGGTGTGGGCTCCGGTGACGACTGTGTGTCCAGTAACCGTGGGCCCTGCTGTTCCTCTGAACCTGCCCTCTCCGGCAGCCTTTGGGAAGACAGGAAAGAGAAAGTAACATTTATTAAGCGCCTACTCTGTGACAGATTGCCAGACTTCATGAGGTGGGTTGTGTCATTTAACTTCCCCTGGAAGCGTGGGTATCGTTACCTCTGTTTTCGTAGATGAACTGAGTGAGACTCAGAGAAATTAAACGGCGTGCCCCAGTTAGGAGTGGCGGGACCAGAATTTAAATTCCTGCTTGGCCGACTCCAAAGTAGAGGCTCAAGGAGGCCTGGAAGAGTGAACAGAGGGCAGAACTGGGGGAAATCGGAGGGCTTGTTCCTTATTCATTTGTCAAGTAGTCATGGACTCCTGTTGTGCCCAGGGGCGAGCCCGGAGGGAGCGAGGGGCTGGGGTGGATGGGACGTTGAGGGTGTGCTCAGGGTAGAAGCTAGACCAGTAATCCAAAGGAGCAGCTCCTGCAGAGGATGGAGACCAGGAGGCGGACACGGTAACCGTGGTCACCTCTCCAGGGCGATGAGCTGGCCACTCCCTTCACGGCCTCCGAGTCGCTCTTTGCCTGTTTTCAGGCGCCTGGCAGGGCTTCCTACTGAGAGGGTAAGTCCTGCAGCTCAGACTCCCAGGGACAGTCATCGGTCCTGTGAAAGGGGAGAGTCTGCACAGCGCAGGTCTGATGCGGGGGGCTCTGCTTCCCAGTCTCCTCGTCCCAGCCCATCTGTCACAGACCTGTCATCAGATGTCATCCAGCCATCAGCCATCCTTTACTGCTCCCCTGCTGTGCCCCCGACTCCTGGAGACCCCGGAGGTCAGGAAAGAAAGGGTGGTCTTCAAATAGCTTGACCTTCGGCCTCAGATTCCGAAATCATTAGAGAACAGTGAAGTACTGAATATAATGTAATAAGTCATGGGCACTACTATGTTCTAAATGGCAGTGTACTAGATAATAAAAGTGCTACATATAAAGACAAGGGTCATTTCCGGGGCACCTACCATGTGCCGGACCTGTGCTGATATTCACGTGTCCTCTTATTCAACCCTCCCAAGAAACTTCAGAGACAGATAATGTCACCCCAGCCATTCATCCCTTATGCGGGTATTCACTGAGCACCTCCTGGGCACCAGGCACTGCCATTGGTGCTGGGGACAAGGCAATAAATGAGGCCTTTGTCCCTGTCCCCAGGGAGTCCTGAGTCTTGTAAATAAGACAGTCGTCAAGGAAACAGTTAATGACAAATTGTGTTGGAGGAGACGAGGAAATGAACGGGGTGTAGGGGACAGTGGGCAGGGGACAGGCGTCGCCTGGGGCTGGTGAAGCTGACACCTGCAGGGCAAGAGCACTACGGCCCCTGCTCTGTCCCGAGCGCCGGCTGTGGGCCAGACTCCCGTCCGCCCGTCTGCTGAACTCATCCCGGCAACAGCCTCACGGTGTGGGCGCTGCTGTTCAGCCCAGATGGGGAGACGGGGTGAGATGGAGGCCGGGGGAGGAAAGACGTGGTCACCTCCACCGTTCATGAAATCCCTCCTAGGAAGCTGGGGACAGATGGGAACTTACTTGTCTGTTTTAACTGAATAACGGGTGTCACCCAAAAACCAGACCGTCCTTCAGGGTGGGCCTTTGGAAGCGTCTCCCCTAAAGCCAGGGCCGAGACGGGGTTGCCCGTCACCGCTTTTCCTGGCTGTGGCATCGGGGCGCGGACGGACCAGCGAGCAGCAGGGTGCGGTCGGCTCTGGGGGGCTGTGAAGCGGGAGCAGCCCTTGCGGTGTCAGCTCACAGAGAACTGCTGCCATCGGCCTTACGCAGGAGGCGATGTGAAAACAGAGGTAGAGAAAACTTTTCTGATCATGGTTTCCAGAAATGGTTGTCAGTGTTTCAAAAAGCAGAATCCTTTCTCTAACAAAGTGTTACCCAGAACCAATTACAGACCAGATGGAAGTGGAGCTGCTGTTGGTTGATGCAGTGGGAACGGAGGCCCTGGAAGCCCAGAGGGTTCCTCGGAGTCTCAGGGGTTCCTCAGTGCTCAGTTTGAAAACCACTGGTCTACAGGCTGGATCAGAGCCAGGGTAAGGGTTGGTTTGAGGCAGGGAGGGCTGTGCTTAGACCGAGTTGAGGAAACTTGGAGATGGTTTGGACTCGAGGGACGGGGAGGGAGCGTCTAGAATCACGTCGGATCTTCGGGTCCGGGAAACCGAGAGGACAGCGGGGCCGCTGCCTGAGACACAGCCGCTGCTGGGAGGGAAGGGAGGACGCAGGGCCCTCCTCTGCTCCTCTGGAAGTAAAACCCGAAGGGCGGTGACCGCGGTCGGCCGGCCAGCCGGCTGCTGAACGGGGCTGAGTAGGGAAGCGCCGCCGGGAAAGTGGGTGAAAGTCTGTGTGTCGTGCACACAGCGGAGTTTGTCTGAAGCCTCAGTCGTCGGTGCGGCTCTGCGCTGGGCACACGGACCGTCTGGCGGGGGCGGGGGATGGATGGATGGAAGGGAGGGAGGAAGGACGGAAGGGAGAGGGGAAGCCTGCAGTGGTGGCACCAAGGAGTGCATTAATGTCCCGAAAACCTCATCCGTGGGCCGAGGGGGACATCTTTTCACGTGGACAGCCAACATTGTCTTGGCCTTGCTTAAGGTGGGAGGCAGTGTTACTTCAAGACGAGACCCCTCTTCCAACGTCCGCCCCCCAGCCATTGACCCGTCCTCCGGTGGAGGGCGAGGGCCTCTGCCCCCTCACCGTGAAACGGGAATCGTGACGGCTCTACCCTGCAGAGCCGCCCTGCGGCTTAGATGGGCTGTGCTGCTCGGCGCTGGCACCGCGTCTGGCTCGGTCAGCGGGAGGGGGGGGGGTGAGGGGGGCAGGGGCAGCCCCTGGAGCCGGGCCCCGCCTGGCACGGAGCTCCGCGAGGGAGCGCTCGGGCCGAGGGAGGAGGTGGGCCGGGCGAGCGCCTGCCCTCCGCGCTCCAGATGCTGCGTGCCGCGCCGGCGGGATTAGCTCCTGCTGAGAGGTTCTCCGAGCTGCTAGAGAGCAGCGATGTGCTGTGCACAGGTGTCTCTGACTACGGGAAGTGGTCGTCCCTCCCCCAGGAGCCCCAGGCGAGAGCTCCATCCCCCCGCTGGGAAGTTCTGGGCTCCCCCCGCCCCGGGAATCTCCTGTCTCCCAGAGCGGCCAGTGAGCCGGGGCCGGGTGTTGGGGAGCTGCTCCCCAGACAGTCCCGGGGGCCCGGCTCGCTGCTGCCCGGAGGGATTCAGCCCCGGCCCCAGAATGCCCGCTCCTCGCCGCCGCCTGGGCCCGCGGGCAGGCGGAGGTCTCCGCGGTCACTGGTCTCTTCCGTGTTTCAGGCTGAGGCCCTTCACCTCCTACAAGCTGCGCCTGAAGGCCACCAATGACATTGGGGACAGCGCCTTCAGCGCGGAGACAGAGGCGGTAACCACACTGCAGGACGGTGAGCAAGGGGGCCCACTTCCCACTGCCGCCTCTGCGCCCCGAAACCCTGGCTCCTGGACAGACCCACTCTCGTCTTGAGCCGGGAAGGGGTCACCCCGGGGAGTGGGGGGAGTGGCCGTGGGCAGTGGAATTCAATCAGCAGCAGAAGCTGGGCGCTCCTGCACAGCCCAGGGCCGTAAATCAAGACTTCAAGGGCTTCCACACGGAGGGAGATTTCTTTGATTGGCTTCCAAACCCCGACCGTCCATTAGCATCCCTGAGATTGAATAACTTATAGGGTCATTAAAGATAGATGTCGTGGGGTACCTGCGTTTTAAGAGGTTTTCCCCATTTTTCTCATTCACGAGCCACCCAGCTTTGTCACTTGACAGAAGCACAGTTAAGTGATGGAAGTGAGACCCCCTCACAGCTCCAGGTGGCTTTTCACCGGCCCTGTCCTGCTCAGAGGAATTGGGCCCGAAGGTCCGTTGTGAGGTTGTTTGGCAATCGATAATCAAACCAGGCTCGGAGGGAGCCCGGAGACGGTGTCCCCAAGTCCACCCAGCGGACAGGCAGGTGCTTAGCTTGGAAAGGAATGCTGCTGCGTGACAGTGCTGGGCTCTGATCCCGGACTGCAGACCCCAACCCTTAGCTGGCCCAGCGGCGCTTTATGATAATCCGCAGACCCGCCCAGAGCACCCGCTCCCCCAGTGAATGCAGCAGGAGACCAGGCTCAAGCCAGCCCATCTCCGCCTGCTCGCCCTGGGACCCCCCCCACCTTCAGCTCTGCTCTTTCTGTAACCTGGAAGGGCAGCTTCTCCAACACCAGGCCACCAGTGACCTGAAGGACCGGCTCAGGGGTTCTGGGGACCCTTCTAGCTCTTCAGGAGCACGCAGAGGTTATTTGCAACAGAGCAGAAGCCACCAGGGCCGGGTCTCAGGATGTCACAGTGGGGCAGCCGAAAGGAGGCCAATCCGTCTGCTGAGACAGGGCCGCCCAGGCCCAGCGGGAGCAGAGGTGGGGAAGGGCTGTCGGGAAGGCCTGCTGAGCATGGCAGACACTCCAGAGGGCAGGGCTGTGGGCAGGGGTCAAACCGACCTTGTCCCCCAGGGAGCAGAGCAGAGCTGCCGCCGAGACCCAGCCCAGGGCAGACGTCCCTCCAGCCCCCGGAAGTCAGCCTCCGTCCCTGGCAGTCACGTCCGTGTGTAAAGCCAGGGGCGCTGTGGCCTGGCTTGATCATCTGTCCTGTTCAGAAGTCGCTCCGACCTGAGCACCTCAAAAAAAATGATGCCCCTCCTCTGGGGGAGGGGTGGCCCCCGGGAGACCTGGGAAGCGCAGGGGCTCTCCGGGCACCTCCTCTGGTGTGAGCAGCTCCCCGTGGAGAGATCCAGACTCGCGTGTCTGTCTTGGGGGTCTGTCTTGGGGGTCCGCCTCGGGGGGAAGGTCAGGGACGTGAGCTGTGATCGCCCGACCAGGATGAGGTTCCTTCTCTCCTGGACACAGGCTGGCGGGTGGGGGAAGGGCATCCCCAGGGAAGAGGGAGGCTGGACGCTGGCTAGCCAGCTTCCCCGGGGGCTGGACCTGGCCCTGCCTCCTGACCGGGACCGGGAGAGAGCTGGCCCAAGCGGCCGCCGAGCACAGGCAGGACCGCCTAATCCTTGCCTTCTTCTTTCTCGTGTTTCAGTTCCGGGAGAGCCTCCAAGCTCTGTCTCTGTGACGCCACACACCACCTCGTCTGTTCTGATCCAGTGGCAGGTAAGGGCCCCAGAATCCCACGGTGTTTGGTAAAACCGTTCATGCGACCGCGTGGTCAGCTGGCACCTGCCGGGCCCCAGGTCGGGGTGGAGTGGGACAAAGGGGACACGCCAGTCGGGCTTAAACGCTGTGCGGGGAAATGGTGAGTGTAACTTCCAAGACGGGAGAGGCAGGACTGTCGTGGCATGCATGATGGACTCGTGCTCAGCGCCCTGAGGGGACCAGCAGGACGGCAAGGGGGGTGCCCAGAGCACAGACGGACTGAGCTTTGGAGAAGGATGCAGACAGAGCAAGGCTTCTGTGGCAAGACTGGTTCACGTCCTGCTGGGTTGTCGTTTGTACAGAAATTGTTTCCAACCAGACAGAACATCAACAGGATGACACGTATCTTTGTTAGTTCCAAGTCTTTAGTCAAACCAAGGAACCTTCTCCTAAATAATCAGATAATCCCGTGAGCTGTTAACAGTGCTCTAATACAACACTGAAAGGACCTGCTGCCCTCTCTTTGCCTTATTTCCACTTCTGGATCATTTTTGCTAACAATGAGGTGCCTTGAGGACAGAAGTAACGAGGGGCAGAACCGCCAAGGACGGCTGCCCTGCCCGAGGGCGAGCCCAGCGGAGGGCGAGGGATCCAGCCAGGGCCTGGGGGGCTAATTCAGGAGCAGGGCTGGAGCTGGGCCGGGCAGGCACACAGACCAGTGGGCAGGGGCCACGGGCAGGGATAAGCATGGGCACAGCATCTGGCCAACAAGGGAAGTTCCTGAGTCCAGAAGGGGGACTGCCGCCCTGGGCGGGGGCAGTGCCTACAGCCGGCAGGCCGTAGGGAGGGCAGACAGAGGGCAGGCGCTGTGGTCTGGGTTCAGAGCCACGGGGAGCTGAGGTCTGCCTAGGAGTGGCCGCTGTGGGCTGGGGGTCCAGAGGGTGGTCTGTGTGGGCATGACAGTCTTCCTCCGGGTTGATGATAATCGTCTAGATAATGCCGGAATCACAGCCAGAATCAGCGGGAACCAAGCACAAATAATGGTCTGGACGTGGCCTTGGAGAGTGGAGAGGGCTTCTCTTGGCCGGGTGCACTGCGCTGGCACAGGAAGGGCAGGACGGGAAGGGACGGGGAGCCCCAGGAGAGGTCCAGGGCCTGGGCTCCGTCTGCGGGCCCCAGTTTGCCATCGCGTGACTCTGATCCCCAGAGGCCTCTCTGGCCCCAGCTTCCTCCTCCGTACAGACAGGAGGTCAAAGGTGACCTCTGACGTCACTGCAAGGTCGCTGATCCAAGGCCCGTTAGACCTCTACAGCCCTGACTTCCATCAGGGTCTCTGACGGGAGGTGGGAAACATTCAAAATGGAAATTCAAGGTCCCAAGCCCTTCTGTTTCCCACCCTCCACTAACATGATCAACCAAAAGCAGGTAGGTCCTTCGGGCTGTGCTGAATTCTGCCAGGTTTGTGCTTTGTTTGCAGGCTTGGCGTCTGGCTTCCCGGTAACTAGGTGAGCTCCTTTTCTGTGAAGGCAGCGGCTCAGGGCTATGTCACCTCACTGCCTCCGAACACAGGGCTGTGGACGAGGTGCTGGCTGTCAGCCCGGCCATCCTGCCTCTGGCCACTGGGCTGCAAGCCCTCAGTTGCGGTTAGAACACTCTGTGAAGTGGCGAGAGCCGCACCAAAGGTGCTTGGCCTGTGTGTCTGTCAGCTGTCCCCCTTCAGACCCCAGCAGAACAAACTAATTCCAGGAAGCCTGAGCAGGAGGTGGTCAGTATGATGCATTGTGGAAATAAATGCCTGTCAACTGCCAGGCAATGGAAGTATAATTAAAATTACGAGTAATTTACTAAATCAGAGTGAGCAGAACAAAGGAACTACGTTTAAATATAGATTTGCATTCCAAATGAAATGTTTCACCTGTAAACTTTTTTATTTTTTGTAATTTGTTTAAAAATGCAAACACTGCCTGTAACTTCAAGGCCGTTGACCCATTTGAATGGTCTCTCTGTCAGATTTGATTCCTCTTAGTAGGATGATCAATCTGTGCCTTTCGCGGGTCCAGTGCTGTTTGGAATCTAAGGATTTGCGTGTGTGTTCTAGGCAGCGGCGGCTCTGTGTCCACACTGAGCGCAGCTCATACTGCGCATTCACATCTCTGAATTGATCACAACATTTAAGCTGGCTGTTCTGAAACCTCCAGCGGGTCACACAGTCTGTCACTCAAATGCATTTCCCCTCGTGTGGCTGCAGTGGATTTTGAGGCTGTTTTCTATCAAAGAAAACGTCCTAAGGGACAGATCACATCACGCACGATGGACTCGGGGGAGGGGGGGACTCAGTGCCGTACAGGGCGCCTTCCTAAGAGGAGTGTTGCAGCTGCCTGGGCAGAGGGGACGGGGCGGCGGGGCCTCTTCAGGACAGCTCTTGGCCTTCGTTCCTTTCCTCACCACGTGCTCTGTTGTCTGCAGAGGACCAGCTCCGGCGTGGGGTGCTGAGCACCTTGAGGTGAACGGGACAGATTCCAGACCTTGAAGAGCTTCCGTTTAGTGCGTTGAGCTCTACACGCATTAGTGCGAAGCCAGCGGAGGGGAACAGCTGACGCTGACTGGAGGGAGGCGGGAGGTGACAGGATGAATGGTCCTCCTGATCTCGGGTGGCCTCGGCCTGCGGCGGCCTGAAGCAGCAGTTCAGTTCCCCGGCCAGAGATTGAAGTCACATTGCAGCTGTGAGAGTCCTGAATCCTGGTCACTAGACCAGTGGCCAGGGACACGGCCCTGGCCCATCAGCTTTGTAGAAGTGAATTCCCACAAAGAGATGGAAAGTTGTGAAACAAGTAAAGTGTTTATTAGGAGGAAAAAGGATATGTGTGAGTAGACTCACACGGCTGGACTCAGAGAGAGTTGCACCCTTGTGGTAGTTTGAATCACTTACATGGGGCATTTCTTCCGGGTTCCCTTCGGCCAGTCATCTTGCTTTGCCTGGTTCTGAGTCCGTATTTGGTTTATCTCAGGGTCCTCCCATGTGTGCGCGCGCATCTCTTAGCCGAGATGGATTCTAGCGAAGAGGCCTATGGGTGGGTTGACATCACCTACTATAGGGTGGCACCCCGTCCCTTTTGACCTCCGAGGGGCCCTTCTGCACGTGTGTAGTCGGGGCAGGTCTCCTTGATCTCAAGAATGAGAAATACGTGGTCTCTTTATCTTTTATCTGGGCGGGGCTCAGCTTCTCTCTGCCCTTGTCGCCCCACAGGGGACAAACTCCAGCTGCTCTGCCTGGGGCCCATCTATCTCCTGCCTCACTCCCCCCAGTAAAGGGCAGGGAGACGGCTATCCAAACATCACATACAGCCAGAGCAAAGGCTTGGAGGTGTGACGGCTACTGGGCTTCGGTGCTGTTTCAAGGGAAGGCACGCTGGAGCCGGGTTCTCTAGGGCCTCCTGTGCTCCGCTGAACCATCGGGACTTAATCCCACAGGCGTCAGAGGGAATCCCTGTTCTGTGCTCCAGGAAACGGAAGTCATGGGAAGTCATGGGCTCAGGCCTCAGGACGACAGCAGCTGAGTTCCAGCTCTGTCTCATACTCGCCGTGAGGCCTCAGACTCCACGTGGACCCTCCCCAAGCACAGGTCCCCCCAGACCTGCGCGGTCTGGGAAAGCCCGCTGCACCAGCCCCAGCCCGTCCCTGAGCGCTCGGCCAGGACTGAGGCTCGTGGTGGGAGTCCTGCCCCCTCCCCGCCCGGGCCCTTCCCTCCGCTCAACCCTGCCGCCTACGAGACGCCGGCCCTCGTCCTCCCGGCCGTCCCCAGCTCTCGGTTCCCTTGCCGCCCGCCGGAGCGGGCCATCAAGGCCAGTGCATTCTGACCAGCTCATCTGCATTTAACGGGGGCTTCGAAAACTGAAAAACCGCTCTGGCCCCCCAGAGAGCCTGCTGGTAGAATTTCTGACGTGCAGAAGGCAGAGTGAAGGTGTTTTTAGAGGGGACCCCAGTCCCTTCAAGCGTCTGCCCGTACAGATGGCTGATCCAGGATGAGGTCAGCCAGAGGTGGTGCCGCCTTGACTTGAGCAAACCCGGCGCACCTCCGCAAGCACTGACTAAGCACCTGCTGTGTCCCAGGCCTGGCAGAGGAGCTGTGGGAAGATAGAAACGAGCATGACACCAACCAGGCCCGGCCTCCACGGGCACGTGCTAGATCAGAAACCACAGGAACGGCGTCGCCAGGGCCAAGGGCTGGGAGAAAGGGCTGCACGTGCGAAGGGAGACTTCTGTTCAGAAGCCCCCTAGAGACCACCTAGGCCGGCTGCACATGTAGCAGGTACAAGGTTGAGCCCCGGAGGTTGTGCACCGGCCTGAGCCTGCCCTGCAAGGCCATCGCACAGCCAGGACTTGAACTAGGCCCACGGCTTCTGGAACTCTCTGTGTGTCACATGGAGCTGCCCTACTGGGACCTCCCAGGACACCCGGAGTCGTAGAGGCCTCTCACAAATGACAGATGGTTTATTCCAAGCTCGAGGGATAGAAAGTGTGGTTGAACCCTGTTCAGGACCCCGCGCAGGCAGGCAGGCCTTGTGCGTCGCCGTGGGTCATGAGATCCTCACTGAGTGAGACCTTCAGAGAGCCTGCCCTCCGGGCTGTGCGACCACCTGCCCCTCCTCCCCGGGGCTGGTACGGCTCCTGCTGGGAGGGCATCACGGGGCGCACGGCGGTTTCTGGTGGGGCCAGATGTGGACCTGCCCGCAGCTGCAGCAGGTGTGCCTCGGGACGTGGGGCTCGGCCTCTCCTCACACCCCTGCAGGATCCTCTCCTCTCGGCCTCTCCTCACACCCCTGCAGGATCCTCTCCTCCTCGGCTGCAAGGGTTTGCGCCCGGGATCGGCAGCCTCCGCCCCTTCCCCCGGCCCCCGCACCCCAGCCCCCCTAGGTGTGGACACAGGCTGGGGACCGGGTGTTTGCCGCTGGTTCCAGAGCCACATTTGGTCCCCAGGGAGGACGTTGTTATTTTCGCAAACTCCCAGCATCCTGCCTATTTGATATTTTGGGTGAGTTGAATCCAGTCCTTCCCATTCCTCCCAAGCTCCCCACTCCCTGAAAGTCAAGTTCTCTCACTTTCATCCCTTCTCAGGCCTGTGTGTGTCTATAGGGTAAGGCCTGGGCCTTTGCAGGCTCCCTGCTGGGGTCTGGGTGCCTGCAGCTGCCATGACCATAATCTGGGCCTGGAAGGTGACCAGGGTGACATTGCTGGGCTGGGACTTGAGACGGCTCTGCCCACCTGCCTGTCTTCAGCTCAGACCCCAGAGAGGGAAGCCTGGGATTTCTCATCGTCACCGCCTCTCCCTTCTCACCTCCTCTGCAGCAACGATGCCCCGGGACCCTCAGGCAGGATGCTGGCGTCATGTGGGTGGCCCGGGGCTCCCCGGGTGCACAGCCGGTGCCGCACATGAGCCTGAATGCGGGGCACAGTCTCCCAGGAGAGGGGAAGCAAAAGCCCCCGGGTCCTGTCTCTCGTACCCGGGCATCTTCCCAACCCCTGATCAACAGGCTCCTGTGGACTTGAGGACTCTCCGTTCAGGCCCGTCTCCTGGAGATCAGCTCCAGATGGGCCTGGGAGGGCCGCCCACGTGGGGAACGGCACAGGACCCAGCCTGTCCTGGCTCAGTGCCGATCGATGCCCTGGCCGGCTGCTCCTAGTGAACCCCCCCGCCGCCTGAGCCCCGCCCATCCCTGCACCTCCACTAGATGGGCTGCCTTTTCTCCCCCATCAAACCCCTCCTCCCGCGAGGGCCAGCTCCACGGTTGCGTGCCCGGTCTGTTTCTCTCTGATGCTCCAGTCTGCGGCGAGCCCTCCCTTTCTGGCACTGCGTGTGTCATAACTCAGGACGTGTCATCGACCTGCTGAGCGGGTCAGCGCTAGAAGACGGGGCTGGGGCGTGCGCTGTGCTCCCCGGCAGTGGCTCAGGGCTCGGCGGTGCAGGCGGGTCCCCCCTGCAGCAGAGGAGCTCTGCTGACCACCTGGTGGGCCTCAGCCTCGTGCCTCCACTGCGGGGACTTGTGGGGTCCAGGCCTCCCCCCTCCCTCAGGGGCCGCATCTGTGAGCAAGCTGGGGTCCCCAGGGTCAGAGGCCCTGGAATTGCTTGGCCTTAGTCGGCAAAGGGCCGTGGAGAATGCATCGCCGTGCCCTGGACCTTCTCTGTACATCTTAGGTGTTGGGTGGAGAAACGTCTCTCCTTTTATTCTCACATGTAGACTTTTCCAACTTTTCCATCCGTTGCATTTTTTAAAGAAGGGGGTGAAATAAACGTTCTGTCACATGTTATAAGAGTTGTGTTTGAAGGGAGCCCTACAGAATAAGGATTGTAATTTGTCTCCACTGTAGCCAATAAGAAAACAGGACTAGAGTTGACGTGGCAGATTGCCGCCTTCCATCCTTATGAATAGATGCGTGTGTGTTGTACACACACACACACACACACACACACGATTTGCGTCTCAGCCTCTGTTGTGATGCATTAGCACCGACCCTGTCTCTGGCATCAGTTAGCGTTAAACGCTGAATGATGTCTGCCTTTACCACACGGAACCAATTTTTAAATAGGGGAGGGTGGTACAAAATAAAAACCCTAAAAGCGATTCTGAAAACAATTCTGTGAACTCTAAAGGGAGAAATCTGGGGAAAAAAACAAACAAACAACACGTCAGCAACGCCCCGTATTAAGGGAAGGATCTGCAACGCTGCAGTCCTCAGTGTGGGCCAGCAAGCAGAACAGGAGCCCGGAGGCTGGGCCGGCTGGAGAGAAAGCGGAGGGACGTCCCAGGGCGCCCGGTGACGGGCCCTTTCACAGGGATGCTTCCGCATCTCCAACACTGAGGTTTTGTCCATCAGAATTGGTAAGAAAGAAAAGGACAAAATTTAGTAAAATAAAATAAAATCAAAACCGTAACAAGAAACAGAGCCTCTCTCCTGCCCCCCAGTCAGACCCCCGGGCTTCACCCCTGTTCTCACCTCCCTCCCTGAGAGCACTCAGCTTCCCGAGTTCCTCGCTCTCTGTCGGTTTGGGCTTCGTTTTGGGAACTGCTGAGGGAGAGGACAGAGGGCCCAGTGCTGGAGAAAGTGGTCAAGGTCGTGGTTCAGCCACCGGGGCCGGACGGACAGGCGTGTGTCCCGGGGACCCTGTGTGCCCTGCTGGTCACCCGTCCACACACGCCATCCAGGAGACACCAGGTCTGTGCTGGTCCACCTTGCCTTTCATGTCATTAACTCTATGACTGTGAGTTGATTTTAAAGACATTTGCACCTGTGGGTGTCAGTGGCCGGCACTCAGGCAAAGGGGCGGCAGTGGTCACACCTTGGAAATGTTGGGGGTCTGGTTCCAGACCATCACAATGAAGAGATTCTGGCAATAAAGCGAATCACACGCCTTTTTTGGTTTCTCAGTGCATGTAAAAGTGATGTTTACACTATACTGTAGTCTGTTAGGTGTGCAATAGCAGTATGTCAAAACAAGACAGTGTACTTGATTGAATGAAAAATACTTCATTGCTAGAAAATGCTAACCATCATCTGAACCTTCAGTGAGTCATAGGAGTGACACCAAAGATCACCCTAACAAATACAACGATAGTGAAAAAGCTTTAGCTATTGTGAGAATTGCCACAGTGTGCCGCAGAGACACGAAGTGAGCAAACGCTATGGGAAAATGGCGCTGATAGACTTGCTCGGCTCAGGGCTGCCACAGACCTTCAATTTGTAAAACACACAGTGTCTGTGAAGTGCAGTACGGCGAGGTGTGCCTGTAGCCCGCCCGTGTCCCGCTAACGTAAACTTCACGTCGATGATGGTTCTGAGATTCAAATTCAACTGGGTGCCCGGTGTTTGCCTTGGCTACATCTGGCAACCCTGCGAGGGAAAAGCAAAACAGGGGAGACTCACCTGACCTGGCAGTCCCTGGGCTCTGGTTTTGCGGTTCTGGCCTGACAGTCCGCAGTGTTCAGAGGAGGCCCCAGGGTCCTGCTAAGGCGGCCAGAACCAGAAGGGAAGAGGCTGGAGGCGAGCCAGCCCCCGGGTCCTCTGTGCTGGGTGTGGTGGCTGAGAAAGGTCAGGAGGGAAACGGAAACAGAACCGTCCTGCCCCGGAGACCAGCTCCCCGTGCAGCCACGGAGGGTCCAGAGCCAAGGCCCCCACGTGCCCAGCAGCACAGCCCCGCCGGCCCCCCGGTGGGCAGAGCCTGGACCGGCTCCTCAAGGAGACATGCTCGGGGCCATTGGCGGCCCCAACGCGGCCCTCCTGGTGGCTCTCTGCCCCTGAGCTCACGCTGGGGTCTGTCACCCCTCAGCCAGGAGGAGTGTCGTTCGATTGGATTTGCTGGGCTCCTCCAGCAAGATGGACACGCGTGGATCGTCCACGTGGCGAGTCCACTCAAGTTTCCCAGGCACGCGTGTCTGCGTCTGATGGGGAAAATGACCTGCCGAGGTGCTTGTCACGAGGTGAGGGCGTCACCGAGGACCCGGGAAGCCCCGCGAGGACGTCAGGGCTGCAGCAGAGCCGCAGCGCAGCGCCCGGGCTCGAGCGAGCACGCGGCAGCTCTCGCTGGTGAAAACGTGGTGACTCTGGCACGTGCGCGCGTGTGTGCAGGGCCCGCTGTGTCTCGGGAATCTCCCTTGCTGTCTGTGCTGTCCTGCTGGAGAGTTTGGGGCGCAGAGGATCCTGCACTGTCCACATCCGCTTGGTTCCTGGGTTTGGGACCGAGTAGCAAGAAGTCACAGAGAAGGGGCTCATCTGAACAGCCAGATCCTCGTGGCGCCTGGGTTCAGGGACTAGGGTTGAAGGGTGAGAGCTTGGACAGCAAAGCACGCGGGTGTCCCGGGGCTGCCGTAACAGGTCACCGCCAACTGGGCGCCTAGCACAGCAGGGACCTACTCTCCCACGGTTCTGAAGGCCAGAGTCCAAGATCAAGGTGTCGGTCAGCTCTGAAGACACGGGGAGGCATCCTCCCTGCCTCTCCGCAGCTGCCGGCGGCCACGGCAGTCCTCGGTGCTCCGTGGCTTCTAGACGCATCCCTCCCACCTCTGCCTCTGCCTTCACATGACGTCCTCCCTGTGTCCAAATGTCCTCATCTTATAAGAATCTTTGGGCCTCTTTATAGTCTCAGCATTTGTCAAATAATTGCTAGATTGTATGTTACCTCTTAAAATGTGCTTTGTCTTCATGGATCCATCACGTTGAACATTTAGGTGCCCGTGTGAATTAACTATTATAATACCTGATGGCGTTCACGAGTCCAAAGTCTGTGATTATGTTTGCAAGCGATTTTGCTGTCAGTGCCCTTCAAGCTGGAAGGCCGTCCTGTTGTCTTTGTGTCACTGGAAAGACCCAGAGAGGACTGGTTTTGGCGTTGTTGTTTTTTTTGGGGGGTGGGGGGTGGGGGTGGGCGGTGTTTAGTCCTGAGCTTGTATTTGTAGGACTCAGGACAGCACACCTGCAAATGTTTGTGTAGCATCGATTTCCAGACGTGTAATTGCTGGATTAAAAGGCAAGTGCATTAAAGACTTAGACAAATAAAATGGATTTGCCCTCCAAGAAGAAGCCAGTCATTGCCTTAGGGCCCTCCCTACCACTGTGTGACCTCTTCCTAACTTGATTACATCTGCAGAGACCCTGTTTCCAGACGAGGTCTCACATCCACAGGTACCGGGGGTTAAGACGTCAGTGTATCTCTTGGGAGGACACAGTTCAACCAACAACAGAGGGGCTTTCCTACCAAAGCTGTGGCCTCCGTTCAGGCACCAGGACGCTGTGTACCAAGGCGCAGTGGCATCACTTAGGCAGTGGCCTTGTAGAGTCACAGGAATCCAGGGGCCTCGTGACCCCTCCAGCCAGGGGTCACGGGCATGCTCTTGGTCCGTCTGTCTGGTCACAGTTTGGGAGGTTTGATCCTTTACTCGCTGAGGATCCCAGAGGGGAAACTGGAGCCCGAAACCCCTAAGACCGGGGTCGGTGCTGCGGCCTCACTGGGATTCCGTGTGGAATGAGACGACCTTTCTTCTCCTGACAGATCTGTCAGCCACAGGGAAAGGGATGGTTGGCTGGGCCCTGCCTGACCAGCCCCTGCACCCAGTGTGGGTGTGCACGGGTCCTGGGCTCACATTCTCCCTCGAGCTGACCTCATCACTGAGCTACCCGTCACCTGGCTTCCACCGGGTTCTTAAGAGTCAGACGAGCTCCGCCGTCACGCGCTGACATGGAAGAGGGAGGTGTGGGTTCCAGCCCTGCGCCTGAGTCGGGCAGAGTGGGGGTGACCGGGCACGCGGAGGGGTCAGTGAGGGTCCCAGGGAGACGGCCACGGCCTGGGTGGACAGAAGGGACAGGAGCTGAGGGGACGGGGTGAGGCCAGCGGCGGACGAGGCGGAGCCAGGCCACATCCACGGTTCCCTTCAGGTCCTGGGTTGGCCCGCTACGGGCAGCTTCCTCGCCCGTCTGTGACCTGGGCCACGGTCTCCAGCCTCAGCCCTGGGGCTCGGGGGTTTGGGCCGGACGTGGATGAGACGCCCGTGCCCGCACTCAGGCGCCAGGAGCCCCAGGCTGCGGGGAAGCAGCCGCACAGCAGGCTCTGTCCCCGAGTTCCCCGCGCTCCTCATCCGTGTGACACCTGCCTCTTTGCTTGCAAACAGCTGAGGGCCCTCCGTGTGGACTGGTGAATCCCTCCTAGCCAGGCGGCCACATGAGAATCCAGGTTCCCTGACTGTGGTGTCTTTGCAGCCCCCGAGGGACGAGAGCCTGAACGGCCTCCTGCAGGGATACAGGATCTACTACCGGGAGCTGGAGAACGAGGCGGCCTCGGCCACTGAGTCCAAGACGCTCAAGACCCCCTCCGCTCTGCGGGCCGAGCTCACAGGTGAGCCCTCTCCTCGCCCTGCACGGGCCCGTCAGCAGGGAGGTTCCTGTGACCACGGCGCATCTGCTCCCGCCAGGCCTGGGCCTCAGGGGCTGCAGGAGGTGCGGCTCTGCCCCCTCCCGCCGATGGTGCGCACGGCCCAGGGCACAGCGAGGTGCCGTGAGCAGAGGCCCCCAGCCGGTGGGGGACCAGGGAGGCTGCCTGGAGGAGGAGCCATCTGCGGTGATTGTCGGGGTACAAGGATGTCACCGAGGATGTGACGGGAAGCGGGGGATGCAGGGCCCAGCGCAGCTGGGTGCGGGTAGGCAAGCAGAGCGGCAGGGGCGCAGGCGGGGCAGGGGTCAGCCGGCCAGCGCAGGGCGTGTGCCGCGTGGGGCCTCTGGGCCTCAGGAGGAGGCGCAGCCGGGGCTGCCCCAAGCGGAGCAGGTTTGGGGTGCGCGGGGCAGCTGCAGGGAGCCCCGGCTTCTCTCCCGGCTCATCTGCCTGCTCGCCTGCACCCCGCCAGGCCCCTCCGCGGGCTCTGACAGTCCTTCCAGCGGCCGTCGAGGGCGCTCTGGAGCTGCTGGCGAGGCCGCCGCGCTCCCGCCTCCTCTCTCTTCCTGGCGACCCACACACCGTCAGAGGAGATACTTGAGCCTTAACGCCTGCGCGCCGGGGTCGGGGGAGGCCGGCCAGGAAGCCAGGTCCTGCTCGGGCCTCGCGTCTCGGCGAGGGTCACACGTGCTGCGGGCGGCTCCTTGTGCCCCCTCCCCAGCCCGCCTTTGGGGTCTCGGGGCTGCAGCTCGGCCCCGGCCCCGCCAGGAGGAGGACTGGCTCAGTCGTGACCCCCAGTCTCAGCGTCACCCCGGGTGTCCCTTGCTGACGTCCAGACCGCAGCGCGCGTCTCCCTGGGCTGTGTCACAAAATCAGATCCGTGGAGTAAGAGGGCGCGGTGGGGTCTGTGCCCCTGGTCCCTGTGTGTCGCCTCCTCGTCCGCTTCAGCCCGGGGCTCCACCTGAGCACAGGTAGCCCGACGAGGTGCCTGTGAAGACGTTGCCCGGGAGACGCCGCCCTCCGTCTCCCCCTGCGCTGCGTACGCTGCCTCGCGCCACGTGCGCGCTTGACCCGTTTAACCTGAGGGGTGAGCACACGCCACCCCCTCGCGGGCCGGGGGGCCTGGCTGGTTCGCCAGGCGGCACGGGGGCCCCGCCACGCGGGGGGCGCAGAGGCTTCCCGGCCAGGCCCCTGCTCCGCGCCTGCGGCCCGTCATGGCAAGAGCTGTTCCCTGCGTGCTGACCGCCTTTCTGCTCTGCTTGCCCCTAATAGCCCAGAGCAGCTTCCAGACCGTGAACAGCAGCTCCACGTTAACGACATACGAGTTAACACGTAAGTGACGCCGCCCTCAGCGGGAGCCGTGTGACCGCGTGACCGGGAGCAGCCGCGCAGCGCGGCCTCTCTGGGGTCCGAGTGGAAGCCAGCTTGGACTCGTGGCTCTCGTGTCTGGAATTCCCCCTCCAACACTGCCTCGCAATATGCCGGAACCGCCAGGGAGACAGGAAAGGAAACTTCTAGAAGCAGAGGCTGGGAGTGGGGGTACCGGCAGCTGGTCTTCGAGTTTGGGACAGGAGGAAAGGCAGAGTGGGCAGATCTCCTCTCTGGCTCCTTCGACGTATTTTTTAAGCCCCTTTATTATTGTGGTAAAATACACATAACACACAATTTACCATCTTCACCATTTTTCAGTGGCATTAAGCACAGTCACACTGTTGGGCAGCCATCCCCACCATCCGTCTCCAGAACTTTCTCATCTTCCCAGACTGAGACTCTGCCCCCATGAAAGACGGAGGCCCCTCCCCCTCCCCCAGCCCCTGGTCCCCACCCCCTGCTTTCCATCTCTGTGACCCTGGCTCCTCCAGGGACCTCACAGAAGTGGGATCACACAGTGTTGGTCCCTCTGTGTCTGCTGGGTTCACTTCTAGTTTCATCCGTGCTGTAGCGTCAGGGTTTCCTTCCTTCTCGAGGCTGGGGGACAGTCCACCGCATGCACACACCCCATTAATTTATCCATCCGTGCGCCGTTCCTCTTTAACCAAACCGCTTCCCCTTGGATTCCTGGCTGGGGATGGGTTTCAGCAACCGAGTGCAAGGCTAAGGGGCCCTGATGCGATTCACTTCAGCACAGAGAAGTGGCTGGATTAGAAAGAGGATAAATGGGGGAGGGGGAGCCGGCCCTCCCCCGGCCCCAGGTGTGCAGGCCAGCTGACCAGCCCATGCCCTTTCATCCCGCCACCACCTGGGCCAGCTGACCAGCCTGGCAGCCGGGGCGGGGCTCACGGAGCTGTCCCACCTCCCCAAGCATCACCTCGTCCATCCGTCGTGTGCTCGCTCACCCCCCACCCATCGCTCCCTGGTTGTTTCCTTGTCTCTCCGCCAAGTCCCTCCTGGGCCGGGCGCTCCCCCAGACGTGACCTCCCTGAGGACCCAGGTGAAGAGTCCAGTGCGGGCCCGGCCCCAGTGAGGAGGGCTCCGTCCCGGGGTCTCGTCCAGGCCCTCCAATCGTGGTTATGAAGTACGGGGCCGGGGGGAGGCCCCGACCACGCAGCAGCGTCCACTCTGGCGTGTCTCCGTGGATTCCCGGGCCACACGAGCCCCGGGGTTGAGACGAAGCCTGGTTGTTTGTCTGGCAGCACAGCTGGACCATATGGACAGAACCTTGACCATGAAATGTACACATATCGGCAAACCGAGGCCTTTGAGGTTTTAATGGCCGTGTCCTGGGAAGAAAATGGCATGTGAATCCAGACACCTCGCCCAGGCCACGTAGCCAGGCACGAGCTCTGTACTAGCCAACATGGTGAGAGCAGCTGACCTCTAAGCCAAAACATTCTGGAAGGTTCTCCCCATTGTGTGGCTTTCCCGAGGCCCCAGGTGCATGCCGGACCACCTGGGTGCGTGGTTCCTGCAGATCGTGCCTCCCAGCGAGCGGCTAGCTCAGCAGAGGTGCAGCGGATCCGACCCCCAGGCCCTCCCTTGAAGGTGGTCAAGGTTCTGCCTGCCCTGCGGGACCAGGGTCTCACTCTGTCTGTCCCTACACTTACGGAGAGATTCTGGACCAAAAGGCAAGCCCGGGCCAGGCCCTGTGTCCTAGCTTCTTTCCCTCAGAAGAGGAGCCTGCCGTCGCCTTTCCCTGAGTGCAGGATGGGTTGCGTCTTTGCCTCACGAGTGTCACTAGTGCCGGGACAGAGGGTGGCAGGCCCCTCGCAGACCTCTCTCTGCAAGAAAGAGCTCTTCCCCCGCGTCTCCTCAAGGGGCACTGGTCCCCCAGCGTGGCTCACGGAGGGAGTTTTCTAAGAAAGGGAGGGGGTCCCACCAGCTGACCCCTGTCCCCTGGCCCTTGCAGATCTGAAGAAATACCGGCGCTATGAAGTGGTCATGACAGCCTACAACGTCATCGGCGAGAGCCCGGCCAGCGCACCCGTGGAGGTCTTCGTCGGCGAGGCCGGTAGGTCCCGTGCCCACCCCCAGCCCGGAGCTCAGGTGCCAGCAGCATCCGCCTCGATGAAGGTCACTTTGCTGGCGGGGCAGGAAGCCTCCGGTCATGGCTGGAAAGAGGCCGAGGGCTGGGTGTCCCGACGGGGGGAGCGGCCAAGTCTTGCTTTTGAGATTCAGGGGTGTTTGACGTCTGGATTTATCAGGACCTGCTCTAGGGGAGCGATGCCGTCACCTCCGTGGGAACCTAGGTGTGTGGGAACCTCGGTGTGTGGAGGGGGGACGTTTGTCACCTGCCGTCTCTGGCTGGGCCCGGGCAGTGGCCCCGGCACTGAGTCAGCCTGACCATCTGTAGCAGCCCCTTCCCAGGTCTCGAAAAGCCACGTGGATCCATGTTTGTACCCCTTTTAGGGAAGAGGTGGCCCCTGGGTTTGTTTCAAGGACCGTCCCTTCTGTGGGGCTAACCCACAGGGAGACGTCGTGCCCTGTGTGGAGGCCAAAGTGCGCCTGCCCCCAGCTGCCCTGCAGCGAGCTGTGCCACCTGCCCTCTGGCCCACAGAGCGACCCCGCCCCTGACGCCCACCGCCCCGCCGACGGCCGTCTCCTCAGAGCTTGGCAGATGGCCTGGGGGTTCTGCTCAGATCTGCTGGTGCGGAGTTGGGAGGGTGAAGGATGGTTGGAATCCCTCTGAGGACAGAGACCCAGGCTTGCAGGAGGACAGAGGTTCTGGTCACTCGGCCGGCGCACAGAACACATCAGGTGACCTTTTGCAATTTGGAGAGGTTATCATTGTGAACCAATCAGCACTGAGGGCCTAGCTTCGCAGGACTTTTCTGGAACGGTCCCACAGTATTTTCGTGTAAGCGAGGATAAACCAAGTGAGCCACCAGGAGGTCGCATTGGCCTCTACACGAAAGTCTGTCTGGGGGGCAGGTGGAGGTTCCTTGGAGCAGGTGGGGCAGGGGCCAGGCGTCCCAGGAGGACGTGGGCCTGGCCGCAGAAGAGCCCACGCGGGCAGAGGGGGGACATGGCAGGGAGGGGACATTTCAGGGAGGGGACATGGCGCATGCCATCCGTCAGAGCAGGCGCTCTGGGCCCTCGCTGGGCATCAGTGGGGGCCTTCATGCCACTGGGTTGAGGGGCGCACGGCCGGCCAGCTGGGACCTGCAGAGCTGCCCTGCGCACCACCAGCCTGCACTCCAGGGAAAGGACCCAACCTGCGGGGGCCCGGGCACTCCGGACAGGGCCTCAGGCCCAGGACCAGGGCAGACGTCCAGAGAACAGGGCTGGAGCCCGGGCGGGAGACCTGGCCGGCACTGGGGCTGCAGCCAGCCAGCGGGCGACCGTGGGGTGTGCCCAGTTCATGGATCTCCTTCTGCGTTTGCTTGTTTGTTGTTTGTTTGTTTTGTGGTAAAGCACAGTTAACGTGAAATGTGCCGACCTCATCACTGGCAAGCGTCCAGCTCAGGGGCATGAAGCACATTCCCCTGTTGTGTGGCCACTGCCCACTCCCCCGTCTCCTCTAGGCTCCTTCATCTTCCCAAACAGGAGCCCCTCGCCCGTCGGCAGACCCTTCCCTCTCCCCTCCCCCGCCCCAGACGGCCTCTCGTTTACTTTCTGTCTGTGAGTTTGCCTAGTCTAGGTACCTCCTAGGCGTGGACTCACCGCATTTGTCCTTTGCACCCGCCTTCTCTCGCTCAGCGTGTTTTCTGGGTTCATCCGTGTTGTAGCAGGTGTCAGACTCTGTTCCTTCTCGTGCAGTAGGCATGTCCACCGTGCGCAGACACCACATTTTCTTTACCTGTGGTCCCGTCAGTGGACGCCTGGGTGGTTTCCACCTCTCGGGTTTGTGGTGGAGCTGCTGTGAACTCGGGGGGACCAGATGTTTTTCCCAAGTGCTGAGCTGAGGCTAAGCCCGTGTGGCCTGGCCCTGATGCAGGGCACCGGCCGCTCCCGCCCCCTCCATGGGGGCCCCACCCCCAACACACACCCGCCCCCGTGCTGACTCTCCCGGGGGGGAGGGCGGCCGCGGAGAGGGATGGAAGGAGGTTGTCCATTGCTCTGCCACCGCGGCGTGGGCGACAGACTCCATCAGGGACACGGA
Organism: Balaenoptera borealis; assembly: GCF_965194805.1. Lineage (NCBI taxonomy): Eukaryota > Metazoa > Chordata > Mammalia > Artiodactyla > Balaenopteridae > Balaenoptera > Balaenoptera borealis. The sequence continues at coordinate 85,846,967 of NC_138872.1, read as the reverse complement.
AGGCGGGGCCGGGGCACAGAGGCGGGTGTTCGGCCCTCAGCGCATTGCTCTGCCGTCTGTGTTTACGCTGCAGAGAATGTTCTGAAAGGAGGATGGCAGTGCCTCCAGCGTGGCTGCCACGTACCCTTTGCCCTCCCAGTCTCCGCCTCTCACAGCCCAAGGGCCCCTGTAACGGTTTCGTTCTGATGCTGAGCAGTGTGGCTAACCGGGCCTGCAGAAGATGAAGTTCAACGGGACCAATTCCCACCCACCTGGCCAGACGCTTCATCATGTCACACACTGGTCGGCATGAAACGCTCAGACTTGTGTGAAAACAGCCTGGAAACAACACGGTTTCCCGAGTTAGACCGCCCTGAGCGTCTGAGTGTCGGCTCGGCCGGTTTCCGGCTGTGTGATGCTGGGCCAGTTACTTCACCTCTCTGAGCCCTGGCCCTGAGGACCGTGGTGCAGAGGGGAAAGCTGCGGGCTAGGAGTGAGGAGACTGGGGTCCTTGTCCCAGCTCTGCCCCCAGCTTGCCTGTCCCACCTGTGGGATAAATGTCCAGGACATGCCTGGACTGGTCAGTCAGTAAGTGGTGAGTGAGTGACTGAGACCCTGTGTGGTTACTGGATTGGTCTGGCCCATCTACAGAACAATGAGAGGTTGAGAGTTAATGATCTTTGGGTCCCCTCCAGCCCAAATATGTAATATTTAAATCCTTTTAACCTCAGAGAGAAAGCGTAGTCTTTAGGAGATTTCTCATTGAGATTGATTTCTGAGTCCAGGCATTTCAAATTGGTAAAAATAATACATTAGTGAGGACTCCAGTTTGCAAGAGATAGAAACCCAAACAGGCTTAAGCTGAAAGAATCAATTATCAATTCACATAACAGAAAAGTTGAAGAGCCTGGGTACAGCTTCAGGCATGGCTGGATCCAGCACCCTAACAGGCTGGTCCCGTGTTCCCCCCTTGGTTTCACTCCCCTCTCAGCTCACTTCTGTCTGGGGTGGGCTCTTCATCCAGGTGGCCCTGTAGCTTCAGGCAGCAGAAAGAGAGCCTCCTTTTTCTACGGTGCCTACAGTGGCAATCCACTGGCCCCCGTTAGCCTGCCTTACACGCCCATCTGCTGCAGCCAATGGCCTGAGGTTCCAAAGCCAGGGGATTATGTCATCTCTACCTGGACCACAGGGACCGCATGGGAGGAGGGATCCCCAGATCCCCAGGGGAGATCTGGATGTGCTGCCAGAAGGGGACTGGGTGTTTGCTCTAGCTGTCGGTGCGGCACTCGTGGCAGAGTTTTCCAAGGGGCCAGAGCTGCTTCTGGGAGATGTGTCTGTGGGTTCCTCAGCAGGACTGCTGTGCCAGCCACCCCCGCCCCCGCCCCTGTGAAATCTCCAGGCCCAGCTCTGTGTTCTCGGGGTTCTACAGCGGAAAGGAGCCCATATCCTGGCCTTCAGGACACTTACTACTGGAGGACAGGCCCCACCTTCAGGATAAGACTGCCCTCCTGCCTGGGACGCATCTGTGTTTCCAGACCTCCCAGGCTTCTCCCCCGGACATATGCCATCCCACCCACACTGCGCCGCATCTGCCGGGAACCCCTGCTTTTCCCCCAGTCCCTGGGAAGACCCCCCCAATCTTCCGCTCAGCCCAACTTCAAGGCCAGCCCCTCAAGGCCTGGCCGCCCTGACCCCGGCCTGGGCAGAACTAGGGACCCCTCTGCTCCGGAACACGCCACCCGCTCTGCTCTCTGCACCTCCTGTCTGTGATGCAAAGACCCGTCTCATTCACCCCAGTGTCCAGGGTCCTCGGGGCTCCGTGGTTGCCTGGAGCACAGCAAACACTCTGAAATGTTGGGGGAGTGAAGGAGGAAAAGAACAGATTTAGACAGAAAGGAAGGAGGGAAGCAACGCAGCCTTGTCGACACCAGAATCACACAAGACAGCAAGGCCAGAGCTCTTAGTGCCCCAGAGGGAGGAGACCCCCCGGGGCCCAGGGAGATGAGGGGAGACCCCAGAGGGAGGAGACCCCCAAGGCCTGGGGAGATGAGGGGAGACCCCAGAGGGAGGAGACCCCAGAGGGAGGAGACACTCTGGGGCCCGGGGAGATGAGGGGAGACCCCAGAGGGAGGAGACCCCAGAGGGAGGAGACCCCCCGGGGCCCGGTGAGGTGAGGGGAGACCCCAGAGGGAGGAGACCCCCGGGGCCCGGGGAGGTGAGGGGAGACCTCAGAGGGAGGAGACCCCCGGGGCCCGGGGAGGTGAGGGGAGACCCCAGAAGGAGGAGACCCCCGGGGCCTGGGGAGGTGAGGGGAGACCCCAGAGGGAGGGCTCCTGCCCGAGGCACCTACAGCCCCAGCTCCCGCCTGCCCTGCAGCCTCTGCCCTTTCGGGGGGCGTGGTGGCTGAGAATCCCCAGGGGCTCTGACCCCACGAGGGGCCCCGACAGCAGCAGAGCAGACCCAGCCCCTCCTGACAAAGCCTGAGGCTTCCATCTGGGCTCTTGTTCCAATTGGGTCAAAAACGGATCCTTCCCTGAGCGCCTTGTAGGGAACCATGAGGGCAGAGCATGTGTTGCCGGCTCTGGGGGTGGGGCCCGTGGAAGCAGACAGGGGCCACCTCCCACCCTGCTGGCGTCTTCTTCACCCGGGAAAGGGGGTGACAGCACCCCTCCTCGTAGAGCAGGGACCCCCTCCCGGACCCCGTCAGCGGCTGCCCTGACCCGCACATCCCAGCCGCTGCGGAGGACCAGCAGCCCCGGGCTGCACCCTGCGCTCGCCTGTCTGCTGCTCACGGCCCCTGCTCCGGCCACGTGCGCGGTCCCTGGAGGTGCCGCTACAGCCCCCGTGAGTTGGGGTTGATTCCCTGAGGCGCGGGACCCGGGGCCCCCTGTCACAGGTCACGGCGAAGATTGTTAGTGGATTCCCTTCCCGGCCACCTGACCTAAGAGGGCCGGGGTGGAGGCCAAGGTGAGAGGTCCCTGGCCCCGTTCATCCCGCTTCCCCCTGAACCTCGGCCCAGTTTTAAAGCCAGAGTGGATGGACTCTGTCCACATTCAAACCATGCCACCTGCAGAGCTGAGACGCACACGATCCAGGCGGAGGAGAAGGAACCCAGGGCGAACCCAAGGTGGGTCTGGCCAGACAGGTTGCCGTCGGGCAGGAGCAGTTCCGGGCCAGAGAGCGACTGAGTCAGCCAAGTGCTGGGCCTGGGCCGGACCTGACTCCCCGACACACCTGATGTTCACAGACTGTCGTGGGACCAGGACTGCGGGTCTGGGGTGTAGGGTGAGGGAACTCCGCACAGCCCAGCAAAACGCGCGTGGGCTCTGCGGCCCGGTGTGCGGCCGCGTGGCTGTGTCGGGCTCCAGCTCTCACTGGACACACGGGAAGAGGGGGGCCGGGGCCCCAGCGGGCTGCTAGTGGGGGTACCTGTGCGCGAGCCTCACAGGGGAACAGCCTCGCTCCAGAGGGGGAGACCCAGGCCAGTGTCGGCCATCACCTTCCTGCCGTGGATGTCACCATCACGAAGGTCCCCGTGCAGGGCCTTCGGCATGGCACTGGCCTGTCTCTCCCTTCGCATCTCTTGCTGGAGTTGGTGGGTCCCTCGGTGCAGTCTGAGCCCCAGCCCGCAGTTTCCTTGTGTTGTTCTGTGATCCCAGATGTCCCAGCGGCTCGTCCCTGATTAGACCCGGGGCCGAGGTCTGCCCTGTCCCTGAGACCTAGCAGGAGGGAGGACGTTGTCGGTTCTTCAGCGAAGGAGCCAGGACTCGCTCTGCGTCTGGTGGGATGTGCCCGCGGAAGCTCAGGTTGGCAGTGGAACGTCCGGACTGTGTCGCTGGGTCCACGATTTTCGGGAAAACAGGCAAACATGCAAACTCAGTATTTATGACCCTTCAGTCATTTCAGAGCGGCGTCCGGGTTGCCTTTGGTGTACGCGCTGCTTCGGAAGACAGGAAAGTATCTTGAAACTCTTGGTTTGGTTGTCGTTAAAGACTCAAAAAACTGCTCGAGGGTTGCGGGTTCTACCTGTCTTGTACGGGCTCCAGGTGTGTGATTACCGTCGGTTGGGACGAGGGGAAAATCCCACGTGTTTCTGACCCCCTTCGTGGCAAGCGAGGGCAGCCCTCGAGCCTCGGGGGACAGAAAGGGTGTTGGAGGCGCGCTGGCCTGAGACTGCGTGCGACGCACCGTGAGCAGCGCTTGTCTGAGAGGCGTGAGCGCGTCTTCCCTTCCCGCAGTGCACGGGGCCCTGTCCCCGGGGGTCCCCCGGGCACTGCTCGTGGAGCACAGGCCACGAAGGGATGAAACGCGCGGGCAGGTGCTCTCCGTTTCAGTGGCCAGCCTCACCTGCGGGCTCAGCGGCGGTGCTGCGTGCGGGTAGGGGCGTGGACTCGTACCCGGGCCATCGCCGGGTGGAGCGGCCAGGGGACAGCCTGCCGTGTGCCGGGCGTGTGTCGGCACCACCGCTTAGGCGGGAGTCGCTGTCGCCATCTCCCAGAGGAACAGGGGACGCTCCGAGATCATCACCCAGTCTCCCTGGGGCTCTGCCCCCTCGGCGCGCACACCCAGGAGCCAGTGCCTGGAGCGCAACCCGGGGCTCCCGCGGAGGGGGCGTCTCCAGCACCCGACCCAGGGCCGCGGGGCCCGGAGGTGGAGGATGGGTGCAGAGTTTGCCCGTCCCCTCGCCGTGCTGGGGAGAATAGCAAGATACCGCTCGGGCCTTTGCCGCCTCTCCGGGCTCTCTCCCCTGCACCCCGGACCCCAGGACGCCTGCTCTGGGGCCCGCGTGGGGAAGGAGACAAGGAGCCCAGCGTCCGCGTTGGTTTTCAAGCGCTCTGCAAGCGCAGTGGGGGCGGGGTACCAGGAGCAGATGCGCCGAGAACTCGGGGTGCCCCCGGGACTAGGCCAGTAGAGCAGTCAGACGCGGCCCCGGAGGTGGGCAGGAGGGAAAGCGACCGGCCCTGGCAGGGCCTCGTTAGTGCTGGGACAGAGGGCGGGGCAGGGCCCCCCGGGGGTGAGCTGGCCCCCAGGCCCCTCCCGCGGGAGCCCGAGGGGCCTCTGGAGCCGCCCTCCACCCGTCCTCCACGCCCCGCTGGACTGATCCTTCCTGGGCCCAAACCCCATCCCGTCGCTTCTCCGGTTCCTCCCCTCCGTGCATCCCCGTGTCTGTAGGGAAGCACCATGTGCTCCCGTGAGTGGCCCGTGGGAGCCCCCGGCCCCGCCCCAGTCTGCCCCGCGGCAGCACCTCGGCTGCACCAGGCCCCCCCTGCGTTCTTCCCGCCACGGTGGGGTCAGCCGCTCCCCCAAACCCGGGCATCCCTCTCACGCCCCCCGGGCTCCCCACGCCGCCCTGCCTGGGTTCCGGCCTTTCCTAGCCGACACGGGAGCCCAGGAAGCAGTGGTAGAGAAATGACATTATTCCTAACTTTATTTCCATCGATGTAGGAAGGTTATAGGGAATATTCTAACGCGTAGCACTTTGTTTGGAAAGGATCGCAAACGCCACACAATTCGGAGTCCGTGTCCTCGGCCAGAGTCTCCAGAGAACCCCGCGGTTCACCCGACCGGTGGCTCGCAGCGCACCCCTCGCTAGGCCCCTGAAGGCGGGGAGACCCCAGTCCTGCCCTGGACGAGGGCGCCCTCTGGGCAGAAGGGAAATGGCCTCCCGTGGGTCCTGGAAGGGGCTGAGGCCATCCAGGGTCAAGCCACACGGGGTGGGCCTCTGAGTGTCACAGAGCTCGGGGTGAACAGGAGCGGGGCTGCAGCTGAGCTTTGCAGGCAGAGTGGACACTGGATCGTCCACCCCAAGGAGGCACCGTCTCCATGTGGGCGGCTGGGGAGACGGCCACCCGGAGTCGGGTGTTCACATCGCCCGCTGGGCTCCCAGCAGCACGGACGGAGCCGGGGATCCAGACGTGCCGTGACCCCGTGTCCCACCCGAGCCCAGGTCTCACCCCAGACGCTGGCCAGCTCTTGCCTCTCCTTCCCAGTCCAGCTCTTCGTGAAAGAACCTGCTTGCTTTCGTTTGTCTTATGTTGTTTAATGTGGGGAAATGAAGGAAGTTTGAAGTAGACGGACTAGGAGACAGAAGGCTGTGCGCTCCCAGGCACCGTGACCATCTTCCCCCATCTCGCCACCCACCTGCCTCTCTGCTCCCCTGTTCTCAGACATCATGTCCTTTTTTGTAAACCTTGTATCGTTTTATTCAAAAATACCTTAATGGGTCTCTAAAAGAACTCTTTCAAAAATATGTGTATATAACCACAAAGCCATTATCACACCCAGAAAAATTAATAACAGTTTCTCAATATAATCCGTATCCAGTCAGCACTCAGACCCCCAGGGAGCTGCCTACTCCTCCCAACCCCAGTTCTCTCCACGGCCACCCTGCCAGCTCCCGCCCCTCCGCCCTTGGAGCTTCTTATCACCAAGTCGAGTGGGTGCTTCTCAGCCCTGGTCTCGGTCTGACCTCTGACCCTGGCCGACTCCGGCTCGACCTCCATGGCACCTGGACGTGGGAATTGGAGGGAGACCCCCTCCACCCCCGCTTGTGTCCTTTGCCTTGGCTCACAGACCCACCACACCTGAGATGTGGGGCTTGAAGGTCACCTTTGTTTTACAGATGAGAAAAACAAGCACCAGAGTTTCCAGAGGGTTCTCCAGGAATGCTTAGCTGGTCAGGGGTCCTGGGATGCACCGGTGTGGCCACTGTATCCAAGGGCGCTGTTTTTCTCTTAGAGAGCAAGGCCCCTCTGGAATCAGCATCAGAGCGGAGAGACACGGGGTTCAAAAATGTGGAAAATCAACGGGTTAACCAGTCTGTACCCTAGTAGAGCGGGGTTCAGACCAGGCCCTCAGGCCAAACCTAGCCAGTGCCTGTTTTTGTAAATAAAGTTTTATTGAGACGCCCATTCCCTTACATACAAAGGCAGAGTTGAGTTCTTGCAACAGAAACCTTCTGTCTCTTGAAGCTTAAAATGCTGCCTGGCCCTTTATGGAAAGCTTCCCAACTCTGCCCTGGGGAAGTAGCTTGGGCCCTAGAGTCGGCAGACCCAAGTTCAAATCCAGTCCGTCCTGGGACAAGTGACTTAACTCCTCTAAGCCTCAGTTTTCTAAGGGGGAAAATGAGAATAAGATCCTTTCCCTACAGCTTGAATTTTGTGAATACAAACTGCATGGGATGCAGTTGGTTAATTAGGGACCGTGAATTGTGTTATGCGGGCCAGGTCAGCTACAATACAGTTGTGGTCTGTCAGGACCTGGATCTTGCCGTGATAGGAAACTCACTCTACAGGCAAAGAGGAAAAAAAGAAAACCCACAACAGTCGCGAGCAATGTAGCTGGTTTGCTTGAATGGCTTCTAACTTTGCGTCTCGTAACGGTGATAGCAGTGATTAAGCTGATAAGATGGTGTGAGCAGTGGTGATGATGGGAAAACAAAGGTCACTGCTGGATGAAACCAAATGCTGGATTTGTTTGGCACTAACCTTTATCACGGAAGTATCTGTAAGAAAAATATGCTTGTTCTTATGAGTCTGGAACTCTCTGGCCTCCACCTCCTTTCATATTGAAACCACTGTTTTTAAAATACAGTCTTTGGACGCTCGGCGTCCTAGGACTGCTGCTGCCTGGTCCACAGCTGGAGCACCCCTAATTCTGTCCACATGTGTGAACGTGCTCTGTCAGAGCTAAGAGTCCTCGTTAACTCACCCCGTCCTTGGTCCGAGGCACCTGTAATCAGAACCACTCAAGCTCCTGCACTGCTCCAGAATTCTGTAATTCTGCCAGGACATCCACCAGTGAAAAGGCAAGGAGTTTATCCTAGATTTCCTGTGCAAACTCATGGGGCCAAGGCCACAGCTGGGTCTGGGCTGGTTAAGAGGACATGTTGACCTTAACAGAGGGTGTTTCGCTGGAACACCATGAAATCCTGCATTTGCAACAGGGGCCACACCGAATTCCAGCCAGCCTCTGGCAGCGCAGAGCATGCAGTCTGGCCTTGGGCTGGGTGCTTTCCCTGAGGAGCTCACACTGGTCGGGGTGTATTAGTTATCTGCTGCTGCATAACAAATTGTCCCAACGTAGCTGCTCAGACAGCACACACCTGCAACCTCGCAGAGTCTGTGGGTCAGGAATCCAGGCTCAACTTAGCTGGGTCCTCTACCTTGGGTCTCTCACAAGGTGTCGCCAGGCCTGCAGCGCTGTCCAAGGGCTTGACCAGGGAGGGCCCCTTTCTGAGCTCACGGGTGGTTGTGCGCAGGACCCCGTTTCCTGGGCTGATGGGCAGAGGCCTCCCCGAGGTCCTCGCCTGGCCACCTCTCTGTGGCGCATCACCATACAGGCTGGTTTCCTTAGAGGGAGCTGGTGGGGGTGAGAGGAGCCAGGAGGGGGCACCAGCAGGAGGGGCGGCTCAGGCGCCCTGACCTGCCTCCAGGAGGCTGCCCACCCCACCATGTCTGCCATATCCTACGTGTCAGAAGGATCGCGTGAGGCTGTGAGCACCGAGAGTGGGGTCCCTGGAGCTGCGACCAGGATCCATGGTGACACACCTGGGCTGCTCTTGGTTCATATGGGAACCACCAGGGAGACGGACATCTAGACGTGTCAGCGCATGGTGATTCGATTACCTACCGTCTCTACAGGGACAGAGCCCACATAGGAGCAGTGTCCTATGTGCCCAGTGCCCAGATAAACCCTCGGGCGATTATCTGGACAGAGAGGTCACCTCGGGAACGAGCTTGGGGGCACCACGCGCCCCTGGCCAGGCCTTGCTCTACTCTCACACCACCCATTTCATTTCAGCTCGAAAACCCTTTACGTCTGATATTTTCTCCAATCTTACAAACAATGGAACTGTGGCTCAGAGATTGAACAGAGTCCCAAGTCCCACCAGCTGAGCCCAGACCTTAAACTCGCCAGCCAGGCCTTCTTCCACAGCCTCCCAGCTATGGTTTCTATAGCCTGGAGTACATGGCATTGATTTTTTTGAAAATAGTTTTTGTGACCAGTTTCCGGATTCTTCTTGCTAAGCTTCCTTGGAGTTGTTTTTGCTTCTGGCTCAGCAGTGAGGTGATGGAGGACAGGCTGGGGATCAGAGCTCGGAGGGGAGGACGGCAGCTGGGGTGAGATGTGCTGGTCCGAGGGGGCTGCTCCAGTAACCCAGGCACGTGGGGCTGAATTCCCTGCCCCCCTACCCACCCACCCCACCCACTACCCCTGCCCCGGCCCCAGGAATTCCCCTGGGAGGGAGGGAGGGAGGCTCAGAGCCAGCCTGTCTGGGTTTGTACGAGGCCAAATCCACATGCTTGCTGAGTGTGTGACCTCGGGCAGGTTACCGGATCTCTCTGGGCCTTAGTCTTCCCGTCCGTGTAATGGGCAGTGACTTGTACCCACCTCCCCAGGTTATGAGGATGAAGTGAGCCCAGATGAAGGGTTTGGAAGAGATGCCTGATCCCCTGGTATGAAGGGATCACCATCGGTATCGGCGTCAGCGCCGTTCACATCCCACTGACGGATCCCTACGTTAACCAGGAGTTACAGCAGACGTTAGCACCACTGTGTTTGTCTTCACAAGTCCTGGGGGTTCTGGAGAGATGGGGGCTGTCGGTTGAGAGAAGGGTGGTGTGTGTCCCTCATGTTCGTTACAGATTTATCAGATATGATCTCACTTTTGTCTGTTGTAAGCTCTGTTAAAAATTACTTTGTAATGTCAACGGAAATGCTCATTTTCGGACCTGAGTTCCTGCGGGCGGGGCTCACAGCTGCCTGGCGTCCTGGTGACCGGGCGTTGGACGTCCCGTTTGGTGGCAGCAGTGACTCACAGCCTTCTTCCGGAGGAGGTGGGGGCTGCACGCCTGCCCAGACGTGGCTTCTTCCTGGGTCCTTGCGATCTGCCCCCTCCTTCCTTCCTGGGCCTAGTCGCTGCTTGTGCCTCGGGGCCGAAGCCCCACCACCCACGTAAACCTCCTTTATGGACCGAGGGGGCCCAGAGGGCACACAGTTACCCAGACCTGGAGTCCCTCCCCGCCGGTTATCCCCGCTTAGGGGAACAGATGTGTTGGCAAAGTTTGCTGAGAAGGTGAATTACATTCGGGTATTCTGTTTCCTACTCACTTTGACAGGAAATCAGAAAGTGTTTGACCAGAGAAATGTTGGTGTAATTAAAGTGAACTGATGAATGTACAGTTTTTTTAAAATCACATAAAGAAGTACTTATTTCATTATATTAAAACATTAACAATGATCCTCAGATTATCAGTTAAAATCTTGCTCTACCCAAGTAATAAATCAATGGCTTACAAAGAGTGAAAGTCAAAACCGAGCACGGTCTGGCCTGGTCCCTCAACAGCAGTTCCAGCCCCCGGACGCCCGTCTGTCGAGTCGCCGGCAGACGCCCTGCCCCCCAGCTCTCCACTGCTCCTCCATCCCCGCCTCCCCGGCCCACGGTCCCGTGGTAGATCCCCCCTATTCCTGAAGAGCCAGCTGGATGTTCTGTTTCCAGGAACAACCCCACGTCCCCCAGCCAGAGGTGACCCCTCGTGGCCCTTTGACCCTGTCCTCACATTCTACCTGGTACTATGACTGCTGTGAATGATGTCTCCTGTTGAACCTGTCTTGTGCATCCTTGTGTCCACCCGCTCCTCCGAGCTAAGCCGAGGGCCTGGTTGATATTCAGGAAAACGTCAGCGAAGTTGCTGTCTGGCGACAAATCACCCCCAAGTCTCAGCGCCTGAAACACCACCCGTGTGTTTTCTCTCTTGCGTCCCTGTCCTTCACGGTCAGCTACGTCTCTCGTGCTCCCAGACACAGATGGGGATCAGCCCCTCTGGAGGCCCCGCTGGTCTGGGTGTGGGGAGAGGTCGGCGCCATGGAACGGTCTGGAAGCTCCTGCTGGGAAGGGCCGGACCTGCATGTAACTACTGCTCCCCTGTCGTTGGCCAGACCAGTGTCAGAGGGAGGCATGCAGCTCCCTCGGGGGGGGACTGTCTGCAGGGTGGGTGGGCGCCCCCCGCCGCGCCACGGGGGCAGAGTGAGCGGGCGAGCGGGGGCCGGATGGTGAACGGTCCCACCCGAGCAGCTGACAAGCCCCTGCCCTCCCAGCCTCGGCTGTTTACCGAATGCCTTTGAGGCGTCGTTTCCTCTCCTTGCCGTGGTCTGAGCGCACAGCTGCCTGCGCAGCTGCCTCCCTGGAGCAGAGGTTCTGAAAGCTTGACGTGGGCGCCCCGATGAGCCCAGGGCCGCCCAGGGTCTGCGGGACGCAGAGCCAGGAGCCCGTGAGCCAGCACCCCCCTGTCAGCAGCAAGCCTACACCGGGTCAGGGCAGCTGCCGTGTGTCCCTGACGCCTGATGGCCACGTCGGGGCCAGAGAAGCCCGCCCAGGGCCCGAGCGAACTAGACAAAGTGCTGCCCTCCCTGCTCCGTGGGACCCGCCCGCCGAGTCCAGCCCACAGCACCCAGCTTTGCAGGGCCTCTCCCAGCGCTCAGCCAGAATCCCAGAAGATTCCAGAAATCGCTGGGATTCCACTACTGTGTCAGGTGCATGGAGCCCCCAGAAGTCCAGGAAGCTTCTCTATCACCGCCCTGCCCGGCCCTCTCTCCGGGGCCGCGGTGGCAGGAGCGATCGCTCAAGGCCGGTGGGTGACAGCTGTGGGACAGCGTCGTCTGCCTGGGCCGAGACGCCGGATGGAGAGAATCTCCGCTCTGCGCCCTAACCCTGCACCCACCTTCCAGCGCTGTCTGAGGGCAATCTGCGTATCAGCAAACGCCAGGGACTGCCAGGCCGGGCCAGCGTGCTTTTAAAAACTAATTTCATGCCTTTTAACACAGCACTCTGAGCTGATGTTCGTGGGCGCCGTACTCCACAGATGCTGAGGGTGGAGAACAACAGGATCACGACCCATCAGACACGCCATCGGTTTCCAAACTGAGCACCTTCATGACAGAAGAGGGTTGCACTGGGGTGTAGACAGACGGCCTTCCTGCAAGTCAGGGTCTCCCGTCAGGGTAGAGACCCCGAGGATCTCAGGAGCCAAAAAATTAAGTCTTGAAACCGGCGTGCTTTGCTCTGTGTTCACGTGGGTTTCTCCCTCCCCTGCTGTGTTAGCATCACAAAAGTCCTTGTCACCTGCAGCATTTTTGTTACCGGAAGGGGCTGTGCTGTAGGACAGCTGGGGGGCATGGAGACAGCGCGTGGGGCTCAGCCGCCCAGGACGGGACCAGGGGTGGCGGTGGAGGGAGGCTTTGTCCAGCCCGTGTCGACCCCAGAGCCGTCGTGCGCCCTGGGTTTGGCTGTGCTTCGAGAGGGAAACTTGGGGCACTGGGGCGACCACACACAGATGGTCCTAACCCACCACCAGGGTAATGGCTGTGCTCAATTTTGCCTTTCACATTTTAATCGTACAACAGTAATTTTGTGATCGAGTCGCCCATGGCAAACAGGCAGAAGACATTAACTTTATTTATGTTGTGGATTATTAATGTGGCTGTTAAAATTCCTCCAGTTAGTTTTGATTGAATTGTTTTTTTGTGTGATTCTGTTGTTTAATGGAGCGGTAAATAAGAATTTCTGATAATGAGGCCAAGCATCTGTCACAACAACCTGGTGTGGGTTATTAACATTTCCATTAACGGCAGGGTGGGTAGCGATAATACAGGAGCCACACAGTTAGAACAAAATAAATAGTTGGTGTCAGGCTGAGTGGGTGTTAATTACTATTTTATTCTACACTGGTGGGGGGGGGGAAGCAGGGAGGGGAAGACGCGGAGGAGGGGTGCCTCAAGGAGGTCATCCTCTCTCCAGAGAGACTGTGAGCTGGGCTGCCTCCCTCCGACGCTGACGTGTGGTCCTTTCCATTCATGGCCCTAAATAGACTTGAGGCAAGAGGCAGCGCCCGGGCCGCAGGCGGGGCCGCGGAAGGCGAGGGTGCTGGGTTGGCGCCCTGCCCCTGCAGCTATGTCCCCGACAGCTCCGTGGAGCGCCCCAGGGTCCAGCCCAGCGTGGAGTTCACCGGGGGAGGGGTGACCCAGGTGGGAGGAAGGAGTAGCTCCTGGGAGGCAGAGGACAGACCGGCCGGCGGGGAGAAATGTCCCCAAATGTACACGTGCGTCCTCTGCGTCGTTCCCAACCTACCCACGGCTGCCTGCAAGGCCACGGCCACGGCGTCCTGTCAGTCACCTTTCACCTTTGACCTGCACAGTGTGGCCCTGCTGACACCCACACAGCACCCGGGGGCCCTCGGGGTTGGGAGGGAAGGAGTGGGACCGGGTCCTCCTGCGGGGCGCGGAGCTGTGGCCTCTGCGCTCCGTCCCCGAGGAGGGGCAGCCCCGGGTCTGCAGCCGTCAGCTCCACCTGGAGCAGGGCTTCGTACCCCAGGATCCGGGACTCGTGGTGGGAACACAGATGCCTTTCTTTATTTATTTTTGGCCGCGAGGCCTGTGGGATCGTAGTTCCCTGACCGGGGATCGAGCCCAGGCCCTCGGCAGTGAAAGCGCAGAATCCTAACCACTGGGCCGCCAGGGGACTCCCACAAATGCCTTTATTTTCTCCGAGTTCCACCTGAAACTTAGCATCTCCCTCGGTTATGAATGTGGCGACGCACCAGTGCCGCATCAGTGGGGCCTGGGACTCTCTCAGCGGCAGGGCCCCGGGTGTGCCCCCGTCGCGGCGAGGTTGGCTGTTACTGCGCCGTCTCCGCTCATCCCGCTTGACCTCAGAGCCGTCGCTAGAGCAGCTCTAAGCCCGACTTCAGGGCTCAGTCACAAGCACGTGGGTTACTGTATCACACCTTTGTTTTCCAAAGCTCTGCCGTGTCTCGATATAATCGGTTTTCTTTGGGATTCTCCAGATTTCATTTCCTGCATTTAAAAGCGTGGTTCTGAGAAGGGTTTGCGGTCATGCTGGCATACAAGCTGGGTGGTCCAGGGCAGGGTCTCGGGACTTCTCAGCGGACCCCGCTGCTCTCTCCGCAGCCCCGGCCACAGCTCCGCAGCACGTGCAGGTGAACCCACTCACGGCCAGCCAGCTGGAGGTCACGTGGGACCCGCCGCCGCCCGAGAGCCAGAACGGGAACATCCAGGGCTACAAGGCAAGGCGCGCTCTCGCTTGGTTTGGCTCTTCTTTCCAGGTCACTTGTGGGCCAGGGTCAGCGGCCTGAATCCCCAGATCTCCCGAGGGCTCCGCTGGGACCCTGGCCGCCCTCAGCTCACCCTGCCCTTCTGCTTCCCGTCCTGACTCGCGCCGACGGACCCTCGGCCCCCAGAGCCCCGGGCATCGCCGAGCGGCTGGAATGGGCTCAGCCTGACCTTGCCTCTGGCCTGGGAGAGCGGAGCCCAGTTCCCCGCGCAGACCTCCCCCTGCACCCCCTCTGGGAGTCTCCACTGCCTTTGCTGACAGTAAAAGGGAAGCACTCAAGAGAGTTCCCCCCACCCCAGCCCTGCCCTGGGTCTGAGTCTCTTGTTCGGTAGGTCCAGGATGGGGCCCAAGGATTTGCGTGCTCCTGGGAACCTCACTTTGAGAACCCTTACACTGACCTGTCATGATTCCCCATTAAATATCCCAGAGGTGGGATCCAAGAAAGGCAGCAGCCCGTTGCAGTCCGAGCATCCGGTGATGAACAGTGACACAGAGTTGGTGGGGCAGGAAGCCCCCCGCAGTGTTCTACCTCCAGCATCACCCCTGCATAGGGGGCTCGGACCCCGTGAGACCAGCTAAAACCGTCCTGAAGTGCCATCCCTTGAAAATTCCCCACCTTCCTCCAGAGTGAATTTCCTTGTCTGGTCTGTTGAGCCCAAGTTGATCATTCATCAGACTCCATGGGCTAGCCTAGCCTGAAGACTATTGGACCAATTAAATGTCCCTTTAAAAATGACATTTGCAGGTGTTTTGTGAAAATAAATACCATCCTCCACGGCAGGGCACCTGCAGTGATTAATGAGGTAACGGAAAGTCCCCTGAGTCCGGAGACAAGGTGCTATTTATGTATGTCCAAAACATGTTTCCTAATTTCCTAATGATAGAGACATTGAACTTGGATATTGATCTCAGGTTAGTAAGGCCTGTTCAAGCAGAGCGTCTCATCTGGTCAGTTCAGAGAGCAGAAGCCGAACTGCGTCTTGCAGGTGGATATAGCGAGGCTCACCCGCCAGCTCCGCTCCGGCCTGGCCAGGCGTGCGGGCGCGGGAAAGCAGGCCCCGGGCCCCGCGCAGCCTGGCAGCCTCGGCTGCTCTGTGCGTGGGCCAGCGGCTCTCACGGCCTGGCCTCTTGTAGGCCCACAGAGCCGAGGTGGATCCGTGGATTGGGGTTGTCTTTGGGTGGCCTGGCTGGCACTGGCTTGGGCAGTGGTCCTCGGCCAGCTGTCTAGGGGAGCAGTTCTGATGACCTGGCCAGCTGTCTAGGGGAGCAGTTCTGATGACCTGGCCAGCTGTCTAGGGGAGCAGTTCTGATGACCTGGCCAGCTGTCTAGGGGAGCAGTTCTGATGACCCGGCCAGCTGTCTAGGGGAGCAGTTCTGATGACCCGAGCAAACCTTTGTGCGCGGCATCATGTTCGCCCACGAGTGCATTAAAAACTAGACGAGGAGAAACGGAACCCAGGAGAAACAAGGGCTGCTCCAACAGGGCTGAGCCCTACGTGGTTCTTCTCCACGTTATTTTTGGCTGTTTTAACATCCAGAGTATTGGGTCACATTGATCCAAGCCTTCGATCTCAGCCTTAAAAGAAAATGTGGGAGCATAGGGTAGAAGCTGGGGGCTTGTTCTACCCACAGGCTGGAGCAGTGGGTAGATGGGTCTCCCTGCTGTCCAGAAGCTTGGGGGGAGGGGGCAGGGCCCCCACAGCCAGCCCTGTGAGAGAAAAGGCACTTTCCTGGCAGCCGAAGGAGATGCCACCGAAATGCCACCTCCATCCTCAGGCCCCGTCCACCCTGGCCTGGCCTCAGCCACCCCCGACTCTGCAGAGCACAGCTCGGCCCCCGGGAGCACTCAGGTCCCCTCTGGCATAGTGGCCACCTGTCCCCAGGCTGAGAAACAGAGGGGGCGCCACCCCTCCCCCCCCACGCTGGCCTCCAGCCTCTGGCTCTTTCTGGCAGATCTACTACTGGGAGGCGGACAGCCAGAACGGGACGGAGAAGATGCGGGTGCTGTTCCGGCCCGAGACCACGGCGAAGCTGAAGAACCTCACCAGCCATACCCAGTACCTGGTCAGCATCTCGGCCTTCAACGCCGCTGGAGACGGGCCCAGGAGTGACCCCCGGCAGGGCCGTACCCACCAGGCCGGTAGGAGGACAGTGTGTTTCCTTTCAGCAGCCTGGGTCACCCCCCTGCCCTGCAGCTGTTCCCCGACCCGCCCTCTCCATTCCCTCGGCGCTCCGCTCTGCCTGTCCTGTGAGCCAGATCCCGCGTAGCTGGGAATTTCTGGGTCCGATTCACGTGGTGTCCCCAGCGCCCAGCCCAGGCCTGCTGCGTGGAGCTGCCCCGTAAACGTTCACCAGTGTGAGCAGCGCGGGGCGGTGGGGGGCCGGCCTTCCATCTGCACAGGGCCTCGTCTGTCACCGGCAGGACTTACTCCAGGCCCCCGGGGGGTTCTCTCAGGATCCAGAGCCTGGGGCAGGGGGAGCTCCTTGTGTGCTGACGTGCTGAGCCCAGGCCGCAGTGTCGGCCCCCCGGGCCTCTGGGCCACAGAGACCCCTGGAAGCAGCTGGCAGGCTGTCTCTCAGACACACGCCCCGCGCGGGTCCTAGGGCGGGTCCGGGCTGCCCTGCCGGGGGTCACACTGCCTGTGGCCCCCTCTCCCCATCTGGGGTGCGTTCTGAGCCGCTCACTCACTCTCCTGGTGACTCTCAGAGTCCCTGGCGGTTTGGGGCGCTTCCTGAGGCTGACCAGGCTTCCCGAGGGAACGGCGGCTGGGTCCTGGGTCCCGGGAGCTCTGGGGCCTTCTTGAGATGCAGGGAGTGGAAGGCTGGCAATGTAAGTTAGGGAGCCCTTGGGACACAGACCCACCGGCTCAGGGCTCCCCAGACTTCTGTGGGTTCAGCCTTCCCGGGAACAGGGCCTGCTGAGCGTCAGGCCCCCTGTGAGATGCCCATGACCGGATTGCAGGGGCTGCGTCCTCGGGGCCCGTCCAGCAGCCCGGGAGGGGCTGTCTGTGGCCTCTGAGCGGGAAGGGTCTGGGCGGACCTGTGAGGCTGAGGGTAGGAGGTGGAGGCCCTCGGACGCTGTGGGCCTGGCAGGTCACAGGGCCAAAGGGCCCCCAAGGACGGGGGAGGACGGAAGGGGGCAAGTGGGGGCCGATTCAGTGGGCATTTCTGAGCACGGAGGGGAACCCAGCTAGGGGGGCGTCAGTGCCCACCGGGGTAGGGGCAGCTCTGGGTGCCAGCACCCACCCGGCCCTCCCACGGGGCCCAGGCAGACGGGAGCCGCGGGCGGGGTCGGCGTCCTCCCTGGCCCCACAGCCTGCCTCTGCATCTGCCAGGAGCTTCTTCCAGCTCAGGGTGGCGTGTGAGCTCCCCCACCTCCAGACCAAGGGGGACAGTGAGGTGGCCGGGCGCCTGTGGGCTGTCAGATGAGGACCAGTGTGCGGGGGTGTCCTCGGAGGCCCCCCAGGAGGGGAGGGTAGAGCCCACCCCTCCCCAGAGGAGCAGGACTGGAGCCCGTGGAAGCCTCCAGCAGGTGCTAGAAGATGGCGCTGTCTGCACTTCATTTTCTGTTTCCATCCATTATTCGTTTTTATGCCTTTGCCATTGCATCTCTCAGGCTCCTTTGTGTTTAAACACTGCCGTTTTCTCTCCTCTTCTTGGGAGGGTGTGAGTTTCTGGTTGACCCTGGGAAGTTCGGAGATGATCAATAAATCTCCTCTTCATCCACGGCATTGAGACTGCACTAAGTTGAAGACACCGTCTAATAAGATCTGTATTCCGCGCGGAGGCGCAGACACGTACGTAGGTGACGTAAAGGGGCTTCGGCGAGCGTCCTCTCTGTCCTGTCCTCCAGCTCCCGGGACCCCCAGCTTTCTGGCATTCTCGGAAGTAACCTCCACCACGCTGAACGTTTCGTGGGGGGAGCCCACGGCAGCCAATGGCGTCCTGCAGGGCTACCGAGTGGTGTACGAGCCCTTAGCGCCTGTCCAAGGTAAGCCTCCCGGCTGCGTGACACCCACTGTCTACCCGGCGCGGCGCCGGGAGGGGCGGGTGAACCGGCTGAGCGCGTCCGGGGTTCCACACGGCCCTCTCCGCCGGGCCCCTGACCCGGCCTCTTTATCACCCAAGACCCGCCTCTCCTGCTGCGCCTGGGATCTCAGTGCTCGTCCCACCCTGGGTGCCACGAGCTGGAGCCACGTGGGCAACGGGGCCCGGACGCTTCCCTCGGGTGCTCCCCTGGGGCCGCCTTCATTCTTCCGTTTACTCAGTGAGGTTTTTGTTTGTTTATCGTGTCGGGGCGGGGCAGGGATTGGCCCGCACCTTGCGGGATGTTTCCCCACCAGGGATTGAACCCGGGTCACCGCAGTGAAAGTGCCGCGTCCTAACCACTAGACTGCCAGGGAACTCCGCTCAGCAAGTCTGTTTTAAGCACCTGCTGTGTGCCGGGTGCCGTTCTAGATGCTGGAGTCTGTGGATCCAGGGAAGCTGGGATCTGAGCTGACCCGTTCAACGAGATCCTTGCTTTCCTGAGTGCAGTGAGCTGTGCACCAGGGAGGAGAGAGCAACACACAAACAGACACACACACACACAAAGTCTGGTAGTGATCAGCGCCATGAAAAAGAGAGCGGAGCCGCGTGAGAGCGTCGGGCGTGGAGCGGGGGCAGGCGCTGAGAGACAGGAAGGGCCCAGGCTCCCAGCGTCCGAGGCGAGACTGGCCCACAGAGGCTCGGTCACGCGGGGCCTGCAGGGATAGGGCGATGCCAGTCGTCCGGGCGGCCGCAGGGCCAGTGACATGGGACCGAGGTGGAGCCAGGGGCACCGGGTCTGAGTTACAGGAGACCGGGATCCCCGGCTGAATAAACCCCAGCGCCACCAGGGGGGCTGGCAGGGGGCTCCGGGCGGGGATGATGGACGGGAGAGGAGAGGACAGGGGCAGGGGTGGACAGGGCAGGCGGGAAGGAGCTGGGCCGTGACGGCATGGCTCTGTCCCTACGCCCCTGCTGTAGCTGGTGCCGCCAGCTCTGTGCTGATTTGATTTCTTATCCACTCGTCTCTGCCCGCTGCCCCACTCCCGGAGCACACACTGAGGGCCGAGTGGGCATTTCTTTCTGTCCCCACCGTGTGCCTGGCACTGTGGTGCAGAGGAGGGAGGTGAGGCCCTGGTCATAGACACAGACAGACTGTAGAAATTATAGATTATTTAATGTCTGGGAGGAAAAGATATCACCAACACATCAAATGATATTGGCTCTCCCTTTAAAGCCGTGATAAAAGTTTCCTTTTAAGACAAGCACATTCAAGTAAAACAGGGAGTTGATTTGAAGAAGAAAAGTTAAGCCCTAGATTTTATTTCATCAAATCTACACTGCCATGGCCTGTGAGATTCATTGTTATTTTATGAAGTGCTGAGAAAGAAAAAATGCTTCCACTAAACCACGGCCCGGTCCTCTTGAAGCATCAGTTCTGAGCTGCATCCCAAATCAGAGATGTAAAAATGCGAGGGGGAAAAATTGCGTCTCAGAAAATCGATGAACTTAAGTAAATAACAGTAGAGGTGACAGAGGGTCCTTCCTGTCTCGCAGTGAACTTAGGTAAATAACAGTAGAGGCGACGTGTGGATACGGTTTGTAAAACAGCCAAGAGGCTGGGGACCAGCACTGATTTAGCGTGCTCTGCTGTATCCTTTCAGGACCCAGCACCTGTCTGGGGACAGGCGGCCTGGGCGTGGCTTGGGTCGAGGTCCAGAAGGAGACGGGCCACGTTCTTGCTCGTTCAGTAGGGAGGGAGGGCCGAGAATTACTGGAGACTTTCATTTTGCTCACCAGCGTTCCCTGCACACGCATGCACACACACGCACGCACACAGATTCCACGAGCCCAGGTCCCAAACACCTTTTCAAGGATATTAACCCACTAGTGTCGTTCAGATGAGAAGGGGTTGCCAAGAATGGTGCCTGACAGGCCTCCGCCTCCTTCCTCACCCCAGACCGTGAGTGAGGCTTCCCACGCTTCCACAAGTAAGCAACTGACCGCTGAGCAGAGCATCTGTGTGGGTAGGTTTGCACAGTCTTTCCAGAAACCCCACGGCCCACACCTGTCTCCTTGGCCTCCAGGCAAGGCCATCGCCCGGCCGGATTCCGCCGCGGGGCCTGGCTGTGCCCCCCGTTACCCTCCTCCGCACGGTCAGGCGTTCGAATCGCTGCCGGGTTGCCGCAAGGCTTCCCCACGCCTGCTCCCCGCCCCCCCCACCCCGCCTCATCGCCGGGGGGCGCAGCAGCTCCGGTTTCCCCGTGTCCTCGGGCTTGAGCTTGCTTGTTTGTTCCACGTTGTTTGGACACTCAGGGTCACCACGAGCAGCTCACAGGGTTCTCCCTGTGCGCCCGTCAACGCGACCCCACCGAGCACACCGACCAGCAGGGGCTGTCCCTCCGGCACTGACTACGCACCAGGCCGCACCCACCGCTCTCGTGTGTTCTCCCCTCGGCCTCACCACAGCCCTGTGGGGCGGGCCGCATCTATCCTCAGGCTACAGACAAAGCAGTCGGGCTTCGGGCCCTTAAGACGTTGTCCGCGGCCTACGGTGGGGGGCTGGGGGGAGAGGAGGGATTCGAACCCAGGTGGGCGGGTTCAAGAGCCGAGGTCTTATCTGTCACATGACGGGGAACGTCTGGAGCACTTGTGTCTCCGAACGTGGACATGATGGTGAGCGGAGCCCGAGGGGCAGTCAGGAAAGCATTTTGCTTCGCGGCCACGGGTGGGGCTTGCCGTTCCCTGGGGTGACAGCAGGTGGAGTCACTTCGGTCACCGCCGTCTTCGCCTCGTTTCACAAGCACTGAGACGCCCGCCGTCCGCAGCAGCGCCCCTTGTCTGTGGGGAGGGCCGCTGCTCTCAGCCTGGGTCTCCGGCCATCGTGCCAGCCGTGCCGTCGGAGCAGGGACGGGGGCTCAGCCCTGCGCTCACCCAGCCGCCGCCCCGGCTCCTGCGCCCTCAGCAGCAAACTGCCCAGATGCCAGGTTCTGACCCACTGACGCCTGCTTGCCTGTCAGGTGGCCGGTCCAGGGCTGGGGCTACCCCACGTGACAGTGACGGCGACAGGAAGCGTCCAGTCCCGCCTGAGGCGTCGCAGGGCTGCCTCCAGCACCAGGCCTGCACTAAGCCGGGCTCCCAACTGCAGACCACCCCACCCCCCCGACAGCTCTGGCCCTGCTCCCGCTGGGGTGAGGCTGGCCACAGGCCTCGAGCCTCCCCCGGCCCCCCTGGCAACCAGCAAACACCCCTTCCCCAGGAGCAGAGCTCACTGACCCACTGCCCTGGTGCCGCCCTGGTGACCCTGTGACCTTCCTGAAGGGCCCCGCTCACCGCCAACCCAGCATCACGTCCCAGGATCCCACCACGAGCCCGCCCGGACCACGGCCTCTGCCAGAACCCCTGACTTAGCCAGATGTACACTAGTCCTGAGCCCTTCCGGCGGCCACGGCTGGCAGCCTCACAGGCCAGAGCGGAGCACGGCCCAGCCAAAGTGGGGCCGTAAGGAGGCCGTCACGCAGGGCATGGGCAGTGGCTGCCGGTGGCGGTGCCCCTGGTGGTGGGTGTCACGGGTCGAGCACAGGAAGGCCCCAGATCGAGCCCCATTGTGCTCCTCCGGACTTGGCCGCGTGACTCACAGTGGCCACGGGAGCAGCAACCGCCGTGGGGCGGGCAGAGGCGTGGAAAGCATTTGCACGCGGGAGGCACCCTGTCCTCTCGCTGCTCCGGCAGCTCTGCCGCCTCGTGGACACGCCTGAGCCAGCCCTCGGGGCGATGACAGGGACGTGACCCCTCCGTCCTCTTGCCTTGGTGGACATCCGGCCACCTGCCGGGCACGTGAGGACCAGCCACAGCTGCACGCAGGAGCCCGGCCACGATCGGCCACGCCAGCCGCCTCCCAAGGCCTGCCCAGCAGGATCGCGGGCTGAGCTCCACGGTGGCCGCCACGAGCCCCTGGGTGCTGGGGCAGCGTGGCCACCCGGAGTGGGAGACGTGCAGCCGCGGACCCAGGTGGATTGCAGCGCCCGGAGTTTAATGTGCTTTCCAACAGTCACTGCAGGGTCTGGGATCCGGGCCTCCTGACACTGCTGTGAGGTGGGCACTGCCCACTCAGGACCGACGGGAAACGGAGGCCTGCAGAGGTCAAGTGCGTCTCCCGGCATCACACAGGGAAGAAGTAACAGGCCTGGGACAGGCTCCACATCCCGGGGCGTCCGCACTCCCCGTCCCGCTGGCCGGCCCCGCCAGTTTCAGAGGGAACCCGCCCTCGGCCGATCCTGGAGCAGCGGCTCTCGCCCTGGGCGCCTCTCTGCCAGGGCTGTTTGGGGCATTCTACCTAAGACCGCGCCGTGGCCTAGCGGAGCAGGCCCGACACCGTGGACAGAGTTGTGGGTGAGAACAGGGAGGCTGAACACCAGGCCGCGGCTGTGAAAGCACCACCCAGCTTCCCGGACCCGCTGAGGGCAGGCAGACCGGCACCTCGGGCCCTGGTCCAGCCCTGGCTGCCCTACGTCCCCACAGCTGGGCCCGTCCTCCCCAGCGGCCCCCAGGTCCCCGATCCTGTGTCTCCTCCCCTTAGGGCGGCTGGCTGATGTGATGCGTGTGCAGGCCTCCTGGAGGGCGTCTCCTGGAGAAGCCTGGCCCTCACCCCCTTCGCTGTTGGATCTGGGAGTTACGCAGGGAACCATGAAAGTAGTAAGCGGGACTCCGAACCATTTCAGTACTCTCGTATGCCTCTGAGGACCCGTGCATCTCCCAGAGATATGGCTGCAAACGTACGGAGAACCTCAAGCATCTTTATTTTATATGAATTCTCTGTGGTAACGCCGGTTCCCTTGTGAAGATCACCGAAGATATGATATTTTTGTTGATGTACACATACACAAGTTTGTGGTAAAGACAGTAAAAAAGCAGTTGTAAGGCAGTGACCTCACCCTGCGGTGACCCTTCTTCGTGCCCCCTCCCCCAGGCCCGGGCAGCGTCTGGAGGGACACCTGCAGACCCCGGTCAGGCAGCCTGCAGCCCAGGCCCCGGGAACAGGGGCGTCGATGTGGTACTGCAGTGCTCTGGACGCCGGGTCCCCCAACCAGGAAAGTAGGCCTGGCTGCGTGGGGAGCCCCCAGACCCTCGGAACACTGATTCGTGTTCTTGGGAATCTGATTCCGTAGAAGAGCTATTTTTATGTTTTCTTACATGTTTGAAATGGAAGTATTTCAGGCGATTGCACCCCGAGGTTTGGAGTGCAGGGCATGGTTTTAAAATTGACTAAATAAATAAGATGCTGACGTGCTTGGGATGGGGTGGAGGGAGGGGAGCAGACTAGCTCTTCCTCCTGGTGGGACAGAATTCACAAAATCTGTGCACGGGGTTGGTTTTGCTCCGAGGAGAAGGAGGGCATTTTTTTAACAAAAAAAGGGGCTGCTCTCCAGAAAAACTTTATATCTGGCAGGATCCCGTGTGTTCACTGCTGACAGTCAACCACGTGTGCAGATTGTCATCCCTGAAACCCCGTTCTGGAGCGAAGCAGCTGAGGGGCGTCCTCTCTGTGCAGAAATGGCCCTGCTTCTCTACCGAAAAGCTCCAATCACGCAAGAGCAGCCCAAGTTGCTCCGAAATAACTTGGAAGAGACTCATTTAGCTGACCAAATGTTTTATAAAAGGCACAATATGAAGACAGTAAACCAACTAGAAGGGGTTCTGGAGACCTGTAGGATCTGAGGAATTTGCTTTGATGACTTTGAAAGCTGGACCCACTTTGTAGCGAGGACGCACGTTGTTGGGCTCTTCTGAGGTCAAGGCCACCCTAGGGTTCAAGGTGCCGATAACACCGGCCGGTCGCAGCGAGGGCAGGTGGCCCCTTGGTCTTAGGAAGGACGGCCGTTCTCTGTGTGTGGGACACGGTGGCGCGGACGCTGGACCCAGGACAGCAGGCACCCGGCGTGGCTCTTCCACACGACCTCTGCTGACTAACAAGTCCTGGAATTGCCCCAGCCTGACATCCTCCTCCAAGAGGTGCCCGACAGACACCGGTGTGTTGAAGGCTCTGAGAAGTCCCGCAGTCTAGAGCTTATGTAGCTTTTTTTGTTTGAATGCTTCATTTTCAGACTTGTTTTACCAGAAAACCCTATTTTCCCTTCTGGAAAATGCTGCGTTTGTGTAATTTTCAGTCTGTATCCCCCTGCCAAAGTGTCCCACCTCTATTTTCTAATTAAACCTAGTACACCCAGCATCACATGTGCTCGGTGTCTGTGTTTGTGCGGGAAGCGTCTCTGTGCTGGCACAGGTCTGTGGAGCTGTGTCACCACCGCTCTCTGTGGTGACAGGTTCGTCATGTTTCAGGGTCTGTGGATGAAGCTGTCATACATCGCCAAAGCTTTTAGGCTGCAGGGTGGTCCCCGCGGAGGGGCTGCCTTCAGCCCACGCAGAGCCTTCTCCATCTCCCTCCTCCACGTCCTCCCCCCCAACTAAGTTGGGAAGCCCGAGGTCGCCTCCGACGTGACACAGGGCTTTGTGCAGCTCCAAGCCAAGTGGGGAGGGACCCTCCAGATGTCAGGGGCCTGCCCCCCCCTTGGTGCCAGTCGCCGGGGTTCTCTCCCCCCGATGTGGCCAGTGAACCGGGACTGAGGGGGGCTCTTCCCTGTGTCGGCACCCGCTTATCAAGCTTAGACTCTAATTGCACTTATCCGTGTTGGAAACCGGCCATTACCACCACTTAACGTCCCAGTGGTGAGAAATGCTTCCTCAGCAAACCCCGCGGCCCCCTCGGTGCTCAGGGCCCCTCTCGCCCTTCCCGGCGGCTCTAGGGGTGAGCAAGGTGGTGACGGTGGACGTGAAGGGGAACTGGCAACGCTGGCTGAAGGTGCGCGACCTCACCAAGGGGGTGACCTACTTCTTCCGAGTGCAAGCGCGGACCATCGCCTACGGGCCCGAGCTGCGGGCCAGCGTCACGGCCGGGCCGGCCGAGGGTGAGTATCGGGCCTCCTTTGTCCGGTCAGGGGTCTCAGGACTCTTTTGGCCCCGCCTTCCAAGGCGTGTGTTAACTGAACGTCTGCACGTGGACGCATTCAGTACGGGCGAGCAAGTGCTTAGGTGTTAAGCGTGTCCAGTTTGTGTTTGTTTTCTGGAAAAAAAGTAAGAGAAAAGAAGTGCATTCAATTTTTGAAATAAGATACATGAGAAAAATTTAAAGTTTTCCTGTCATGAAGAGGAGCCACGCGGTTCCCACTGCACGAATGCCCTTGGCCTCTGTTTAAGGGCTTTCGGAGGAGAGGGCAGTGGATCGAGCGGGCACCTCCACGCCTCAGCTCTCTTGATGCTCTGACAGACCCTGTGAGGCCAGTGTCAGCCCCACCCCGACTTTCAAGATGAGGGACTGACCCCACCTGGAGACCTAGCAGCAGAGGTGGCCCCTCTGCGGGCCCAGGAGTCCCGGGCCAAAGCCCACCCGCTCTTTTCTCCTCTGTCCACAGGTTCCCCGGGCTCCCCTCGAGACGTCTCGGTCACCAGATCCGCCTCTGAGCTCACCCTGCAGTGGACGGAGGGCCGCGCGGGCAGGACGCCCACCACGGGCTACGTCATCGAGGCCAGGCCCTCAGGTAGGGCGGGCGAAACCCCGAGACGGTGTCTCTGCATCTGTAAAAGAGGGGATGTGTCAGAGCTTGGGGCCTCCCCGGCCCAGCATTTCCCTGATGACGTGGAGACGGAGGGCATTGACTTGAAATGAGAGGCTCCCTCCCACTCCCCCACCCCCCGTTGTTGTTTTTCTTTTAATATTTATTTATTTTGGCCGCGCTGGGTCTCAGATGCGGCACGCGAGATCTTTGTTGCGGCCTGTGGACTCTTAGTTGCGGCCTGCGGGAGCTAGTTCCCTGAGCAGGGATGGAACCCCATTGGGAGCGCGGAGCCCTACCCACTGGACCACCGGGGAAGCCCCCATCCCCCCGTTTTCATAACCACGGCTGTGCTAGCGGCCTCACGGGCGTCAGACCCATGGCGTTCTGGCCACGTTACCCAGGCTTAGGGGGAGGATGAGTGTCACTCAGATACACGTGCATGAGAACTTAGGGCCCCTTAAGGACGTCCTCAGCTCACCGGTGAGACCCACGCGTGTTTTCAGAGGCTCCGCTCGAGATCTCAGTGGAGGGCGACCTGCTCATTTCGGATCATTATGAACCTTCCTGTTAGCAGTGAAACCCACACGCCATCCGCTGAGAGCGGGTTGAGATCCGCCCCGACCCCATCTGCCCTAAGAGGGCTTCCGCCTTCTCTCTGTTCAAGTAATACCTAAGGGTGGACATCACTGGAAAGTGAACGATGGTTTGAGTCAGATGTTACAGCTGGAGCTGGGGGGGTATCATCCTCGCAGGAGCCCCGGGCACGTTCACCACGACCTTCAGACGGCCGTACGTCTCAGCGTGAACATCCGAGCGTGAAAATACGTGCCAGGGACACACTTGGAAAGCGAATCGCCAGGCCCCGCTGCCAGCTGGACTGTGGCACCGCGAGCATGTCAGTGTGGTGTTTAAAGAAGCTATTAGACCAAGAGGGAAGGTCCCCAGAGCTGCAGACGCCACTGTGTCACAGGCCTCCCTCCTCCCACCAAATGGCTTTTGAAAGATTACTGGTTAGAAGTGCCTTCTAGAAACTTCCAAGGAGAAACCTAGTACATAAAACCGAAACAGTTTCTACGTCAAGGCGATGTGAATATTTCTTTGGCTCAAGAATGCCCACGTTCAGCCCCGGGCCTGGGGCATCCCGGAAGTTTCTGATAAGCAGGGCATTTGGCCTTTTCTGGAAATGGAGGGTCCCAAATCCGTGACGGGGCTGGACTCGCCAGAGGCCTCTGTGGTCACGTGTTCCCCCCGTACCTCTGAAAGCAGTGGCCCCCAGAAGAGCCAGCCAGCTCTCTGCTGGCGACATCTGACCCGGGGCACTTTCAGAGATCAACAAGTGCCGTGGCTGAAAGGCCCTGCGAGGTCTGGGCCCAGACTGAGGCAGTGGAGGCTGCACTGACCTGAGGAGGCAAAGCCATTTGCTCCCCAAATGCAGGGAGAGCGTTTATTGCAGAGGTTGCCTTGCTCAGGCGCACCAAGGGGCTCCATCAGCTTCAACGGGAAAAAATACGTTTTTATCTTCACTAGCCCTCTAACTGAAATTTAGCTTTCCCTTCACTTATAAACACGTGTTAGTTTGCTCAGCTACTATAACCGAGTACCAAACACTGGGTGGCTTAGATAATAGAAACGTGTTCTCTCTCAGTTCTGGAGGCTGGAACCCCAGATCGAGGTGTCGGCAGGGTTGGTTCCCTCCGGGGGCCATCGGGGAGGATCTGGTCCGGGCCTCTCCCCTGGCTTCTGGCGTGTCGCTAACAACCTTTGCGGGTCCTTGGCTTGTAGCAGAATCATCAGCCAGACCCCTACCTCCCTCTTCACGTGGCTTCCTCCCTGTGTTCCTGTCTGTGTCCAAACTTCCCCCTTTTAGAAGAACCCCAGTCATACTCGTTTAGGGCCCACCCTCATGACCTCATCTTAACTAATTACGTCTGCAAAGACCCTGTTTCCAAATAAGGTCGCATTCTGAGATACTAAGGATTAGGCCTTGAAGGTATGAATGATGAGGGGACCCAGTTCAACCCATAACCGTAGGTGAGAAACCACGTAAGTAATTGCAGTACCTGTGAAACCGCCAGCAGTAGAAATCACAGCTACGTTCACATCACGTGCCAGCTGTGCAGAGATTTCCCAAGATCGTTCACACTCATCACGGCGTTGAAATTACGGTCGTCTGCAGACCCTGCTGGACCTTCTTATCGAAAGCGTTCATGAGGAAGCGAAGACTTCTGAGTTCCCTGGGCTAAGGGTGTCACCTCAATGCGCGTCTCTCCACCACATCTTCCAAAGACCGCGTAGCTTAACAAGGGTGCAAAGAAAACCCACGTGATCCAGACCTTCCGCGTAACCAGGAGACGGACGTGACTGTGAACTTGCGGTTACTGCTAGGCATTTCGGTGCATCA
The DNA here is from genome assembly GCF_965194805.1 of Balaenoptera borealis. NCBI lineage: Eukaryota > Metazoa > Chordata > Mammalia > Artiodactyla > Balaenopteridae > Balaenoptera > Balaenoptera borealis. The sequence goes on along the minus strand of NC_138872.1, from coordinate 85,818,817 downwards.
CCATATAACTGGTTTCCTTTTCAGTTTTATTTTATGCATGAAAACCATTCTGAGATGGGGTCCTTCAGAGTCAGCAGGTTGCCAGAGGGTCCACGGCGCCAAGAAAAGATTAGGACGCCTCGCTCTAGAGGACACGCACCCAAGACTCCCGCCGAGTCGTTTGCTTCTACCTGAAAGCTTGTCTCCCCGACAAGAGTTAAAGATCCCAGTGGACACGTGGCTCTAAAAGGGCCGCACGAGGCACCCTTGGGGCGATGGAAACGCTCTGGATCAGTGTTACCGACCAGGGTTCTTGGCCTCCTTCCTCGATAGAAATTGATCAGAGGCCAGACAGGAAATTGAGGCAAGGCTTTATTGGGGCCCCTGCTGCAGCAGGGGGTGCGAGAACAAACAACAGCTTCCCTTGCTTGCTCACGCCCTGACGGGGGCGGGGCGGGGGGGGAGTGAGCTTGTTCCTTATACGGGGTGAGGGTAGGGGTGTGTCCAGGAGTCGGGCCAGAGGGGAGGCTTAGGTGCTTTGCCCACCTCTTAGGTGGTGTTGTGTGCAGGGGGCATGCTCAGTACCCTGCTTTTGCTCCAGTCTCTTCAGAAGTGGCAGTTGGGTTTTTGGGTCTCTGTATCTTTTGGGTCCAGAATTTGTCCCAACTGGGCGTGCACGTAGTTATTTTTAGTCTCATACAGTTTCTTTGGTTTTTGTTTCTCGAGGAGAGACGTGTCCAGGTGCAAGCATTGCAGCAAAGGGTCCCATCAGGACTGTGTCAACATTAGTTTCCCGGTTGCGCTGTACTGTAGTTTCCCAACACGACACCCTTGCGGGGGAACAGGGGGGTTGGAATGCTGGATAAAGGACACATGGGATGCCTGTGCTATTTCCCACAGCTGCATGGGAATCTACAATTATCTCAAAATAAAAAGCTTAGCTTAAATTTTTTTTTAAATCTCCACGGATGGTCTGCTCACCGTGGTCAGTCGAGCGCACCGTCTCTCTGAAACGAGCACCTTCGCGTCAGGGATGGGCCTGCGGGGAACGGACCTCCCCGCCAGCCAGACGCAGGCGCGTGGGCCTGGGATCTTAGCCCTGGTGAGCGCTCGGGGCCGTCCCGGGGTGCGGAGGGCAGGCTCTCAGGCTTCCTGGGGAGCTGGTCAATCTCCCCTCGTGCCGCCTTCGCTCATCCGTCTGCTGTGATGAAGGAAACGGGGTGCTCGGTGGTGACAAGTGCAGCTCCAGGGCGTCTGGAAGGTGGTGCAGCACTGATGGGGTGTCGCCCCACACCCGAGGGCCTCACCCGGATGCAGCCTTCGGCGGCCAGCCGGCGGTCTGACTCACCGGCTCACTACCAGAAGGTGGAAGGAAGCTGACCCACGGGGACCAAGACATGCCAGGAAACTGACCTGGAGGACGCTGTCGTTTTCAGTGAGCCCCGAAGATTCTGCTTCACTTTCTCAACATTGGAAAGCAGGTTGCCAGCGATTTCGACTGGACCAGAGCAGGCTGCCGGACTCACCGTCCAGCCACTGAAAGTTGAGAGAGACGCCCTCTCCCCCCGGCCCTCCCCGCTTAACGGAGGCCTGCGGCTGCTCGGAGTCAGATGAAATGCACTTACGGATTGTCAATATTTAAACACCGTGCCGGTACCGTGGGCCTTGGATCTCAGCTGTCATCTATTACAGGCCTCATTACACAGCACAGTAAATGCTGCATCATCTTACTCTCGCCCCGAAGCTCTTTGGCGACACTCTCTTTGGGCAGGGCAGTGGTGTCTGCAGGGAGCTTGGTAGTGGTGTGGGGCCCTGGGAGGGGTAGTTTTTAATAGGGGGCCACCCAGGTTCCCGTCACCGCGGGCGTCTGGAAAGACTGAGCCACTTCGTTGGGTGGCCCTGGGGGCCCCAGGCTGCCTGCCATCTCCCCACCAGGCCTCACCTCCGTCTTGCCCTTGGAAGGCACGGAGCTCGTCCGCTTGGCTGGCGCGGGGCGGGTGGCCAGCGGGCTCCAGCAGCCCGGGCAGGTGGCCCTGCAGCCTTGTGCATCTTCGCTTGAACGTCTGCAAATTCTGCTGATGCCCTAACGTGAGAACACTGAACTGAACAGCAGCTGGTGAAATTCACATCGGACTGGGACACACACACCCCCACTCCTGGAGAAGGGCGGTCAGCGAGTGTGGACGCGGCCCCAGACGCCGTAGGACAGCCTTGCCGAAGGTTCATTTCTCGGGTTGGGCGAAGGTTTGTTTCCTCCCGGTCGGTGTTGCTAAGCTCCCAGGAAGGCGGTGGAAACTATGCAGTGGGCATATGCAGATGCTTTATTTGCACAAATTGTCCCGAGGCATTTTACTGTATAGATCAGGGAACCTAATTTACATATTTACACAATAGACCAGCATGGCACTAAAGGAACTATAAATATATTTTCCTCCCCACAGCAGCCGTGAAATACATATTTAGGATGTACCCAACGCAAGGCAGACATCGTGTTGCTTTTTTCACGAGTAGTGTATTTAGCCCAGAGAGGAGAGCAGGTGAGATGGAGCAGGGCCCCTGACCCCGTGGGCCCCTCCCTGCCCACTTGCAGTCCTCCTGGGGGCCCCTCCCCGCTCATTCTGTCCACTTCCGATCTTTGCCTGCGGGACTTTTCAACTGAACAAAGGAAAAAAATCCGTGCTTTTCGGAAGGTTTAACATCCACGGAAGTTGCCAAGTCAGCGTCCTCTGCCCGAGGGCTGCGGCTGCAGTTCTGACTCTGTCACGGGCCTGTGTTCACTGCTTCTCTCCTTCACGACCCCGAGTCGACAGCCTGTCGGGCTCTGCAGCCCTTTCTCTCTGGGCTGGGTCCTGGTCCCAGGCCATCCTTTGCGTTTCGACGTTCATCTCATTGTGCGTCCTGCCTTCAACAAGGATCGGATAACATACAGTTATTTTATCATCAGATGTATTTAGCCTCGGGTGTAAGCCCCACCTGTTTCAGTTCAATTTCCGACCCAGCCCAATTACACCAAGAGAAGTGGCAGCGTTTAAGACATAAGCAGCTGCCAGGCTCAGAGCTGCAAGCCGACGTCATGGCGCTGGTTATGTGAGTTAGTGGAACCAGAACCCTTGGGCCGTGAGTGACAGTTTCACTCAGCGTGGAGACCCTGCTGGACTGTCCACGAGGTCAAACATCTTTCTTGGCCTCTGCCTTGAAACCTGCCACAGACACACGCTTCTGGGCGTCGGCAGGGTAAGTGGAGCGCGGACCCTGGGATTCGGGAGGGCGGTGTCCCTGCTCGCTGGTTACGAGGGCACGGCTGGGAGCAGGTGTGCCTGGGCAGCGAGGTGCTGGCCCCGCGGGAGAGAAGCTGCCTTGCGCCAAGTGCCAGAAACAAGTGCGGTCGGGGCAGCGACCCGTGTGGATTGGAGGCACTTGCTCTCCTCGAGGATATTCAGTATTAGCCGTTCTCCTTTTTTAGTGAACAAATACTGCCATAGGGCAGCCAGGACCGAGAGCTCCTATCTTTAAAGGAAACCCAGCCAGTGGGACGCACGAGCGTGTGTGGACCCTCACGCAGCTTTCCTTCCGAGCCCGGCAGGGATGGAGGTGTGTGACCGGAGTGCGGCCTATCGAGCAGCATTCTGCCACGTTTATTTCTCCACGGTTCCCCCACTTTCATACCTCGAGGTGGCGTCTTCCCAGCAGTGTCACAGGAAGGAGAGGCCAGGAAGGCGCTGGGCGTCCAAGAAGGGGAACCAAGCCCAGCAAGATGCCACGGACACCCCGCCACAGACATCAAGAGGCCCCAGCCTGAAGGTCGACGTGACCTCCAGGAAGGTGGAAGTCCTGGCACCGCCCGCAGGGCTGGTCTTCAGGCCTCTGGCATCGGCCACCCAGGGATGTGGCTTTGGGAAACACGAGCAACCGCTCTCCTCGGGCCAATCACGAGGTCCCCACGCGAGGGTGATGTAGGAGTAGGAGCGCCCCCAGTGGGGAGGGAAGGCAGACTGGGGTCTGCTGAGCACCCGGTGGGGTGACCTCGCCTGGAGTCTGACAGCCGGTTCAACGCATCCCCAGAAAAGCACAAGGGCCCGCACTCCCCTCAAGTATTGATTGAGAATGTAAATCCAGGCCCGGGGATTATCCTGGTGCGTGGAAAATCAGTTGCACAAATCTCATTATGCTTAATAGTTCTGTAATGTTATTTTCCCCCCTAATTTGTAGACATACTTTTCTCCATCATTGATTTATTGAGATCTTTAACAACATAATACAAGCGAGGAGAACAGTCCACAGTGGAGAGACAGAGTGGAGGCTTCGGCAGCCGCCAGGGTTTTCTGCCCGCCGTGATCGCAGTGTGAATATTAGAGTGGATAAATAGCCCAGGGAATCACAAGCGGAGCCTGAAATGCTGAGTATGCTAATTTTGGAAAGGCGGAATTAAGCAGAATAAAAGTGCGAACTTCCTTCAGAAGGAAATTCTCGTGGTATGACTCCTCCCCTCCCAGCGTTTTTCAATGTAAAGTAAATCGTGTGTTGAGATTCTGTATCAATATTTTAAAATGTTTTTATGAAAAATGCAAATAGTTCCTGGAGCTATGACAGAGCGCTTAAAGTAAAATGTGGACTTTAGGTGACAGTCGAGGAAGGGGAAGTAACTCTTTTCCTTCAGTAGCGGGAAAGCATTACAGAAACCTTAGTGTAAAAGGCGTCCAGAGAACCCAGTGCAGCAGTGTTCAGGGCTGCTGCAGATGGTCTGGGAGTGCCTTTCACACTCTCAAGTCCCTTAATTTCAATGGTTTCAAGCAGCATCCAGTTTACAAGAGTCTGTACTTTTTCTTCAGTCTCTTTCACAGCATAAAATTATCTGTCGTTTTAGAGGGAAAACATTGCACAATTTATTCAATGTTTAAAGCCCTTAGCACAGTGACTTGCTCATAGTAAGTGCTAAATAAAATGGTGGTGGTTATTATTTACTGAAAGCTTGCCTGTGCCAGGCCCTGTGAAAGGCTATGGGGGCACAAAGATGAATGGATGGAAGGACAGATGGAGGGATGGAGGGATGGATGGATGATGGATGGATGGGTAGATGGAAGGAGGAAAGGGAAGGGAAGGGAAGGAAAGGAGTAAGGAAGGGGAGATGAATCATGTCAACTGATATTTATTGAACTCTTGAAAAATTCAAGAGCCCAGTGGTGCAAACAGACAGGTAAATATAAAGAAGTGTTCTGGAGACCCATTGGCAGAAGCTGCCATTTCTTCCTGGAGTGTGGGAGTGGGTCAAGGCTGGCCTCAAAAAGATGAATCTGAAAGGGTGCAATGACCTTGTTGATTTTCCTCCATCCCCCCCTCCCCCATAGACTTATAAATAGCTCACCGAGAGCAGAAATCTCATCTGATCCCCTGTTGGCTGGAACAGGGCCTGACCGAAGAGGGAGCACTTAAGTATTTGTGGATCGAATGCGTGGATGGGTGAGAGGGGGAGGACGCCCGCCACCGCACCGGGGTCTCCAGGCAGAGGGAGTGGCACGTGCAGAGAAAGCGCACCCTCCGTGCCTATTATTCCCCGATCATTCTTGCCAAAGCAGAAATAAATCACTTATGACAATCATGAGTGTAAACCTTCATATTTTTAGAAGGAAAAGAAAGGCTTAAGCTATGACTTGCCATTTGGACATTATTAGTGGTAATGGGTAACTTGGTGAGAAACTACTATAAATGTGAATATTTAGAAATAAATAATCATCATACTCCATTTTTGCCTGTACAGAGATTTATGCCTTTACGTTCTCATTCACATCTATTCCTTCGTTAACCTGTGACTACAAGGGCTTAATCGGTGCAAACTCTAAACCCTATGCAAATACAACTTACACACTAGCGGTCTCTTTCTGTTTACTGTGTCCTCTCAAACATATCTGGTGTTCCAAGGTGTGTGATAAGGTTGGTTTCCAGATAACCCCCGCCCCAGTAAAGCTGTCAGCATGTATGCATGCATACTCAAATGTGCATGGAGATTCCTCTCCAGATCTCCTGCTGTTTTTAAAAGATCACAAACCTGTGCCTATAAAAGAATTTCTAATTCATGAAGGATCACTATTTCAAATGAACATTTTGGGCCCTGAGCCCACTTTTTACTGAACAACCTCCTTAGAAATTGGATTTATATTTTATTTTGCAAACACTCACAGAGTGTACTGCTTACTAAGCACTTTATCAGTATTAACTTGTTTAACCCTTGCAACACACCTGTGATGTAGATGCCCTTTGTTGTCACCGTTTTACAGATGAGGCACAGAGAGGCTAAGTACTCTCCCTAAGGTCACACAGCTAATGTGTGGTGAGGCAGGCTTCGCACCAACGCTGTCTAGCTTCTTCCTTTATCTCTGCACCTGATTTTCTGGCTTTAATTTCAATTTTATTAATGTTTTCCTACACGTCAGGGCTTAAAGAAATTCAATATGTATTTTTATTGTGGTAAAATACATAACGTAAAATTTACCATTTTAACCATTTTTAGGTGTACAGTTCAGTAGCATTAAGTATATCCACGTTGTTGCACAACCATCACCACCATCCACCTCCAGAACTTGTACATCTTCCCAAACTGAGACTCTGTCCCCATCAAACCCTAACTCCCCCTCCCCCTCCCTCGGCCCCTGGCGCCCACCCTGCTACTTTCTGTCTCTATGAATTTGCTCTAGGGACCTCCTATAAGTGGAATCATACAGTATTTATCTTTTTTGTTTCTGACTTACTTCACTGAACATCCTGTCCTTGGGTTCACCCATGTTGTAGCAGGTGTCAGAGTTTCCTTCCTTTTTAAGGTTGAATCATATTTCATTGTATGGATGGACCACCTTTTCTCTATCCTCTGTTGATGGACATTTGGGTTGCCTCCACCTTTTGGCTACTGTGAATAATGCTCTATGAACCTAGGTGTGTTGGTGTCTGTTCAAAATTCAGTATATTTTTTAAAATTTATACTTGTATTCGGTAGCACCTGGGCATAGATTAAATACCTGCTGGTCTTAGGGCAGGTTTGATGCTGCAGCCCTTCCAAAGGATGCTCAGACTCGAGGTTGGCACTTGGGGAGTTCGGTTTGCAGGTTAAGGCCAGGTCCCCAGGTGAGGGAACTAGGCCCCGGCAGGGCTGTCCCAGAGCACGTGCACCTCCATGCCAGCTGCCACTCGGCGCCTTCACCCCACGAGAGCACACGACCCGTTATCGATTATGGAAAATTGCGCCGAGCCCACTGCAGCGACCGCCCCAGGCAGGGGGGACAGCGTGACGGCATCACCGCAAGGCTGGCAGCTGGCTGGCAAAAGAGGCGTTGTTCAAAGTTTTCTCTTTGACCCGCCAGCTGGGTGTCCTCGGAGAGCCCGGAAGGTGGGGTTAGGGACACGTGGCCGGAGGTCTGTAGGGAGCCGGAACCCTACACCGAAGGCGAGATGCAGTGAGAAACCAGAGGCCCGGAGAGCACTGGGGAAAATGCCTCCGCCAGCTTGCAGCCTTAGCGGAGTCTGGTCACCAGGGGGAGGCCCCTCTCCCGCCCGTGCCCCCCGGCAGCTCACCCAGCCTCCGCTGCTCACATCCGCCCCCCGGGGAGGGAGCCGGGAGCTGAGGGCGGGGTGGGCATCCACGCGCGGGCGCCCTGACCTCTGCTCTCGCCGCCCTGCAGATGAAGGCCTGTGGGACATGTTTGTGAAGGACATTCCGCGGGGCGCCACATCCTACACCGCCAGCCTGGACAAGCTCAGGCAAGGAGTGACCTACGAGTTCCGGGTGGTGGCCGTGAACCAGGTGGGCTACGGGGAGCCCAGCAGCCCCCCTGCTGCCGTGTCAGGTAGGAGCCCCGCCCGGGAATCCCGGGGCGATGCCCCTCCTTCGGGCGCAGGGAGGGTGACCTGGAGCCACGGGGACGGAAGGAGAACCGGCGCGCGTCTCCCGCGCGCTCCGCGCTCCCGACCACGCTGTGCTCCAGCCGTTCTGAGTTCTCGTCTCTCCCTGAGCGCCGGAGCCACCAGCTCCGGCCGGGCAGGGTCCCCCCGGGGAGGAGGCTTCCCCGGCAAAGTGGAGCCCAGGACCCTCCATGAGGGGACGCGTCCTCACTGTGGAGCCACGGGCCGGTTTTGAAAAGCAGAGATCGCCTCCAGCAGCCACCGGGGAGTGTGGTAGCCCTTGACACGCGGTCGTGTCCGATGGGGGCCCCGCTGAGCCCTGCGCCTGAAGTTGGAGGTGCCCCCCCCCGCCCTGCTCTGGGTGGAGCCGTAGACACGGGGGAGGCCAGGCTGCCTTTCCCAGAGCTCGAGTGTCAGTGGCGACGGACTCTGTCCTCACCAGTGACGTGGCAAGCGGTGTAACAGCTGGGGGACAAAGTGACCGCCTGAAAATCAGGAAGGGCTTCTCGGAGGAGGGAACCCGGGTCTGGGTCTGGAAGGGTGCAGGGGGGCAGCTGCAGGGAAGGGAGAGCCTGGGACGAGGCAGAGGAAGTAGCCGGTGAGGAACCCGGTGAGGACCAGCCGGTGGGGAGGGGAGGGCAGGTGAGGCTGGTCCCAGGCGCGGGTGGGAAGCGGGTCTCCACCCCGCCTGCACCTTAGGGTCACCCCTCGGGAATGCTTAGAAAACAGCAGGGCCCCACCCTGGACAGCAATTGCATCGCCGGGGGCGCGGGTCTGGGCTTGATGATCGTCTAGCTCCGCAGCGGTCCTTACGTGCAGCCAAGATTGCGAGCCGGGCTCTAGAGGGGTTGAGTGAGGGCTGACCGCTGGAGGTGATCTGGAGACCGCTGGAGGTGCTCTGGAGAAGGGAGCAGGCCGAGTCCGGGCCAGAAGCCACGAGAGCCTTCCTTCCAATCAAGACAAATATGTTTCCCTTCCCTGCAGTCACATTTGTTCAAGCTGCTGACTGCACTTGCTTAAATTGAAGGCATCCTTCATCCTTTCCTTGCCGTGAGTCTGGAGGAAGGGTAGCATCTTGAGCGCTCAGGCCCCTGGTCTAGGAGCAATATGAATCCCAGGGGCGCTCAGTGAGAGGGGCTGCGGGAAGGACCCTGGCACCACTCGCTTGTTTAATGAACAGTGCATAGAAAAGTCAAATTTTCCTCGCTTCCTTCATCTTTATTAAGAAAATTGTAAACATACCCCAAAGTAGAGAGAATAGAATAAGGAACCCCCATCACCCATCGCCCCAGTTCAGCAATTCAAGATATGCCTCCCTTCGTTCATGAACAAGAAATCATTAGAAAGCAATTCCAAATGCACAGAGCTTTTAATTCCGCACACGCGTAGCCGGTGGCAAAGGCTAGTTCCTACGTAAGCACGCGGCTCCCGGCCCCTGAGGTCATGGGGCACCGTGGCTGGACCGTTCCTCTGAAATCCGTTGCATCCCCGCGCTGGCCTTGGCTGCCAGCTGGTCGCCAGTCCGCTCATCTCATGGTTTCGAGAGGCCAGCAGGCCGTCACCTGCCGGCACCCCTCAGGCTCCGCTGTGCAGACCGGGGGCGGGGAGCCCTACCCAGGGCCAGAGTCCTGTAGCCCAGCCCAGGCCTTTCTGCCCAGGCCTTTCTGCCCAGGCCTGCTCTGCGCCACTGCCCAGCGGTCGGCTTGGATGTGTTGGCCTTATTAGATGGAAGACTTAACGTACAGCCTGAAATCCAGCTCATGTATTTTGGATTTAAAGTGCTGTCATCTGTCAAGCCTCCCTGTGCTGTTACATGATCCAGAGCAGACGTCCCCCTCGTTCCCAGGGTGCACACGCGTCGCATCCATCCAGTGAGGTATTTAGCATAAGGGAGAGGTCTTTTCTGCGGGTTTCTGCTCCTGGGAGCCAGACCTTGGGCTCCACCTGTAATGGGCTTCCTGTTCCGTCCCTCACGTCCGATGCCCCGAAACAGGGAAGCTCGTGGAAGGCACAAGTGGGACCCCAGGGCCATCCGACACCTACCGAGAAGCAATTCCCATTTTTCTCCTCTTAGTAAACAGAATAAAACATGAGGAAGACAATCCTTCTTCAAAGCAACTTTCAAGTGAAACCTTTTCTGTTCGTTCTGGGAAAACATATCTAAGGGGGGCCCGTTGTTCGGCTCAGTTTTGCTGGAGGATCGAAATAAATAAAACACGGCCCAGCCTCCAGGGTCGGGGGCCCTGATGCAGCGGAGGAGGCCGACAGGTAGTCAGGCTGGCCCACCCAGCCGGAGGGTGCGAGCAGAGGTTTCTGGGCAGGTGTGGAAGGGTCCAGCGCTCGGCACGGGCAGGGCTCGGGTCATGGGGTTCCCAGGTTTAGACTGACCGCACCCCGAGGCCAGTAGGGGCAGCACTGAGGGCTTTTAGGAGGAGCCGACTTCCCACCTGAGAACGCTCTCTGTGACGTCAAGGGTTTGAGCACAATGGGAAGAGGCGACACAGTTGAGCAGTGGTTCCAGTGGCCGGGGCGGTGGTGGTGGCCCGGGGAGTGGCAGCGGGGATGGAGGTGGCCAGGGGACTTGGGGGCTGTCTGGGAGGGAAGCCCTGGCCCTGGGAGAGAGGAGCAAACCCAGGCGCTTTTGTTCCTCCCCCCCTTTAACCCAGACAGCATTTGTAAGCAGATGAAATTGAGGGAATATAAGCACGATGGCCAGGGTCCAGGACAGCGAAGTCTCTGGGGTGGGAGCGGGGGGGGGGTGGGGACAGGACCCTGGGCCCAAAAGAGCCGGTGGAACCAGAGCCTTGTCTCTGGGTCGGTCTGCCCGCGACAACCCAGACCAGGCAGGGGTTTCACCCTCCCCGTGCCCGGGGCTGCCCCTCGAGCCCTCCCCTCCCCCATTCACGGCAGGGACTGAGTTTCTGCCCCACGTGACCGCGTCCGTGTGCCGTGTCGCCCTTCAGCTCAGGTGGAGACCCCGTTCTACGAGCAGTGGTGGTTCCTCCTGGTGGTGGCGCTGTCCAGCCTGCTCGTCGTCCTCCTGGTGGTGTTCGCCCTGGTCCTGCACGGCCAGAACAAGAAGTACGGGAGCTGCGGCCCAGGTGGGACGGCGCCTGCCTTTCCCTGTCTCCCCACGGGGGAGCTCTGGAGCTGAGACGTCTGGGGTTTCGCTCCTGGATCCGGGGTGCCCACATCCACATTCCATTTCATTCGATAAAACACGCACAACAGACGTCCCTTCGGAGGCAGCGGGTGCAGGGAAACAGGAGCTCTTTACCTCGGCCACCAGATTCTGTCCCAGCTCTGCCCTCAAGTGGGCCGTGTGTCCTTTGGGTCATTTGGCCTCTGTGAGTCTGTTTCCTCATCTGCACTGTTGCTCAAATGCAGGAGTATTTTCTTAAGTGATGATTAAAAAGTGGAAAGCGTTAAACAGATGAAAAATCACACTCGTCAGTGTCATGAGAACAGTGAATGGGGCACGTCTCAGGCATTCCGGCGTGGCTCGGGGATGGTGCAGAATCGTGTCTGTGGCCCAGCCCTTCTCACTAACAGGGTGAGCACCTGCCTTAGGTCCCGCGTCGCAGCTCTGAGCCCTCTGTGGGCCGGGTCCCCGGTGTTCCCAGCACAGCCTGGCCTGGTGTGTAGTAGGTGCTTAGTAAGCGTCCTTTGCTAAAGGAATCACCATCATTAGAGAAATGGACAAACTTGGGCAAAGCTGACCACAAAAGGGCACATACAGTGTGACTCCGTTTACAGGAAGGTCAGGAACAACCTAAGGAATGGATGTTTCTAGAAGGCAGGATGGTGGGTGTTCTCAGTGGAGAAGTATAAGCAGCGAAGGTCCGTGAGGGAACCTTACGGGGTGCTGGAAACACTCTGATACCTCTGTGAAACGGGGGCCAGCGGATCCCCCGACCCCAGCCCCCGGCACCATTGTCACGGCACCAAAAGTGTTCATAAAACCAGGCACCTAAAGTGCCTGCCATTTGCTTTTGTAACATTAAGCCATTCATCCCTCCAAGAAAGGATTTATTTTTTTCTGTATAAATTCACTTCTAACAAGTGTTCTTAAATCAGATTTTATTCCTACGGGATTTACAGTGTATGAATGGCATGTCATTTTACTGAGTTAATGCTATTACAGAATCCGATGTCTGGCGCAGAGAAAATCTCCCCGCTTTCGCTCTCCTTCTCCATCTGGGAAACAGGCCTGAAAAGTCCGATCTGACCTGCAGTTTCTGATACTCAGCCTCACCCTGGAGCATTAATTTAACGTCATCGTTGAAGCCCAGGGGAAAAAAAAAGAGAAAAGAAACACTTGTCTACCAGAATGTCTCCCTGCCTGCCCAGGAGACACACACAACCTAAACCTTTGCTGCTGCAGTCTCGTTCTCACCCTCCCGCTCGCGCTCCCGTGTACGCCGTCAGATTCCCCTTCTGACAACAGTTTCCACCTGCCCTCCTCCCATCAACCCAAATCCCTCCTCGCAAGCAACTTCATCTTTCATTCACCACTCTCTGTGTTCTGCTGGCTTTTTCCCGTTGCACACGAGTAGAACATTAAGGTGAGCTGAGGGCTGTGGGATCCCCAGCAGAGAGGACCCTTGCGGTCTAGAAAGGCTGATGAATTTTACAAACACACACGGAGCCCCTGGTGTGTGCTCGGGCAGTGTCCCGGGGGCTGGGATGTAACTACGAGCGTAATTGTGTGAGCGTAACCGTGTCTGTGCTCCAAGAGCTTATGGTCTGGTAGGGAAGACAGACAGACGACCACGGGGAACAAGCCAGCACAGGAAAAAGGCAGACATGGTGACGGCACCACGGAGAGAAAAAGCACAGGGCGAAGACTTCAGGGTCCGAAAGTTCTCTCTGGTCTCATGACCCTTGAGCTGTGATCTGAAGGAGGGGGTGAGTGATAAGTCAGGAAGATGGCTGGGGGAGGGGCTCCCAAGGCGGGGGAGGGAAAAGGGGGGGAGACCAGCCCGAGCAGAGGGGCAGCTGTGAGGACACCAGCTCTCGTGCTGAACGAGGTCGGAGCCACCAGGACCTCTTCGTGTCCTCGGGTTACTTGTAACTGTGGCCAGCTAATGTATTTTAGAATATGTTTTGATGTGTATTTATAGACTTATTTTAAGTGGTTTTCAGTTACGTTCACAGACACGTGTGACCGTCACCACAGTCAGTTTTGGAGCGTTTTCATCACCGCAGAAAGAAGCGCTGCACCCTGTAGCTGTCACTCTTATGCAGTTAGTCTCCACTTACTGTTTCGTTCTATGACTGTGAGGCTTTTATTCTGAAATCTGTTGAATATTTAATTTCCTCAATGGTTTAAAAAGTTCACGTATTCTGAGTACTCTTCAATAAAATACTGATCAAAATACTCGTATTTTGGTGTCAAGCAACATGAACACCAAAAGCCTAACGTTGTCATTTTGCTGCAAGGTTGATGTGCACCCTTCCTCCCCAGCCTGACTCTGCCTGCCTGGCTGGCTGACGCAGGCCGGCCCGGCCCTGGGCTCCGTCCAGCAGGCCATCGGGGAGCAACTTCCTGAAGCATCTGTGCTCGTTTCCCCGCCCGGCTTTAGGTAAGAGCATCTCCAACGTGGAGGAGTCCGTGACCCTGGACAACGGGGGATTTGCCACCTTGGAGCTCAGCACCCGCCACCTCAACGTCAAGAACACCTTCTCGAAGAAGAACGGGACCAGGTAGGGCTGCAAGAACTCCAGCGCCCGGTGCCGCCTCCACCTGAGGACCCACTCGGCCGGGCCCACGCCCACGGGCCCCCCAGCCAGGGTGGGGGGGAGTTAAGGATGTTTGAAAGACATTTCCAGAGACAGAAGAGGGCAGGTCTCAGGTGCAGGGACGTGGTCTCGGGAGAGCTCCCGGCCCCAGATGGGGCAGGCGTCACACGAAGCTGCAGGGGGACTGCAAATTGTTCGCACTGGGGGCCGAAATGGTGCCAGAGGCGGCGGATCTCTCCCACTCAGCCTCGAAGCAGGCCAGAGGGGGGGTCGGGAGGCCTCAGTCGGGGGGTAACTGGTGTCCCCGTCCCGCCCAGGTCCCCGCCTCGGCCGAGCCCCGGCGGGCTACACTACTCAGATGAAGACATCTGCAACAAGTACAACGGTGCCGCGCTGACCGAGGGCGGGACCCTCCAGGAGAAGTCGGGGGACGCCACGGAGTCTGAGGTGGGTGCCTGTTACGCGGGGGCCCCGCGACCGCACAGGGCAGGCAGAGCCGGGGACAAGCGGCTCCCCTTCCCGGATGAGGAAGGTCCTCGCTTGTCTCTGGCCCCCAGGTCCCTGGCTCCTAGGTCAGTCACTCGCCCAAAGTGGACGTCGGATCCGCAAACCATCCTCGTTCCATTTTGTTTTCAGAAAGAGACCCGGAGTTTTCTAGAGGTCACCGTGGAACTTGGTGGCCTCTAGACCCCGGCTGGGTAAGGGGGACCCCGAGCCTACCTGACTGGTACAACCTGGGACCCCCGCCCCGGGCATCGGCTTCCCCTCCCGCCAGCTTCCCTTCTTGCGTCCTTGTGCTTAAGAGGGGACTTTGGTCACAGCGTCGCTGGGTCAGTTAACAGGGTCAGGTGAGCAGGACGGGAGCCCTGGGACCAGGGAGACCCTGCCCCGAGGGGCTGTCAGACTCCCGCCAAGACCCCCAGGACTCTGCCCTGCACGTCTCAGGCCTCCTTCGCACCTGGGCACTCTCCGTGGAGCTGAGCGAGTCCTGGGTGAGGCCTCCGTCGGGGGTGGGTGAGGGGGGCATTCCCTGGAGGCAGCCGTGGCCGCGTCTCCGGGAGGGGCTCCGCTTCCCCCACAAGCGCCCTAGTCAGTCTCTCACGTTCACGAACAAAACCGGTCGAAGCAGCCGGTAGAGAGCTGGGCCCCGGTCAGTCCTAGACTGTTCAGTTTCAGAGGTGCTGAGCCTTGACAGGGATGAAATTCACCAAGCTCTTTGATGGACACGCAGGCCCGCCGCACCCCTTGGCATTCACACTCTGAATCAATGTTTAATCTAAAATAAGTCTCACCTTCATTCTGATCTGAATTCAGGCCTTACTGAGCCCTGAGGCTCACTAAAATGGCTTCTTTTAAATTGTGGCTTGCGTATGAGCTCACAGTGGGACCGAGACAGCAGGGGGATGGCAGGGTGGCACCAGCTCGCTCGGCCTCACATGCTCTGTTGACAAGGACGCCGGGCCCCCCGTCTGTACCGTAGCCGTGGGCATGGGGAAAACAGCAGGCAGCACTGCAGATGTTCAGAAGGAATATTTGCCTAAAGTTGAGGGGCTTTAGATTTTCAAGTGAAAAGCTGCAGACACTGACCTGCCTCCTCCTGATACGGAAGCCGCAGCTTGTACCGAAAGCAGCACATTGGGAAGGGGCAGGCCCACCGTCCAGTGCGTTCTGGGTCAGCAGTTAGAGACAGTCACCAGCGCCTGCCTTGATCTGTCCTTGATTCCTGGGCTAGCTGCTCCTAGAGCGTCAGGCCTCATGGGTGGTGTTCACGGCGACCGGGCATTAGCTCTGCGGGCTGCGCTCTCCACGGTTCCGCGTGTGCTGAGCGCTGATTGAGCGCCTGCTCTGGGCCGGGCACGCTCGTTCAACGCTCACACCAGCCGTGCGAGGTAGAGCAGTTCTCGTCCTTGTTCACACAACAAGCCTGAGGCCAAGGCCGTCCCACATGCAGGTGCTGAGGCTGGACGCACCCCTCCCCCAGCCAAATGTGTCCAGAGCTTACTGGCCCCCGCCCTCACCATCTCCTGCAGCCCAACTCCCAGGTGCCTGTGGCCATTCCCAGCGCTGCCAGGACTGGATTCATCAATTCTGGACCCTTTGTTCATGAAAGCATTCTCAGAATGGGTTGATAGGAGGCATTCAGTCTGTTTCTCCTCTCACACAGGCGGGTGTTTTGAGATCCAGATTCAGCTGATTTGCATGGAGGATTATTAAATGCATGCAGGCACTGAGCTAGGCATATACACACATGCCTACGTGCACACGTACACGCATTCCTAAGTACATACACGTGTACACATGTGGAGGAAGAAGGCAGGAAGGGAGGAAGGGAGGAGGGGAGAGGGACGTGGAATCCACGGTACCTCCTGCAAAGAGGTTGTTCGGATCCTCCCGTAATAGATGAGAGAGCCGAGGCTTGACAGACACACCCTGATGGGCCTCGGGCTCACAGTTCCATCCCTCCTGCCAGACCTGCTGTGCAGAGCTGAGCTGTCATAGCCCCGGGACATGTGGCTGAGTGGAGGAGGGGCCTTGGCCAGCCCTGTGCCTGGAGGAAGGGGTTCCTTCTGTGATTCCCACAGATGCTTTTTGGGTCCTAATGCTTTTTGGTTCAAGAAAGTTGATCAAAGGTGTGGGTGCTCTCTCCACCCAGGAGTTTCACCTTGAATCTGGGGCTCCAGGCCCCCCTGAAGCCTGTGGTAGTCACCTCCAGCGAAGGCCCCGTGGAGTCCAGGCTAAGAACTCGCATGTCTGGGCTCTCTGTCTGCTCCTGCGTTCTCAGGTAGATAGGGTGAGGCCCATCTTTCTTCCAGAATTCTGTGTGCTATAATCTTGCTGGGTCCCGACGTTGACCCTTACGATTTGGGAGAGTTGTAGGCAGATGCATGGGATCCCAACACAGGGATCTTGGAAGTGCCAGCTCCAATGGGAACATTTCCTTTGAACCACATCTTTTAAACAACCAGATTGAGTTGTAATTCACACACCGCACAAGTCACCCATTCGCCATATTGGTTATTTAGGTGTGTGTGTCTTAGTTTCCTCAGGTTTATGAGCTTCTCAAATCTTCTTCTGTTACTGATTTTTAATTTTATTCCATTGTGGTCAAAGAACATACTTCGTATATTTTCAATCCTTTCAAATTTACTGAGTCTTGTTTTATGGCATAGCATCTGGTCTGTGCTGCAAGAATTCACTTGAAAAGGGTGTGTTGCTCTGCTGTTGCTGTGTGGTGAGTTCCGTGTGTGTCTATCATGTCTGGTTGATTTATAGTGCTGTTCAAGTCTTCCACACTCTTGATCTTCTGCCATCTGCTGTATTGAAGTCTCCAACTATTATTGTTAACATTGTCTATTTCTCGCTTCATTTCTGTCAGTTTTAATTCCATGTATTTGCAGGCTCTGTTTTTAGGTGCATATATGTTTATAACTGTTGTATCTTCGTGATGGATAGACCCTTTTCATTAGTACAGAGTGTCCCTCTTTGTCTCTAGTAACAATTTTGTCTTAAAGTCTATTTGGTCTGATATTAGTACCGCCAACTCCAATTCTCTTTTGGTTTCCGTTCACATAGTGTATCATTTCCATCCTTTCACTTTCAACCTATTTGAATCTTTGGATCTAAAATGTGTCTCTTGCACACAGCATATAGTTGGATCATGTTATTTTATTCATTCTGCCAATCTCTACCTGTTCACCAGGTTGTTTAATCCATTCACATCTAATGTAATTGCTGCTAAGGCAGAATTTACATCTGCCATTTTGGTGTTTGCCTTCTATAAGTCTCATATCTCTATTTCTCTATTTTTCCTTCGCTGTCGTCTTCTCTGTTGAGTGGATATTTTCTAGTGTACCATTTTAACTCCCTTGTTTTGCTTTTGCTATATATTTTTTCAGTTATTTTTTATAGTGATTGCCCTAGTATCAGTATTTGCTTCAGATTTATCCTAAATCTCTATATTTCTGTATAGATCTATTCCCTCCTCCCCTCTTTGTGCTATTATTATACATATTACGTCCATATATGTGGCAAACCCAAGAATGCATTTTTATAGGTATTGTTTGATAGAATTTTGTGTCTTTTAAAGAAGTTGAGAGAAGAAAGGCGAGCAAGTATCTATTTAGAGTTTATCATTTTAACCTTTTTATTTACTATTTCTGGTTCTCTTCATTTCTTTCTGCCTCTTTGCACAGCTATTGTTAAGTATGTTACATTTCTATATATTATAGGCCCAACGATACAATTATATACATATTATTTTATGAAATTGCTATTTAAATCAGATAAGAGAAGAAAGGAGAACAAATAGGTAATTATACTATTTTTATAATTCCCTATGTAATTACCTTTGTTGGTACTTTTTGTTTTTTCATGTGGATTTGAATTACTCTCTGGTGTCACTTGCTTTCAACCTGACAATCTTCCTTTAGTATTTCCTGTGAGGCAGGTCAGCTAGCAATGAATTTTTCTGTTTTTGTTTATCTCAGAATGTCTTTATTTCACCTTCATTTTGAAAATAGTTTGTTGAATATAAGATTCTTGGTTGACAGTTTTCTTTCAACATTTTGAATGTGTGACCCCATTGTCTTCTGTCCTCCATTTTTTCTGATTAGAAGTCAGCTGTTAATATTATTTGAGTTCTGTTGTACTGGGTGAGTCATTTTTCTCTTGCTGACTTCAAGAGTTTCTTTTTGTCTTTGTCTTTCAGGATTTTAACTATGATGTGTCTGGGTGTGAATCTTGTTCCATTTATCTTACTTGTGGTTTATTGAGCTTGTCAGGGCTGTAGACTTTTTTTTACCAAATTTGGGATGTTTTAAGTCATTATTACTTCCAGTATTTTATCTGCTTCCTTCTTTCTCTTCTCATCCTGGTACTCTCACTATGCTTATGTTGGTACACTCGGTGCGTTCTCACATTTGTTGGGTGCTGTGTTTTTTTTTCCTTTCTCATTCTTTTTTCTCTTTGTTTTTCAGATTGCATAATCTCTGTCATTTCTATCTTCAAGTGCACTGAGTCTTTCCTCTGTCAGTTCAAATCTACCATTGAGTCCCCCTAGTGAATTTTTTATTTTAGTTATGGTATTTTTCAACTCCAGAACTTCTCATTAGGTTCTTTTTAAATCATTGCTGTCTCTTTATTGACATTCTCTACTTGGTGTGGTAGTGTCAGCATACTTTAATTCTTTACACATGGTCTCCTTCAGTTCTTTGAACATATTATAATAGCTACTTTCAAAGTCTTTGTCTGCCAATATTTGGGGCTCCCCAGAGGCTGCCTGCTTTTTTTCCTCTGTATGGGTCACACTTTCCTGTTTTTTGGAAACAGCTCATTTTCGATAATATGTTGTATCAATTTAGAATACTGATATTCAACCCCCGCTGGTTGTTGTCATTGTGGTTTGCTTATCTGCTTATTTGTTTAGTGACTTGCCTGGACTAGTTCAGGGAAGTCTGTTTCTTCAGCAATGTATACCCTCCAATGTCACCCCTCAGAGGGGCAGCCTTGGGCACACGTGCAGTTTCCCTGACAACCAGGGATGACCGGTCTTAGCCAGGGTCCCCTTGTCTCTTGTTCTTGCCTCCCCATTAAGATTCCGGATTGTCTACCACCACGGGTATCACACCCAGCTGTTAACTTCCACTACCTGCTAGCTCTATTATTTTTGACAATGCTCCAGGGTATAAATTACTCCATAGGTTGATCCAATTACAGTCCAGCCCTTTTGCAGTGGCAGGATGTTGTTAACCTTTGAATTTTTCTCTAACCCCCAAGAGGGCTCTCCTTAGCTGTCTCTTTGCCTGGTTCTCGCTGCTAAACTTCCGGCCGGTTTATTATTACTTCACTTGTTGCTATCATGGAGCTGCCAGCTTCCTCTCAATTTCTCACCCCTGAGGTCGCCATGGTTTCCAACAATGCCCTTAGGCCTGCTCTGGTCCAAATACAGCCATTCCCCTCGGGCAGAGCAGGGGAGCTCTCTCTTCTTAAGGACTGACTCTGCCCCTATCAGGACCTCTGTGTCACAGCACCAAAGCTGGAGTGGGGACAACATCTTCTCCATAGTGATGCACCTGCTGAACCAGTGGGGCGCTGGGTGGAGACGGTAGCCCCTGGTCTTCTGGGCAGGGTGGAACTTCTTCCGTACTAGCCAGCTGGGGTGGGGGCAATCAAGGCTCAGTATTCTCGACCTGCTGTGCCTGGTGCATATCATCCAGCCTCCCAGCAAAGACTGGGTGAGGAAAGGAAGCCCAGTTCTCTTGGCCATACCTGCCTGGAATAGAGTTCTGTCCTGTGGAGCTGGGGGTGGGCAGTTGGATGAGAGATGCCGGCAGCTTCCTGCTCCAGGTCAAACCAAATTGCTGGACTAGGAGCTGGGTCTTCTTGGCCACATGTGCTCAGAGTGGAGCTTCTGTCACCCTGGGCTGAGGGGCAGGGGGAGCAGGTCATAGGTCAAGTGGCTCAGACTCTTGCTATTCTTAGTGATTTTAGATTTTCTGGAATAAGTCTTCCCCCCTTTGCTGTATGCCCTTGGCACCAATTCCAGGGACTCTAAACGTTTATAAGATAATTTTCCCCAGTTAAATCATTGTTTCACTAGGGAGAGGACCTGCTGGCTCCTCCAGCCATTCTGGAAGGATCTATTGATGATTGGCCGACTGGGGCGGGGTCTCCTGACCTCCCGTCCTGCCCACCCGCTCCTCCAGAGCCAGAAACCCTATGAGGTCTTGGCCGGAAGAGCTCTTTTGCAAAGCTAATATCTCACTAAAAAAAAAATAGTGATGCCATCCTTTTCTCCCAATTTTCAGAAATATTGCTCAAGTGAAAATTCTAAGAATCCATTCACAGGTGCACAACAACCTGCCTGATGAGAGTTGCTCTGAATTAGGCCATCAGCGTCACATGACACGTGCTGTGGCTCTTTATGTCCCTCTGTTTAGAAATAAGAGGCTTTGTCTCTGTTTTATCGCACAGATGCTTATGAATTACATCAGGGCTACTGTTCAAATCTCATCTTAAAAATTGTTTTCAAAATCCAAAGAAACAGTTTTCAAGATCTCTCCTGCTCCAACCAACTTAGACCAACCCCCTCATGCTTAACTAATTCCCTAATAACATTTGAGCCTTTCGTCTTGCCAATATAGTACCAAAAGCGCTGAGATTATCTCTATTAGCTGCTTGCCAGGTGTCCATGCACCTGTAGAAACTCTCACAGTCCGTCTGCCAGCACATCCAATCACAGGCTGGCCTTCTACGGTTTCCTGGGAAACCAACACACGTCGCTATTTCATATCACACAGGAAACTTAAAAAAAAAGACCCTGCAGTGTTTCCTTTTTGTCAACAATTCTAAATCACTAAAATACATCCTCATTAAAAAATAATGTCATCTAAACAATAAGCAGGGCAGGCAGCAGAAGGACGAATGGCATTTTAATTCGGTGCTTTCTTGTGAAGGCAAAGGCAAGACCTGAGCAGGAGCCAGGAGGCCCTTGCCCTCACACTCACCCTCGTGTGTCATGAGACCTGCGTACACTCTCACTCTCCCTAAATGAACAGCAAGAAGCTAAAGGAGCAGCTCTTAGTCTCTCCTCTCCTTTCTGCATGATGGTTTTGTTCTCTCACAGTGGCTTTTGGGACCACTTGGCTGGCCCTGCAGCCCTGCCACTCAAGGCTGACAGCCGCCCAGCTTGGTCCCCACATGAAGCACTCTGCTCTTCCAGATGCAGTGGGAAAATCCCAGGGAAGGTTCTGACTGGCTCAGCTTAAGCCACATGCCCACCCATTAGCCAATCACTGCTTTCTGAGGGTCAAACCCTTCAGCCCATGTCACAGGGAAAGGTGGGACAAGGGTCACTTCCTTCAAAGGGTCACAGTTCAGACACAAACACTGGGACATCACTGTGAGCTGGACAGCCAACCCCGACTGTCTCCTGCCAGGCCCTCTTCTTAGTGCCCACATTTGTCACAGGCCTAGAGGACACTGAGATGTGTGGTTGAGAAAGTGCATAAGGACACATAGCTATTAAGAGGTCTCCAGTGAAACTACGTTTTGTTAATCACGTGAACACACACATGAGTGTGGGACACGTGATGTGTTCATTCTCGAAGCAGTGCTGGACATACTCTGAGAAGTGCTGGCTCCTGCGAGAACTCAGAGCCCCCTTCCAGGCTGCCCCTCGGTCCCATCTGGTGACTGCGAACCCGGCTTCCCCGCAGCCTGAACAGCTGCAGGAGGGGGGACAAGGGTAGAAAGAGGCGAGAGAAGTGCCCCGGGCCACCCCCTGGGTGTGGGACGTGTTTATAAAACGAGTGACTGCCGCATATGATGGCCTCTCCATCACCGGAGAGACCTGGTGTGAGACCCGCCCATTGAAGTGTCGCTAATCTTTTATACAGCTGGGGTTGAAGGCGGCCCCGAAGGGTTACTGGGAAGCCTCTGTCTCTGCCACCTGGGCTGCGATGCCAGAGCTGGGTCTGCCCCCACTCTGTCCCCAGCCAGTACGACCCTGAGATGGTCACTCGCTTCTGTGGGCCTCCATTCTCTCCAACACAAAATGAGATGGAATCCAATCACGACTTCTCACATTCGTCCTCACGTGGTTGGGACGGTGGGTGGGGAGGACCCCGAACACTGAAGGGTGAAATCTTGAATCCTAACGTTCAGTCTTCAGATCATCATAAACCCTGACCCCGTCTATGAAACCAGGAACCATATTGCTGTCGTCCAATCCTGAACGTTCCGTGAATTTCTCATGAGGAAAGAGGGCTTCAGTGTCTTCCTTCCCCTGAGCTTCAGGAAATTTAGAACCAAAATCAGTGTCTGAAGAAGTGACAGACCCAACTCAGGGACTGATAACAGATTCCTCGGCTTCCCTCCATGACCTCTGTCCTCCTTTCTCTGAGTTTACACGGAGCTTGGCCTCGTAAGCCCCTCAAGCCCTCTAGAAAATGGGTGAAGGATAAATCTTAACCACCAGCCGCAGAGGCAGGCGCCTGATCTCTTATCTGAAAAAGATACACTTTCAAGAACTGGGCGTTTCTCAGGTTGGGGCTGAGTCCTGTATCGGGTCACATCCCCAGCAGGGCCGGGGGGCACTCTCGTGGAACCCACTTGTGTTTCTGCAGCAACCCCCGAGGATGTCCACACCAGCTGGCCTCCCAGCAGTTCAGCTCGGGGTCCGCGGCACCTTAGCTCAACGCAGGTCAGGCTCTGCCTCCAAACGAGTTGCAAAAACAGCTTTTGGTTTTCAGAGCATCATGGGCTTGGGACTGACGACTAGGGGGTGGTGAGCCCCTTCAGCTGCCGTGGAGGAGGGGCTTGGAGCCGGGAGCCGCCGAGGCCTGGGTGGCTGGGCTCAGGGGAGGCTCCCGCGCCGCCCGGGGCCTACACAGCCCTCTTTCATCCATAAACCAGGAATCCGAACTCCCACCTCCCAGGGTCACGGTGCAGCGACAGAGGTGGCACGAGGCTACTCTGTCGTGAGCAGTGTCCACAGGAAAGAAGCCTGGGCTGCCTCTCGGCATCGCTGTCCGATGATGGAGAAGCTGTCCTCCGCCTCTGGGATGCGTTGGGAGGGCACGTTTGTCAGCCCCCGTTTCCAGGAGCTCTGCCTCAGCCATGCACAATGGCACAACATGAACGGTTTACATTTAACGTCCTGAGGATTCTCAGATCTGTGACTCACCGTCGTTACTTTATGTAAATATTCCATTTAGAGCAAGGGTTTCAGCCTGTGTCCAAAAAATCCCAGAAGTCTCTGGCTCCACCGTATGTACACGAGGGGTGTCTGCACAGCCAAGAGGCCGTCCCTCTCACAGCACGAAATGCTGCTCCCCGGGTGCGGGACAGCGTGAGCTCTCGGGTCCGAGCTGCCTTCGGGGGCGGCCGTCACCCCCAGACCGCCAGGTGAAGGCCGAAGGCGACTGTCCCCTCCTCCCCTGCCCCCACCCCAGCCTGGCCGCTGCTCAGAATCTTCCCAGAGCCTCCAGGGAATACACGTTCCCAGGCCCCATCCCGGACCCACTGAGTCAGGAGAGCAGAGCGGGAGCCGCCGCCCAGGAAGCTGTGCTCTTCCAAGAACTCTCCGGAGATTCTGAGCCAGCATTCGCGGGACACTCAGTCCTTTATACCACCCAGGCCTCCGCCACCCTCCGGGGAGAGGGGGAAGGGCAGGTGTGGCTGGCCCCTTGCCGGCTCGGCCCTGGCGCCCAGCGAGGAGGCGCCGCGCCCGTGGGCGGCTGGAGTGTGACGGACCAGCCAGTCACCCGCCCACGGCCCACGGTGACCTTCACCTGGCAGGGTGCCCCGCAAGGGGAGGGGCTTTACTCGGCCACGATTCCTGTGCCCTCCCTGAACTTGAAAGGCCGGAAGCCACCGTGCCTGCAGACCCATTTTCGGCACATGGAAGGTGGCCTCTGTGAGGTCCGGGGTAGCGGGCGCAGGGAGGACCCCCTGTGCTTTCAGGGTCTGGGGAGCGTCTTGGGTGCGGGTCCTCACAGCAGAGCCCGGCCAGCCTGGGTGCCATCCCCACCCACCAGGGAGCAGGAAGCTCCTAGCATTCGGGGAGGGGCCCCGGGACCACCTGGCAGGTCTGGGACAGGGGAACCGGGAGTCCCCCCGCTCTGGGAAAGCACTCCGGCCTCCACTATCCGGATCTGCAGACCCTCCAGCACTGAAATCCTGCCGCCAAGACCGCACAACACACGGCATGGAGTTTTACTTCAAGAAAATGAACGTAGAAACTGTGCAGGCTAAGTGCTCTTACTAGAAACTGCTGCTTTGTTTTGTAGAAAGAAAGGGGGGAAAGAGCCTCAGAGGGACTGATCTTGAACCATCAATGGGCGGCCCACTTCCTCCACCAGCTGCTCTGGCGCCGCATGGTGAGGGGTCAGGTCCCTCAGTGCCTGGAGAGGGAGGGGCCCGTAGCACTTTAGACACCACCACGACACCGCGCTCATTTAGGGTGTCCTTTCTTGGCAACCTCCCCTCAGAGATCGGCATGGATGTGACATTCCCTGGGAATGTGTGTCCCATGAAGGACAAGCCTCCTCCTCACCCCTCTCACGCTCAGGATCGGATCCCATTGGTCTGTGGGAGCCTGCGTCATAGTCTTGGGCAGGCTACGGCACCTAGGCCTTCCACACCCCCGTGCTCTTCTGTGTTCTGCACTGCGAGGATACACACCATCCCCTTGAGGCTGTGTAGACCTCTCCTGGGTGGGAGATGGGGTGTAGACCTCTCCTGGGTGGGAGTGCTGTGTAGACCTCTCCTGGGTGGGAGATGGGGTGTAGACCTCTCCTGGGTGGGAGATGGAGTGTAGACCTCTCCCGGGTGGGAGTGCTGCGTAGACCTCTCCTGGGTGGGAGATGAAGTGTAGACCTCTCCTGGGTGGGAGTGCTGTGTAGACCTCTCCTGGGTGGGAGATGAAGTGTAGACCTCTCCCGGGTGGGAGTGCTGTGTAGGCCTCTCCTGGGTGGGAGATGGGGTGTAGACCTCTCCCGGGTGGGAGTGCTGTGTAGGCCTCTCCTGGGTGGGAGATGGGGTATAGACCTCTCCTGGGTGGGAGTGCTGTGTAGACCTCTCCTTGGGTGGGAGTGCTGTGTAGACCTCTCCGGGGTGGGAGTGCTGTGTAGACCTCTCCTGGGTGGGAGATGGAGTGTAGACCTCTCCGGGGTGGGAGTGCTGTGTAGACCTCTCCTGGGTGGGAGATGGAGTGTAGACCTCTCCGGGGTGGGAGTGCTGTGTAGACCTCTCCTGGGTGGGAGATGGAGTGTAGACCTCTCCTGGGTGGGAGTGCAGTGTAGACCCTCCTGACACTGGCCCAGGCACAGTGATGGGCTGGGGAGCAGAGACTCAAGGGCAGTGAGACAGCACGGTGCCCGGCTTGGTGCAGCTCAGCCCGGTCTCCTGGGGGGAGGTCTGGGGGGTCCTTACGTGCTTGTGTGGAGTGTAGGAGGTCTGGGGCGGGGCAAGCGGGAGGAAACAGTTGACCTGCACCATCCCACCGTGGGCGGCCAGTGCTGGTCCCCTTCCTGGCCCTTCCTGTTCCCCTCTCAGCCCTGCTGCCCACGGCCGCCCTCCCGCATAGCTCCCCCCATCCGTGGCCGCCCCCCGTGTCCACGGCCCCCCTGAGCTCCCCCCCGCCCCCCGGCCGCCTGGCTGACGCCTCGCTGTCCATCCGTCTGTCCGCAGGGCACCGAGTCCGAGTCCGAGGACGCGCTCCCCCAGCACTCCTTCGTCAACCACTACCTGAGCGACCCCACCTACTACAACTCGTGGAAGCGGCGCGCGGGCGCGGCCCCGCACAGGTACGAGGCGGTGGCGGGGGCCGAGGCCGGGCCGGCCCCGCGCGCGGTGGTCACCACGCAGAGCGCCGTGTTCGCGCCCGCCGCCCACGGCGCCCGGACTCCGCTCACCGGCTTCTCGTCCTTCGTGTGAGCGGCGCCGACCCCGCGGCGACCCTTGTTAAGACAATCAGCTCCGGGAACTGGGCTCCAGCTTGGGTTTAAGAGGATCTGACGCCTGATGATTGATTTTACCCACTTGTGAATGCGAGATTTCAATTAGGAAAGTTTTTTTTTACTGGCTTTTTGTAACATCGCTGCAGGAAGCGGGTTTCTTTGTTTTCCTTTTCTTTTTACGAGAAGGTGTGTTTCACTGGTGCAAGGGCTTGTCACCCCGACCTGGGAAGACCTGAGCCCTCGGTCCCGGGCTTCTCCATCCTGCGTCGACTAGGAAGGCTGGCGGGGAGGGAGACGGGGGTCCAGGGAGGCCGTGCCTCTTGCAGGCCGCGCCCTTCTCTTCTCTAACCCCTGCCCGAGAACCAGCGGCCCGCGCGGGGCTCCATCCCACCGTCTCCGTCTCCGGGGTGCGAAGAGCATGTGTGTGACCCAGGCTCAGGGCCTGCGGACCCAAGGGCGTCCATCTCTGAAATGTCCTCACTCGGCAGTTTGTAGGCGAGGAATCGGCTTTAAGGTTCCTGGCCGCGGGGCCACAGATTCCAAGGTTCCTTTCGGCGTCCTTCCAGGGGTGAAATATTCGGGGCTCCCCCTTCCTTCCTTTCGACCTCGCAGCGCAGGAGCAGGAAGCACCGCTGCCGGGAGCCACCCCCGTGGCCCTCGGCGAGCTCGCTCCTTCCCTGACCGCACAGCACATGGCCAGCCCGCCAGCCCGAGCGAACGAGGCAGCGGCTGCAGAATCGCTCGCTGTGTAAGAGGTGTGCATTGTTAACCAGAGTATTTTTTAAATCTTTTTATCTTTTTTTAAAATATGTCACATGAAATGAATGAGTCTCAGCTGTCTCCAGGTGCCTTTTTATTAATTGTTTAGCTTTGTACGTGGGAAAGACGAAGAGCGACAGTGTCTCCAAGTATAGCAAAACGGCTCTGAGAAGACGGGGTCCCCAGCCCCTCCCCCCGTCCCCGTGCCTGCCAGGCCCCGCCATGCGTGTGGCCCGCGGCTTTCCTTGGAGCGCACGCGACCTGGGGCCTCCGGGTTCCCGCCGCTGCCGTGACTGTGGTGTGGCTCTCCCTTCCCCTGACCCCAGGCCAGCTCTTAGCCTTAATGGGTTTTCTGGAAACCGTTTTTTACTTTGTTACTGTTTTGTTTTCATTTTTTAGCTAAATGGTAATAGCATGAACTATTTTGAAACTCCAAACCGTAGCTCTGCCTCTAGCCCATCACATCATTTTTTGCAAAAGGTGTGTGAGGTACAGGTGGTCAAGCCGTGGTCCCAGGGCCAGATGTGCCGGGAGTGCTGCTGCTGTCAGCGGGGTGTGCCCCGCCTCCCCCTGGGGGAGGGGCACTGCAGAAGGACCCCGCCGTCTGCCCGGTCAACCGGAGCCTGTCCACACCCCCCAGGGCACAGGACCGGCCTGCAGGTCCCCAAGGGCGGAAGGGCTGGGCCACCCACGCCACGGGGAGCCGGTCTCGTGGCCACCCGTGGGTCACGTGGTCTGTGGGGTCCCTTCTTCCCACGCCTCCTCCGGGCAGAGGGCTGTCTTAACCCTCTGATTTCAGAGTTGCTGGGTGCGGTCTCCCCAGGAGACCAAGGAGAGTTTTGTGTTGCTGAAAAAAGGCCTCTTCTGTTTGAGAGTTTTGTGTTGGGTAAAAAAAAAAACCCTTTCAGTTTCTCTAAAAGTAGAGGTAGGAGGTGTGGAAAGGTTCCTTTCTCTCTCCTCCTCCTCCTTCCTTCTCTCTTTCCTTCTTTCCTTCCTTCCTTCCTCCCTCCCTCCGTTCCTTCCTTCCTTCCTTCCTTTTCTGTGTAGAGGGGAAACGTTCTAAACCAAAAATCCTAGACGCTCTGCCCAAAGCCTCTCCTGCGTGAGAATCGCTCCCTGGTCAGGACCCGCCCAGGGCACGGGACCAGCCACCTCTGTCCTCTCGGCCCCAGACGGGGAAGTGGACAGAAAACCCCAAGGCTGCCCCTCGAGTTTCTCGGAAGACAAGCGATCGACAGAGAACGTGGACAAACACTGGCTTCCGCGCTCTGCTCTCTGAGCCGCACGTCCGCTGCTTTATATGTGCGAAAGTGCTGAGACGTCCTAGCGTGGGGACGGCTTGGTTTGAGGCGTGTTTCTGGCTTTTGGGCTTTTGTGACAACATGACGCCTTTTTCCCCAGGCTCGTTATACTTCCTGTGTTCTCTCTGCTTTGAGCGAACTTCTTTGGGACGGAACAGGCGGTCCGAGGCGGCGATGGGCGTTGGCGTCCGCGCTCCGCCCGGTGGCACCGGCGCTGTGAGCCGTGGGAGCTACTGGACCAGAGGAAGAGCGGGGGGTCTCTGGTTAGGTTTCAGCCTCCAGGTAGTGTGGGCGTTGAGAAGCGTCGATTCCTAACCTCTCGTCTTTAGGGAGGAAAAAAGAAAATCACAGGATAGGAAAATGGATACTGGATTTTAATCTCGGTTCTGAAAAAAAGGACGAGCACCGTTTCTCTCACCGAGGCAAGGAGGAGTGTTCCATCCTGCCGCCTTCTGAGCCATGATGCCCGTCAGGTGTCTTGCGCTCAGCTGTCGCTGAGTCCCCCATCGAAGGCCCCGTGATGGGCAGGCGAGCCGCCCCTTCCGCGTGAGGACCCACAGCGAAGCAGCCGCTGGGCCGCGCTCTCTGTCTGAGCGGCAGGGATGGGTTTGCGCGGGGCTCCCGTCCCCACTGGGGACTCCGGGCACAGGTTTCCAGCCGAGTGAGCGGCAGGGCGGGGCTGTGGGCAGTCCCTGTGGTTAGCGGGCCGTGGAGCACATCTCCTTGATCTACTGCACCTCCTCCCTCTGAATAAATCGGTCCAAACCAAGGCCTCCCCTTCCCGGCCATGCTTTTAAGGAGCACTCGGTAAATGTCGTCGCGGAAGAGACGTGATGTGGGGCAGCTTTGTGGGAGACCGCAGAGGGTGGCGCGCGCTCCGTAAGCCCCTTGTGACGCTGTGCCTGCCCTGGGCCGCGACGGGACTGAAGCATGGTGTTTGCGTAATGTTGCTAATGGTTTGTAGCATGGTTTTCGGTTTTTACGAATTCCTGGCACACTGTAGCTCTTCCCCCAGTGAGCAGTCAGGTCCACGTATCCAGATGCGGCTCTTTGATTCAGCATCCCTGTAGCTCCGAAAGGTGGGAGCAGGTGGAAATCCAGGAACTGAGCTGGTCTGCTGTGCGTGCCTCATTTCCTGTCAGCCTCGCCTGCTGGTTTATCAGGGGCTTAGGTCAGTCCTGGAGTCTTCCCGGCAATTTTCTGGAATTGTGCAGAAAACTAGATCTCCTTTAAGAAAAAAAGAAAAAAAATGTAGGAAGACAGAGAGGTGCTATGGGTACGATTTTTAATAAAAGCATCATTTTGTTCCTTATGCGCCTGTGATTTTCTTCAGCAAGTGTTGATGAAGTGACTCATGAATTCTAGGGCTGTAGGATCGAACACTGAAATGTCAGCCCAGTGCTGTGCTGGCCCCTCCTGGAAATGCAGGTGTGGACGCACAGCGGAGGTGAGCTCAGAGGGGTTCAGTTTTAGATCTCCCGGGGAGAGGCACGCCCGGGGAGCAGCCCGGCCGGGTGGCCAGGGGCCTGAGGCGAGTAGCCTGGGGCCCGCACACCCCGGAGTGGCCAGCAGCCATCCTCAGTACCAGCCCCCCACCACCTGGAGTACCCCACAAAGACTCCACAGGTGCCTGGAGGGGAGACTGCTCATTGCCAAACTTAGCCTTGACTGGGGGGAGACTGCCCGCTCCGATGGACCCTCCCCTCCCCTCTCCACAAGGGCCCAGCAGGTTCCGGGAGCTTGAGGCCCTTCCCGCCCCTTCCAGCTGGGCCCGTGTGCCCTGGGGCCAAGTTGCCGTGGGTGCCAGGGTCCACCAGGAGGGGCTCGGCTTTGCCCTCAGCCTCAGGTCCTCCCAGCCTCAGAGCGTAGCTCTCCACGTGGTGCTTAAAAATCCCAGTGCCCGGCCACACCCAGGCCCAGGAAGACAGAACCTCTGGGGGTTGGGCCCAGGCATCCAATTTTCGGGGGAAAAGCTGCCCGAGTGATTCCAGGTGCCACAAAGGAGGACATGCGCTGCGAGGACAGGGCCCGGGGGCTGGGTCGAAGGAAGGAGAAGGGGGCCTGTGCTTCCGACTTGGCCCTTTTGCTCCGGAAGCAAATACTGACAAGCCAGAGGTGAGAGCATTTCATTTTCTCTCTTTTCCCCACATTGTCTGCCTACATTCCGCCCCCATAAATATGCACTTAAGGTCGGCCCACGTTCCAGTGTTTTGGACACCGCAGCTGCCATGTGAAGGGTACCATTTCCGGGTGGCGCTGTGTGCTCTGCTTTCGTCCATCCGCAGGGTCCACCATGCCCTGTGGGTCTGTCAGGGTCCCGTTTTGCAGGCGAGGAAACATGCCCAAGGTGAAGCCATTTGCCCCAGGTGGACACAGGGCAGAGACAGGGTCCAGACCAAGCAGTCAGGGGCTGCAGAGCAGGTAGAACCACTGCACGGCCCGCCTTCCCGGAGGCCACCTGCCTTCCCCAAGCTTTCCTCCCGTCGGGGACAGCTGGCCTCGGGAAGGCAGGGGCCCTGCGCACAGCGCAGGGTCCAGCGTGGCGACCACACCTGCACAGAAAGGCACCTGGAGCTCAGGATTTATTCTCCCCGGCATGGTTCTCTCCTTTGTTAGTAAAGAGAAAATGCAGGAGTTCACTTGCACAATCTGGCCTGTTCTAGGCAAAGCCTGGCCGTTGTTACTGTTACTGTTGTTATTACTGAAAAGTTAATGTAAAAACTTTAGACATGCAACCAGTGGTCACAGAGAACAGAAAGCTCCGTTACCTTGTTGGGTGACGGTTAGATGGACCCCCCCATTCGGAAAAATGACTCGGGAGGAGCCCTCACTGCACCCAGCTGGCTGGGGAGCAGTGGCGCCCCAGCTGTGGTCTCCAGAGCTCAGTGTGACCTCTCCACTCCCTGCAGGAGGCAAGGGGGCCGTCACCTTGGCGGCTACACCTTCCTGGGAGAAGCACATTGTTCCCGGGCTTTGAGTCCCACGGAGCCCAGCCCAGACTGTGGAAGGCGGGCGTCACGGGCTGGTGGGCCCTGCGTCTCCGCGAGGTCGGGTTTCTTCCGGAAGGAACTGGGGGTCTGGGTCCTCTCCTCCACAGAGAGCCCAGTCCGTGAGCAGGTGAAGACCCGGGCATTGCCCTCAGCAGGGCACCTCTGAGACGAGCTGGGCCCCCAGGGCAAGCTCGGGGGTGAGGGGGCCCTAGGACGTGTCTCTCCTGCCCCACGCACCCTCGCTGCCCCTGGGGCGTTGCCTGTCCCCCGAGTGATACTGTTGGGGCAGGACGACCTCCCAGGAGACAGGTGAGCCAAGCGGGGCTGAGGGGGCAGGTGCCCCTCCTGGGAATGAGGCCCCCAAGCGGGGGGAGAAGCAGAGGCGCCTCCGAGGTTCCTCCCGGCTGCAAGAGCAGCCCTGCTTCCTGCCAATTCCGGGGCTCCCAGCAGCCTCTCAGTAAGTTCCCCTGTTTAGCTTAGCTGGAGACCACGTCCCTACTGGCAGCTGGAGGGGTCCTGGTCCCCAGGCCGAGCTCTGGGCGCCTGTAAGGCCACCCTGGGGGCTCTGGCGGCAACGCCTGGGGGCCCTCAGCCCCAGGGGAGCAGTCACATCCTCGGCTGCCTGGGCTCAGGAGCAAATCAGAACGGCCTGGTTTCCAGCTGGGACAAAGGGACGGTCCACGTTATAGACAGGATGCACCAAGCGGGCAAGGGCTAGTGCACACCTAGCTGTGGGTGTTGCCTTAGGTGTGTTTTCCACAAAACCAGGCATTTCTGGGGGGGAAGAAAACACTCTGTGAAAATCAAGAACTATATTTTATCTTGTTTTTTTTTGATTGATTGATGTTATTTTTTTTTTACATTCCTTTTTTTTAATATTGTTTTCCATTATGGTGTATCAAAGGATATCGAATATAGTTCTCTGTGCTATATAGTAGGACCTTGTCAGTTATCCATCCTATATATAAAAGCTTCCATCTGCTAACCCCAACCTCCCAATCCATCCCTCCCCTAACCCCCTCCCCCTTGGCAACCATAAGTCTGTTCTCTATGTCCGTGATTCTGTTTCTGTTTCATAGATAGGTTCATTTGTGTCGTATTTTAGATTCCACATATAAGTGATATTATATGGTATTTGTCTTTCTCTGACTTACTTCACTTAGTATGGTAATCTCTCATTGCATCCATGTTGCTGCGAATGGCATTATTTCATTCTTTTTTATGGCTGAGTAGTATTCCATTGTATATATGTACCACATCTTCTTTATCCGTTCCTCTGTTGATGGACATTTAGGTTGCTTCCATGTCTTGGCTATTGTGAATAGGGCTGCTGTGAACATAGAGGTGCATGTCTCTTTTGAATTAGAGTTTTGTCTGGATGTATGGCCAGGAGTGGGATTGCTGGGTCCTATGGTAGCTCTGTTTTTAGTTTTCATGAACTATTTTTAAATGGCCCAGCCCGAAGTGTCCTCTAAGTCAGCATCACTGTGCCCACCCCCCCAGAACATCAGGTAAATGGTAACAGGGACCAGTTGCCCCCTGTGTACATGTGCCCCCTCCTCCACCACAGCCGAACCCTTCTCCCCCGACAGAGGCAGTGATTCTCTCTGCCTCCACCAGTGATGATCTCCCAGAGCACCTGCCTGTGGGCACCGGAGACCCCCCAGCACCAAGAACAGG
This sequence comes from Balaenoptera borealis, assembly GCF_965194805.1. NCBI lineage: Eukaryota > Metazoa > Chordata > Mammalia > Artiodactyla > Balaenopteridae > Balaenoptera > Balaenoptera borealis. The sequence goes on along the minus strand of NC_138872.1, from coordinate 85,786,018 downwards.
CAGAGCGACGAGGGGCTCTGAGGTTGGTGAGGAGGCCTCCCCGGACGTCCCGGGAGAAAACTGAAGTTTGACATGGTTGTTGCCAATTTCTGTGACATTGGCACGTGAATTTTAGCATTTGGTTTTGTCATGAAGTGAAACCATTTTCAGATACTTTATTCGGGAGCCGCAGAAGCTTTTGCAAACCTTCTGATCAACCGGCCTGTTTTCCGAACACGATCGGTTCACCAGACGCCTCTTTTAAAATGATTTGAACATGTCCATGGCTTTGCTTGTACAAGGACCTGAGGGTTTGCCAAAATCTCTTTCCCTTTAATAGCTGGAGTCAATTAACAGCCAGCATGGGCGAAAATTCCAAGCTGTTAATTTTGGGCTCTGCGGTCTTAAAAATGTCCTGCTTCTCCTCAGATAAGACAATATTCTACAGTCATTAAGCAAATAGCGACATTATGGGGTTGAATCTAATCCAGACTCAAATATTTTAATTTAAAAATGCATATTTCCAAGGCATCCTGAAAATGTTTCTGTGGGGTTCTCCAACCAGCAAACAGCATAATTGGCCTGCTGACTTGGGGGTCCAGACAGCCCCATGGGGCCCCCAAAGGGAGCCCAAGAAGAAACCTGATGGAGCCCCAGAGTCTGTGGGGGACAGTCCTGTGCCCCTCTTGGTCTTCAGGAACATTTTTTCGAGAACGTCGAGGGCAGGAAGATTGGGGACTTGCAGCTCCAGAGATGAGGGGTGACAGAAACCCAGCAAGCCCTCCAGGGGCGTCTGTGATGGAGAAAGGGGGCCACACAGCCTCCTGGGGACCCCAGCGAGGGGGACCTCGTCTGCATCTCAGGGAGCCCCCCTTTCGTCATCCGCCTCGGTGGCGCCCACTCACCCAAGCAGGAAATGAATCCTGCTACGTCCACACATTGGAGCCTATGCAGCTGTTTCAACAAGATGAAATTACACACACAGGTGCAAAGCAATCTCCAAGTTATACCATGCTGTGCAAAAATAAGTATGCTCCCACTTGAGTGTGTGTGTTTGCACACGTGCAGACGTGCACATACGCCGGTGCAGAATGTGGAAAGACTGTCTCTGGAAAGATGGACAGGCACTTGGTAACAGTTACCTCTAGAGACGGGACGAAAACGGGGGGGGGACCAGGGTGGAGCGGGGCTAACCTTGGCACCCTCTGTATTTTTCACCAGGTACATGTATTATCTTTTCATGTAAAAAAAGAGAAAACTGGAGCAGTGCTGGAGCTCTGAGTTGACTGGGCCCCTCCCCATCCCCGCTCCCCAGAGCCCATCCTCTCTTTCGGTGTCCAGGGCACCGGACGTCAACAGGCATTGAGAACAACGGGCCACTTCCTAGCTGTGTGCTCTTGGGAAACTCACTAATCCTCTCTGGTTTTTTGTTTTTGCTTTTGTTTTTTTCCTAATATAACTAGGTTATTTTGAGGCTTAAGTGAAGAATGGGTGGGAAGATGGTTTGCGGACTCCAGAGATATGTTAGTGTCAGTTTATTCCTGTGGTCACCACCGCCACCATCTCAGGGCACCTTGAGTGAGAAATGGAGGCCAACCCCAGGGCGTGCGAGCCGTCCCGGCCTGGCCGCCCAGTGTTCACAGGGGGCCGAAGCAGAAGACAGGCCCAGGCTCCCCACCTCAACCACGCCATTCCTGCTCGTAGGTTTTAGAGAAAAGTAGCCCCATTCAAAACAGAATTCACTACACCGGTTTCAGCCAGTTCACACTGAAACTGAACCGTGGTCAATGTTTCATTTCGGGGCAACTTACAGTCTTTTGGCTGAGAAATTGTGCCTTGGGTCAGTCCCATCTTCCATTCAGAATCCTGTCTGTACTGGGAAGTGTCATACATTTTTAAAAATTATTTTTGAAGTTCTGGAAATACATACTTATCTAACTCGTGAGTTGAAAACTAACTCGTGAGTTGAGAACTTAAGGGGCTAAGCCCCTGTCTCTTCTTTTGCCCCATCACTTCCTCCTTGTCCTGGCTTCCTGAGTAGCCTTTCAATTCTGATTGTCTTTCATCATGTCAAGGACAATCAGCACTGAATTTGGTGTCTGAATTTTCTGTTGCCTTCGAGTGAATCAGAATCCAGCTCGTACTAACACTGGAATCACAATGAGACTACGGAGAGTCCGGGTGGCTGTCAGCAGAGATGACCGGAAAGCAGGAAGATGAATGTCGGGCGGGAGGAAGCCCATGTTCGATGAGGTCACGGTCATTGCAGCTCCCGATGCCCGTGTCTGCTCTCGGAAAGGCGGCTGTTTTGCCAGATCTACCACCCGCCAGTGTGTCTGCCCTCTTTGACGTGCTGCTTCCATCCAGCCGACGGGAAGAGAGACTGAGCGCCGTGCCAGGGCTTAGGAAAGAGACAGCTGAGCAGGAGGTAGCTAAACAGAGGACAGTGGCACGGCAGGCGGTGTGGGATAGTCTGTGTCCCTGAGAGGCACGGGCTTTGCATGGCTGTCTTCCCAGTTTACGGATCTCCTGGAGCTAAAATCCCACATCAGATGCTATCAGAACCCCCCAGGCTTGCACCAGATGATTATGAGGGTAGACTGTGAGCATGTAGATGATCTGTTTACATTTCTCTAAATCAAAATGCACCTGCATGTTAAGCTCTGTTTTCCGCAGCCATATACTCTCACCTTCCAGCAGAGCTTCTGGAAGCTCTACTCACCAGTCTGTCCAGGGGTCCAAAGAGGTACCATGAGGGGATTTCGCAAGATAGTTTCAATATTTCAATATGCCCGACAAAAAGTCATCTATTTTCCCTAACTTCGGCTGTACAGTCTCTCTGCTTTCCACTGAAATAACATCGGCGTGAAATTACAGCCCCGAGTTGGGGCCGCTGCCTTGGGGCCTGCAGAGGCCACTGCAGAGGATTCACACCCAGGACCCATCCTTACTGGCTGCGTGACCTGGGGTCAGTTCTCCCATCTGTAAAACACTTATAATACTCAAGAAATGGTAGCTATTGTTATTGTACCTGATTCTTAAAATATTAATGAAAGGAAAGCTAAGTATTTCTTAGTAATCATTCATTCATTCAAGAGATCAGTGCTGAGCCCTTTACCATGGTCCATGTACTTGGGATCCATCGGTGAACAAACAAGACCAACCCGCCCCCCTCTTGGAATTGACTTTGAAGTAAGGGGAGCCAAGAATAAGCAGTAGATGTAATTAAAAGTGAAGCGTGTAGGCTGCTCGGTGGTGATAAGCAGAAGTAGAAGTAGGGCGGGAGAGGGGAGATGGGGGGCAGGCGGGGGCAGCTGTAAGGTGGTGAGCGTAGGCCTCAGTGAAAGAGTGCTTTCCCACCAACAATTTGAAGGAGCTAAGCCTGCTGTTATTTGAGGAAAGGTAAATGAATCCGCTATATAGATACAGTCTTCCAAAATACAGAGGTCAGGAGTCGGGAAAAGATAAATATGGCTCTTTAGAGAAAACCTTTGAAAATTCAGGGCATAGTTCATTGTGCTATTTGGTTCGTACAACAAACCCTCCCTGAGAATTTGAGAGACAGGGGTTTCTTCCGGGAAGAATGGAACACAGGCTGGACCACTGCCCAGTGGGGTCAGGGTGGTCCCAGGAGTGTGCAGTCAGCAGCCACGGGCCACATGCTGCCCACTGCCACTTAATGTTTTTCTAAGGGCTTTACTGAGACATCATTCACGTGGGTTTAAAGTGTGGAAGTCAGCGATTCTGACTTGTGCCTTTACAGAGCCACAGCTATCACCTTACTCAAATTTTAGAATGTTTGCCTCATCCCCAAAGGAAATCTCATGCCATTAGCAGTCAGCCGTCATTTTCCCCGAGCCTGCCCCGCTCCCAGCCTGGGCCACCACAGATCTATTTTCTGTCTCCACAGATTTGCCTATTCTGGACATTTCATGTAAGTGAAATCATACCCTGCATGGAATTTTGTGGCCAGTTTCTTTTGCTGAGCAAAATGTCTTCAGGATCCCATGCTATAGCGTGTATTAGTGCTTCATTCCCTTTCTTTGGCCAAATAACATTCCACTCTATGTATATCCACATTTTGTTTCTCCACTCAGCAGTTAAGAGGCAATTGGATTGTTTCGGGTTTTGTCCATTATGAATAATGCTGCTGTGACCATTTGTTTGCAAGGTTTTGTGTGGACATAGGTTTTCACTTCTTTTGAGTATATACCCAGAGGTAGAATTGCTGGGTGATATGGTACCTCTACATTTAACATTTTGAGGAACTGCCAGACTGTTTTCCAATGTGGCTGCACCATTTTACCTTCCCGTCACCAAAATATGAGTGTTCCAATTTCTCCACATCCTTGTCAACACTTATGATTGTATGTCTTTTTTATTCTGGCCATCTTAATGGGTATAACGTGGTATCCTGTGGTTTTAACTTGCATTTCTCTAAAGACTGATGGTTGAACACCTTTTCATGTGCTTATTAGACACTCATACATCTTCTTTTGAGAAATGGTTATTGAAATACTTTGCCCAACTCTAAATTCAGCAATTTCTCCTTTTATCACTGAGGTTTAAGGGTTCTCCTTTTATCACTGAGTTTTAAGGGTTGTTTTCTGGATACAAGTCCCTTATTAGATATAGGATTTATAAATATTTTCTCCCAGTCTGAGGTTGTATTTTCACTTTCTTGATGGTGTCCTTTGAAGCACAAAAATTTTTAGTTTTGATAAAGTCCAATTACCTATCTTCCCTTTATCATTTGTGGTTTCGGTGTCTTATATAAGAACTCGTTGCCCAGGGACTTCCCTGGTGGCGCAGGGGTTAAGAACCCGCCTGCCAATGCAAGGCACACGGGTTCGAGCCCTGGTCCGGGAATATCCCACATGCCGCGGAGCAACTAAGCCCGTGCGCCACAACTACTGAGCCCACACACCACAACTACTGAGCCCGCACGCCACAAGTACTGAAGCCCATGCGCCTAGAGGCCCTGCTCCGCAACAAAAGAAGCCACCGCAATGAGAAGCCCATGCACCGCAACGAAGAGTAGCCCCTGCTACCGCAACTAGAGAAAGCCCGCGCACAGCAACGAAGACCTGATGCAGCCAAAAATAAATAAATAAATGAATTTAAAATTTTTTTAAAAACTCGTTGCCCAGCCCCAGATCACAAAGTTTCTGAGAAAGAGTGAACAAGAAGAGCAAGTTTAGGTGTCTTCAAGACATTATATAGCTGCAGTAATCAAGATGGCATGCTACCCTGGTGGTCCAGTGGTCAGGACTCTGCACTCTCACTGCCGAGGACCCGGGTTCAATCCCTGGTAGGGGAACTAAGATCCTGCAAGCTACACAGGCGTGGCCAAAAAAAAAAAAAAAAAAAAAGGCGGTGTGCTATTGGCAGAGGTTTAGATACATAGTAGATTCATGGCACCAAATAACCCGTAAATAGCTCCACATTAGTGTGGCCAACTGATTTTTCACAAAGTGCAAAAGCAATTCAATGGAGAAAGGAAATTCTTTTCAAGAAACGGTGCTGGAGCAATTAGACATCCACATGGCAAAGTGAACTTCAACCTCCCTCATCCCCACTCTCGCCTTCCTTCCCTCCCTGGGGGTGTCCCCTTGGCATTAGCATGGGTCTTAAAAAGTTACACATACACTTACAGTGTAATTTAGCTCTTACACTTGAGGTATTTACCCCAGAGAAATGAAAGGTGGTGTCTATACAAAGACATATATAAATGTTAATCATGGCTTTATTTGCAATTGCCAAAGTAGGAAACAACCTGAATGTCCATCGCAGGTGAATTGATAAAGCAAATTATGGTCCATTCATACAGTGGAAGACTACACAGCAACAACAAAAACAACAAAATGGACTGCTGATACAGGTGACCTCACAAACGAATCTCAAAAGCACCGTGCTAAATGAAGAAGCCAGACAAAGCAAGGAACATACCATATGATTTCATTTTATATAAAATTCTAGGAAATGCAAGCGAGTGACAGAGGCAGGTCCTTGGTTGTGGAGGGCAGGTATGAGACACTTCGTGGCGGGCAGAAGGGAGTGATCAGAGAAAAGTTTTGGGGGCAACAGATAGGCTCCTTATTTTGATTGTGGTGATGGTTTCATGTGTATGTGTATATATCTCTCACATTGTCCTCTTTAAATACATGCAGTTTATTGTCTGTCAATTATACCTCAATAAAGCTGCTAAATATTGAAAAAAAGAAAATATATTTATGGATTATATGTGTCATGGTAAAAAGTGGGGGAAGGAGATATGTTTTAGGGAGAATTGATGCTAGATCAGAGTTCAGGGTGACATCCACCTACCCCCCTGCTCCCACCCAGGCTGCCCACCACAATTCTGTGGCCCGAGGCATGGCCCTGAGGTCACTGTCAAATTGTAAATTGGGTAGAGGTTTGAACTTCACAGTGGCAGCTGCAAAGGACGGCGCCACAGTGGAACTTTATTCTCTGTAACTGAATGGAACCCTCAGCACCATTCCTCCTAATGACGGGGTGGGTGGCCACCCCCGTGTGAGCTCTGCCTGTTACGGGCCACTTCCACAGCTCTCGGGTCCTTGGTGCATCTCTCTCCCCTGTTTTCCGGGAGCCAGTCCCATGTGGCCAGACCCCTGATCCCTCTTCAAACCTCCCCACCTCTGAGAGCCACTCTCCCTACGGACATTCTGCCCACCCAGCTCTTGTGTCACGATTGGCAGCCGCTGTGAAAACGGGAGAAGATGCAAGGTGAGGAGGGCGCATTTACGTGTAAGAACATCACTCTTACCGCACAGACCCGCGCTGATGCCCAGGGGACACCCCCAGGGAGGGAAGGAAGGTGAGAGTGGGAACGAGGGAGGTGGGTACCACGCTGCCCACGAGATGCTGTACGTGGTCCTGTTAGCAGGGAACCAGCGACAGCGGGTCTGTGCAAAGCCTGGTCTTCAGGGCCCTGTGACCTGCGGGCCGGCAGGAGGCGCGTGGTCCTCACGGGACTCGGGGGTGTCCCTGGGGTGGGCTGTTGTCATCGAGCGCTTCCTGGCTCGGGGACAAGCCCAGCATATTGAAACCAGAGCACACATCCCGCCTGTGAGAGGGTGCAAACCCTCCCCGTCTTCTTGTTCGGCAGGGAGATTGTGCAAGAGATGCCTTTTTTCATGGTTTGTTCTTTTGTCGTCCCAGCGTTCACATTTTTAAGTGATGTGGCTGAAGTCCATCTCGCTCCCCAGCCCTAGATCGTGTCAAGAAGTTGGCAACTTCCAGCGCATTGGGGAGTTTTCACTCCTACCATATTCTCAATTCACGGTCCAGGCCTCGGCAGACCCCAGCCCTTCCTTCCGGCTCCCGGCCCCGGGGGAACCACAGCGGTCACGGGGTCCTGATTTTCAGAGCCCGTGACCCACCTCCAGAGAAGTGGACCGACTCGCTCCCTGGGAATGGTTACCCGCCCAGGAGGAAGGAGGACGGCCGAGCCCAGGAGACCTCGAGGGACGCGCCTCTCTTTCAACACACAAGTAATTTCCCAGTTTCTCATCTATGGGGCGGAAAACACAGATGAAGGCGGAACGCCTCTTTCTTCAAAGGACGTCTGAGAGGCAGTTTCAGTTGAAAGATGGGACACATTCTGTCTTTGAAATAGAAAAGATGACCAAACTTTGAATGTGGCTTTAGATGTGCGAGAGACCACCGTTCTCAGGGGACGACACACCTGAGAACATTCACCTGCCTCTGCGTCTCGTGCCTCCCGGGCACCAGCTCGACAGCAGCACGTCTTCACCTCCACATTCATCTTTCTAATGTGACGTCTTAGGGGTTTTTCTCTGTCAGGTGAACGTGGGCTTCGCTGAGGGCTGAGAAAACCCTCCTCGTCGTGGGCAGGCTGATGAGTTTCGACAACTGGCCACACCCCTCCCTACTTTTGGTTTCATGCCCCCTCCCCACGCACCCCCCCGCTAGACAGAACTGGCTTTCCTTCCTCAAATCCCACTCTCTCTCTGCGTCCATATGACACTACCATGTCCACAAGTCCCCCTGATTCCTCACTGCTGAGGAAGAAAGGGGGCAGATGGACGGGGGGGGGGGTGTGTGTGTGTGCCTTGACTCATTTCACTCTTTCACTAGCCCTTAAATGCATTCAGGCTGGAGCTGTGCTCTCCAGTACAGAAGCCACCAGTCACATGTGGCTACTTATATTTAAATTCATTAGAATTTAAAATGTACTTCCTCGGTCACACTAGTCACTGTTCGAGGGTTCAGTATCACATGTGGGAAAAGGCCACCGTATTAGCACAGATGATGGCACATTTCCATCATTGGGGAAATTCTGTTGGATGGAGCACCTTTTTAACAGCCTCTCTCTCCATCATAGGTGTGGGATATGGGCGAATAATTTGTTTAAGAAACTGGGCATTCCTGGACGCAGGCCTCTATCGTTCACTGGGACATTTTTGGAACATTGAAAGGTGAATGTGTTTCAGAGTCATTTTCCCCCGGTGGTTGGGACCCTTTGGCCTGTGCACCTAATTCTAATGGGGAGGTGGGGTTAGGAAGGCAAAGAGGAAAGAAGGCCATAACTGGGACCCGAGGCAGTTACTGGGTCTCCGCAGGGGAAGAAGATTTGACCAGCTGGAGATGGAAACATGATGCCTTTCCAAGCCCTTGGCCCAGGTGGATTCACACCCTGGAATTCCAGGATTTGTCTTTGCTAATTTTCTGAAAGCAATGTCTGTCCTCTGTGCTCTGGGGAGACAGCATTTTGTTTCCATCCAAAGCTGTCTCAGCACCAAGAACGCAGAGGCACAGCCAGGAGCGTGGAGATTGTTTCTAAGATAAATCCATCCACTGCAGCTCAGTTCCACTTCTTGGACTAGTTTGCAAATGCAGATGCCAACTGGTGCTAATTTTTCAGGTTGAAAAGTGAAATATCCCAGGAATATTCTGGATACAGTAAAGACTAAAGATTTCAACACGACTGGAGACATGATGCCTGATAAAGCACTGGGGAGGTGAGTGGAGGTAAGATCATGGAAGAAACCCTATCAGGCTGTGCCCTTAAAATTTGTGAGCTGGCAACTTCCTTTCCCTCCCTCTAGACCCGAGACAGGAATTAACCATCAGCTAATAGGCTTAAAGCCCTTTTTCATATTCATTGTTCATGTCATACTCAGATGGCTTTGAAAAATACGGTTTGGCTTGTTGCGATCATGCCAGCATCTAAGATGTGGAAAATTTGCCTGTGAATTGGCGATCATTTTTGGAAAGTAAAGGCAAGTTAATGTGGAAATGACTGCACCCAGTGGTGGCACCCAAAGTAACACGATTTATCTCTTTGCTGAAGTTAAAATAGTCATATGTCAAGGCAGCTAGGATCTGAGTGGGTTCCATGTGTAAGATTACAGGCCTTCACCAGCTGGCAGCCTCCTATACAGGGGATGTGAGAGGTCCCAGGCAGACCTCTCTCCAAACTCTCTCTCCTGTCCACTGGTCATGATAACTACATTTCTACCTTTGGCTATTAACTTGTCCCATTTCCCACCCACCCCCCAGCAGGGACGTGGGGAAGTAGCGTCTTGGGAACCCTGCCGGCGGGTCCCAGTGACACGGAGCCTGGCAGCCTGGAGGACCCACGTGGGACCTTCTCATCCCTCAATTTTTCACCTGCACTTGCCTTTTAGGCAAAAGGGGCCAGAAGATAGCAGAATAAACACATAGCTGAAATTTTTTAAAAGTAAAACTAAAAGGTCTCCTGGGAGTGTAACCGCTGGCTTGTACCCCCTGTCAGAGCCAATTGTGCCAAACTCGCCCCCATGTCACATTCAGGGATGTCACACTGCAGCCTGAGGTCATCCCCAAGGGAGGACTCACACCGTGGAAACTGGTGAACACCCCAAACCAGAGCTTGTTCCCTGGAGAGTTAGTACCTGCCCAGCAACAATATCCCTCCACCTAGAATTCAAGCCAGTCTCCTCTCCTGCACGGCGATGACTTCAACCAGCATGATCTTTAAGTCCTGGAAAGATTTATATTCAGAGACCAGACCTGCAAAAACGGGAAAGTCAATTCAAGCTTCAGAAACATTTTTAGAACCATCGTGAAATGAAAGTCCTTTTCTTGCTCCATTTAAGTGATCAGAGTATCTCCTGCCTCTTTCAGTTCACCCGAACCCCAGCCCCTACCCCAGCCCCCACCCCCCGTGCTTCAGCAATTCTGGTCGACAGAGGTTTTGTACTAGATGCACCCAAATGTTTTTGGGCACTGGTTGCAGCAACGGCTAAACGCTGAATGGCCGTGACTGTGCTTCAGACGTTTCCCCTTGTCCAACGCCAGGGAGACTTTCTGCTGCAAAACGTTGGGAAGGAAGGGGCTTGGAAAGAGTTGGAGAGGGTGAAGGGTCGTGTGACCGCTGGGGAGGAGAGAGGCAGCATCTGGGTCTTTCCAGCGTCCTGGAGCTGGAGCACGTGGATGGAAGGGGCTCTGGTCCAGGAGCCAGGGCATTAATGGTCACGATTTTCTCTTCCTCTTTTTATAGACTATCATGGGAAGCCAGATGAGCCCCATTTGCCTCTTCCCAGTCCTGCACATTATTAGGATGGCCTAAAAGGCCCAGACCCCACGTGAATTGAGAACTGGTATGAAAATATGGAGCTGGAAGTTACGACCCGAGGCCTCGGTCATCTGCGGCTCCGTGCACCTGCAGGCCAGGCCGTGAAGCGTGGCGACACGTCCCGCTGTGCAGATGGGCATCGTGGGCGACTGCGGGGAAGCTGGGGGGGTCAGGGCTGGGAGACCCCGGGGGATCACGTCACAGGGCTGGATCCCGCTCCGGCTGCCACACCGCACTAGGGGTCTCCTGATCGTGGCCTTTTTCCATTCCTTCTGGGGCGTTCCCTTGCCTTGTGCCGCCATTGGTCCAGCGGCGGACAAGCAGGACGAGGGCTGTGGCCTCAGGATGCTCGCCTTCCAGGTGTGATGGGCGGAGACGGGCTGGCTTCCAGGGGGAAGGCCTGAGCAGGCACACGGGGCCACACGCTTGATTTGCTGTTTTGCTTAAAATTCTTATTAATTTTTGAACAGGGGACCTGCGTTTCCATTTTGCCCTGAGCCTTGCAAATTGTGTAAGTGCTCCTGGCTGGGGAGGTGGCAGAAGGGCAGCAAACAAGTTGACCAACAAAGCAGCAAGATAAACGCAAACGGTGAGACGTTCGGTGAAGGCAGCACGCAGGACCACAGGTTAGGGACTGGGGGCTGGGGAGGAGATGGGGACGGGCTTGGCCGGAGGTTACACTTGGGGTCAGGTGTTCTGGGAGGCGTCTCCGAGGAGGCAGCCTTAGGATAGAGGGTCCCGGGTGGAGGGGCAGGAGGTCCAGAGGCCTTGGGGCAGCAATGGGCTCCGTGAACCCAGGGTGAAGGCCAGGGTGGCTGGAGTGTAGGAAATTCAGGGGAGGCCAGGGAGGAGGGCAGGGTCCAGATCCTATAGGGCTTTGTAGATGGGATAGAGCTGGGCTTTTGATCTCTCTGCAGTGGGAAACCACCGAGCGGTGGGGGGGATGGGATGGGATACATGCACGGGGCAAAAATGGAGGCAGGGAGGCCAGTGAGGATGTTGAGGTCCAGGTGGAAAAGAGGACAGCAGTGGACACTGAGAAGTTGATTGGATTTGAGAGATTTGGGAGGTGACATGGATGAGATTTGTTGTTGGACTGGACAGGGTGTGTTTAAAAATAAAGAATCAAGGGCACGTTTAGGGTTTGTGTCTGAGCAAGTGGGTGGAGGGCAGGACCATTGACAGAAAGACAGGAGGGGAGTCGGGAGGAACCGTCTGGTGGGGAAAGAGAATTTTGTTTGGCCACCTTGAGTTAGCCATCCCAGGGAGACACTGAGTAGACTTCGGATATCCGTACACATATAGGCACAGTCTATTCTGCGAAAGGAAAGGTTACACCAACCCTAAAAGAAGCCTAAAAGTAACCACCCCTAACCCAGTGCAAGAGACACGATGGTAAATACATGATGACAGCCAATGACATACGGGACGGTCCAGCCCGATCTCACTGCAGCTCACAGCGTCTTCTCTCGTGACAGTCGTTCCATTGGCTCTGAGCAAGCAGAGGTGCCTAGTAGAATTCTGAAAGAGTTATTTTTCTTAGCATCCAGCCTTGGACGCATTCCGTAACCACTTAATAAACACCTTTCTTTCCAGCAGGTGGACCCCTGAAGGTGAATGAGTCCTTCAGGCTCTACTCCTCAGCGGATGTCTCAAGAGGGTCTGTAAGAAAACTCCAGAGATCCATGGGGTGACCTTCTCCAAGGGAACACTTGTTGATGATCCCCCATCTGCGTTCTGCACCCCGATCCCAAGCACTGGCCAGAGCCTGAGGAGTTCCATTCTGAAAGGTAAGCGGGCTGGACACTCAAATTTCTGGTAATTCTCGGGGGTGTATCATCTTGGAACTTTTTTTGATTATGAGATAACACTTACATACAGTGAAATGCCCAGGCCATAAGCGCAAACTAGGATGCACTTTGATAAACATATATACCAATGGGACCACCGCACCACTCAAGATATGGAATATTTTCATCACCCTGGAAAGTTCCCTTGTGCTACTTCCAAGCCAGGCTGCACACCCCCGTGAGGAACCACTGTTCTGATTTCTGTGACTATAGATTAGTCTTGCTGGCCGTTGAATGTCAAAAAATGGAATCATCCAGTCTGTACTTTTCGTGTCGTTTGTTCCCTTTTACTATTGAGCAAGAGTCCCTTGTATGGACGTAACACAGTGTGTGTATCCAGGCTCCTGTGGGCAGACGCTCGAGTTGTCTCCTGTTTGGGACTAAACCCAATGATGCTGCTGTCCTCATTCTTGAAAAAGCCTTTTGTGGACCTATGTCTCCATTTCTCTTGCGTTGATCTCTAAAAGTGGACACATCGTAGAATTTTTTTAAAGGAACGTACAAGCACCACTTTCCACCCAACCCCAGATGGCCTCTGCCCACTCTGTGTTGACACCATTGTAAAAAGATAATTCGAACGTTCGCCCAGATGCATCCAGCCCACTCTCTCCAGCCGAGGAGTTTTATCATCTCCATTTGCACGCTGTGCTTGCAATTTAATTAGCTGTGTTGAGGAAGGTGACACCAGGACCGGCTTAGAGCGGCTGTAACACTGAGGGGTTTATCGCCACATATTAAAACCAAAGCCATGGGGAGATTGGCTCGGAGCCAGACAGATCAGCAGCAAGAAGGGTAAAGATGTGTCGAAAATAAAATTTAAATTTCCAGCTGTGGTTATGAGCAAGCCATTTTCCGGATTCCCTGTGGGGTCACAGCCTAACGAATGAGGCCGGCCTGGAGGATGCGTCAGAGCGGGGAGGACTCAGCAGCCCCCGCGTGGCTGGATCTGTACCGAGCGCAACCCCCAAGAAGTCTGCGTCCTTTGCCTAAATCCTCACGGGCACAATCAAGGGAATCAGAATCACCTGGAACCCATTTAACTAGATGGCTTTTCACCACAGCTCGGGCACAGCAGGAGTTAATCCTGTGTCCACCTGGAGTAAGGATGGGGCAGAGCCTGTCCCTGGTCAGAGCAGACATGCAGTCGAGCACGTGGCCCCTGCAGGACGCAGCGTGACCCCGCTCCAGCCTGTTCCTGGACGCGTACCCCCTTCTGTCAGCTCCGTGGCCCAGGCAAGTCTACACATGAGCTCTGCCTCGTTTGTAGTTGAGGCCAAGACTCATGGTAAAGGCAGAATTGCTAAGTGTGGTCTTTGGCAAACATGGCTCTCCTCCCTCTGTGCTCCTGGGCAGTAACGGGTCATGACAGGTAGGGAGATATCCCTCCTCTCTACCTTGAACCCCAGGATGAGGTGACTTCTCTTTACAGCTCTAATGAAAAGAGGACAGGCCCAGGAATTCCCTGGTCGTCCAGTGATTAGGACTCCGGGCTTTCACTGCCAAGGGCCCGGGTTCAATCCCTGGTCGGGGAACTAACATCCCGCAGGCCACACGGCGTGCCCAAAAAGAACAGAATAAAAAAAAATAAAAAGCACATTTAAAAAAAAAAGAAAAGAAAAGAGGACAGGCCCAGAAATCTTGAGTATATACCTAGGAGTGGAATGACTGGGTCACATGGTAACTCTATGTTTAATTGTCTGACGAACTGCCAGACTCTTTTCCACAGTGTCTGCACCATTCCCACCAGCAGTGTATGACGGTTCTGATTTCTCCACATCTTTGCCAACTCTTGTTTTTTAGGATCTGCCTTTCTGATCCTAGCCATCCTACCTGGTGTGAAGTGCTGTCTCATTGTGGTTTTGATTTGCATTTCCCTGATGGCCAATAATGTTGGTTTCTAAAGTTCTTCCCAAATTCCAAAGTCCTACGATTAGGGGCATGATGTATCCAGATTCTAGACCGTATTTTGTAACAGGTTTACCTTGCCATGTGGGGTATGAAACAGGAGTCTTCCAGGTTAATTTCTAGGAGATCTGTACGGGTCCCTCACTGTGTCATAAAGACTTTAACCTTGCCCTCAAAGAAGTCTGGCCCTTGCCCTCAGCTTTGGGAAGTGATCTCAAAGCCCTTGGAATGTCATGGCTGATAGAAGTGTTTGTTTTGCCGGGGGTCTTGGGTCACAGCAAGTAGTCAAAATGTGAATTAGGCCTGGGGCTTTGGGGTTTGCGACATTAGTCCAAGCTCCAGAGGGGCCAGAGGCTGAGGTTGGCCACACGGGGAGTCGGAGGCCCACGTGCTGGTGCCCAGTGAAAACCCTGGCTCAGAGGAGCCTCCCGGGCTGGCAGTGCTCTGTGTGTGTTGTCACAAGAAAGTAATGCTGGCATTCCCCGAAGGGCCATGTTGGAACTTTCCTGGCCTCTGCCCTGGGCACCTCTTCCCTTGGCTGATTTCATCCGTATCCTGTCACTGCTACACCATGACCATAACCAGAGCTCAGCTTTCATTGAGTCCTAGAGAATCATGGAACCCGAAGGTGGTCTTAGAGACTCCTGAACTTGCAACTGATGTCAAAAGTGAGGGTGTCTTAGGGACTCTTCCCTAACCTGCATCTCCAAAGTGGCTGGCTTCTTGCAGACACAACCCGAAGACCATGGTTCTTTTGAATCAAACTGGGTTGAAACTGGAGAGAATGCTTCTCCCCAGAGCACTCAAAACATATGCCCACACAAAAATTGTCAGGAATGTTCACAGCAGCATAATTTACAAGAGCCAAAAAGTCAGAACAACTCAAAGGTCCATCAGCTGGTGAATAGATAAATGAAATGTGGTCTGTCCATGAAATGAAATGTTACTCAGCCGTGAAAAGGAATGAAATACTGATACATGCCAGAACCTGCACGAACCTTGAAAACATGCTTAGTAAAGAAACTAATCAAAAAGACCACCTCCTGTGTGATTCCATCTAACTCTCCACAACAGGCAATGCTATAGAGACAGAAAGTAGGTTAGTGGTTGCCTAAGGGGTGTAGGGTTTCTTTTTGGGGTGATAGAAATGTTCATGACGTTGGATGTACAGCAATGTGAATATACTAAAACACCGTTGAATGGTGTGCTTTAAGTCAGGGAATTACAGGCATGTGAATTACATCTGAAAGTAGAACTGTTTAAAAATAGTAATTTAATGCTTAAAACAAGTTTACTATTCTCTGCATTTTAGAGGTTGGGAGACCAAAGCACAGAGAAGTTTCAGGAGATGAAGCCCAGATTCTGTTTCATAACTTCTGTTTCTCCAAGAGCATTTCACACCACCCGCTCCTCATTGAGGAATGAAGCAAGATTATTAACTAACTGAATAAAAAGAGTTTCCTTCCTTGCATTATATATTTTTAAAAATTGCGTGCTTTAAAGAGTTAAATCTAAAAACCAAGCCAACGACTAGAAAGAAATACAAGGAGTCTCAAGGTAGAAAGGACTTTCTAGGCATAAAAACATGAAAGAAATGGCAACAGAGATGAATGAAATTATACTAATATACTGAAAATAGTAAAAAGAAACCTCACGAGCAAAATTAAAAGTGAAAAGGCAGAGTAGGAAAAATATTTGCAATGTGTACGAAAAACTGGCTTTGAAAGCAAGTACTGACACTAGAAAAATAAATAGCTATCAAACATACACAGTATCTGACTTATTAGTCAAAAATTTAAAACATTGCAAAATAAGGTATTAAAAATCCAATTTTTGAGCCCCCCCCGCCCCGCGCAAATAGCATACAGTGTTGGTATAAGAACTATGAACTAGACATTTCCATTCAACTTTTCATAGAAGAGAAAATCTCCCAATATTTCTGGAGCACCATTTAGAAATAAGCAGCCAAAACTTACACAATATTTATACCTTTGACTACAAATCTTACTTAGCAATTCATTCTCAAAGAGCAATTAAATAAACACACAAAGAATTATATACAGATATTAATTTATAACAGCCAGAAACTTCCTAAATATGTACAAATAAGTAAACAGTTAAATAAACCATGATAAATTTGTATAACAAATTATATGTGCCAGTTAAAAAGCTACTGAATGGCATGGGGAAATGCAAGAACTAAAACATTAGGTAACAAAAGCAAGATACAAAATTAAAAGTGCAGTACGTCTTAATTCTGAAATAAGTAAATACAGAGACATATAATCACAGAAAAAAATACTGAAAGGAACAGTGCTTGACATATGGTCAGCTCTCAGTAATACAGTGGAATGTTTGAAAATTCTAATGAAACAAATACATCGAGATACGATGCCTGGCTTTTGGGAGGTTTGATTTGGGGTAGTATTTGTTTTGGCCATGATTTTTGTGCATTTCCCAAAGTTACTACAATCCACATGAATCAACCTTATAATCAGAAAATAACAGTAATTCAAGTACAAAAGCCTGTAGAGATGTCAAGTAAAATATTTAACAGCGAATTTAACAAGGAGGTGAAAACAGTCAAAAATCCAAACGAAACAAAAGCAGAACAGAGAGAGGATGGGGCGGAGGAAGGAAACTCGCTCTTTGTATCTTTACCCTTTAGATTTATAACAAATTAGTTTCGAGTTAATTTTCAGTCCATTGTCCCTGTGTGTAATAAAAGCCAAAACTGTTACCCACAACAAAAGCATTTTAGTGGGTTTTCTTTACTGTTTGAGGCCCAGCCCATAATTGACTGTCCCTTTCATCAGAACAAGTTGTCACTACTGGCTCATAAGAGGTGAGAAATTGCAGTTGCTTTGTCAGAAATCACAGGAGTGTTTCAGAGGCAGGTGTGCCCCTGTGTAAAACACGGCGCAGGTGCTGGCCCTCCGAGGCCAATTGCCTTCGACAGAGCCCTCTTCCTCCACCTGTGAATTTGGCTGGATTCCTTTGACCACCAGCATAATCACAGCAAATGAACACGGACAGTGAAAGTCCTTAGTAATGCACAAAATGACCCAAATTTCCAGGGAGTAGAGTTATAAAAATGTAACAGTGAAATCCTAAAACCCTCTTAGGTAGGAGAGCCAGGCTCTCATAATCTGTGTATAAGAGCAGCTAAAATGTTTCTGGAGAGCAGCTGAGGCACAGATAATAAAGAAGATCTGGGATCATTTGTGAGCCAAACAAAATAATGTGATTCATATTAACTAGCTGCTTTATGAACCCAGAGTCATTCTGTCTCGTTTATCCCAATACCTACTCCAGAAGATTATTTTTTCCACTCAGATTTACATTCACGGTCCTAAAACTACGGTTTCAAAGTCTAGATATTTGGGGAAATGTAAAACAGCATAGCAACGGCAGCCTTCTTCCTAGGGGGTGACAAATCAGGGTCATTCGCTAGACCCACCCTGGGGGAGGGCTGTGTCAGAATTAAACTTCAAAGACATGGTTGATAGACCACTGGCGTCTCACCTCTTTGTAGCTCCCAGTGAGGCTTGCTGGTGGGTTACAATCTCTTTGCAAGGTGGCGTTTTCCCTTCTGCTCCAGGTGTTTGTTTGTGCCCCTGAAGATCAGGACCTTGAACCAGATGTGACACAAATACTGGTGCTGAAGTAGGGGTTCCCTACGTCCCTTTGCGCACGTCCCCCTGGGAGGAGCCCCATATGACATCCGGAACAGGGCATTGCAAACTGGCCACCCAAATTCCCCTGGGCCTTGGTCTTCCGTCTGCCTGCTTCCCACGTTCACACACTCGGTCCAGCCCCGAAGGCATTGGTGAGATACCTGGTGGGGACTGGGGCGCCCCCAGAGGGAGATGCACTCAGTACATTTCATGCTGTCCATTCTTTGTACAGATGAGGACCTTTCACAGAGGAGCCCCCAGCACTGCGGGGCGACGGCAATCTGAGGAATCGTCCTCGGGAATCGTCCGTATGGAGAGGTTCCATGAGCATTCATACAGTCTCCTGTCTTCCTTTTTTCAGTGTGGAATGGCCACCAGAATATCAGGAATAAGTAAGTGTCCCCCATTGTTGGCTGTGAGAATTCATGGAGAGTATGTAAGAGCACGGCCTGTGAGCTTCTGTGCCTTGCACCACTCCAGAGGGAATAATTCACACACGAGGGCACCCTCTGCATAGATCACACTGTGAACACTGCCCCCTGGAGTTGTGCACCAAGACAGCCCAAAGATGTGACTCCTATATTTCAGCTGGCGTCGGTTCTCATGTCCATCTCCAGGGGAGGCACGTCAAACCAGGGTAGGGTTTGGGGTTGTTTGGGGCTTGACTCTGGCTCTCAAATTGATTGAGGCTTCCACGCTGATGAGTACATTAGGCCAAAGCCAACATCACACACACCAAAATACTAGCTGACCGAGAAGAACTTACCCCAGAATATCACAGTCTTTCAACACTCACAAACAACAATGTCAAAGATGACAGCAGTAGAGTGATCGTGTGAATCAGCCAGAATCATGTGCTGAGTCTTTTTTTTTTTTTTTTAGGAGCCTTATTGAGATATAATTTATGTGCTATATAATTTACCATTTAAAGTGCACAATTCAATGGGTTTTTTTTAACATTTTTATTGAAATATTGTTGACTCACTATGTTGTGTTAGTTTCAGGTGTACAGCAAAGTGATTCAGTTATACATATATATATTCTTTTTTTACATTCTCTGCCACTGTAGGTTATCACAAGATATTAAGCATAGTTCCCTGTGCTATACAGTAGGTCCTTGTTGGTTATGTATTTTATGTATAGTAGTGTGTATATTTTAATCCCAAACTCCTAATTTATCCCTCTCCTCTCCGCTTTCAGTGGTTTTGAATATAGCCACAGTTTTGCAACCATCAACAGATCTAACTATAGAACAGTCGAATCACCTCCAAAAGCAACACTGTGCCTGTCGGCAGTCACCCCCATTTCCCTTCCAACCCCACCCCTAGGCAAACACTAATCTACTTTCCGACTCCATAGATTTGCCTGTTCTGGGCCTTTCATATAGATGGAATCACAATATGCGGTATTTTGTGACTGCATTCTTTCATTTATTATAATGTTTTCAAGGTTCATCCATACTGTAGCACACTTCGGTAACTCACTCCATTATATTTGCTGAAAAATAGCCCACTGCATGACTATAGCACACACTGTTTAATACATCATCCGTTGACGTACATTTGGGTTGTGTTCACTTATTAGCTATTACAAATGATTCTCCTATTAGCGTTTATGTGCTAGTTTTTATGTTTTCATTTCTATTGGGACTGTATCTAGGACTAGAACGTCTGAGCTATATGATAGTCATACATTTAGCATTTTGAGGATATGCCAGGGTGTTTTCCAAAGTGGTGGGACTATTTTATGTTCCCACCAGCAATGCAAGAGGGTTCCAGTTTCTCCACATCTTCACCAACACTTGTTATTGTCGGTCTTTTTGATCATCGCCATCGTAGAGGGTGAGAACTGGTATCTTGTTGTGGTTATGAATTGCATTTCCCTGATGGTAAGCGTCATCATGTCATGTGTTTTTTGGCCATTTATATATCTTCTTTGGAGAAATGTCTATTCGGATTCTTTGTGCACTTTTTCAAACTGTGTTATTTTTTTAAAGCATTATTACTGAGTTGTAAGAGGTTTGCATATTTGGGATACAAGTTCTTTTTCAGATGTAGATTTACAAAGATTTTCTCTCAGCCTACGGGTTGTCTTTTCACTTTCTTGATGGTTTCATTTAAAGCACAAAGGTTTCTAATTTTGATGAAGTCACATTTATCTCTTTTTCCTTTTATTGTTTGTGCTTTTGGTGTCATGTCTAAGAAACCATTGCCTAACCAAAGGTCATGAAGATTTACTCCTGTGCCTTCCTCCAAGATTTCTATAATTTTAGCTCTTACATTTAGGTTTATAATCCGTTTGGTTTAATATTTATGTATGATGGTGAGCAAGGGTCCACTTCATTCTTCTGCTTGTGGCTATTTAGTTCTCCCAGCATTGTTCATTGAAAAGACTATTATTTCCCACTGAAATCATGGGGCACCCTTTTCAAACATCAAGTGATCATAAATGTAGGGATTTGTTTCTGTACTCTCAATTCTATTCCATTGAGTTATATGTCTATCCTTATGCCAATACATTATCTTGATTACTGTAACTTTATAGTAAGCTTTGAGATGAAAAAGTGTTACTACTCATTTTTATTCTTTTTCTTCAAGAGTGTTTTGACTATTTGGGATCCCTTGAATTTCCATATGAATTTTAGGATTAGTGTGTTTATTTCTGCAAAACAGAGTAACTGGGATTTCAATAGGGATTGCACTGAACGTGTAAATCAGTTGGGGGAGTACTGCCATCATAACAACATGTCTTCCAGTCCATGAATATGGGATGTCTCTCTATTTATTTAGATCTTTTAAAATTTTTTCAACAATGTTTTATAGTTTAAAGTGTACACGTTTTGCACTTCTTTTACTAAATTTATTCATAAGTATTTTATTCTTTTTGTGCTATTGTAAACGTAAATGTTTTCTTAATTTTATTTTAGAATTGTTCATTGCTACTATATAGAAATACAAGTGAGAAAGTGGAATAGGGCAGAAAACTCATTCAGGTGATTATTGCAGTAATTGGAGGAAAGTGGTAAGAATATGAACTAAGGCTGAAGTAACACTAATAAAGAACAATAGACTTTGACATATTTAGAAAGTGGCCAGTTCTATGATGGAAATTTTAAAAAATGAAATGATTCAGAGGCTTGTTTGGGCAACTGAAGGAATAGTCACAACATAGAAGTACAAGTGATTTTTTGTGTGTTGATTTTTATCCTGAATCCTTGCTAACCTCATCATTCATTCTAATAGGCCTCTCTTTTTTTTAAGTGCATTCTTTGAGATTTTGTAAATACAAGATTATATCTCTGCAAATAGAGATACTTTAACTTCTTACTTTCCAACATGAATGCTTTTGGTATCTTTTTGTTGCTTAATTGCCCTGCCTAAAACTTCTGGTACAAAATGGTACAAAAGTGGTACAAAAGTGAAAGCAGGCATCCATGTCTTGTTACTGATCTTAGTGGGAAATCATTCAATTTTCACCATTAATTATGATGTCACTTGCAGGTTTTTCGTAGATGTTCTGCATCAGATTGAGGAAGTTCCCTTCTATTCCTAGTTTGTTGAGTTTTTTCATCATGAAAGGGTGTTGGATTTTGTCAAATGCTTTTTCTGTGTCTATTGAGATAATCATATGGTTTATGTCCTTGAGTCTATTAATATTTTTATTATGTTGATTTATTTTCACTTATTAAACTACCTTGCATTCCTGGGGGTAAATCCCAGTTGGTGAAGGTATATAATCTTCTTCATATGTTATTAGACTTTATTTACTAATATTTTGTTAAGGACTTTCACATCCCTACCCATAAAGAATATTGGTCTGTAGTGTTGGTCTCCTTTTGTGATGTCTTTGTCTGGTTTGGGTATCAGGGTAATACTGGCCTCACAGAATTAGTAAGTGTCCTTCCTCTTCTGTTTTTTGGAAGAGCTTGTTAAGCATTAGTGTAAATTCTTCTTTAAGTGTTTGATAGAGTTAATCAGTGAAGCTCTTTGGTTAGGAGCTTTTCTTCATGGGAAATGTTTTTATTGCTAATTCAATCTCTTTACTTGTTATACGTCTATTCAAATTTTCTATTTCTTCCTGAGTCAGTTTTGGTAGTTTGTGTCTTTCTAGGAATTTTCTATTTCATCTGTTATCTAGGTTATTTACATAATTATTCATAGAATTCCCTGTAATCCTTTTTATTTCTGTGAGGAACTAATTATATCCCTTTCTTCATTCCTGATTTTAGGAATTTGACTTCTTTTTTTTCTTGGTCAGCCTAGCTAAAGTTTTGTCAATTTTGTTGATCTTTTCAAAGAACCCACTTTTGTTCCATTGATAATCTGTATTGATGTCTAGTCTTTATCATATTTCTACTCTAATCTTTATAGTTTCCTTCTTTCTATTCACCTTGGGTTTTGTTTGCTTTTCTTTTTCTTGTTTCTTAAGGTGGAAAAGCTAGTGATTGATTTGAATCTTTCTTTTCCCCCCGACCCGCCCACTACTGTAAATTTCCTTAAACACTGTTTTAGCTGCATTTCATACATTTTGGCTGGTTGTATTTTTTTCTCATTCATGTTAAAGTATTTTCTAATTTTGCTTTTAATTTCTTCTTTCACCCATTGGTTATTTAGGAGTATGTTTTTAATTTCTAAGTCTTTGTGAGTTTCCCAAATTTTCTTCTGCTATTGATTTCTAGTTTGATTCTATTGTTGTTGGAAAGTGTACTCTGTATGAGTTCAACTTTTAAATGTATTGGGGTTTGTTTTATGCCCTAGAATGGGGTCTGTCCTGGATACTGCTCCATGTGTACTTGGGAAGAATGTCTATTCTGCTGCTATTGGGTGCAGTGTTCTATAGATATCTGTCAAGTCTTGTTGATTTATGGTGTTTTTCAAGTCTTAGAGATCCTTGATCTTCTGTCTAGTTTTCTATCCATTTTTGAAAGCAGAGTATTGAAATCTCCAACTATTATTGTTGAATTATCTATTTCTCCCTTCAATTCTTTTTTTTTTTGGCTGTGTTGGATCTTCATTGCTGCACGCAGGGGCTACTCTTCATTTCGGTGCGTGGGCTTCTCATTGCAGTGGCTTCTCTTGTTGTGGAGCACAGGCTCTAAGTGTGCTGGCTTCAGTAGTTGTGGCGCACAGGCTCTAGAGTGCAGGCTGTAGAGCGCAGGCTCAGTAGTTGTGGCAAACGGGCTTAGTTGCTCCACGGCATGTGGGATCTTACCAGACCAGGGTTCGAACCCATGTCCCCTGCATTGGCAGGCGGATCCTTAACCACTGTGCCACCAGGGAAGTCCCTCTCCCTTCAATTCTGTCATTTTTTGCTTCATATATTTTAGGACTCTGTCTTGTTAGAAGCATATATGTTTATAATTATATATATCTTTCTAATGGATTGATCATTTTATCGTTATAATATGTCCCTATTTATCTTTAGTAACATTTTTGGTTTTAAAGTCTATCTTATCTATTAGGATAGCCACTCCAGCTCTCGTGCTTGCTGTTTGCATGGTATTACTATTTCTATCCTTTTATTCTCATTCTACTCACATCTTTGGACTTGGAATATGTCTCCTGTAGAGAACACAGCTTGTTGTTTGTTTGTTTGTATATTAGTCTGACAAGCTCTGCCTTTTGACTGGATTGCTTCATCCATTAACAGTCAACATTATCATTGATATGATTGGGATACATCTGCCATTTTGATTTTTGTTTTCTATATATCTGTTTTTTTGTTCCACTAAACTCCTTTACTCCTCCCCCTTTTTTTTGGCGTTAAGTGAATATTTTCAAAAATAATATTTTAATTCCTTTGACAAATTTTTACCCAATTTTTTTAGTTATTTTCGTATTGGTTTCTCATGGGCTTACATCTTAACCTATCAGAATCTACTTCAGATTTATACTAACAATTCCACTGAGATACAGAAATGTTACTCTTATGCAGTTCTAATCTCTCTCCCCTCTTTTTGCGCTATTATTATATACACTATGTCTATATGCGTTATAAACTCCACAAAACATTGTCATAATTTTTACTTTCTGTGGTTGTATGTCTTTTAAAGAAACTTAGAGAATCAATAATATATTTATGGAGTTTGTGATAGTAACCTCCTTATTTATCACTTCTGAGTCTTCATTTCTTCTGCAGTCTCATAGTGTCACCTGATGTCATTTCCTTACCCCAGTACAGCATGGTTCCCACTGCTTCCCCTGTGCTGCTATTGTTAAATACACCATATTCATATATATTGTAGGCTCAGCAATACGCCTTAAAGGTGTTGGACCTTTCTCCTAGCCTCCATGTTTTCTTATGAGAAATCTGTAATCATTCAAATCCTTCTTCCTCTATAGGTATTGCATTGTTTTATTGTTGGCTTTCCTGGCTACTTTCAACATGTCTTCTTGTTTTTAGTTTTCAGGGGTTTTTTAATTATGATGTGTCTGAATTCCTTCAGGTTAATCCTGTTTGGGGCTCACATAGCCTTTGAATCTGTAGGTGTTTGTCTTTCTCCAAAATTAGGAAATTTTCAACCATTCTTTAAATATTTTTTCAGCACCAACCATCCTCTTTCTCCTTCCTTCTGAGACTCTGATGACATGAATGTTAAACATGTTACTATCCCAGAGGTCTCTGAGGCTGTATTCATTTTTTTTCAACCCTTTATTTTGTCCATTGTTGGGATTAGATTATTTCTATTGATCTATCTTCAGTTCATTAAGCCCTCTGTCATCTCCATTCTGCCACTGAGTTCACCCAGTGAAATTATTTCAATGATTGTAACTTCTTCATTTCTAAAATTTACATTTTTAAAAATATCTTCTCTTTACTGAGACCTTCTATTTCAATATATATTCCAAGAATACTTGGCGATTGCTCATTTGATGATCATGAGAGTTGAACTTTCTGTGGTTCTTCATACTCTAAATAACTCTGGATTATATCCCAGACATTTTTAACCGTAAGCTGTGAGACTCTGGCTTTGTTCAAATCCTATGGAGAATGTTGATATTTTCGCTCAGTGAACAACCAACCTCACGAGGTTCAAGCTGCAAGTTCTGGGGGCCACAGCTCCAATGTCGTTCAGCTTTCAAAGCCTTCACCATGCTCTTCACGTCGTCTGTCTGTCCTGGGTGTGTTCCCCCCGGGTGGTGAGTCTGGGGCCTGAAAGGTGGCTTATCCACCAGTTCACGTCTCAGGTTTGGGGGTATGCTAATTAGGACCCGACATGCCCCCACAGACCCCGAGGGGAGCCTGGGGCTCGCAGTGTACTGGAGACACTTTCCCGGCTCCTCCATCTGCCTGCTGCCGCCTTTGTAGGTCCTCTGTCCAGAGCTTAAGGCTCCAGGC
The DNA here is from genome assembly GCF_965194805.1 of Balaenoptera borealis. Taxonomy (NCBI): domain Eukaryota; kingdom Metazoa; phylum Chordata; class Mammalia; order Artiodactyla; family Balaenopteridae; genus Balaenoptera; species Balaenoptera borealis. The sequence continues at coordinate 85,760,666 of NC_138872.1, read as the reverse complement.
ACAACCATCTGCTGGGCACTTCTGTGACCAGGTCTGCATCTGGGCCCCAGTGGGGAGGACAGAGAGAGAAACACATAATCTTGGTTGGTTCCTCCTCTTAGGATCACACCTCCGTGAATGTAGAGGAAAGTGAAGCTGTGAGTAATCATTAGCCAAATCCATCTCACCCGCCTCCACCAATCAAGGTCTTCACGATGCACGTCCTCCAAACAGCACGGAGCCTAAACGATAAGGCGTTTGCCCGAGTTGTGGTCCAGGAACTTGAAGTCAGCTGTGTCTGCTTCTAGCTGAGCAGGTTGAGACTGGATAGGACCACCGACCCTCCAACTGGGCATGCGTGAGTGTCCGCTCCGTGACCCTTTGACGTTAGCGGGCCGAAAACTCCACCCTCAGGTCGTGCTGAGGGCCTTGGCTTAGTTACACCTGCGCAGAACGAGCTGGACCACACCTTTTCCCATCACCTCTCCCCAGGCTGCCCACGCCTCCACTGCCCTGTTGCTTCATTCTTCATCCCACAAACACCCCAGCCGCTCACCTTTGGGGCGCTGATCTGAGACCTGTTCTGTCTCCTCGCTTGGCTGCCTTGCCAAGAACCCGCCTCTTTGCTGCAAACCTGGGCAAACCTGGGCATCTTGGCATTGGGCAAAACGAAGCTGGTTCTGTAACAAGCTCCCCTCTCCGGGAGTCTTGGCTCCCGCTGGGGCTGTCTGAGAGCTGGGGTGTGAGAGGATGGAGAAAACAAGAGAGAAGGAAGAAAAGGAAACCCAGGGGATTTATGTTCTCTCTCTGTCTGAGGATAGGAGTTCCTGTTTTGTCTTTGAGCTGGAATCAGCCGCTTTCCCTGGGTTTGCATGCTCTCTCTCGTCTCCCTCTCCCTCCCCCATCCCCCTCTCCCTCCCCCCACCCCCGTCTCCCTCCCCCCCACCCCCCTCTCCCTCCCCCCCACCCCCTCTCCCTCCCCCCATCCCCCTCTCCCCACAGCTCACTTCTGGGTTTCCAGCTGCATTAAATTCAGGCTGGGGACACTGGAGGGGGAAAATGGTAAATCCACCACCCCTTTGGTGGTACTTTAAATTCTGGTCTTCTTCCCCAATCTGACCGCTACTGCTTTCTCTTCAAAGTCCTCCAGTAGCTGCTCTGTGCATTCTGTCCACGTTTTATAATTACATACAGTGGGAAATAGGGGTGAGATATTATTCCATCTTATCCAGACTGGAATCCGAATTGGATTTTAGAAACCGAAACTAAAAAAACACAGATTAGCACAAATCCACTGTTTTTACTAGAAAGATAATTAAGCGCATTGTTTCCTGGTGGTAGGTTAACAACGTCATCTTCACCTGCAAAGGACAGCTTCGTTACCATCTAAATCTTATGCCCCAAGTATATCTTCATCTATTTTTGCTTTATTTGAAAGAATATTCAAATTCATTGAAATTTCCAGCTGCTCCTAGACTAGGTTGAATAAATGAATAAATGACTCTTGGAGACTTTCTTTTAAAAGATATTTCGTAGCCCGCATACTCTAGGATTCTTCTAATTTCTACGGCTGGGGTTCTTCAGGGATTATCTCAACCCACTGTCTTAAATATTGAGCTCCATGATTGATAAAGTTCATAGCAAGGCTAACTCCAAACACATGAATTAAAACACTAAATCACATTGATTAGAGGCATATGGGTGATACTCTCTATTGATTCTTTAAGAGTTGGCCTAGCAAGACACAAGGAGAGGTTGCTCACCTCGCTCAGCCCTCACCTCGGTGAAATGCAGAATTCATATGGTGGAGACCATAGTTCCCCCAGTCAAACATCAGAGAATATTGTTTAAAATACTGATTTGCTCCCCTTATTGATGCTATCAGCATCGGAAGATTTGGGGCAGGGAGGGAGACAGGAGGTGTTTGCCAGATACTTTCTTTCTGTACCTGGTTTAGTTTCAAAAGCTTAAGCTCATTGAAAGTATAGTTTGAAGAGAGAAGTGAGTTTCTGGGGGAAACACAGAAGCAGAGGGAGAGTTTCTCTCAGATAAAAAAGCAGCATCTCCTGGGCATGTGCAGGAGTGACTACAGTTCCCCTCAACAGCGGGGGCCTGTGTCAACCTTTATACCCCACATGGTGCCCAGACCCCAGAGGCATGGCCTCATGATGTCCCTGGGGTGTGGATCTCAGCCTGGACCCCCAGCTTCTCCAAACCTGGTTCAGAGGCAGCAAAGAGAGCTCCAGACTTGGAGGGTCCATAGGAGCTGGTACTTGAGGGTCTCTCTTCTCACCCATCTCTAACCCAAGCAACACCCCAGCTGTCTTTGCCCCACCTGGAACTCCAAATCCTAGGCTCAATTTCCAGAAGAAGCCAGGGTGGGAGCGTGTCATCAAAGCGCCTCTTGTATTCCCACCCAGCCAAGCAGGACGGGAACTCAGAGACAAAATTAAGTTGATGTAAAGACCCTGAAGGCATAGACATTTCTGGCACACCTGAGTGGTGGACGGAGATTCCCCTCCACCAGGCTCCCACTCCCAGCCCCACCTGCACAATAATAGATAGTAAACAGAGACATAACCTTTGTGGAAAGAAGAATTTTTAGCAGATGTACAAGGCTGCCAAAGCCAGGGAGCCTTATTCAGCCAAATGATTACAGCCTGGGTTTTATTTCTAAGCGTCTTTTTAGCATTATGCTGTCACCTATAATAAGTGGCTTTGCTTGAGCAAACAGTGGAGGATCCTAATTGGCCCCGGTGAAGGGATTTTTCATACGTTTCAGGAGGGGAAGGAGGAGCGACATATGCAGTTACACTAATGGTTTCATTTTTTAAGACACTGAGTATTGTTTATGTGTGGTTCTTATCTTATTGTGTGCAGATGAACAATTGCTCATCCCAGGTGGAGGGCCGCGTACGGGGGGCTGGGAGGGTCCCTGCATTCGCTGGCTGCCACCAGCCCCCCTGATTGTTTTTTCTCTCCCCTGCTGAGGTCAGTAACCAGCTCCGATTTCTGCTGAATCAGTTTGCTGTGATCTGTCTTGTCCTCCCTCCCCACGTTAATTATGTCTCCAGATGAGTGCGGGACTAAAATACAGAGCTGATTCCAATAGCGGAAAAATGTATTTCTCCTTCTTGGACCTTCCTTCATTTTGACTTTCAGCTCTCTCCCCGTCTGGCCAAGGTCTGTAATCAGTAGTCACGTGGCTCCCGGTCCTTTATCTGGGAGAGATGGGGAGACCTTGGCGGTACTTTCTTTTCAGACTAAAGAATCTAGAGTAAATGTAAGGATAAAAGGACTTTATTCTCCATCCCTTTTCAGTGAAACGCCCTCCTCGTTTTAAAATAGCCCTCCCTTCCGGAAATCTGCTACATGTCTTCTATCTTCTGGGAATTTATATGGTTCATCTTATGGAAATAGAACGTTGCCCAAAAGTACGAGTAAAGTTCAAACAAATAACTTCCCCCCAAAACCCCGTTTCTTAAAGACAAAATAATTTTTTGTCCAATTTAGAAAGAGAATAGATGTCAGGTGCCTCCACTTTCCCAGAACTTCAGGTGTTTATTCCCCAAATGTACTATGTGGTGCCGTGGGTTCGTGGCCACCTGAAAATGAAGACGTGCCCGCCTCCAGCCTGGCACAAGAGTCTTCCTCCACTAATGGTCATTAAGAGAAAATGAAGGCCACTAGGTAAGCCCAAAATGTTGATCATGGGACTTAAGACTCCATGGGGAGGAAGGGGAAGTTACCATCTCTGTTGTCCGTGGCCGTGAAGAAAGGGTGGTTGATGAAATCAGCACAGGGAGTCGAGAGATGCCCCTTGATCTCTCTTCTAATCCTATCTCCACCTTTTGAGGCCCAACTCCCAAAAAACCATTAAGTAGAAGCACCCCCAAGGTGCCGCTCAAACCCTTGCCCCGTTAGCACCTTACCAACTTAGCCTAGAAGCATCTATAGCTGATTCTCATCATTCCCAGTAATTATGTCCTGTAAAGTCTCCGCCAGTATGGAACCGTCGCTCCCAGGGGAACTACACCGTCCCCAGGGAGCCTCTGGGCACAGCATATGCAAAACAGATCAATGCAAAACCTAGTGTAGGTGCGTTTCCGTTTAAAGACACGTTATTTAATCCATGTATATTGTTTATTCATTAACACTGAATAGAGGGCCAACAGCCCTCTATCTCATGCCTGGACGAAGCTCACCTAATATATGCATCTTGCATTTAGGAACACGGGACAAGCACTAAGGTTGGGGCCATTTTATGACCCCATGAATGTGCCGCAAGTGTTGACTTTGGGGTTACAAATAAATTATAAGGAGTCGGTGAATTTGTAACTGTGGAATCCGTGAATAACGAGGAGGAATTCTATATCCTAAACCTCTTTATACCTTTCTTATTCAAATCTCTCCATCTTGAGTCTCCGTATTGGTTTGCTGGGGACACCATAACAAAGCACCACAAACTGGGTGGCTTAACGACAGAAATCTATATTCTCACAGTTCTGGAGGCTAGAAATCTATGATCAAGGTACCGGCAGGGCTGATTCATTCCGAAGCCATCCTCCTTGGCTTGTAGACGACTGTCGTCAACCTGAGTCTGCACGCCATCTTCTCTCTGTGTGTATCTGTGTCCTAATCTTCTCTTCTAAGGACACCCATGTTACTGGATTAGGGCCCTCCCAATGACTTCATTTTACCTTAATGACCTTTTTTAAGGCCTTATCTCCAAATACCAGTGCATTCTGTGATACTGGGGGATTCAGACTATAAAATGTGAATTTGGGGAGGACAAAGTTAAACCCATAACAGTCCCTTCCCTCAAGTCCCTGCTAAGCCACATGGATTTACCATCTCAATTTAAGATGTCAGGATCTTAATATTCCCCCTCTCAGAGCTACTGTGTTGAATTTTAAGTGTGAGCAGAACAGACTTCCTTCTAATCAGAGTTGGGATCAGGGTACCAGGTTTGGGCCCATAATGAAGATGAAGATCTCAAGCAAAGCAGACAAAACAAACCTCCAAGCAAAGTGTCAGGCATCTTCTCCCGTGCAAGTCAGTCACTGGGGAGACCAGGAAAAGCAGCCTCACCCCAGGCTGGACCAGAACAAGGCCATGTCCACTCGGAAGACCTGGACCCCGAGTCCTTGGGCGGCCCTGCAGGTGATGGATATTGACCTTGATAGGCCCGATCTGCTCACAGGAGCCTCGTAACCTCAGCCTGGGGGTGAGGCCGCCATGGGGATGCCCACAGCCTAGGGCAGGGACTCCGCCCACCTCTGGGCCTCAGACCCTGGAGGAAGGGAGGAGAACTTTCTCCGTGAACTCAGTCAGTAGTTCTGCCTTCCACTCTTGGTCCCAAACTCACCTACCAGGCAGCCCCAATGTTACAGGTTGAATTGTGACTTCTTCCTCAAAAGATGTTACAGTCCTAACCCCGGTGCATTTCCTCATTTGGAAATGGGTTCTTTGCAGAGGATCCAGTTAAGATGAAGTCATTAGGGTGGGCCCCAATCCAATATGACTGGTATCCTCATAAAATGGGGAAATTTGGACTCAGATTCACACACAGGGAGAATTCCATGTGAAGATGAAGGCGGAGAGCAGGGTGATGCTTCTACAGGAACGCCAAAGACTGCCAGCAAAATCCCAGAAGCTCAGGGAGGGGCCTGCAACAGATGGTCCCTCAGGGTCCCTCCGCCCCGCCCACACCTTGATCTTGGACTTGTAGCCTCCAGAACTGGGGGAGATTAAATTTCTGTTACTAAGCCACGCAATTTGTGGTATTTTGTTACAGCAGCCCTAGCAAACTAATACACCCAGAGAAACGGTTTTTAAATCAGATCCCTTCTCCCTGCCGCTTCATACTTACCATTTTACTTAGGAATTAACTCACCCTCCCTACAAAGGCAGACAAGCCCCGCAAAGCCTGCCCTTTGCTGACATCTACCCCATTTTATGTCTCTCCCTGAAATTCAGTACACTCCAGTCTCACCAGACGCCCTATTCATCCACAGCCATACCAGATCCTTTGCTACCTCAGGGCCTTTGCACCAGCTCACACCTTCCTCTGGACCGCTCTTTCCCCAAGTCCTTTGCCATTTTGGTTTCAGTAAAAACATCACCCCCTCTGGGAGTCCTCTCTGACAACCCCATCTAAGCCAGTGCATCCCAAGACCCCAGGCCTGTTCTAGCCCTTATCCTGTTCCATTTCTTGCATAGAACTAAGTGTGATCTGAAACTAAAAGAACTGAAATACAACCACTGGTAACATGGTGGCTTATCTCTGATGAGATGACATATGGCATGATTTCAAGTTTGTCTCTGCTTTCCAGAGCTCCTACCATTAACATGTATTATTTTCTAATCAGCAAAGAGGCAATAGCTGCTCAAAAAATGGTCAACAATTTATTGGCATCTGTGCCTTCAACACAGCACTGGTGGCTGGCAGAACGCTGCCCTTCTAGGTGGTTCTCTAGCAGGATTTCCTTCCAGATGATTGTGGTGGTTTTAAAACACTTCATTAGAATTCTTTGATTCTTGTCCCTCCAGTAAGAACGAGGCTGACCTTGGTGAGTTCTTTGTGACGGAACAGAAGTGATGCTGGGTGACTTCCAAGGTCAGGGCAGAAAAAGACCATTCTCTTCGAACGTTTGCTCTGGAGGCATCTAGAGGAAACCAGATGCCATGTTAGGACAAACTCCACCAGGCTGGAGAGGCCACTGGCCCCGACGACCACCAGCCCATGGGCGAGCCGCTTGGGTGCGCCATCTTGGAAGTCCATCCCAATCCAGGTCCAGACAACTGAACATCCCCACCGTCTGATGGCAACACATGAGCAGAAAGGGCTCAGATAACTCTCGCCCAGCGAGGTGAGACTCAGCATCATGCATGTGAATCCTTGTGCCCGACCTCATTGCGTGACATGTTTGCCATATTCCATTGGATTTGGGAAACCTGTTTCAGAGTCTTTTGCCAAGGAGCTTCCATGGTAAAGTGACAACCACAGGACTTTGGAGGCACACAGCTCTGAAAACATTTTAGCTCTCCTCTGCTACTTTATCAGGCATGCATTTTGGCTGCAGTTAAGAGAAAATTTGAATAACCAGGGTTTTTAAAAGAGGGAATTCTTTTTCTCACAGAAATCTGGAGGTAGGCTTTTGCTGGCATTGCTTCAGCTGCTTTAATAACATCATCAGGGGCTCAGGCTATGTTAGCTCCAAGACTCGTGATTTTTTTTTTTTTTTTGCCTCAGGGTCACAAAATGGCTGCAGTAGCACCAGATATCACTTCTGCTAACAAGGCAGTGAGAAGGGAGGAAGCATGACAAGTCATGCTAGCCACATCTTTCCTTTTTTTTTTCTCTTTAACACAAAAGCAAAAAAGGTTTCCCAGGTGTCCATGTAGCAGTCCTCTCCTTAGGTTTCATGGGTCAGAACTGGATCACATGGCTTCCCCTAGCTGCAGGAGAGGCTGGGGAATTGGGAAACAGCTGATTCCCATGATTGTCTTAGCTAATCATAAGTCTCATAAGTCATCACTTGGGGCTGGGTGCATTGCAGTATTAAGCTGAAGTTCCTCTTAGCAAGGAAGCAGGGGATGACGAGCTTTAGGTGTCCAGTGAGCAGTGTCCACTCGAGCCACCTGACCAGGTTATGGCTTAGTGACGTAGAACAAGACCCTTGAGCCCTGTGAGCCTGTTCTTTGTCCATGAAACGGAACAACACCATGTCCTCAGCCCCCAGCGGGGTGGCTGGGTTTCGAAGGATGTCCTGAATGAAGGCATCCCTGGAAGAAAGCCTGGCCGTGTCCTCTGTCCAAATACATCACACACCATCCACAATTAACCTGGTGATGGGTTACATTGTGGGGACACAGAAATGTTCACAGTTCTGGCTCTGAGACCAGCAATCTGCTTCAAAAGGGAAAAAACAACAACAAAATTGGATGCTCCAGAGAAACCTTAGTGCTGCAAGTCACAATCATGTAAGGAGATGAAGTGAGCTGCACTTTCTCTGTCTTTATCGGGCTGGAGACCCCAGATGGAGGCAGACTTACAGCCCTAACAGCTCTTCTGTCAGCCCTCTGTGCTCCGTTCATTTACATCCCGCGGTTACGATGCCCAGCAGGGGACAGCGGTGCCCACCGACATCCCTCTTTCCATTTACTCAGTGGCACTTGCACATTGATTTCCTTGGAGTTTTTCCTTTTTTTGTAGAATCATTACCTACCTCCAAAGTGCATCTCAGCCATTGTCTGTGGAGAGCCCAGGCTTATATTTTGCCCAGGGCAATATTATCAAGGCTGTCCCCAGGGCTGGCAGTCAGGAAGGCATGAACCTAGACTCATCCTCTCCTCCTCATCTGCTCTTGTTGTCGTCAATCAAGCTGATTTTCAGTCACCGGCCTAAATTGCTACTCGCCACCGTCTCTTTGCCCTCCAGAGAAATCCCTTCTACTGCCGTTTCTCAAGAGGCCAAGACCTTGGCTCCTTTTAACCAGAATAAAGTGACTCGTTAAACTATCCCATCGCCTTTCAGAATGAACATGGCTGCATAAGAACATTTTTCTACGTCTCCTCCTGGAAATCATGCATAAGGAGCAAGGAGAATTAAAAAACCCCATAAACTCCATTTTCGGAGAAACCAGAAAATAGATATAGTCCACAGACTTCAAAGTACGTGTACAGACTGACAAAGCAGCCGGGGTTGAGCAGGACCTGACAGGAGGGAAGGAAGTGAAGAAGTGCAGGGGCACCAGTGGCAGTGGAGGAATGCACCAGTTGTGCAGAATGCACCCCTAAGATGAGGGGTTCACCCTGAAACACAACAGCTGCACCGATGTCGGCAACAGTGAGCGTGGGGGCTGGGGCAGGAGGCAGTGGAGGAAGCTCCCTCAGCCCCAGTTTGGTTCAGAGAAGCAGAGGAGGCAGGGCTGTAAAGGATGGGTGAGAAGCAGGGAAATGCAAACCAAAACCACAGCGAGACAGGATCTCCCACCCGTCAGAATGGCCATCATCAAAAAGAACACAAATAACAAATGCTGGAGAGGATGCAGAAAAAAGAGAACCCTCTTGCACTGTCGGTGGGAATGTAAACTGGTGCAGCCACTGTGGAAAACAGTATGGAGGGTCCTCAAAAAACTAAAAATAGAGCTACCATATGACCCAGCAATTCCACTCCTGGGTATATATCCGAAAACAAAAACAAAAACTCTAATTTGAAAAGATACGTGCACCCCAACGTTCACTGTAGCATTATTCACAATTGCCAAGGTATGGAAACAACCTAAGTGTCCATCAACAGATGAATGGATAAAGAAGGTGTGGGACATACACACAATGGAATATTAGTCATAAAAAAGAATGAAATGTTGCTATTTGCAGCAACATGGAGGGACTTGGAGGGCATTATACTTAGTGAAATATGTCAGACAGAGAAAGACAAATACTGTATGATCTCGCTCATAGGTGGAATCTAAAAAATACAACAAACCAGTGAATAAAACAAAAAAGAAACAGACTCACAGATAGAGACAAAAAACTAGTGGTTACTAGTGAGGAGAGGGAAGGGGGAGGAGCAATATAGGGGTAGAAGGAAAAAGGGGTTATTATGAGATTATATGAAATCATCTGGGTGAAACTTTTGAAAATTGTAAAGCACTGTAGAATTTAAAGAATCTTTAGTTCAATTAAAAAAAAAAAAAAAAAGAATGGATGAGAAGTAGCCTCACTCTGGCAGGAGAGAAGAGACACCTGCCTGGGGCTGACATCGTTCAGCCATCCCTCAAGGACTTCCTGCAAAGACCGCTGCCTGTCTCCCCAAATTCTCTCTGCTTTTCCCCAGTAAACGGAGCTTTAGCCAGGAGCACATGGCCACCCACGGAGACTACATCTCCCAGCCTCCCTTTCAGCTCCACGTGGTCATGTGACTCTGAGGGGCCAATGGGGTGTGAGCAGAAGGGGCGTGCAGGGCTCCGGCCTAAGGCAAGGCACCTGTTTCGGAGGTCGGCGTTTTTCCTTCTTCTCCAAAGGCAGGAAGGCAGACGTGGGAGCAGTGCCGCTTCCACGGTATTGGAAGTGGACGGAATCTGAGGGGAAGGGAGCAACAGAACGGAAGGACCCTGGGTCCCGAGTGACGTCGTGGACCATGGAGACCCCTCCCACCCCCCAGCAGCAGCGAGGAGTGAGAGCCACGGACCGTTGTGTAAGAGAGACCCTCACAGGAGCCATGCTTCCTGTATCCTCAGCCCACACCCTACGTGATACATGCTTGATATAAATGTGCACCCAGAAGTGGGGTGTGGCCGTGGCAAAAACCTCGGAGAGTGCCTGGGAGGGGCCCCAGGGGAGTGGGGCGAGCCGGGGCCTCCTTCCGGCCCTTCTGCATGGAATCCCCCCTTCCAGGGGCCACGGAAGCCCAGCGTCTCCAGGTCCTGGAGCCCGCCTCTTCCCCCTGCACAATTAGGGGAATCTCTCACCCTCTACACAGTTGCCAGTTAACTTCCAAAGCTTGTTCTTATTCAGGATCCCACGTTTCAGAGATGTTTGCCCAGAAAGCCTCAACATTGTTTTGAAACGCGCAAGTGTTTTCTCTGAGACACCCCCGCTGCGAACACTGCACTGTCAGCTGCCTCTAATCTCCCCGCCTTTCCTATCTCACAGCTCCGGGAGGGCTCCTCAGGCTTCCAGAATGTTCCGCGAGACATGAGCTCTCTGAGCAGGACGAGTGCAGCTCGCCGGAGACAGGCGACAATGTTCCGGGCAAGCGGCGTCACCAGCCGGACCGCGGCCCCTGCAGGTACAGCCTTGTGCTGGGGTCTGGGGGACCTTCCGCTGAGTCTCACGGGCTTCTGCGCCCACGCTGGGCGGCCAAACGTTTGTTCGTTGATTTTCTAAAATCTCAAGCTCTTGATTGTGAAATGGTTTCTAGCTGGAGGATGTGCTTGGTTCAGAGAAAAAGAGCTGACCTGACATTTCTAGTCCGTGTTTCTCAAATGATGTTCTGGAGAAGAAACTTTTCTTTTTCTCCCGAAACACAGTCTTAGCCAAAGCGTCACTGTGTAAAAAGAGACGAAAGTGGGTCTGATTGTAATGGGTTTGGAGGGCACAAGGGCCCCCATCCCCCGTTCCTCAGCCAGTCTCCGGGATCAGAAAAATCCTTGTTCAAAGCAGTGAATTTCCCAGCCTCTCTGTGGGTCCATTATGGACCCCTTGATCCTGTCGCAGTGAGTAGAAGTCACAGACGAGTTGCTAATGATCACAGCAGCAGGGATGAATCTCACTTACGTCTTGCTAAGTGACAGAAGCTAGGCACCAAAAGTACATGCTGTTGCATCCACTGATGTGAGATTCTGGAACAGGCAAAACAAATCCTGAGCGACAGAAGTAAATCAGTAGTTGCTTCTGGGGGTGGATGGAGATGGGGAGGGACCTGAGAGAATGACCGGGTGATGGAAAGTTCTATGTCTTGAGAGAGGTTTGGCTCACACAGGTGTGTGCACTTGTCAGTGCTCCTCAAATCCTAACACTTAAGACCTGTGCGTTTCACTGGATGTAAATTTTACCTAAAAAAACAAGCAGCATCAGCAAACAGGGAGCGTGAGGGCTGAGGGTGGGCAGAGCAAGTGGCCTGTTGTAGCCAAACAGAGTGAGGGTGGGAGGTGACAGTGAGAGCTGAGCCCCGACAGACCGGCTGGAGCCCACCACCAAGCCGTCACCAGGTGACGGGACTCTGGTTTGCATGACACGGGATGCACTGAGTTTTAGTGTAAGAGCGTGACGCCACCGATGCTGCACAGGCACACCCCGTCCTATTGGGCTTTGCTTCGTTGCACTTTGCAGATACTGTGGGTTTTTACACACTGAAGGTCTGTGGCCACCCCAAGTCCCGGAAGTCTGTTGGTGCCACTTCTCCAGTGGCATGGGCTCACTGTGTGTCTCTGCGTCGCATGGTGGTAAATCTGGCAGTATTTCAAACTTTTTAGTATTATTATACTTATGGTGATCTGTGGTCAGCCTTTGATGTTACTATTGTCATAGTTTCGGGGCGCCAGGAACTGTGCCCGTGTAAGATGCTGAACTTAATCCATTGTTGAGATGACAACTAAGGATTTAGAATATTACATAAACTTAGTTGATAAGGCAGCAGCGGGGTTTGAGAGGACTGAATTTTGAAAGTAGTTCTGCTGTGGGTAAAATGCTCTCAAACGGCACTGCAGGCTACAGAGAAATGGTTCGTAAACGGAAGAGTCAATCTATGAGGCAAAATTCATTGTTGTCCTATTTTAAGAAATTTCGGCAGCCACCCCGGCCTCCAGCAACACCCCGACCCCGATCAGTCAGCAGCCACCAACGCAGAGGCAAGACCCCCCACCAGCAAAAACTTTAGGACTCGCTGAAAGCTCAGATGATGGCTGGCATTTTTTAGCAGTGTTTTTTTTTGTTTTTTTTTAAAGTTTGTTTGTTTGTTTGTTTGTTTGTTTATGGCTGTGTTGGGTCTTCGTTTCTGTGCGAGGGCTTTCTCTAGTTGTGGCAAGCGGGGGCCACTCTTCATTGCGGTGCGTGGGCTTCTCATTGCGGTGGCTTCTCTTGTTGCAGAGCACGGGCTCTAGGTGTGCGGGCTTCAGTAGTTGTGGCACACAGGCTCAGTAGTTGTGGTGCACAGGCTTAGTTGCTCCGCGGCATGTGGGATCTTCCCGGACCAGGACTCGAGCCCGTGTCCCCTGCATTGGCAGGTGGATTCTTAACCACTGCGCCACCAGGGAAGCCCTGTTTTTTTTTTTTAATTGAAGTAGAGTTGATTTACAATGTTGTGTTAGTTTCAAGTGTACAGCAAAGTGATTCAGTTATATATATGTATATTCTTTCTCAGAGTCATTTCCATTATAGGTTCTTACATGATATTGAATATAGTTCCCTATGCTGTCAGGAGGTCCTTGCTGTTTAGAGTTTAGGGTGTTGTTATCAGCAAAGCAGCCTCCAGGGTGTGAACCAGATTCCGTCTCTGTTGCTTGTAAGTCAGACCCCTCACCCAGAACACTCTTCTGCTTTGAGGGTTGGTCCCTTGGGTTTGAAGGTAGCCGTGGCACAGATGTCAAGAAGAGGTAGAGGTTGGGATTTGAAACCCAGCTCCCTCCTTCGCACAGGGTCTAACCGTAACGAGATCCTTGTTTTTACGTCTCTGGGCCTCCTCACCTAAGAATGCGGGAGTTCTAGCAAGTGATCTGAAGGTCTCATCTGGCATCACAGACGTGAAAGTCATTCCTAATAGTACTTGATGCCTCCACTTGGATGGCTGCACTGGGTTGAATGGTGATGTCATTGTCCCCCTGCTGCAGGGCGCCTGCACTGAGGGGGTGGGGGGCCCCTGGGAGAAGCAGTATCCCCGAGGGTCCCAACAGCAGTGCCACAAAGGCTATCTGTCACCAGCCTTCTCTTTGTCTAACATGCCCACTTCCATGCCCCGCCAAGACTTTGGCCCAGAGAAGGGAGGTCGGGATGCCCATCTTGCCCCTTTGAGGGCGGAGTCCATCTCTAGGCCCTTGGCTGAAGTATCAGAACTAAGAACTGGGACTTCTTGCTCAGCCGTATGGCTGTGATGCAGTAAAGGACCTCACCACTTGCTTCAGGAACTTCTTCAAAATCGACTTATCCGAACCACAGATTTCCCAAACCCCCTGGAAGGGGTCTTCCAGGACACGCGATTGCTCAAGTGGGCAGAGCATTTGCCCACCAAACAACTGTGTCTTTATCAAAACTCCTCCTAGATCCTTGCCTTACTGTGCCCGTCAAACCTGTGCTGTTACAGTGAGAGCTTTGCCCGATCCCAGTATGATCTCCCTGTTGAAAGACCCACCTTAAACCACTGGTGACACGTAGTGGGCTGAAGGGTGCCCCCCCCCACAAAGATAGGTCCATGTCCTAATCCCTGGACTCTGTGAGTGTGACCTTATTTGGAAAAAAGGGCTTGGTAGGTGTTATTAAGGATCTTGAGATGAGGAGATCATCCCGGATTATCCCGATGGGCCCCAAATCCAATGACGAGTGTCCTTACAAGACACACAAAGGAGAGACACACAGACAGAAGAAGAGGAAGCAATGTGACCACAGAGGCAGAGACAGGTGTGGGACCGGCACCAGCCGAGAAACGCTGGTGCCACCAGAGTCAGAAGGGGCCTGGAACGGATCCACCCCCAGAGGGAGCGTGGCCCCACCGGACTTGGACTTCCGGTCCCCAGGACTGTGAGAGAAGAAATCTCTGTTGTCTTCAACCTCCTAGTTTGTGGAAATTTGTTAGGGCAGCCACAAGAGGCAAGTATAACAGCTAATGGTCAACTCACGTTGACGTGTCCAAAACTGAGCCCCAGGTCTTCCTCTGAGGCCCCGGCACCCAGAACCTTCCCCTCTGCGTTCATGTTGCCTCCTCTTTGCAGCTGCTCAGGATGAAACCTTGGAGACGCTCTTGACTCTTTCTCTAAGATTTCACAGCCAAACCATCAGGAAATCTTGTAGCTCCCACTTGGAAAGTATGAACCCAGAATCTGAGAGACAGAATCTCCACCTCCACATGCTGGATTACCAGGTCCGCCCGCTGGTCTGTCTCTCTCTCTCTGCCCTTTTTCTCCCATGTGCTCTCATTCATCCCATTCCAGCCTCTTCGCTGTCCCTCTAACACCCCAGGGCCTTTGCACAGACCACTTCATCTCCCTAGAACACACTTCCTTGACAGCTGGATGGCTCGGCATCTCTCCCCCTTCAAATCTTTGCTCAAATGTCACCTCTCTCAATAAATTCTCTCTTGACCACTCATTCCAAATATCAGCCCTGCCGCCAGCGTTCCCCGTCATTTTTATCCTGCCCTATTTTCCCCATAGCCCTTAACACCTTCCGTCATGCTCTGCCCTTTATTTATGTGCTGTGTTTGTTTATTGTCTGTGTCTCCCCTGCTAGAATGTAAACTCAAGACCAGCAGGAATTTTTACTTTCTTTATTCTCCCATCTATCACCCAGAAGTGTGCCAGACTCAATAAATATTTGTTGAATAAATAAGTGGGGGGAAACAGTGTCACCTATTTCTTTCGTAATAGAGTGCATTTGTGGGGATCACAAAATAAATGGAAATCGTGTGGTCATCAAAACGAATTGTCTGTGGTGTATTTGAAATATGAAGATCTTCAGCGTTGCTTACCTGGTTGTCATTTTTTCCCTCTTATCAGCTACATTGAGAAGCCTCCCCAGTTTGTAGAACAGCAGCATTTTTCTCCCGAGTGTGGGCCAAGATAACCATTGTCAAAGGCAAGAACGTCTGTAGCCCCTGCACACACTTCCGAGGATAGGCCAGGTTAGGCTGCGTCAACAAACAGCCCCAAAACTTCGGTGGCTGAAGATGGAAAGGGCTGGTGTCTTGGTTGCCCCAAAGTGCCTGGGGGACCTCGGTGACCGTCCAGGCAGCTGCCCTCCGTGTGATGGCTCATTCTTGTGCCTCCGTAGTAAGTGTGCTGCCACGTTCACATGGGTGGGGAAGAGGGCCCTGGAGCCCCTCCTACAGGCATTTAAATGCTGCCACCTGCAAGTGACATGTTTCACTTCTGCCAGAGCCTGTCCCGTGACCTCAAAGGCACCAGGGCCAGAAAGGAGGGGACCCACAAAGGCCGACAAGCAGCATCGCCCATCCCACGGCGAGTGAGGCTGAGTGTCATGTAAATGATGTTTTAACTCTTTCTTCGTATAGTTTGTCAGTTTTTCTAATAAACAGCTGCTCTGTTTCTTACTAATCTGGAAGAACTCTTTATACAATCAGTCAGCCCTTTGCTTCTGATACAAGTTGCCAACATGGTGTCACAGTCTGACTTTGACGTTTGACTTGCATGGTGTTTTATGCCATGCAGATTTCAACATTTTTATTGTAATATAAAACATGGGCGCAGGGCTTCCCTGGTGGCGCAGTGGTTGAGAATCTGCCTGCCAATGCAGGGGACACGGGTTCGAGCCCTGGTCTGGGAAGATCCCACATGCCACGGAGCAACTGGGCCCGTGAGCCACAATTACTGAGCCTGCGCGTCTGGAGCCTGTGAGCCTGTGCTCCGCAACAAGAGAGGCCGCGATGGTGAGAGGCCCGCGCACCGCGATGAGGAGTGGTCCCCACTTGCCGCAACTAGAGAAAGCCCTCGCACAGAAACGAAGACTCAACACAGTCATAAATAAATAAATAAATAAATAAAAAAGAACGTGAATTTCTAAAAAAAAAAAAACATGGGCGCAGAAGAACACACAAAAGAGCTGCACAGCTTCGTGAGTGACTTTAAGGCCAAGGCCCTTGTGTGGAACACCCAGGTCAGGAGGAGCCTCCTTAGAAACCCCCCATCTACATGGGCTGCAGGTCCTCTCTCTCCCCACAAAGCGACCACCCTCCTGGTTCGTATGGCCATCACTTCCTTGCATTCCTTCTTTTTTTTTTTTTTTTTTTTGATCTCTGTCAAATCCTTTTTGCTGTGTATATTTCAGGTCTTTTCATTTTTAAAGAGAGAACATCGTATGCCTGTAACCAAAGCCCCCCACATCTTCCCCCTGACCCTTCTCCCTTCCCCTCCCCATAGGCGGACACTCTCAGAAATTGGTATGCGTCATTCGGGGGCCTGTTTTTATGTTTTTTTGCTATTAGTACACAGGGATATTTGCATGACTTTTATAGGGTATCCTTTTCCATTTTTACAACCCCATCTATTGAAGGTAGCCTTCTGTACAAACCTTTCTGCACGTTTTTTCATTCTGTACTGTTTCTGAGATTTATCCATATTGACATGTGTGGCTCTAGTTCCTCTGTTGAATTGCTACGTAATGTTCCACTGGGTGAAGAAGCTGCAGTCCGTTTATCGGTTCTCCCATTGATGGGCATTTAGCTCATTCGCAGTTTGAGGCACTTACCGGCAACGCGGCAGGGAGTACCCCATACACGTCTGTCTCCTGGGCTCGTGGGCAGGGGTTTCGTGGGCGTGTCCCTAGGGCTTCCTTGCATTTCTGGAAAAGACTGATTCATCCAGAGTGCATCCCCAGGACCCTACAACTCAGTCTTGTCCACTTTAAAAATTATGTTTAAGTCTCATTTAACCTCGGGATTTCCCTTCCCTCCCTTTTTCTTGCAGTTTCACTGCGGGAAGCTCCAGGGTGTTTTTGGCCGATTGCGTCCCTGCAGTGCCCTTCAGCAGGACGCTCCGGTCTCTGTATCTCCCGCAAAGTGGCAGCTGGATCCAGAGGCTTGATCAGACCCACATTTGATCTCTTTGGCGAGACTCTAGGTGCTGTCTCCCCCTCTACTTGCATGGGCTAGAATCTCCAGTGCATTGTGAAATCACAGTAACAGTGGAAGCAGCCATCAGTAATATGTTACTGACTTTAGTGAAAATGCTTCTGGGGGATTGCTGTTAAGAATGACCCTGGAAAAACTAAAAATAGAACTACCATACGACCCAGCAGTCCCACTACTGGGCATATATCCTGAGAAAACCATAATTCAGAAAGAGACAATGTTCATTGCAGCACTATTTACAATAGCCAGGACGTGGAAGCAACCTAGGCGTCCATCGACAGATGAATGGATAAAGAAGATGTGGCACATATATACAATGGAATAACACTCAGCCATAGAAAGAAACAAAATTGAGTTATTTGTAGTGAAGTGGATGGACCTAGAGTCTGTCATACAGAGTGAAGTAAATCAGAGAAAGACAAATACCGTATGCTAAGACATATATACGGAATCTAAAAAAATAAAAGTGGTTCTGAAGAACCTAGGGGCAGGACAGGAATAAAGACACAGATGTAGAGAATGGACTTGAGGACACGGGGAGGGGGAAGGGTAAGCTGGGACGAAGCGAGAGAGTGGCATGGACATATATACACTACCAAATGTAAAATAGATAGCTAGTGGGAAGCAGCCGCATAGCACAGGGAGATCAGCTCGGTGCTTTGTGACCACCTAGAGGGGTGGGATAGGGAGGGTGGCAGGAAGGGAGATGCAAGAGGAAAGAGATATGGGAACATATGTATATGTATAACTGATTCACTTTGTTATACAGCAGAAACTAACACACCACTGTAAAGCAATTATACTCCAATAAAGATGTTTAAAAAAAAAAAAAAGTATAACTCCCAGCATACATGTTTCAAAAAAAAAAAATTCTGCTTTTCTAGAGCAGGGGTTGGCAAACTTGTATAACAAGCCAGAGAGTAAATATTTTAGATTTGCCATACGATCTCTATGGTATCTACTCAGCTCAGTCATTGTAGCCAAAAAGCAGCCGCAGCAAACTGTAAATAAAGGAGTATAACTGTGTTTCAATAAAACATTATTTATAGACAAGGGAAAAAATAAAAATAAAAAATAAATAAAATTTAAAAATCTTGCTATTAAAAAAAAGAAAGAATGATCCTGGATTTTTTTTTTTTTTTTAATTTTTGGGTGCGTTGGGTCTTCGTTGCGTGTGGGCTTTCTCTAGTTGCGGCGAGCAGAGGCTACTCTTCGTTTTGGTGCACGGGCTTCTCATTGCAGTGGCTTCTCTTGTTGCAGAGCACGGGCTCTAGGCATGCGGGCTTCAGTAGTTGTGGCTCGTGGGCTCTAGGCACGCGGGCTTCAGTAGTTGTGGCGCACGGGCTTAGTTGCTCCGCGGCATGTGGGATCTTCCCAGACCAGGGCTCGAACCTGTGTCCCCTGCATTGGCAGGCGGATTCTTAATGACTGCGCCACCAGGGAAGTCCCTGACCCTGGATTTTGAGCTGGGGTAAATATGTTTTATTAGGTGTTTGCGGTGGATAAGGTAGTATCCAGCTATCCCTATTTCTTTGGATGCCTTTTATAAAATTAGAATGGATGTTGAAAATTTTTAAATACCCTTTTAGCATAAAATGAAGTTGATCTTTTCCTTTCTCTTTAAATTATTTTGTTAGATTTCTTCAAATTGGATTGTTTTTATATTCCATAATAAAGTACTTGGTCATGATGTATTTGAAAATGTTACTAGATTCATTCACTAGTATGATGTTTTATTTAGAAATTTTGCATCTACATTCATGAGTGAGAGTAGCTGATAGTTTATTATTGTCGTTACTATTATCATTCGTGGTAACTAGTGATGGTTGTATCATGTCTGCTACTATTGCAGTCTGTTGGGTATTAATATCAAGCTTATGCTCTTTTCCTGAAAAGAATTTGAAACATTTCCTTCTTTTTCTGGTCACAAGCTGCTTGGCTAAAGTAGATCTGCTAGTAATTGCCCCAAGAAGGACTCATAGAATGATATTTTCTTAGCGAAAAGCATTTTTGTGGCTAGTCTTTACACTTCAAGGATAGTTTGGCTGGATGTAAAATCATGGCTCACACCCTCTTGCCATGAGAATATTGTAAGGATTCCTCCCCCTCCCCCTCCCCCTCTCCCCTCCCCTCCCCCTCTCCCCTCCCCTCCCCCTCTCCCCTCCCCTCCCCCTCTCCCCTCCCCTCCCCCTCCCCTCCCCCTCCCCTCCCCTCCCCCTCTCCCCTCCCCTCCCCTCCCCCTCTCCCCTCCCCTCCCCCTCTCCCCTCCCCTCCCCCACCCTCTCCCTCTCCCTCTCTCTCTTTTGCTTTGAGTGTTACTGTGAAGACATCTGAGACCTACTTGGACTTTTTCCTTCTAAGAGTCTTCCTTTACTTGCATGGCTGCCCAAAGGAATTGTTTCTTTATCTTTGAAGTTTAGTAACAAACTAGAAATGTTTCAGTGTTGACTGCTTTGAGTCATGTAGTGTGTTCTTTCATTACATACATTCAAGTCTCCTTTTATTTCAAAGAAGTTTTCTTGAATTGTATCTTCTAATAGTTCTTCTATTCCTTTCTGGGTTTCTTCCTCAGGGACTCCAGTTACCTGGATGTAGGGGTCACCTTACATAGCTTGTGCGTCATTCCCTCCATACTCTATTTTAAAATGGTCTCTTTTTGGTTTTTCCTTTTTTTTTTTTTTTCTTTCTGCTTCTGTATGTCAGCTGTAGACTACAACTTTATTACTTTTTATTATCTTTATTTTGGGAAGTATTTATTTTGGCAGTCTCTCCTTTCTCCTTCCAACTCCATCTACATTTCCAAGATGGTTTTACTCTTTTCTTCTACTTCTTTCCCAAGTGCTGTCAGCTTTTGCTTTATCCCTCTTTCTCTCTCACTTGAGATTTTGAATATTTTACTTATCGTCTTCCTTAGTTGCAGTTGTTTCATGAATTTTTTGAAAAAAAATGCCTGGTGAAATGTTTGTTTGCAGTTTTCATCTGTATACTCTGGTGTGGTCCGCAGGATAATGACCCCAGCCCCCACCAAAGATAGTCACGTCCTAATTAGTGGAAACTGTGCATACGTTATGTTATATAATAAAGGGGAATGAATGTTGCAAATGGATTAATGTTGCTAATCAGATGACCTTAAAATGGGGAGATTACCCTAGATTATCTGGTTGGGCTTAATGTACTCACAGGGGTCCTTAAATGTGGAAGCAGGAGGTAGAAGAGGAGGTCAGGGTGATGCAACATGATAAAAAACTCAACTGGCCATTGCTGGCTTTAAATGTGGAGAAAGAGGCCATGAACTAAGGAAAGCAGGCAGCCTCAAGAAGCTGGAAAAGACAAGAAAACAGTTCTCCCCTCAACCTTCCAGAAAGGAACACAGCCATACTGGCATCTCAATTTTAGCCCATTTTGTGACTTCTGGCCTTCAAAATAAGCCACTTATTTTGTGGTAATTTGTTACAGCAGCAATAGGAAACTAACACACATTGCAAAATATCTGAGTACTCTTTGTAAAAAGTTTTGCTGCTGTTTTTCTCACTTTTTCCTCTTAGTACATTTATGTAGATGTTGTGCTGCTTATATATATTTTTATTACTCATTACCAAATGAGTTAGGGCTTTGTACCAACCACTGTCAAGACAATCCTGTAGGTGGGAAGGGAAGTTCAGGTAGCAGTCTAGCCTTGCAGGGTTTCATGATGCAAAGTCTTGCTTTTTGTCAACTGCAGCAAGAACGGATTTCTTCCTTTCACATGGCTTGTCTTCATGATCCTTTGTGTAGACTTCTCTAAATTGGAATGGTTCCAGTGGGAGCGTTTGTCACCCTCCATTTCTCTGTCCACATTGCAGCAGCAGGTGAAAAGCTTTTGCTCATTCGTTCTCTTACCTTACAGAACTGCATTTTTGCTGGTATTTCCTGAGATTGGCAGCACCTGCGCTGTCACCATTTGGATCTCTCCTCAGCGTCTGCATTTCCTTCTGCCAGCTCTAGGAGGAGCTCAGTTGCTTTTGGCAGCATTTACCTATATGCTAGAGTTTATCTTCATTGGCTGAAATTGAAGTGTGCATTTTTTACTTTTTTTTTTTTTGGAGTATGGGGGAAATTGAGTTTCATAGATATGTTCATAAGATAATTCTCATCTGAATTTTTAACAAGTGTCTCAATTGACTGAAAGAAATCTTTGGGCCACACTTTGAGAAACATCTAGAAATTTTTCATCATTGAAGGGAGAGACTTGATCTGGAATCAAAGATAAGTTCCAGCCAAGCCAGCACCTTGCACCATGCTTGGCAAACACAAATGGCTCCATAAACTGAGTGGACCAAATGGGGTTTTTTTCTAGTTCTTCTGCTAAGGAAAATCCTACAGGCAAAATTTTTGTTTGTTTGTTTGTTAAATCAAAAACTAACAACAGGACTTCCCTGGTGGCGCAGTGGTTACGAATGGGACATGGGTTCGAGCCCTGGTCCGGGAAGATCCCACATGCCGCGGAGCAACTAAGCCCATGCGCCACAACTACTGAGCCTGCGCTCTAGAGCCCGCGAGCCACAACTACTGAGCCTGCAAGCCACAACTACTGAAGCCTGCGCACCTAGAGCCCATGCTCCATGACAAGAGAAGCCACCGCAGTGAGAAGCCCACGCACCGCAACGAAGAGTAGCCCCCGCTCGCCACAACTAGAGAAAGCCCGCGTGCAGCAACAAAGACCCAATGCAGCCAAAAATAAAATTAATTAATTTTTTAAAAAAAGAACAATTATTATTAAAAAAATAACAACATGTCAAGTAAGATAGTTTAGCCCCAGCCACTAGCCAGATGAAGCGCTATTTATGAAGGCAGCTCTTAGGATCCTGGTGAGAAAAAATCAAAGGCAAGTCCAATGGCCCTGTTTGCCCAAAAATCTGTCTTAGTCAATCTTCAGGGCTTGAAAACTCTCACCACTCAGTGGGCTGAAAAGTAAGGGGGGGAGGAATTGTCTCCAAAAGTACATGAGGATGCCTGATCAAAAAGAACAGGACTGCATCAAGCCCTACCATAAGATGAGAAGCAGTCTTTGTTTATAATAGCATGAAACAACTGCTGATGAAAAACATCTTTGATTAATTCATTAAAGGACCAAAGACTGAAATGTAAGACTTGATACCATAAAGCTCCTAGAAGAAAATGTAGGCAAGAGCTCATCAATATTGGTCTTGGGAATGATTTTCTTTAACATGATTCCAAAAGCACAAGCAGCAAAAGCAAAAATCAACACATGGGACTACATCCAATGCAAAAACTTCTGCCCAGCAGAAGAAACAATTAACAAAATGAAAAGAGAGCTTACAGAATGGGAAATTTTTGCAAACCATATATCAGATAAGGAGTTAATAGATAACTATATCCAAAATAGATAAAGAACTTACAGAACAATAACAAAAAACAAAGTCTGATTAAAAATGGGCAGAAGGGGCTTCCCTGGTGGCACAGTGGTTAAGAATCCGCCTGCCAGTGCAGGGGACACGGGTTCAAGCCCTGGTCCGGGAAGATCCCACATGCCGCAGAACAACTAAGCCCGTGCGCCACAACTACTGAGCCCATGAGCCACAACTACTGAGCCTGTGCTCTAGAGCCTGTGAGCCACAACTACTGAACCCACGTGCCACAACTACTGAAGCCCGCACACCTGGAGCCCGTGCTCCGCAACAAGCGAAGCCACTGCAATGAGAAGGCCGCGCACCTCAGCAAAGAGTAACCCCCGCTCGCCACAACTAGAGAAAGCCTGTGTGCAGCCAAAAATAAATAAATAAATAAATAAATTTTTTAAATTTTAAATTAAAAAAAAAATGGGTAGGAGAATGAAATAGACGTTTTTTCAAAGAGGACATCCCGATGGCCATCAGGCATATTAGAAGATGCTCAGCATCACTAATCATCAGGGAAATGCGATGAGGTATCACCTCACACCTGTTGGAATGGCTGTCATCACTAAGCATCTATGTTGTACCAGGACTGTGTGGTCAGATTTATCAAAACTGTGAGAGCTAGTCTCAAATTTGTTTAGACAATAAGTAAACGTGATACTGATAAGAGAGCGTGTGCCTTGTGAGTAATGGTGGTTTTTCTGTACTTTTGATCAAAATATCATTCATGGAATATCTAATGTTGGCATTACTACTCTGGAAAGAGTTACAAATGCTGAGTCCTCCTGAACTTGTCCTTTATTCACATGGATGGTGTGATGGGCTGAATTGTGTTCCACTCCCACCTCAAAATTAATATGTTGGCGTCCTAACCCCCAGTTCCTTAGAATATGACTGTATTTGGAGACAGGGTCTCTAGAGAGGCAATGATTGTACAATTAGGTCACTAGGATGGGCCCTAACCCATTATGACTGGTTATAAGAAGAGATTAGGACACAGACACAAAGAGGGGTGACCATGTGAGGACACAAGGAAAAGACGGCCATCTGCAAGCCAAGGACAGAGGCCTCAGAAGGAACCAACCCTGCTGACACCTTGACCCTGGACTTCCAGGCTCCCGAACTGTAAGGAAATGAATTTCTGTTGGCTCAGCCACCCAGTCTGAGCCCGAACAAACAGGCGTGGACCCCGTCACAGAACATCATTGATAAGCATCACCTGACTTCATCCTTGGAAAATCTTGTTCTCCTCACATCAGTCTCCCACTGTCATGCTTTTCTTTGACCTTCTTGTAACAAACCCCTAAAGAAATAATAAATATCTTGAAACCCAAGACTGACATGAGCGGACAACTTGGATAAATTTATGTCAAGATACCGACAGAGGCCTGCCTTTCAGACAGGATAATGAAGGTGGATATTCCCAAGTTCTGTCTGGGTTTCTACGAAGCTTCTGACTTAATCCTCCCCCTCCCCCCAACAGCAGGGGTTTATAGACGAAAGGTCAGCTGGGATTATGGGCTTTTTAACCTATGCAATCAATGGCAGCGACCTCTCCAAGTTTACTTCCAACTCAAAAAAGATGGGCAATTATACGAAATTTATGCTCAGCTAAGAAGAAAAGCAATTATAATGATTTTTGCATGCATTTGAAGAATATTGATGCATTCCCCACAGGTGTATGGAAGCTAATTAGCATTTCCATTAATATTAGTTAACGTGATTAATATTTACTTCTCCACGCCAGGCACCGTGCTCGGTGCTGCAGACAGAAGAGATCTGGTTCGGGGCGTAGTGGAGCTTAGGGTCTCGTGAGAGAACCAGATGCTGATGAAACAAAAGCAAAGATGCTTCACAAACTGTGATAAGCGTGATGAAGGAAAAGGCAGGGCACCCTGAGAGAGCGGGGCTGGTCGGGGGAGGGGCAGACCCGAGCAGAGACCCACGTGAGCTGCATCTGAGAAAAAGTATGAGCACAGAAAAGCATCGCAGTGGGGAGACAGCCTCCCCTGGGTCACTCTGTAGCCATTCAGGGTTCCGTAGCCTGCTGGAAAGACTCCTAACTTGATAGTAAAAGCAATGGGATGGGGTGTGTGTGTGTTTATATAAATTCATCTATTTATTTATTTTTGGCTGAGCTGGGTCTTCGTAGCTGTGCGCGGGCTTTCTCTAGTTGTGGCGAGCGGGGGCTACTCTTCATTGCGGTGCGCGGGCTTCTCATTGTGGTGGCTTCTCATTGCGGAGCCCGGGCTCTAGGCGCATGGGCTTCAGTAGTTGTGGCTCACGGGCTCTAGAGTGCAGGCTCAGTAGTTGTGGCACACAGGCTTAGTTGCTCCGTGGCATGTGGGATCTTCCCGGACCAGGGCTCAAACCCGTGTCCTCTGCATTGGCAGGCGGATTCTTAACCACTGCGCCACCAGGGAAGCCCTGTGTGTTTTTTTAAAGCAGCTTTATTGGGCTACAGTTCATCCATTTAAAGTGTACAGGATCAGTGGCTCTCTGGATATTTCCAGACATGTGCAGCCATCACCACGGTCAATTTTAGAACGTTTTTATCATCTCAAGAAGAAGTCCCATACGTGTAGTCATCAGCCCACTATTCCCCACCCCCATCATAGCCCCTGGCAACCACTAATCTACTTGCCATCTCTATGGGTTTGCTTATTCTGGACATTACATGCAAATGAAGTCGTACAGCGTGTGGTCCTTTATGACTCATTTCTTTCAGTGAGCATCATGTTTTCAAGGTTCATCCATGTTGTAGCACGTGTGTCAGTTCTTCATTCCTTTTTATGGCTGAATAATATTCCCTCGTATGAATAGACCACATTTTGTTTATCCTTTCATCCATCAGTGGACACTTGGGTTGCTTCTACCTTTAGGCCACTGTGAATAATGCTGCTGTGAACACGGGTGTGCAAGTTTTCGTGTGGATGTACATTTTCATTTCTCATGGGCATCTAGGAGTGGAGCTGCTGGGTCCTACGGTAACTGTGGTCAGTCCTACAGCCACCAGACTGTTTCCCTCAGCGGCTGCACCGTGTTACGTTCCCACCAGCAGTGGATGAGGGTTCCAGACTCTTCGCCTCCTCGTGGACACTTGTTGTAGTCAGACTGTTTGATCTACGTGTTCTGGAGGGTGTGAGGAAGTATCCCACTGTCTTTGAGTGCTTTTAAGCTCAGAGACGCCAGGACCGTCCAGGGCTGTGGTTTAGTGCTACAGTTCTCAAACTTGAACGTTCATCAGCATCACGAAGGGAGATTAAAATGCGGAAGACGGGCCCCGCTCCACTGTCCGACTCGGCGGGTCGGGGGTGGCCGGGAATCGCATTTCTAATGAGTTCTCAGGTGACAGCTGCTGCTCCAGAGACCACACTTTGCTGAACTACTGACGCTGTGGGTAATCATCACTCAAATCCATTTCCCCCGCCTTCACTAATTAAGGTCGTCTACCGAAGACTTGCACGTCCTCCCAGCAGCATGGAGCCTAAACAATAAGGTGTTCGCAGGAGTTGTGGTCCGGGAGCTTGGAGTCAGCTGTGTCTGGTTCCAGCTGAGCCGGATAAGGCCCTCCAACTGGGCATGCGCGAGTGTCCGCTCCGTGACCTTTTGACGTCAGCGGGCCGAAAACTCCACCCTCAGGTCGTGCTGAGGGCCGTGGCTTAGTTACGCCTGCGCAGAACGACCTCGACCGCACCTTTTCCCATCACATGTCCCCAGGCTGCCCACGCCTCCACTGACCTGCTGCTTCATTCTTCGTCCCACAAACACCCCAGCGCCTCACCTTCGGGGCGCGGACCTGAGACCTGTTCTGTCCCCTCGCTTGGCTGCCTTGCCAAGAACCCGTCTCTTTGCTGCAAACCCAGGCACCGCAGCGTTTGGGCTTGATGTGCGCGGGCAAAACGGACCTGGTTGGGTAACAGCTCTGAGAAAGGAAGCAGGAGTGGGTTGAGTTGAGAAGCGAGTGGGAGGTGAGGGAAGAAAGGCGGAGACAAGGAAGGAAATGGAGAAGGAGCCGTAGGGAACGGAACGAGGCGTCGAGACTTGCCCGTGTTAAATGCAAAGACCTGCCCCTGGATGCTCGCAGCAGCTTCACCGAAGTCGCCAGGAACTGGAAGCAGCCAAGGTGCCCTCGGCAGGTGCATGGAGGCACATGGTTCATCCAATCAACGGATTGTTATTCAGCACAGACGAGAAATGAGCTGTCACGCTGTGGACAGGTGTGGCGGAACCTTCAATGCGTATCACTGAGCGAAAGCAGCCAGACTGAAAGGGCCATAGACTGTGAGGCCAAGCGCATGACATTCTGGAAAAAGGGAAACTATGTAGACAGTCGAAAGATCAGCGGTTGCCGGGGGCTGGGAGAAGGAAGGAGGGAGGGATGAATAAGTGAGCACAGAGGATTTTCAGGGCGGTGAGAGGACTCTGTCTGATGCAGGCACGGTGGATGCATTTGTCAAAACCCATGGATTGTTTGATGCAGAGTGAAACTGTGAGCTCGGTTAATGACGAGACAGCAATATTGGTCCATCGGTTGCAGCAAACGTCTCGCACAGCTAAGATGTAAACAACAGGGGGGAATGAAGGAGGGGCTCAAGGGCACAGGGTGGGGGTCAGGCCCTGATCTGGGCACCCCCCACACCCCCGAGCAGCAGGTGGGAAGGAGGAGGCAGCCCAGGCGTCGGGGCCTTGTGGGCACAGCCTGGGAAGGTGACGGAGTCTCACACTGGTGGCTTCCGTTTTCTAGGTGGAGAAGGATGCGAAGTCATTATCTTAAAATGGGGCGGGGCGGGGGGCCGGAAGGATGCGGGGTTTGAGAGTCAAAGCAAACATGGGATCACACACGGGAGCTGATGAGAGGACCTGGTGGGCGTGCTGGGGGCATGGAGGGCCTGGCCCTTAGCCGGTCATGCTGGCCGCCTGCAGACGCAGGAAGTCTGTTCCTCACACCCTCTCGAAACGGGCATTTTTATCTGCATCTTTTTTTGTTGTTTTTTGGCCGTGCCGTGTGACATGTGAGATCATAGTTTCCCGACCAGGGATGGAACCCAGGCCCCCTGCATCAGGAGCGCAGAGTCTTAACCACTGGACCACCCGGGAAGCCCTTTATCTACATCTTAAAGGTGCCTTTAGGCTCTTTCCTTCTGAGCTCCCCTCCCCTGTCGGGGGATGGGGCCTGAAAGACCCATCTCAGGGATGTGCTTCTTTTCCACGTTTCCCAGGAAGGTAGTCCTTCCCGTCTTTGTGTTTTCCCAAAATGGTAAGCATCCTTCTGGCACCGATTTACCACATATTAATGATTTGTTTTGGGGACTGTTTCAACTCCGAGAGGCCCTGAAGGCTAAGTCAGTGCCTTCTTCATATTTTTCTACCACGTGTCTGGCAGAGTTGAGTTGTTACCTTAGCGTTGTGTCTCAAATCCAAGTATTTGACTTTTGTCAATTAGGAGTGAACATTTTCCCACGTCCTTGACAGCAAACATGCACTTCGTCAAGGGGTTGTCCTGGCCCTGGTGTCATGACGAAGAGTCGTTTCTGGAGGAGCAGATCTGGGCACTTGTGCTCACGGTTGATTCCGCTTGGTTCTCAGAATAAGTGCTGCCCTACTTTTTTAAATTTTATTTTTTATTGAGGTGAAATTCATATCACATAAAATTGCCCACTTTAAAATGAACAGTTCAGTGGTATTTAGTACATCCGCCGGGTTGTGCAGCCACTACCTCTAATTCTAGAACTTACTCATCGCAAAAGGAGACCCTGTACCCTTAAGCAGTCACTCCCCATTCCCCCCCGACCCCTCCGCCTGCAGATCATGACAAATGCTAATCTGCTTTCTGTCTCTATGGATTTGCCGATTCTGGACCTTTCATATAAACGGAATCATATAATATGTGGCCTTTCGTGTCTGGCTTCTCTCACTTAACATGTTTTCAAGGTTCATCCATGCTGTACTGTGAATCAGTATTTTTTTTTTTTGCTATGAATGAATAGTATTCCTTTGGGTGTGTAACTATACCATCCATTCATCTGTTGGACACTTGGGTTTATCTCCCTTTTGGGTTGTAAATAGCGATGCTGTGAACACACGTGTAGATGCCCTACTTTTGAACAAACACTGGCCTGTGCCACCTCTCCACTCACCCCCGCCCTGTCCTTCTATCCCCTCCAGACTCCCAGCCCGGTTACCAGCAGAGCCCTCGCCAAGCCCTGCGGAAGGGGAGAATGGAGGCACAGTGGCCCTGCCGCTCGCAGAGAGTGTTTCCAGACCTTTTTCTATGTACTTCTGTTTACATACACAAACATGCAACTGAAGGAAACACTGTGTTTATATGAGAGAGAGGGAGTGAGAGGGAAACATCAATGAAATTATTCTGGACCTTTCATCTGGTAATTTGCTTTTTATTTTCCTAACGCTTTGTCTCAGTGGTCTGTCCACAGTAGTACACACAGATGCACCTAATTATTTTTAGCTGCTGCAAAATAGCCCCGCGTCGCAGTCACTGCTGCTTAACGAGCTCGTCTCCTGTTGATGGGCACATAGGAGGTTTTCCGCTTTTCACTCTACCAAGTCATTTTGCTACAGACATCGTTTAAACGCTTCCTCTTGTAAAAGTGCCACGATTTCTGCTGGGTTGATACTGAAAAAGGTCTCGGTCACTGGAAATGTGCATTTTTAGTTTGAATAGAATCTAACAATTGCCCCGCTCCTCCCCAGTACTTGTCCGAACACTCCACTAGGAGAACCTGTCTCCCTGTTCTTTTGCCACCACCCTGCGTTCTCCAACTTGATGCTATTGCAAAGCTCGTGAGGAAAACAGTACTGCATTGTTGTTTTCATCTCCATTTCCCTGGATGACAACCACATAATTGTTTGTGGACTGGATGAAGGCAGTGGTTCTCAACCAGGGGCGATTGTATCCCCTCCAGCAACAACGTAGCAAAGTCTGGAGACATATTCGGTTGTCATGCTGCGTGAGCAGTGCTCCTGGCATCTAGTGGGTAGAGACCAGGGATGCAGCTGAACATCCTACCGTGTACGGGACACCCCACAACAAAGAAGGTCAGTGGGGCCGAAGCTGAGAAACCAGGGAGAAGGCAAATATAGTGTACGAAACCTATCACTGTAACTGAGCGTGGCCTAGAACGACGCATGTGGTTTTTGTAGAAGATGATGATGAGACATTTCTCAGCAAAACCTCATCTCCGTACACGAGCGTTGGAGAGCTGCCCTCTAGTATGAAGTACACAAGCCACAATGGCAGTGAGGACTTCCTATCAACGGTGATTAGCAGTACGATTGCCCGCATGTAATTCAGCATCTCCAACCTCAAGTGGTAAGAACCAGGTCAATGGGATTTGCAGACCACAGCCCCTCACTGACCCACAGAGCCCTTCTGTCATTTCCTGTCCCTCTCCTATCCCCTCTGTGCTGGGCACATGTCCCTACCTGAACGATTCCAAGCATCCCTTCACTTTTTGTGCCTTGCCTTTATTTCACAGGCAGGTGTTCGAAAATGCCCATTAAATTATTCAACATTTTCTGCTACATAATGAAAATTTATTCCCCTCCACTTTCCCAAATCATCTTAAGGGAAAGAATTAACTGTTTAGGAAACATATTTATGCATATTATTCCCGACCTCTGCCTCTCTTCAAATGTTAAAGGAAAATTCTGCACCAACCTGACAAAGACGAACCTTAAAAACAAATTTCACTGCATAAAAATCCCCAGGATTAACTTCCATGGGCAAGAGCTTGGAAAGGGCCCATCTCCCTCGGGTTTCTGTAATGAAATTCAGCAAATAATCAAAAGAACAAACATTAGGAACAATAATGGAACAAAATATTTTCTCCTTCATAAGCTTTGTTAATAATTCCCGTATATACGCCCACACTCACCCTACAGTGCTGGTTTAATAAAACATGACGGTTGACAAGAATTTCATAAGGTTTCAGCCTTTTGCTCCCTTTTGACGCGTGAGTGAATGTTAGTACAGCAGACGGAGATGGGGACCGGAGGCGGGTTCACCCAGATGGCCCCGTGTTGCCTCAGTTCACAAGGGAACCAAACATCCCAGTCAAGGCTGCTGTCCATTTATGACATGGACCCTCCAGGTGGATTTGAAACAGTCAGTGCTGCTTTTAAAAATGGGTGGGGTGATGTAGAGGCACATTTGGGAAACAGCCTCCCAAAGTTCGTTCTCCCATGGGGGTAAATGTGCAGTTGCTAAATTCTACACAGTTAATGAGGAATCTTTCATAATTTCTTGAATAGACCATCTTTGCTGATTCCACAAATATTTACGTACCCTGGGGTAGACTGAATTACTGGGCAGAGTATTTCCCCACCACTGTACACTGGCCTTGGCCGTATGTCATGCTTTGGCTAATGGGGTGTTAGCAGGCGAGATGCTAAGGCTTAAAATGTGCTCATCCAGTTGGGCTACACGCTTTATGCCTCTGGTGTCCCACTAATCCCAGAATAAGAAGCACAGAGCAGGCAAGCTCTGACCGAGCAGAGCCAAACCCAGCCTAGATCAGCCAAATCCCCACCAACTGGCAGACATGTGAGCCAGAAATAAGTGCTTGTTATTGTTAAATGCTTGCCATTGTTCACCAGTGAGTTTGGGGTTGATTTGTTACACAGCGTTATTGTGGCAATAGCTGACCAATACACTCCCATAGTACTCTGAAACTCAGGGTGCAAAGATGAAAAAAGTTTTATAAAAGAAGATCCCAGTGTTTAAGGGGCTTGAAGTCGAGTGAGGGGTGCAGACTTGTAAACTGATGCAAAACTGACAGAGGTGCTGTTACAGATGTATGAGCCAGGGTCGTAGGAACCTAGAGGCAGGGCAGGGTGCTGTGCTCCTTCTAAGAGATCATGTTACCGTGTCCAAGCTTGTACTACTCACCACACGACAGGCCAGTAAGTCAAGATACGAGTTGCTGGGGTGAGGAAGAGCGACTTTCTCTGGAAAGCCAGCAGACCGAGGAGATGGTGGGCTAGTGTCCCAAAGAGCCATCTTAGCCAAGTCAGAATTCAGGCTCCTTTTATACTAAAAAGGGAAGGTGATGTGGCTGGTCGAGGCAGACTTCTTGGTGTCAAGAACCCTTTGTTCCTGTAGCTGTGCACGTAGGTCAGGTCACCGTGTTCCTGTAAACCTCCAACAGGACAAATGTCTTTCTCTGTTCTGCAACTTTTTATCTCTATCTAAATGGAAAAGTGTTATACCCTTAAAGGTCAGAGCCTTGAGAATGGGCTCTCCTGTGTATTTCAGGCTATAGGCAACATTCTTAACTGGAAGCTAAAGCAATAGGGTACAAAGGTTAAAGTAAAAGAAAGAGATCCAGTATGGAGTCAGATTTATTGTTCCCTGTTACAATCAGGGTACCCTTCCTTGGGAAGGCAGCGCAAACTGAGATTTATCAGGCAACTAAGGGAGGGGAAAGAGCTTTTAAGCAAAGAGAAAAAGTGGGTGCAGTGTCCGTGGGTCTGCTGGCATTCAGTCTGGCCAGAGTATGGGATGTTAGGGGCAGGTAGATTGACAAATGGGGCCAGAACTGGGGCCCTGTACCCCACTGCACCCCACTGCAACCAGACCAGTAGCCGCTTCTAAAGTCCTGTGGAAAAAATCTGATGTAAAAACCTGAAAATGATTAAAAAGAGACTTTGAAATAGTGAAAGAAAAGTTCAATGTGAAATGAGTATAAGAATAAATGAAATAGCAACCTTAGACAATGCTGGCATTCCAGATCAGACTTGATTTTTCAGCTATGCCTGATAATGGACAAACTGAGGGTCATGGAAGCAGAAAATATCATCCAGACTGACAGGCTGTGAAAGTCAACAAAGAATTGGAGAAAAACACCCAAAGGATAAAAAGCTTATAAGTGGGCTGAAATCTCCCAGACAGAAAAAGTGTCAGTTGACTGAAATGTAAGCTTCTGCACGCTGGGTGTGATGTCCCCTGCTCACCCTATCTTGTCTGTGACAGCAGTAAGTATCTGGAGAGCTCCCAGGGCTGGTGGCAGGACAGTGTGTTGAAGGATCCTGCAGCCCAAGAAGAGCACCTTGCAGCTCACTACCTCCAGGGTCAGTGCCTGGAAAGGTGTCCATGGGAAGGACCGAGGCACAGACTCACCACCCACCAGGGGAGCCTGGCAGCCAGAATAAATGCAGGCAGCAGGCTCAGGGCAGGACAGTAGGGGTTGGTGGGGAGTGGGGCTCACAGCCCAGAAGGGCAGCTGCTGCTCAGCCCCACCCACCTGTGGGCAGGCAGGTTTGAGGACCCTGTAATGCTGCATCTTCTGATTGTTTTCGGAGGGGTCAGAAATCAAGACTTTTGGAGGAGTCAGAAATCAAGATTCACTTAACGTGTAAAAGCTGTTAACAATTCAAATTAAAAAAACAAACAAACAAACGAAAAACAGATAAGTACTGCATGTGTCAATTTAAAAACCCGAAAAGATTAAGTCCCAACTGCTGGCCAGCAGTTGAAAGTTTTCATTTAAATCCCAAGGGGAATGGAAGGGCTCGCTACCAGCATAGGATTTCAAAAAGAGCCAGATTTTACCTGGAATCCAAAAGCCTCCTTTGCATTAAGAGTCAGACTAGGAAAGGCTTTGTAAAACCTTGGGCGGAAGAACACAAAAGGCAAGAGCAGAAAATATCAGCTGGCTTCAAAGTATTTGTGAAGCATCTGTGCCAGGTCTTGAGAATAAAATACAGATACAGTGACCATGTTTTCCTCCAAATATGGCTTTGTGGGATCTGGGGGGCAGGGGAGTTGTTGGTTTGGGGTTTGTAGAAGTATCATACAAAGGAATAAAAACAAAATCGCATTTAGTTATGAATTTACCTGAGGGTTTCCCTACATATTCTGAATACCAGCCTTTTTCACAGTATTATGTCATCGTGAGAACCATTGCAGGGGTCTTAACCATTTCATAACTTTTTCTTGGTGTATCTGTCAGGGTTCAATCAGGGAAGCAGGGCCACTATGAGAATTTTGGAACTAGGGGTTTATTCTAGACATTGGACCTTTACACACCCGGGAAGTGAAGGCTTGGAAGGTGCTTCTGGGAGATAACAGAAAAGTCATTCAGCAGTTTCCGCGGAACACGGAGCAGTGGGCAAGGTGGGTCCTTGGGGGAAATAAAAGAAGTCAAGCACACGCGGCAACTTTAGCGGACTTGGCTGGGAATTCCATGGAGAGGATGGTGGGACACACACCTGGGTGGCTACTGTCCCTCTGGACCACGGCCAAGGGTCTGCAGGTGAAAAGAGTAGAGGGTGCTGTGACGTGGAGCCCAGAGGATGTCCGCACCCGCCCCGGGCAGAGTGGAGAGGGTGAGGACCACTGGCCCCAGGGGCACCTTGCGTCTGCGCATTCTGACGTCCGACCAGGATGTACTGGGAACGGCAGCCGCTGCTCGTCCCTCCCTCAAATCTCCCATAAATTCCTCTTCCCACCAACTCTAACCAGAAGCTTATAGGGCGGAGACTGGGAAATGTAGTTCTCAGCCTCCACCAAGGTGGTCAGGTAATTCTGCACGCATGGTGAATGATAAAGTGAAGTTAAAACACTTTATCTAGGTCAGTATAATTTTGAAAGCATATTTAACACAAGTTATTATATAAACATTTATTTCATAAAATATAGGGAAATAGGTGGGGTTTTCCAATAAGCTATACAAAAAGCTTGATTTGTTTACTTAAAATTTTTAAATAAAAAATGAATATTGGGGCTTCCCTGGTGGCGCAGTGGTTGAGAATCTGCCTGCCAATGCAGGGGACACGGGTTCGAGCCCTGGTCTGGGAAGATCCCACATGCCACGGAGCAACTAGGCCTGTAAGCCACAACTACTGAGCCTGCGCGTCTGGAGCCTGTGCTCCGCAACAAGAGAGGCCGCGACAGTGAGAGGCCCGCGCACTGCGATGAAGAGTGGTCCCCGCTCGCCGCAACTAGAGAAAGCCCTCGCACAGAAACGAAGACCCAACACAGCCAAAAATAAATAAATAAATAAATAATTTTTTTTAAAAAATGAATATTGAAATCTACATTGAATTTCAACTACCTGTTACATCCTAAAAATGGACAAAAGTTGGCTAGATGTTTGAAATTCTTGAATCTTGGATTTCAGAATCATTAACGGTTTTAAAAACAAGTTTCGTGTTTTATTTTTAAGTGAAAAGATGAGAGAGGTGGTTTCAAGTGCTTGCTGCTGGCATCTCTTCGCAAAGAGCACAGCGGAGAGAGATGGGTAAAGACTCTCCCGGGAAGAGTCAAGTCAGGCGGGACTGTTGCTTCACTCTTTGTGACACGTTTTTAAAAGAGAAAGGAATCTCAATGTGTCATTTTCGATACAAAGACAGCAATTTATGGCTCTTGTATAGAGCTACTGAGTGTCATCTAGAGACAAATCTGAAGTCTCCCTATTTCTTTTTTATTCTCCTATTTAACTTGTATTTAAAATTCAGCATTTAGTATGCTTCCCATCTTTGAACAGTGGTCTGGTCCATGTATGCTCTAAGCTGTGGCTAAGGATGACAGCCATGTAAAACTACACAATTAAAACTTTTAAAACTATTTAAAACTTTATAGTGGTCAAGCCTGCCTTGGTGGCCTGAGTCATTCCACGACTGACAAAGCAGACGGAGGAGAGATGGCCACAGTCATTCAAGCTCCGGTTGCCCGTCAGGGGACCTGAGGGGCCAGTTTCTACCTTGCCTCATATGGGGCACTGGCCAAGCTGGCAGTCAGACACCAGCCAGAACGAGAGATTATAGGCTCCCCCGCCTCAAAAAAAAGACGGGACATCTGGGCAGTGAGGAAC
Source organism: Balaenoptera borealis (assembly GCF_965194805.1). Lineage (NCBI taxonomy): Eukaryota > Metazoa > Chordata > Mammalia > Artiodactyla > Balaenopteridae > Balaenoptera > Balaenoptera borealis. The sequence continues at coordinate 85,725,150 of NC_138872.1, read as the reverse complement.
AAAGGCCCAGATCTCTACCAGGCTGACTGGTAAAGGTCTTACCAGGCTGACTGGTAAAGGTCTTTCCAGTCAAAGCCAGTCCATAACACCTGAGGTAGGCGGCTGTTTCTTCAAACACGCAGACACCAATGCAAAGCTACAAGCAACACAAAGAATCAGGAAAACAAGAGAACAAAATAAATCTCCGGTATCTGACCGTGGATGTCCATGGGCCGTGACACGTGCCCATCATGAAGTGGCACTCAGTGAATGGTGACTGAGAGGATAGAGAGGGGTCATTCCCCGAGTCATGGGGGAAGATTTGGGGCCAGATGACTCAAGCCAAACTGGTTTCTTACAAAACAGTATTTATTGCTTTGTATAACCAAAAAATCCAAGGGGAGACCTCACCTTGATCCAGGGTTGGTGTCATCAGGCCCAGCCCAGCTCCATTGCTAAGCTGTACTTTCACCATGTTATCTTCTGTATTGACTAGAATCGTCTTTGACTGCAAATAACAAAAGACGTCTGAGCAACAGCAACTGCATAGCACAGGAGGAGCCTCCAAGCACGCTTCTGGCAAAAGCGGGGCCTTCCCTTGTTTGTGGCAACATAAATCAGATACCTGCCCTGGAGACAGAGGTCCCCCTGAAAGGGAAGGTTGAACGCGAGAAGCAGGGCAGGTGGGACAAAGTGGAAATCACAAATAGAAGAGAGACTTTTGCTTTGTATAAAACTGCAGGCAAAAAGAAAAGAAAAAATATTAATACATAAAAAATGTCTTAACATATAAAACAACTAATTAGAATATATAACAGAAGAAGTAATTCCCTAAAAAAAGGCAGGAACATCAACAGCAAAGATAAAATACCTAAGAATAAAATATGCAAGGTCATTATGAAGAAAACTTTAATATGCTCCTGAGGGGCACAAAATAAGCCTAGAATAAATGGGAAAATATATCACATTTTTACATTGGAAGATCTACATAATAAGATGCCCATACTTCCAAAATTAGTGTGTAAATCTACCATAACCCCAATAACAATACCAAGAAGGTGTGTGTGTGTCCAATATACACAGCTGATGTCAAGTTGATGTGGAAAACCAGTTAAAAACTGACAGGAACATCTGAAAAAGAAGGGAAAAATCAGTCCTACCAGATATTAAAATATATTTTTAAACTTACCTTTCCTAAAACAGTGTGGCACTAACATGTGAATGGACAGAAAAATCAATGGAACAGAATAGAAAGTCCAGAAATAGACTCAAACATTTATGAGAATTTCATTTATGACAAGGTTGGCATCTCGATCAATGGCTTTAGAACAACTGGGCAGCCATTCTCACATCCACGTAAATAATAAGTTAGAACAAAGGTTTAAATTATTTTTTAAAAGGAAACCACAAAAGTAATAAAGAATAATACATTGGGTTTAAAAAATAATCTTGGATTTGGGGAGCTGTATATCTATGATACAAACTCAGAAACTGTAAGAGAAAAAAACAGATTTGATCACATAATAACAATAATAATCACAACTTCTGTATGACAATCCACCCTAAGCAGACCCATGAGACAAACAACAAACTTAGAAATATATTTGCAAGTTGTATCACAAAGGTCTAAATTCCGTAATAAGAAGACACTAGTCACAAAAACTTTAAAAGGACAAAGGCTATGAAGAGACAGTTCAAAGAGGAAATTTAGTGCAAAGAAACCAGTAGACGCTTTTGCCATTCTGCCTGGAAATCTTAGCCGGATCCATCCGTTCATTACAGACATTTCCTGTTTCCCATGTTACCATAGCAACCATTCAGCTAAGCTTTCTGCCACCCCGGAACCAGGGTCTCCTTCCCACCAGCTCCCACCAGCATGTGGCAGCCCATCCCCTCAATGGCAGCCCATCCCCTCTGCCCACCACTATATGCACACGTGTGTGCATGTGTATATATATCTCCATGCACATATGTGGATACACACATATATACGTATACACATATATACACACACATACACCTGGTTGGTTGTACATAGAAAATATGTCTGGAAATATATACAGTTGTCCCTCAGTATCCACGGGGCATGGGTTCCAGGACCCCCGGAGGTTACCAAAATCCACGGATGTTCAAGTCCCTTGTATAAATGATGTTGTACAGTCAGCCCCCTGTATCTGTAGTTCTGCATCTGCAGATACGGAGAGCTGACCATACACGTGTATGATGACAAATAAGATCAGTTGCATCTGGAGAAAAGAACTAAGTAGCATGAGACAGGGGTAGAAGGAAGATTTTCACCATGTCCTATTTTGCGGCTTGTGAATTTTGAACCACGTAAATGTATTATCTATTCAAAAAGCTGTTATCAACTTTGAAGAGGAAAAAGTTTTAACTTTAAAATATATATTTAAGGTTGTTGTATCTCCATGATTGTAAAACAATTGTTCATAATGATTTCCATAAAAGAGACCCTCACTAAATGGATGAGAATTCATGAACTTCCCTGAAATGCACAATAATCAATTAAAACATTAGGTACCATTCTATCAAAAATTGGTGTTAAGAGGTGTTGTCAGGAGGAATAAAGGAAAAGCCTCTTCACTTTCTTGGGACATGTAATGGTCAGTTTTTGTTAAGGAGGGATTCTGTCTGGGCCACACCCTTGGTTTTACAGCATGCTGCTAATGAGGCCAGTGTCATGAGGTCAGTATTTCGGGGAGTTGTAAGAAGGACTGCTCACCCCTTCCAGCCATCCTTTAAATCCCAGCCAGTGATCCAAGGGGTTGCCCGTTGAGAGGGCAAGTGTCTCAGTGTAAATCGTTGGTCATTACTGGCAAAAGAACAGAGGCTCCGGGTCCCACTGATGTGGGTCAGTGGTGTCATGGTTTTAATGGGCTTTGCTTCATCCTGCGATGGCACCACTGGTCTATCACAGGGCACCAGTTCACACAGCGAGGCAGCAAAGCCCGGGCAGCCCCAGTGGGTTCCGGTCATCCTCTCTGCTTCCGTCAGCCTCTGCAACGTGTTCAGCGCTAAAACCAGGAGTCAGTGAAACTTGTGTAAGGGATTTGAGATACAACTGAGTTGAGAAAAAATCGGCCCACAGAGCATGAACAGAGCCGGGTTCTTGGTGAGACATCTCTCTCCTCCGTCTCCGTTTTACCCACTTATGCCTCTGAGATCCAGGGCCTGTTCTCTGCAGGGTGGGGCTGTGATTCGATCAAAATCTGGATGTTTGATTGTAGACATGAGGAATAGACCAGACGCTGGGCTTGGTGACAGTCTCGTCACCCTCCGCTTCATGGATTCAGTATTTGCGAATTTGCCTGCTCGCTAAGATGCGTGTGAAACCCCAGGCCAGTACTGGCAGTGCTTTCCCAGCCATCGTGGACACACGCAGAGCAGCAAAAATTTGAGTCTCTGTATTAGTTTACTAGGGCTGCCAGAACCAAATACCGTAGACTGGGGGCTGAAGCGACAGAAGTCTGTTGTCTCACAGTCCTGGAGGCTGAAAATCCAAGATCAAGGTGTTGGCAGGGTTGTTTTGTCCTGAGGCCTCTCTCCCTGGCTTGCAGATGGCCACCTTCTCCCTGTGTCCTCACATGGGCTTTCCTCTGGGCACAAGTGCCCCTGGAGTCTCTCTGCGTACTAATCTCCTCTTCTTATAAGGACACCAGTCCTGTTGGATTAGGGCCACCCTAATGACCTCATTTTAACTGGGTCACCTCTTTAGAGACCCCATCTCAAAATACAGTCACGCTCTGAGGTCCCAGGGGTTAGAGCTTCAACACGTGAATTGGAGAGGACACAGTTCAGCCCAGGCTGGTTACCTGGTGACACGTTTCCAGCTGAGGTTGAACAGGTGATGCTCTGCCTTCTCAGTTCAGCTCATACTTCAAACAAGCATGCTTCCCACGGTCTACCCAGTGAAGCTTGTTCACATTTCTGTGCTTTCTGGTGGTGATTTTGCTGTTGAAAAAGGCCCCAAGCCTGATGCTGAAGGACTGGCTGGTATTCCCAAGCCCAGGAAGGCTGTGATGGGCCCCATGGAGGAAACACACGTGTTACATGAGCTATGTTCAGGTGCACGTTACAGCACTGCTGGTCGTGAGTCCGATGTTAATGAATCAAAAATGTCACTGAATTAGGTGTCCTGAAAGAGAAACACACATAAAACAAAGGAACGTGTTGATTGTTTGGCAAGAGTGTTGTGACCAGAGGTTCACAGGAACCTGACCCTGTATTTCCCCTGTGAGAAATGGTTCCAATTCACTAATTCCACGTTCGCGGCGAGTTTATAGGATGTAACTACCATGAGTAACTAGAATCAACCGAAGCTTGATCCCAGTTTGGTCTGAAGGAGATGCGTTGGCCTGTCTTCAGCTTATTTATTCTATTAGTTGTTTCCTCCCCTGCCCCCTGAGGTAATTCTCCTCACCATGGGGTGGCCTGGATGTCCAGATGTTTTCATAACTTTCTTCATGGAGTTCACAAAGCCTTCTCTACAGTCATTCGGGTGCAGGTTGTTTCTTCAGAAGAGGGACCACCAAGGAAAGATGGGGCTTTAATTCTAGATATTTTAGAATCTGTCTCTTGAGCTCATGGTAATTATGCATCAAATTGTCATTCAGATTGGAAGATCTATATGTACTATTTCTTCCATAGAAAAGAAAGAAAAAGTACATGATGTATTTGAAAAGAAAGAGAAAGAAAGAAAAAGGAAGAAGGGGAGGGAGGGAGGGAGGAAAAAGGAAGGAAGGAAAGAAGGAAGGAGGACTGTCCAACAAATAATCCATAACTAAGCCTCCTATGGATGAAGCACCTCTGAATGCGGTATTTCAACCAAGTTCTCATTGCGAGTCTCCTGGAAAAGGAGGCCCCTCAGTGCATCAGGATGACCATCCAGTAGCCTACTTAGTTAATATTATCCCTGTCTTAGTTTGGATTGTCCCTAAAGCAGACCTTGAGACTAGGACGTGGGTACAAGCATCCTCCTTGAGAGCAGTCCCAAGGAGCACAGTGAGGGAGTGGGGGGATGAGACAGGGAAGGGAGGAAGGGGAATGAAGGGTATCACCACGAGAGACTGTGTAGGATACTCAGAACTGCCCTCTTACATGGGCGCGGGAGCTGGGGTATCTGTCCTTCTAGCCCCTTTCTGCACTGGTGGGGGGTCTCTCCTGGGGTATCAACTCCTTGGCGCTTCCAGCCTGGCCTCCACGCACGGGCCAGGGATGCTCCCGTGGCCAGATAATGGACTCTGGCAGGAGACATGGGGAGCTGCTGGTGTGTATTAGACCCCCTTTCAGGGACCTCTGGAAGAATCAAGGGGATGGGAGTGGGCACTGACTGCCCAGTCCCCGTCTTACAGATGAAAAACGGGAAGCGAGGTGCCCAAGGTTACCGAACAGAACCTGGGAGAGATGGTGTAGTAGTCACGTAGCAAATTATCCCCAAATCTTGAAGCTTTAAGCATCGTGCATTGATTATCTCACACAGTTTCTAAGGATCAGAAATCTGGGAGTGACTCAGCTGGTTGGTTCTTGCTTGGGTTGGGGGGGGTCTCATGAGATGCAGTCAAGCTGTCGGCTAGGGCTGAAGTTGTCTGAAGGCTTGACTGGGTTGGAAGATGGGCTTCCAAGTTCTTGGTCATGGCTTTTGGCAGGAGGCCTCAGCTCCTCACCAGGTGGGACCCTCCAAAGGGCTGCTCAAGACAAGGCAGCTGGCTTCCCCCAGCATGTGGGATCTGAGAGGGGCAGGTCAGGATGGAAAAGGCAGTGTCTTCTATAACCTGATCTAGACAGTGACAAGCCATCACTTCTGCTGTGTTCTAATCCCCCAGGCCAGCTTGGTGCAGTATCTCTCTACTGTAGATAGAATTTGAGCCCGAATTTTCCTGACTGCAATGACCATATTCTTTTTGTTATATGTGGTCAGTGTTTCCGCGGTGGGGTGAGGTAAGCCCTTTGAAAACGCAATATCTAAAATTCAAATCTCCGTGCTCTGAGGGAGTTTTTAATAAGATGTGATGGTGTGTCCTCTTTCTTTGCTGAGCTCACACGTGCAGACCCTCCGCCCACTTCTTGCAACCTTCACCTGGTGGGAGGCAGAGGGCAGGAATCTCGCCAGCATCTAAACTTCTGCTGTCTTTCCACGTGTCTCCTCCTCCACAAATGCAGGGAAGATTTATTTCCTCTGGAGTGACATGAAGTTTGGGGGTGTTGATACCACAGTGCTTATGCCAGATCTCTCTGTCTTATATCTAAGCCTTGGTTCTTTCAAACTTAAAATTCAGTGATTTGATTTGATGTTCCTGCCCCCCCCTCCTTGGATTGAGGGCTGCAAGGGAAGCCCTCTAGTTACAAGTGACAACATTGAGGGTTTAACAGAAGAAGTAAAAGAACATGGTAAATTCTTCACAATATCGCCCCCAAACTTGGATGATCTCCTTTCCTCCCTACTAGTTACCATCCTAACTTTACAGGTGAAGAAATGGGTGCAGAGATTGGTGAAGTGACTTTCCCAAGGCCACGGGCAGTGTGGTACCTGAGTCCGAAATCTGTGATTTTCCACTTTGTGTCACTCAGCTGTTTCTTGAATAGATGAACAGATAGTTTTCATGGTTAACTGGGCTTGTTCCTGTAGCTCAATGCTCAAATTACAACACAGAATCTGAGCAGAAAACAGAATATTTGAAATCAGAGCTGTCATGTAAACTCTGGGGCATGTAGGTGCCATGCTGAGCTTTATCAATACTAATACAATTGCATCCATGTTGAGTACTATTAAATGTGATTTTTCTTCCTTTTCTATGTATTTTTAAGCATGCTGTAATTCTTTTATTGTTTGGAGTGACTGCTGTTAGCAGGAACTGACTCCATCCTGGGTAAAGCATCAATACGAATACAGTAGTGGGGCAGTAAACACTCATAATACACATTTTAGATGTGTATTTTCTTCCCACTTAATCTATTTTATTTCAGTATTCCCCACTCTACGCGCTAGCAACAATTTTTCTGCACTAACTCGTTTCCCAAGGACCTTGGTAAAAATATTATGTAAACAAAAAAAATACAGTAAATGCATAAAGAACGAACAAATGAATTAATTCATCCGTTTTCTGGACCAAGATGCCACAGAACAAATGCAACATATTCCCAGAAGAGAATCCTTATGAAAAAGTGTGACCCTAAGGCATTCATGCTTGCTCAAGAGAGAGAGATGAAGAAAGATAGAGAGACAGAGACAGAGAAGGAGGAAGAGAGAGAGCCCTTCACACCACTATTGGGTATTTTCTTTGCAGAATCTGGGGAGACACTATAACACAGTGCTGAAGAGAGAGTCTGACATAAGAGCAGAGAGGTATTGACTATCAGCTCCCCGGAAGACGACTTACCCATTGGCCAAGCAGAGCTGGGTTTCTCACCCACAGCAGTTACGTCTGACCCCAGCTCATCGGAGTCTTAGTGCTTCTCAGGGGAGAGGGTCAAGGGTTGACGTGTGTACGGTTTTGAGGTCTAGGCTTGTATCGGTTTCCTGTGGGTGCTGTAAACGAACCACCACATACTGAGCAGCTCAAAACAACAGAAATTTCTCCGCTGACGGTTCTGGAGGCCAGAAGCCCAAAGTTAAATGTTGGTAGGATCACACTCCCTCCGAAGGCGCCAGGGGAGCGTCCATACGTTGCCTCTGCCAGCCTCCGGTGGCTGCCGGTGCTCCTTGGCTTATGGCCACATCACTCCTGTCTCGTCCTCTTGTCACACTGCTCCCGCCTCTTCTGTCTCTGTGTCTCTTGGATTTGGGGGGCCACCGAGATAACCCGGGATGATCTCCTCATCTCAAGATCCTTAATAACATCTATGAAGACCTTTCTTCCGAAAAAGGCCACACTCACAGAGTCCAGGGATTAGGACGTGGACATATCTTTGGGGGCGGCCACCCTTCAGCCCACTACGTGTCACCAGTGGTTTAAGGTGGGTCTTTCAACGGGGAGATCATACCGGGATCGGACAAAGCTCTCACTATAACAGCTTAGGTTTGACAGGGCCACTAAGGCAAGGATCTAGGAGGAGTTTTGATAAAGACACAGTTGTTTGGTGGGCAAATGCTCTGCCCACTTGAGCAGTCGCGTGTCCTGGAAGGGGTCTGTTTGGGAAATCCATGGTTCGGATAAGTTGATGTTGAAGAAGTTCTTGGAGCAAGTGATGTCAAAGGGGGATGCTGTTAGGATCCAACATCTGGTGAGGGGTCTCGGCCACACGTCTGGGGTCCTCAGCACCAACACCACCAAGGCGGGACCCTGCTAGTAATGGCCAAGCTTCCTGGGGACAAGAAGACAAACCATGCTTGTCCTAATAGGAAGGAGCTTCACACACCCAGGAATGGGACGAGGAACCCCACTTCTCAGTGGACGGCAGCTAGAGGACCCACAAAGGACAAAGCAGCCCCTCTTCTTGGAGACCGGCTGGTATGAGGCCAGGGGCTCTCCCGGACCCAGTGCCCTGAGGACGCGGATGCCCCCGGACCCACAGCTGCCTCCTTGGGGAGGAGACTGAATGCTGGGAGATTGAATGTTTGCCCCAAAGATGGTATTTGGGGTGGCAGAGGCTGACTGGACAAATCTGTCTCCCTCCCACCCTTCCATCCTCCAGGGGGGCACCTAATAAGGAAAATGACACCCGTGGTAGGAAACAAAGAAGCTGCATCTCATTTCCACATCTGAGAGGGGTCACACCTGAGACACTGCAGGTTTTACATGGTAACAGCCCATCTGAAAGGGGTGAGAGGAAGGGATGGGGGCACCCAGAGTCAGGGACAGGGGACTGTCCGAGTGACCACTGGGCTTGGCGGGTCAGCTAAGCAGCTTTGACCCAATGGTTCCTTGAAGGCTGCTTCCAGGGGGCACTCAGCGTTCGTACTGCAGATGGAGGTCTGCCGGGGAAACTGGCTTTACAGCGTGTAACTGTTCCCGCCTACGTTCATTTCCCCTCGGATTTTTTTCTTTTGTTGTGGGATAACCAAGGTTGGGGGATACCACATAACCAGAGCAAGAAGAAAAGAGATCCGAGCCCCAAGCCCTGGGCAACACCGATGTCTAAGGGATGCACTGCAGAGGAGGGACGGGCAAAGGCACAGAGATGCAGCGGGAGATGCAGTGGGAGATGCTGCTGAGAAGCCAACAGACAAGGAAGCTTCCAGGAGAAAGCGTCTCTGTTGTTCGACCACGGTTGCCATCGCTCCAAGGAGCACTTCTGCAGGAGGGTTGGAAACAACTGTGCTCTGTTGAGGGGTCGGTGGGTCAGCGTGCCCTCTGTGCTCATAGTCACCGGCCCCGGCCCCCAGCATCCGTCCTCTGCCACCTCCCATGAAGGACTCTCTGTCTTTGTCCTCTCGGATGTTCAAGACCCAGCTCACGAGGCCTCTGTCTTCTGAGGCTCAGAGCTTCCCTGGCCTTTCCAAGTCCATTTCCCCCCGGCTCATCAGCGAAGGGGTTTCTTCTTAGAAATGCAGGATGGCATTACCACTGCCCACTGAGCTCTCTCTTGCGAAGTGGATGGTGGTGTCGCCCTGGCTGCTCCTGGAAACCAGAGGGCAGAAGGGCAGGGCTGGCAACATCCTTTGCCCGCCGTGTCTGAAGCTGGAGTGGTCCTGCGCATCTCATCAGACTGTGCTCCCAGATGAGGCGGCACGCTCAGCCCCGGGGTAGGGGGTGTCCTCGCTGGTCTCCCCGACGGCTGCACCGCCTCCTCTCTCCATGTCTCTCTCGTCCAGCAGGTGGAGGGGCCACGCAGAGTCTCGACAGCGTCACTTGGGTTCCTACCTCGGAGGTAGGATTCCAACACCTGAAAGAGAAGTCAGCGACCAGTAGATTCATCTCTTCACCCGAAGCAACTAAAAGTTTCCACCTAGACTCACACCTCCTGACGCTGCCAGTCTCTCGACAAGGATTAATTTACCTCGATGGGGCTTTGTTCACAGTAACGAATTTTCCTGCAGAGGCAGCTAAAGGAGCAAGGCTGGGTATCCAAGCATCAGATTCTGTCAGGATTGAAAGAACAGTTTACCTTGTCAGTGGGAGGGCTCTAACGGGAACTGTGTTTCAAATGCATCGCTTCCTCGTAAGCCTAAACGTTCAAAGCAGCGTGAGTCACAATAGACAAAAGGTTGAAACAACCCAAGTAACCAAGCCGCAGATGAACGGATAACCAAAATGTGGTCTATATGTTTATATATGGTATTTTATTAATAGTGTATTCCATTTACACATAAAGGTATACATAAATGGAATATTACTCAGCCTTAAAAAGCAGTGAAATTCTGACACCTGCTACAGCATGGCTGAACCATGAGGACCTGATGCTCAGTGAAATAAGCCAGACACAAAAGACAAATCTTGCAGGATTCCACTTCTCTGAGGTCCCTAGAGGAGTCAAATTCATAGAGACAGAAAGTAGAAGGGTGGGTGCCAGGGGCTGGGAGGGCAGGGGCAGTCAGTGTTTAATGGGGGGCAGAGTCTCAGTTTGGGAAGATGAAATGAGTTCTGGAGATGGACGGTGGTGATGGTTACACAACAGTGTGAAAGTGCTTAATGCCACAGAACTGTTCACTTAAAAATGGTTAAAATGATACATTTTATGGTGCATATATTTTACCCACATTAAAAAAAAGTTAAAAGCAGTTATCTGTGAAGAGTAGGACTTGGGGATGGGAGGACTGATTTTTCCTTATAAGCCTTGTGATACTATTTGATTTTTTAATACATGCACATGATACTTTGATAAATATTTTTAATTAAAAAATCAAACACAATAAGTGACATCTTTTAGTTGGAAGAAAAGAAAATCTGTATAAGAATATAAACTGTCATCGCTATTCTATGTCTCTTATCTCGCCAGAAGAAGAAATAACATATTTTTCTTCCCTGATGGAACTGGTAGAAACATGGAAGCAGTTTGGGATGACTTGAGTTTTACATCAGAGATCCTTCTCTAATGAAAAGACAATGCTTTTAGTTCACATTTTTCAAAGTGTGCTCCCAGATACCACCTTATTCAATACCACATGTTTGTATTATGAGCCAGAAGTGCTTGTTATTCTCATTTTTAAAATAAGGAAACTAAAACTTAGATTAATTCTAAGTTCCTAGAGTAGAAGGCTTCTCAGTACACAGTCAAACCACACTGCGCTTAACATTTCACAAAATAGTAAATTTGCCAAATATTAGTGGTCAGATTGAGCACAGTTGGCTCTAAAATTCATTGACAATTATCAAAACAATCAGTCTATCATCATCTATCATCTATCTACCTGTCATCTATCACTTAACTATCATCTGTCTATTGTCTGTATCTATGTGTCATCTATGAATCATGTATTTATCATCTATCATCTATGTGTTATCTATCATTTATTTACCTATCGTCTATCATTATTTTTCATCTCTCTATATCTACCTATCATCTATCTATCTATCTATCTATCTATCTATCTATCTATCTATCTATTATTTATCTATGTATCATTGTTGTTGAACCCAAGTTCAAGTGCCTGATGCACAGTGAGGTCAAACAAACTGAAACATCAGAATTTGGAGCAGAGAAAGGTTTATTGCAGGACCAAGCAAGGAGAATGGGTAGCTCATGCTCAAAAGACTCGAAATCCCTGATGGGTTCAGGGAAGAAGTTTTTATAGACAAAATTTGGGGGGGAGGTCTACAGGGTGTGTAACCCTCCTCTGATTGCTTGGTGGTGAGGTAACAAGGATCTCAATCATCAGCCTTCTGGTTCCAGCCAGGCTGGGGTCCCCGTCTTTGTGCTCAGCCTGAAGCGACGTCCTCCACCTGGGTGAGGGCCTTCGTTGCTGTGTAAGAGCTCAGAGACACGTATCAGATTGGTATGCATATGCCCACAGGAGGAACCAGGAAGTGCCTCTTTCTGCATTTCCCTAATTGGTAACTGAATCTGCCCTTTGGAGCTCAGAGAAGGTCTAGGAGGCTGAAAGTCTGTTCCCTACAAACAAGAAACGGGGGTTGTGGAAAGGTTTTTATGCCAGGGAGGGCCCAACAGGGTCCTGCTCAATTTCAGTCCCCCGTTTTCTTTGATTCTCCTCTATCTAGAGGGGAACAGGTGTTGGACAAGAAAGGGAATAACATTTTGGATAGAGAGGTTAATCACAACCTCGGCAGAGGAGCTCGGCTTTAGGGGGACTTGGTTTCATTACCTGTCATCTGTGTATCTATCATCTATCACTTATCTATTTATCATAGATAGAGATAGAGATACAGATATAGATCAGTCTCTTACCTATCATCACTAGAGTGACCCAACTTCCCGATTTGCCTGAAATATTATCAGTTTATGCCTGTGTTCCAGGTCAGCACTTGTCTAGATTTCTCATTTCTGAGCACCCGGGGCTGTAATCGCCACATTAACATAAGCCCAGATGGAAAGCACTCTTTGTGTACGTAGAGCTTCAGCCCTCACCTCGTCTGGTGGTGTGTGCGACATACATGCAGGAGATGGAGTTTTCACTCTCACCTGTGATGAAATCTGAAAGCTGAAGTGAGATCATCCATCCCTTGTTTCCCCATATTTCCAACAGAAACTGATACCTGTCTTTCAAGGAGAGCATGTAGGGGACCCACTGAGAAAACAGGGCAGGCTTGCTGATCAATGGAGTGAAGTCAGGAGAGGCTGGACACGGCTAACTCCTTCCAGTTTGGGGATGAGGGGGAAGTATTCAGTATAGCTGCCTGTGCTTTGACCTGCAAAATGTATGAAACTACCAGGCCAGCGGTTGGTGAGGCTGGTAAGCAACGGGGGAAAATACATATAGGTGCGTGTGGAATTTACGTGGGAAGTAGAGACTGAGCCCCTGCTGGTGAGTGTGTTAGAACCATCTGAACACTCTTGCTGTAGTAGTACGGACATTTATTGCATGGAGTAAATCAACAACTAGTTATGTATTTTATGGCTGGGTAATGCCTTTTTATTTCACAACAAACTCCTACAGTAATAATAAACTGGAAATGAAAAGCAAAAGTGCATGTTTAATAAAAACTAAGGACTGAATTTCCATTTCTCCAGAAAATTGATGACAAATGCATAATTGACACAAAATGCTTGTTGACATTTACCACTCACCCCGGGGGCCATGGGGATAGCACTCCCCCCAGCGAAAACCAGAAAAAGGCCAACCTGCTGAAGATGCTTCAGTATCTACTTCAAAAGTTAATTAAGGGACTTCCCTGGTGGTCCAGCGGTTAAGACTCCGTGCTCCCAATGCAGGGGGCCCAGGTTTGATCCCTGGTCAGGGAACTAGATCCCGCATGCCACAACTAAGAGCCCGCATGCTGCAACTGAGAGCCCACACAACACACATAAAGATTCCACATGCCACAACGAAGATCCTGGGTGCTGCACCTAAGACCTGACACAGCCAAATAATAAAATTTTTTTTAAAGTTAATTGAGGGACTTCCCTGGTGGCGCAGTGTTTGGGAATCCGCCTGCCAATGCAGGGGACACGGGTTCGAGACCTGGTCCAGGAAGATCCCACATGCCGCGGAGCAACTAAGCCCGTGTGCTGCAACTACTGAACCTGCGCTCTAGAGCCCGTGAGCCACAACTACTGAGCCCACGCACCACAACTACTGAAGCCCGCGTGCCTAGAGCCCATGCTCTGCAACAAGAGAAGCCACCACAATGAGAAGCCCGCACACCACAACGAAGAGTAGCGCCCGCTCTCCGCAACTAGAGAAAAGCCCGTGTACAGCAACAAAGACCCAACACAGCCAAAAATAAATAAAAATGAAAATGGCCATGATTTTTAAAAAATTTTTTTAATAAATAAAGTTAATTGAGCACAGCCTTCTTAAAATGACAAAGGTGACAACGAAACGTGCAGCTGCAGAAGGTCCATTTCTATGGCACTCCATGGAGCATGACTTTTCATTTAGATCAAATGACTGTTCTTCTAAATCGGTGTTGCTAATTTTACTCCCAGATTTTACTGCATATGTATAAAAAGTGAAGGAATAGCTGTTAAGTTGTCAACTTCATTGGCAGAAGAATTTCACAAACAGTTAAATGATGCCAGTATTGTATCAACATCATGAGATGTTTCTAGTAGAAAATCAGTTCATTCCAGTAATAGTGTGATCTTTTTCATCCAATTCACATTATCAAAGTAAAGCCTTTGAAAATTCATCTATTTGAAGGTGAAACCTCTAAAAGTATTATAAATACTTTTGAAAATTCAGTTTAAAAGTTCAACATTGAAGATAAAATAATTTAGGGGACTGTAATCTTACAGTACAAAATTTTATGAAGAAAAATGTTGAGGTAAAAATAGCATTCTTACTAAATTATTAAAATCTGTGGAGCAAAAACATACTTGGAACTGGTTGTGGTGCCCACATAATTGTTTCCAAGTATGAAGTAAGATTCTAACAATAGAAACAGAAACTGTGCCTGTCACCATTTACAGATAGTTTTTTTATGCACAGAGTAACTGAACTACAAAATTATTTAAATGATGTTGATGCTAAATTTAAAAGAAAAAATTTCAACACTTTCTATCTTTGCTTCCCATCATTAATGCATTTTAAAAATGTTTCCACTGTTAGAGAAAACTATTTCATTTAAGCATCCTACAATGGTAGTGACTTTTTTTTTTTTTTGCCTTTTTATAAATGAATCTTCCAAATTTGGGGCCCATTTTTTTCCAAATACGTTGGAAATTTTAAAGTAATCATAGAGTGCCAAGAGATCTTCAGCACTTGAAGATCTTAGCCAAATGCAATTATTGAAAATAAAGTCTGCAATCAGGAAGGTATTGAAATTTGTTCCCACCGAAGTAAGCGAGGAAATAAATTAAATGATGTGAGAGTTCAAACCATGTACAGGATTTAATTTTAAATTCTAAAATTGTGACTGGGAATATCTAGACTTGCAGAAAGAATCTTCTGATGGAGCTCCTATTTTTCATTTGATAAAGTGACACTCAGTACTTACAATCTCTCAACATTTTTGATTAGTGACACACTTAAGAGAGTCATAAATAGAATAAACTTACTTCACAGAAATTTTTTTAATTTTTATTTTATACTGGAGTAGAGTTGATTTACAATGTTGTGTTAGTTTTTGGTGTACAGCAAAGTGATTCCATTATACACATACATATATCCATTCTTTTTCAGATTCTTATCCCATATAAGTTATTACAGATTATTGGGTAGAGTTCCCTGTGCTATACAGTAGGACCTTGTTGAATATCTATTTTATATATATTGGTGTGTATATGTTGATCTCAGACTCCTAATTTATCCCTCCACCAGCCTTTCCCCTTTGGTAACCGTATGTTTTCTGTCTGTGAGTCTGTTTCTGTTTTATAAATAAGTTCATTTCTGTCTGTTTTTAGATTCCACATATAAGTGATATATGATATTTGTCTTTCTCTGACTTACATCACTTAGTATGATAATCTCTAGGCCCATTTATGTTGCTGCAAATGGCATTGTTTCATTCTTTTTTATGGCTGAGTAATATTCCATTGTATATATACAGCACATCTTCTTTATCCATTCATCTGTCGATGGGCATTTAGGTTGCTTCCATGTCTTGGCTATTGTAAATAGTGCTGCAGTGAACATTGTGGTGCATGTATCTTTTTGAAGAATGGTTTTCTCTGGATGTATGCTCAGGAGTGGGATTGCTGGATCATATGTTAGCTCTGTTTTTAGTTTTTTAAGGAACCTCCATACTGTCTTCATAACGGTTGTACCAATTTACATTCCCACCAACAGTATAGGAGGGTTCCCTTTTCGCCACACCCTCTCCAGTATTTATTGTTTGTAGACATTTTGATGATGGCCATTCTGACTGGTGTGAGGTGATACCTCATTGTAGTTTTGAGTTTCTTTTCTCTAATAATTAGCCATGCTGAGCATCTTTTCATGTGCCGTTTGGCCATCTGTATGTTTTCTTTGGAGAATTGTCTATTTAGATCTTCTACCCATTTTTTGATTGGGTTGTCTTTTTTTTTTTTTTAATTTATGGCTGTGTTGGGTCTTCGTTTCTGTGCGAGGGTTTTCTCCAGTTGTGGCAAGCGGGGGGCCACTCTTCATCGTGGTGCGCGGGCCTCTCACTATCGCGGCCTCTCTTGTTGCGGAGCACAGGCTCCAGACACGCAGGCTCAGTAATTGTGGCTCACGGGCCCAGCTACTCTGCGGCATGTGGGATCTTCCCACACCAGGGCTCGAACCTGTGTCCCCTGCATTGGCAGGCAGACTCTCAACCACTGCTCCACCAGGGAAGCCCCTGTCTGTTTGTTTGTTTTTTATTGAGCTGCATGAGCTGTTTGTATATTTTGGAGATTAATTCCTTGTTGGTTGCATAGTTTGCAAATATTTACTCCCATTCTGTGTGTTGTCTTTTCATTTTGTTTATGGTTTTCTTTGCTGTGCAAAAGCTTTTATGCTTAATTAGGTCCCATTTGTTTATTTTTGCTTTTATTTTTATTCCTCTAGGAGTGGATCCAAGAAGATATTGCCATGATCTATGTCAAAGAGTGTCATGCCAGTATTTTCCTCTAAGAGTTTTATAGTATCTGGTCTTACATTTAGGTCTTTAATCCATTTCAAGTTTATTTTCGTGTATGTTTTTAGAGAATGTTCTAATTTAATTCTTTTACATGTAACTATCCAGTTTTCCCAGCACCACTTATTGAAGAGACTGTCTTTTCTCCACTGTACATTCTTGCCTCCTTTGTTGTAGATTAATTGACCGTAGGTGCATGGGTTTATTTCTAGGCTTTCTATCCTGGTCCATTGATCTATAAGTCTGTCTTTGTGCAAGTACCATATTGTTTTGATTACTGTAGCTTTGTAGTATAGTCAGGTCAGGGAGCCTGATTCCTCCAGCTCTGTTTTTCTTTCTCAGGATTGCTTTGGCTATTCAGGGTCTTTTGTGTTTCCATACAAATTTTAAAATTTTTTGTTCTAGATCTGCAAAAAAAAAAAAAAAAAGTGCCGTTGGTAATTTGATAGGGATTGCATTGAATCTGTAGATTGCCTTGGGTAAAATAGTCATTTGACAATATTGATTCTTCCAATCCAAGAACATGGTATATCTCTCCATCTGTGTCATCTTTGATTTCTTTCATCAGCGTCTTATAGTTTTCAGGGTATAGGTTTTTGCCTCCTTAGGTAGGTTTATATCTAGGTCTTTTATTCTTCTTGATGTAATGGTAAATGGGATTGTTTCCTTAATTTCTCCTTCTGATCTTTTGTTGTTAGTGTATAGAGATGCAACAGCTTTCTGTGTATTAATTTTGTATCCTACAACTTTACCAAATTCATTGAAAACTCTAGTAGTTTTCTGGTAGTGTCTTTAGGATTTTCTATGTATAGTATCATGTCATCTGCAAACAGTGACAATTTTACTTCTTCTTTTCCAATTTGGATTCCTTTTATTTCCTTTTCTTCTCTGGTTGCCATGACTAGGACTTCCAAAACTAGGTTGCATACAAGTGGTGAGGGTGGTCATCCTTGTCTTGTTCCTGATCTTAGAGGAAATGCTTTCAGCTTTTCACCGTTCAATAACAGAAGGTATTCTGAATGGAAGCAAAAAAGACAGGCTCTGTAAAATTTTGGACTGAAATATTTACACATTTTAACACAAAAATAATAAAATTGATAATAACCTCCATTTATCAGAATTGTTCTGAGCCTACCAGATACCTCAGCACCTGTAGAGAAGAATGTTTTTGTAACTTAAAATATTATGATTGACTGAGAAAAATCGATGGGAGGTGTCAGCGATTTCAAATGCATTAGTCATAAAAACCACTCTGAGGAAGATTGCAGGCAATTTTGTAAAAAATAAAATAGAACAACATTGAAAAACTTTCTTTTTCAGAAAAATACCAATGAGATGGTGTTAGAAGTAGAGATAGCTAAAAAAACTGAGGAAATACGTGAATAGCTGCCAAGAATAATTATTCGTCCCATGTTACTATCTAGTGTTCAGATGATTAATATAAACATTTTTAAATTCTTTTTCCTTTAATGCATGTAGATTTTGGTTACTTTTTTAAAATATTTATTTTTGAAAGAATTACTTTAGAGCTGCACCAATATCATGAAACCAATTTGTAAGTCAATAAATAAATAATTTTAAAATTATTTATATTTTAGCATCACTTTTTAGCTTCAAAATTTTTCCAGTTGGGACAAAAAATAAAAAAATATATGGTAACCCCATCTTGTAACCTTTCTTGTTCTGGAAGAGATTTAAGGCAACATAAAAAGATACGGAACATCCCAGCTTTTAACTTTACTAAATCACTAAATCTCACTAAAGATTTTGGGAACTTAAAGTTCTTTTCAGGATTTATCCTGCTTTTAGTTAAAGTAACCAGTTTCAAGCTAGAATAATTTTACCTTGATTAGCTTTTATGGTAAATAAAATTAGGGTGACTAAATAGTTTTTATGTTATTTCGTATTTAATCATTTATCTGACTACTCCTTCCTACCAAGAAGCAAATTACAAATATGGCATAGAGAATGTCCATCTTCAGGTGCCATTCAGGTAGTTTATACATTTTTAATTTGAAAATTAATCAACCCAGCAGTTACCAATCAACCCCACCCCGATTTGTGGGGTAGCATGACCTTCCAGAATACGATGATGGGGGAGACAAGTGTATAACAAAGTCCTTTGTCAAAACGGTTGGGTAGAATTGTGTGATTTTGTTCAGAAACAAGTCCAGTTTGTTCTAAGGTATCTCAGAGTCTGAGATTGGGAAAGGGAATCTTGTCTCTCATTGTCCTCTGGCATGAGTTATGTGAGAAGGACTGCAGGAGCTCCTGAGATTTAGCAGAGGCATTTTATGGGGATAAACTTTGTTCAGCATGGTCAGTGAGAGTTAGCCAAGCCATTGGGAAACCGATGAGAACGAATCCCAGAGATCAGAGCCTTTCTTTCTTTCCCATGAGACACAGAGAAGAGGGTACAGGGAGTCAGCTGAGAGAAATGAGTGAATTAAAGGGACAATTCATGCTTCTTGCTACCACTGGAGGGATGGCAAGCCTGCTGGGGCACTTACAAAGAATTTGGGGAATGTTCCCAAAGATAGCTTGTTTCAAGCCAAGTCTTAGAGTTGGTTTCCCCCAAAGCCTAGCCCTGAGGCAAGGACTGGGGCACACATCATTTTCCTGGAAGGGAATGTGAAAATAATAATAATAGTAGATAATAAATATTAAATAATAATAAATATCCCTTTGCTTCTTCGGGCCACCTCCAAATAAACAGTGGAAAGGAAAGCAGCTTACATCGTGGACCCCGGGGCTCCATCCCACTGGAGGACTGTGGGAGACTGCCTGGAGGGGGAGTGTCCTCTCCTCCTGGCTCTGGGAGAGGCCTCAGAGGGATCATGGAGCCAGAGTGAGTTACCCACCAACTTCCACCAGTCATTGTTTGAAGATGGCTCTCAGGGGCTGGGGGCCGTTAACACCCCAGAACTTCCAGCCTTGCTGGACAAGGGTTGATTAGGCTCCCGTCACAGGTTCAGTTGGAAGCTGGGGGTCCATGCCCACAAGAACCACCTGACGGCATCCATTGTGTGGCATAGTGCATTCATCTGGTCTCCTGGTGACAGATGTTTATGTTATTCCCATCATTTTGTCTTTATAGACACTGCTGCTATGAACATTCTCAACCAAGTCCTTGTGAATATCTGTGCAAAGTTTTCTCTAGGATCTGTACCTGGGATTTGAATTGCTCTCTGGCAGAGTGTGGGTGTCATTAACAGCACCAGATATTGCCAGATCACTTTCCAGGATCGTTGTATCTTACTGTCATCGTCTTGGCAGTATACGAGTATTCCTACTGATTCACATTCTCACCAACGTTTCCTAGAGTCAACCTTTCTAAGTACTGCTAACCTGGTTAACTGTGGCTTTCATTTGCATTTCCATGATTACTAATGAGGTTGATCATGTTTTCATGTGTTTTTTGTCTAGCAGATGCCTTTTTTTTTTTTTAAAGTCTGGTGTTGACAAAAATAAACTCAAAATGGATTAAAGACCTAAATGTAAGGCCCGACACTAGAAAACTCTTAGAGGAAAACATAGGCAGAACACTCTATCACATAAATCACAGCAAGATCCTTTTTGACCCATCTCTTAGAAAAATGGAAATAAAAACAAAAATAAACAAATGGGACCTAAGGAAACTTAAAAGCTTTTGCACAGCAAAGGAAACCATAAACAAGACAAAAGAACAACCCTCAGAGTGGGAGAAAATATTTGTAAACGAAGCAACTGACAAAGGATTCATCGCCAAAATATACAAGCGGCTCACGCAGCTCAATATCAAAAAAACAAACAACTCAATCCAAAAATGGACACAAGACCTAAATGGACATTTCTCCAAAGAAGATATAAGATTGCCAACAAACACGTGAAAAGGATGCTCAACAACACTAATCATTAGAGAAATGCAAATCAAAACTACAATGAGGTATCACCTCACACCACTCAGAATGGCCATCCTCAAAAAATCTACAAACAATAAATGCTGGAGAGGGTGTGGAGAAAAGGGAACCCTCTTGCACTGTTAGTGGGAACGTACATTGATACAGCCACTATGGAGAACAGTATGGAGGTTCCTTAAAAAACTAAAAATAGAACTACCATACGACCCAGCAATCCCGCTACTGGGCATATACCCTGAGAAAACCATAATTCAAAAAGAGTCATGTACCACAATGTTCATTGCAGCACTATTTGCAATATCCAGGACATGGAAGCAACCTAAGTGTCCATCGAGAGATGAATGGATAAAGAAGATGTGGCACATATATACAATGGAATATTACTCAGCCATAAAAAGAAACGAAATTGAGTTATTTGTAGTGAGGTGGATGGACCTAGAGTCTGTCATATGGAGTGAAGTAAGTCAGAAAGAGAAAAACAAATACCGTATGCTAACACATATATATATGGAATCTTAAAAAAAATGGTTCTGATGAACCTAGGGACAGAACAGGAATAAAGACGCAGATGTAGAGAATGGAGTTGAGGACACGGGGTTGGGGAAGGGTAAGCTTGGACGAAGTGTGAGAGTAACATTGACATATATACACTACCAAATGTAAAATAGATAGCTAGTGGGAAGCAGCTGCATCGCACGGGGAGACCAATTCAGTGCTTTATGACCACCTAGAGGGGTGGGATAGGGAGAGTGGGAGGGAGACGCAAGAGGGAGGGGACATGGGGATATATGTATATATATAGCTGACTCACTTTGTTATACAGCAGAAACTAACACAACCTTGTAAAGCAATTAAACTCCAATAAAGATGTTTAAAAAATAAATAAATAAAGTCTGGTGTTGAATGCTTAATTCCTTAAGCCCGTGTGTTCATGTGTGTGGTCTAGGAAGGTGTGTGTTGGTTTGGGGGAGTCTTTGTTCACTCTCAGGATTTTTGTCAAGCAAAATTCTTCAAGCTCCCTAGGGAATATATTTGTGACAGTTATTAAATAGTGTTTTTATGGAGAACCTCATAATGACTTGAGCCACTGTAATACTAAAGTTATAAATAATAACATCCTGATAAAAATAGTCACATCCCCCAATACCACCATCACAATTCCTTCACATTTACTGAAATTTCATTGTTATTAAATATTATCCTACTTTTGTATTCGTTAAACCATGCAATTACCTAGGGAGTCTAAACAGTACCAGTTCTACATGGTTCCATCAGATTCTGAATGGTTACCTTATAGTTTGATCGCAATCCAAGATTTTTCTTGTCATATGTAGCTAGCATTCCCTTTTAATCCATCTCTTCTTCCACTGTCAACATATCAGGAAGAACATCACCATCTGTCATAAATAAACCCCTTCTTAGTTTCTTAGTTAGATTTAAGAGCAAGATAGGAGAAGCAGCTGAGCAGGAGGGAATCCAGGTAAGGACATTCTTCTTTGTCATCTCAGCCCCGGAATGAACTTCAGATCAAGCGCACAAATGGCACAGCAGAGTCTAAATCACAGTTTAAATGAATAGGTAACTGTTGGTGAAAGGGAGTCTGGGCAGCAAAGGGTTAAATCAGCAGGTCCAAGTTGTTCAAACCTGCACATTAAAGGTTTGGCTCTTGATTGGCTCCTGGGATGTGGTCTAAGCCCTTAGCATGTTCTAGCTGATATGAGTGCCTTTGTTTATCTGGAGCCTTAAACTGTGCCGGAGAGTCTATGCTAGTGATGTGATTTAGGGTGGGACCTCAGGCCGCACAGTATCAGCTTGACCACTGGAAGGACTGGAGACCAGGTTCAGCCACATGCGTGGTCAGCCACACCTCTGCAACTGACCCCCAGTGAGAATCCTGGACACCAAGGCGTGGGTGAGCTTCCCTGGTTGGCAGTGCTCCATATGTATTGTCACACGTCCTTGCCGCCTCCACGGGGATGGAGCTCTACCCCACACACCTCTTCCCTTTGCTCACTCCAACCTGTATTTTTTTTTTTTTTTGCTATAATAAACCGTAACTGTGAGCATAACATCTTTTCTAGTTCGTGAGCCCTTCTAGTGAGTCACTGGACCCGAGGATGGTCTGGCAGAAACCTGCACTGGACCTCACACCATGCAGTGCACACATACGAAGCATGAATGCAGGGTACAGATGCACTGAGGTCCTGTTACTCCTACATAACCTTTGTTACCACCATCTTAGTCAGTTCAGGCTGCTGTAACAAAAATACCATAGACTGGATGGCTTAAACAACAAACATTGGTTTCTCACTGTCCTCGAGGCTGAAGTCAGAGATTGGGGTGCCAGCATGGTTGGGTTCTTGGGGAGAGCCCTCTCCTTGGTTTGCAGATGGCTGCCTTCCTGGTGTGTCCTTACATGGCAGAGAGAGAGGGGGGATTGAGGAAACAGATTATCTCCTGTTCTTCTTATAAGGGCACTAATCCCATTCATGAGGGTTCCACCCCATGACCTACTCACCTCCCAAAGACACCATCTCCAAATTCCATCACATTCCGGACTTCAGCATATGAATTGGGAGGAACACATATTCAATCCATAGGAACCACTAATCATGGATGTCCCTCACCCCCATCCCCAAATGCCAGGGTCTAAACCCCATGGGAGCCAGCCAAAATTTCCTAAATTGCAATAAAGAGATCCTGGAGATAACATTTACTATAAATAGACTGCCTTTTGCTTCCATCAGCTAAATTCATGACTCTTGGTTAATTTCAAAGAGTCGTTTTAGAATTGGCCCAGCCTCGCAGATAACATCCTTCAGAGACACATATTGTCAATTCTTTCTCTTGCTTAACCTATTTAAATCCTCTGATTAACAACACCTTTTCAGGCAATAGGTTTGTATCCTGTGACGCTCACCTAAGAGGCCATAAATTCAAAAATTTCAAATAAACATAAATTACACTGATAATTCATCCTCTTTTCTTCAGCTCAGGTTAGAAAGTTCATTTGAATTAGAAGAAAATTGCCTGGAAAGTAGAATATATATTTAAGTGAGAGAAACAGATCACAGAACTAGATATGGAGTATAATCCTAATTTTGTAAATATTTGCACCTAAATATTTGCATGGAAATAAGCGTGGAAGGAAAAACCTTCAGATGTTAACTGTGGGCATATGTGGCCTTTGAGAACTTGAGATGGGGCTAATGCAACTGAGGAGCTGAATTTTGAACTTTATTTAATTCCAGTTAATTTCAGTGTAAATGGCCACCTATGGCTAGTGGCTACCCTATTGGATAGCACAGATAAAGAGTCGCCTTTGCTCATGCGTCTGGCAGTTGGTGCTGGCTGTCAGCTGGAACCTCAGCTGGGCTGGTGGCTGGAATGCCTGTGTGACCTCTCCATGGGGTCTCTCTGCATGGGCTAGTTGGGCTTCCTCATGGCATGGCAGCAGGGTTCCAAGACTGAACACCCCCAGAAGACCAACAGGAAGCTGTGTCACTTTTCAGGACTTAGGCTCAGGAGTCACATAGTGTCACTTATGCCGTAGTCACAAGCAGACCCAGATTCAAGGGGAGGGAACATAGATCCTGTGACTTGATGGAAGAGCCTCAATGTCAAACTGTAAGACGAGGACATGGAATGAGAGATGATGTTGTAGCAAGAGAGAGGTTAATTTCCAAGTCAGTTATCTAAAACTGCCCCACAAACCACCCCACGCTTAGCACCTTAACAATTATTTATTTTGCTCACAATCCACAGGGTTCAGAGGAGACAGCTCATCTCTGCTCCAAATAGCTTCAGCTAGGGCAGCTCAGCTGGGGACCACAGGATCCACTTTCAAGATGGCGCAGTCACATGGCTGTCAAGTTGGTGCTGGCTGGCGGCTGGCAGGGAGCTCAGCCAGAGCTGTTGTTGGGGAGTCGGGGGGGTGGTCCTGGTTCCTCTCCATGTGTGCTCTCTTCCCCTCTCCCTCTCCCCTTCCCTCTCCCACTCCCTCTCTCTGTAGGCGACTTGGGCTTCCTTAAGCATGGTGGCTGGGTTCCAAGATTGAGGTTCCAGGACAGGAAGGCATTGTTATGAACCGGCCCTGGGAGTCACAGAGCATCACTTCCATTGTACTCCGTTGGTGGAGGCTGTACCAGGAGCCGCCCAGGTTCTAGAGGAGGGGACACAGATCCTTCCACTTGGTCACAAGAGTGGTAAGGGGAGCACGTAGGGTGGGAAGCACTGCAGCAGGCATCTTTGGAAAATGGGAAGGTGAGAGTCCGGAGTACCCTGCTCATCCTGTGCCTGGAAGTCTTCTGGAGGATGCACCAGGTGCCATCTATGGTTGTTGCCTTTCCCAGTAAACATTCACCTCTGTTCTTGGTGGACTCTGTGTGTACTTCCCATCAGCATCCTGCGAGGTACGGTGCCTGTTTCCCTTTGCATCACCTGTTCATGACCTGCGTCCAGTGTTGGCTAACTGTTCGCTTTCCCCTCAAGGAGTATAAATATTTCTCTCTCCTAAGCAGAAGAACTTGGCCCATTTAGCCTGCTGCCAGAGGTGCTAAAGAGGCAAACTGGTAAAGATTTTCATATACAGGTCCAAGACAAAAAGAGAGTGGCAGTTTGCACCAACTAGGAAAAAACTGTGATTTTTAAATTTGAGCTATTTCCGGTCACTGCCCATTTCCCTATCTGGACAGAAATCTGTGGCAGCTTTTTTTTTTTTTAATTTTTATTAGAGTATAGTTGCTTTACAATGTTGTGTTAGTTTCTACTGTACAGCAAAGTGAATCAGCTATACGTATACATATATCCCCTCTTTTTTGGATTTCCTTCCCATTTAGGTCACCAGAGCATTCAGTAGAGTTCCCTGTGCTATACAGTAGGTTCTCGTTATCTATTTTATACGTAGTTTCAATAGTGTATATATGTCAATCCCAATCTCCCAATTCATCCCCCCTCCCCTTTCCCCCTTGATATCCATACGTTTGTTCTCTACGTCTGTGTCTCTATTTCTGCTTTGTAAACAAAATCGTCTATACCAATTTTTTCAGATTCCACATATATGAGTTAATATTACAATATTTGTTTTTCTCTTTCTGACTTAGTTCACTCTGTGTGACAGACTCTAGGTCCATCCACATCTCTACAAATGACCCAATTTCATTCCTTTTTATGGCTGAGTAATATTCTATTGTATATATGTACCATGTGTTTTTTATCCATTCTTCTGTTGATGGACATTTAGGTTGCTTCCATGTCCTGGCTATTGTAAATAGTGCTGCAATAAATATTGGGGTGCATGTGTCTTTTGGAATTATGGTTTTCTCTGGGTGTATGCCCAGTAGTGGGATTGCTGGGTCATATGGTAATTCTATTTTTAGTTTTTTAAGGAACCTCCATACTGTTCTCCATAGTGGCTGTATCAATTTACATTCCCACCAACAGTGCAGGAGGGTTCTGTGGCAGCTTTTAAGAAGCACCACTTCCTGGCAGCTTCTGGAACATTCCAGGAGCCTGTGCATGTGCATTTACCTCTACCTGGAATTGGAATGTCTGTCCTTTTCCTCCACCTCACACCTGTTCACATCAGTCCTCTTCTGAAGCATCTCTCTCCCCGCGTGCCAGGCTGAGATGGGTGCCCCTCTATGTGCGACTTGTCACAGGGCAGGAACTGTCATTGCTGTCAGTGTTCACTGGGGACAAAGATGCGTGAGAATGATTCAGGGTTGCAGTATGTTAATTTAGTCCCTGAAGTAGCTCCTCAGAGGACTGGGTTTGACGTTTGATAAAATGAGTTCTCTGACACGTATTCTTTTAGAAGTTGACGTTCTCTGTAATAAGCTCAAGGGACATTCTCAGCAAAGCCCACCAGAAGATTCCAGGCTGTAGGATGTAGGGAGCACTGCTTCCCACGTCTTCCCAGTTCCTCACTGGGGAGGAGCTTGGGCTGGTGGCAATGAGGGGCTGCCTGTCCAGGGTGTGGTCCCACGGGTCATGGGATTTCCTGGGTGGGGGGCTCTCCATGCCTCACAGACACCCAACTCTGTTACCCTGAGACCGCAGCGTAAATGCCTTGTGCACTTTCCCTGGACTTGCTCCTTGGTCACCGTAACATTTCAGAACCCAACCCGTGCCTGTGACTGGGTAGAAACTCAATAGATGGCTGAGACCAAATAGATTGGGAAACAGCGTAATTGCATCCTACACACGCTTGCCTTCGTACCGTATGTGTAGCCAACTATGAGAGGGTGTGATTCTCACTTTTAAAGATTCTTATTTTTTTTTAGCCTGCACACTCTAACTAACCACTCTGTGTATACATGAAACCATGGATACTATGTTATCAATTATGGGTATATTACTATATGTACATTATATATGATCTACAATATAATTAATATAGTTAGTATAATTTTATAAATAATATATTGAATATTATATTTACATATATGCATTGATTATGCAAATTACAGTTATATAAGATACACTGATTTTTATATTTATTTTAAAGAATTGGCTCGCACAATTGTGGGGACTGGTGAGTTCAAAATCTGTAGGAGAGGCCAGCAGGCTGGCAGCTCAAGTAGGAATTGACACTACAATTTTGAGGCAGAAGTTCTTCTTCTCCAAGAAATCTCAGTTTGTGCTCCTAAGGCCTTTAGCTGATTGGAGAGGGCTGACTAAATGATGGAGGATAATCTCCTTTACTTAAAGTCAGCTGACTGTTAGATATTAACCACAACTACCCAAACCTCTGTGACAACACCTGGATTAGTGTTTGATTATATACCTGGGTCCTGTAGCCCCGCCAGGCTGACACATCAAACTCACCCTTACATAGGACATTTCCAAGCATACTATTGACTGAACCACACTTACCGACTTTAAAATCAAACTCCGAGAGAGACTTCCCTGGTGGTGCAGTGGTTAAGAATCTGCCTGCCAATGCAGGGGACACGAGTTCGAGCCCTGGTCCGGGAAGATCCCACATGCCTCAGAGCAACTAAGCCCGTGCCCCACAGCTACTGAGTCCACGTGCCACAATTACTGGAGCCCGTGCACCGCAACGAAGAGTAGCCCCCGCTCGCCACAACTAGAGAAGGCCCGCGCGCAGCAACGAAGACCCAACGCAGCCAAAAATAAATAAATAAAAATTAAAAAAAAAAATCAAACTCCGAGAAAAGGGAACCCTCCTACAGTGCTGGTAGGAATGTAAGTTGGTGCAGCCACTGTGGAAGACAGTATGGAGGTTCCTCAGAAAACTAAAAATAGAGCTACCATATGATCCAGCAATCCCACTCCTGGGCATATATCCAGACAAAACTCTAATTCAAAAAGAGACATGCACCGCTATGTCATAGCAGCCCTATTCACAATAGCCAAGACATGGAAACAGCCTAAATGTCCATCAACAAATGAATGGATAAAGAAGATATGGTACATATATACAATGGAATACTACTCAGCCATAAAAAAAGAACGAAATAATGTCATTTGCAACAACATGGATGCAACTAGAGATTATCATACTAAGTGAAGTAAGTCAGAAAGACAAATACCATATGATATCACTTATATGTAGAATCTAAAATATGACACAAATGAAACTATCTATGAGACAGAAACAGAATCACGGACATAGAGAACAGATTGGTGGTTGCCAAGGGGGAGGGGGTTGGGGGAGGGATGGAGTGGGAGGTTGGTGTTAGCAAATGTAAGCTTTTATATATAGGATGGATAAACAACAGGGTCCTACTGTATAGCACAGAGAACAATATTCAATATCCTATGATAAGCCATAATGGAAAAGAATATTTAAAAAGAATGTATATATGTATAACTGAATCACTTTGCTGTACAGCAGAAATTAACATTGTAAATTAACTATACTTCAATAAAAATCAAGTCCGATATATACACAACTACCTTGCATACCTAAGCATTATAATAAAGGTCCAAGATTAGGATGTCAGTATTGTTTGGGGGAGGCCATTATTCAGCCTACTGAATAAATCAGCAAGTGGTTAAGAGCAAAGAGGCAGAATGTATAGTTCTTGTGGGTTTAAGAAGCAATATGTGTCTATAACATCTATACCTCACTTAGCAATCTTCATTTACTTCTGAAAAACCCTACACCTGAGTGAAGGGCTATTAAGTGAAGAAAATGTTTCCATTATTCAAAGTAAAAATTGTGATGTGTTCCATCCCGACCTAAAATATCCAAACAATTTTCACAGATAAAATACAAATTGAACAAGGAAAACAAGGTTATAAACAGTAACACTCTTAAAGTAAATAGATACAGTTTGTCCATAAAATAAAATGTAATAACGTTTTATTGCATTTGCTCTTTTGTCTTCAGCACTTTCTTCACCAATTTTTCAACCTTTTGGCGGGGGGGTGCCTGGTGACTCAAAGCGAACTTAAAAATAATGACGCATAAAATTGCTTTGAGGGCAAAATAAAGGCAAAACAGAGAAGTGTTCAGAGCTAAAATGTGGAAATAGGGCATCCACAAAACAGACTGAAGGCTTGTTAAAAATACCACCTCTCAGCTGGCGTACATAGGAAAGCAAAATATGCTGGCGTGAAATTAAAGTGGTTTTTAAATATTTATGTATGTATGTATGTATGGCTGCGTTGGGTCTTCTCTGCTGCGCGCGGGCTTTCTCTAGTTGCGGCGAGCGGGGGCTGCTCTTCGTTGCAGTGTGCGGGGCTCCTCATTGCGGTGGCTTCTCGTCGCAGAACACGGGCTCTAGGCGTGCGGGCTTCAGTAGTTGTGGCACACGGGCTCAGTAGTTGTGGCTCATGGGCTCTCGAGCACAGGCTCAGTAGTTGTGGCGCACGGGCTTAGTTGCTCGGCGGCATGTGGGGTCTTCCCGGACCAGGGCTGGAGGCTCTTCTGAAATAGCGTCTGATGGACATGCTGGCTTCAGGGCCCGGCTGGGCGGGCTGAGGCTTGGTTGGCCTCTTGGGCAGCTTCGCTTTTTCCTGCTTCCTCCCGTTCTGTTCTCCGGAACTGGTCCCTAATGAGCGTCGCCTCCCATGTCTCCATCTCCGACTCAGCTTCCAGAGAACCCAAGCCGCTGGCCTGGGTGCTGGGATGGAGTGTTTGTCCTCTTAAATGGTTCATCAGGGCCCAAGAGTCTAACCAGTAGTTCGTGACGTCTTTTAGGTCTGAGACCCTCGCCAAATGACAAGAATAAACCAATTTAGTAGCGAGTTCAATGTTCTTTAATTCAAGGGAAAACAGCCCATGGACTCAGGGGGTACAGTGCCTCAAGCAGGGGAGCACGTTCCCGAGGGGTTTGGGGGCAAGCGTGAGGTTTATGGAGCAATAGAAAGAGCAAAGTGGGAACAGGCAGGGGTGGCCGGAGGCGGGATTTCCTTCCTCGTAAGGCTGGATGCTCAGTCAGGGAATAAGGCAAGAGTACTTGGCTTGAGCTCGATGGGCTCGGGTTGCACATTTGAACTTATTTAAAGCAAGGAAATCATGACATTTTCTTGGCGTTTGTGGATTGGCGTTTCAGGTCAAGGGGAGCATTTACAGGGACACAAAAGTTACCTAAGTTTCCATTTGCTGACACAGCATCCGGGGGCAGGAATGGCTCCGTCTTGGGCCTAGAAACTTCAAAACCCTTTCGAAAAAACGATGCCTACATTTCCCCCCAGAAAAATGTACATAAACACTTAAAATTTGGCCTGCAGTTTCGTGGAATTCGGAGCACCTCCAAAACCCTGCGAGACACAACCCCCAGTGTTAAAATCCCCACCCAGTCCTCCCGTGAGCAAAGCTCTCAAAAATTCCTTGGACTCTGGGCATTACTAGGCATATGGAGTGGTAAAAGTTTGCCTTTCAAGGTAGATGTTTGAGGAGTTGAGATAAGCCATGAAAGTGATGGTGACTCTTGAATTAGGAAAATGAAGTATTGACTTGGCTTAAGCTTTCCTTTCCTGTGAGAAAAACCCACGTAAGAGATTTATCAACAGAGCTGGCCTCTGAGTAGCAAACAAATCACCTTTAACGTTGCGTCAGATCCGTCTCTGGCAACCGTTTATATAGTGTATTTATCGATCACTTCACCACCGTGGTACATGATGTCATTAGTTAAATGAAATTCTCCACCCAGCGCGGTGTTTGATTTCTGACACCTCCAAAGTTTTCTGTGATCGAATTTATTAACAACGAAGCAGCAGTTTGCAGTCAGCCTAGCAAATAGCCTGCGACAGCGGATGCTTTATTTTCACAGGCCTCGGATTCAGAAAACATTATCATTGTAATTATTTACTTATTTATTTACATCCTACAATGTTCCTAAAAGGGTTTTAGGTAACTAAGGGTACTGTAACCTCATAAATTAATGAAGTCGTTATAAACGGGTGATGTTAAATCTTTATAAACCGTAAGGCCTGGGGCATGCTCCTGCGGGGTTATTAACTTGATTTCTTTCTCTTTCCAACACTTAAACAAGAAAAATCATTCACCCATGGGAAAAGCCAAAGGTGGGCCTGGCAGCCTTCCAAGTCATGGCCTCAAGTTTCTGAGAAGGTGTTGACAATTCCCTTCCACGAACATTTCCTCATCGCCACCTTGTGTTCTCCCTGCTATGGCAAATTATTTGAGAAATTCCAAAAAATTACTGGACCCAACCCTTATGCTCAGGAAACTTACAACCACAGAAGAAATGAGCTCCAGATGAATCCAGCACTTAAGAAATGTCAATGTGGCCATATTTGCTTGTCTTCAGCTTTTTTTTTTTTTTTTTAACTTCTTTTTTTTTTAATTTTTATTTATTTATTTTTAATTTATGGCTATGTTGGGTCTTCGTTTCTGTGCGAGGGCTTTCACTAGTTGTGGCAAGTGGGGGCCACTCTTCATTGCTGTGCGCGGGCCTCTCAGTATCGCGGCCTCTCTTGTTGCGGAGCACAGGCTCCAGACACGCAGGCTCAGTAATTGTGGCTCACGGGCCCAGCCGCTCCGTGGCATGTGGGATCCTCCCAGACCAGGGCTCGAACCCGTGTTCCCTGCATTAGCAGGCAGATTCTCAACCACTGCGCCACCAGGGAAGCCCTTGTCTTCAGCTTTTAGAACACATCCAGCAGTGACCTGCCTCAGGACCTTTGCACCTGCCTTTTCTCCTGCTCAGAACAATCTGTTCTTTACAGAATGGGCTCCTTCTCATCCTCCAGGTCTTGGCTTGAGAGATCTGCCCTGAGCAACTATGTAAGGTATTTTCGTTTTGTTGGTCTGTTTCACCAAATTCTGTTTCCTTCGTAGCCCTGTTCACAATCTGTATTGACGTGATGCACACTCATGGTTACATCCTTATCTGTCTCCTCCTCCAAACTGGAAGCTTCAAGGGGATCACGTCTGCTTGCTTGCTCACCACTGTTTCCCCGGCACATTGCACAGGGCCTAGCACATAGTAGATGCTCAATAAATAGATAAGGAATAAACACGTGATTGAGTGAATGAATGGAGATGAGCAGGGAGGGGACCACGTTAGGGGGCTTCAGCCCCCCTCCCTCACCCCAGCCCCAGACACAGCAGGTCAAGTCTTGCTAGATTCACATGTGGGCGTTCACAGAATTTTCTGTTTTGATTTCTAAAAGCAAAAGCAATGAGGCAAACCAACAAAAAGAGAAGAAGTTGGCCTTGCTAAACCAGAGAGACCCTACCTCCCTCCCTCCCCTCCCCTCCCCCCCTCCCCTCCCCTCCCCGCCCCTCCCCTCCCCTCCCCCCTCCGCCCCTCCCCTCCCCTCCCCTCCCCCCCCTCCCCTCCCCTCCCCCCCCTCCCCCCTCCCCTCCCCTCCCCTCCCCTCCCCCCTCCCCTCCCCTCCCCCCTCCCCTCCCTCCCCTCCCCTCCCCTCCCCTCCCCCCTCCCCTCCCTCCCCTCCCTCCCCTCCCTCCCCTCCCTCCTCTCCCTCCCCTCCCTCCTTCCCCTCCTCTCCCTTCCCTCCCCTCCCTCCCCTCCCTCCTCTCCCTCCCCTCCCTCCTTCCCCTCCTCTCCCTCCCTCCTTCCCCTCCCCTCCCCTCCCCTCCCTCCTTCCCCTCCTCTCCCTCCCTCCTTCCCCTCCCCTCCCCTCCCTCCCCTCCCTCCCCTCCCTCCCCTCCCCTCCCTCCCTCCCCTCCCTCCCCTCCCTCCCTCCCCTCCCTCCTTCCCCTCCTCTCCCTCCCTCCTTCCCCTCCTCTCCCTCCCTCCTTCCCCTCCTCTCCCTCCCCTCCCCTCCCCTCCCTCCCCTCCCTCCCCCTCCCCCCTCCCCTCCCTCCCCCTCCCCCTCCCCTCCCTCCCCCTCCCCCTCCCCCCTCCCCTCCCTCCCCCTCCCCCCTCCCCCTCCCCTCCCTCCCCTCCCTCCCCCCCTCCCTTCCTTCTGCAATGCCTTCCTGGGTTCTTTTTTTTTTAGAAGTTCACGTTCTTTTATTTATTTATTTATTTATTTATGAC
Source organism: Balaenoptera borealis (assembly GCF_965194805.1). Taxonomy (NCBI): domain Eukaryota; kingdom Metazoa; phylum Chordata; class Mammalia; order Artiodactyla; family Balaenopteridae; genus Balaenoptera; species Balaenoptera borealis. The sequence continues at coordinate 85,692,234 of NC_138872.1, read as the reverse complement.
TGTGTTGAGTCTTCGTTTCTGTGTGAGGGCTTTCTCCAGTTGTGGCAAGTGGGGACCACTCTTCATCACGGTGCACGGGCCTCTCACCATCGCGGCCTCTCTTGTTGCAGAGCACAGGCTCCAGACGCGCAGGCTCAGCAATTGTGGCTCACGGGCCCAGTTGCTCCATGGCATGTGGGATCCTCCCAGACCAGGGCTCGAACCCGTGTCCCCTGCATTGGCAGGCAGACTCTCAACCACTGCGCCACCAGGGAAGCCCCTTTCCTGGGTTCTTTTCTCCTGCATCCCATTTATCAAAGTCGTCACATCTGGGAAAAGTTGTGTGTTTCCTAGACACCCCCACCTCAATTTGTTCTGAATTCCCTTCATTCACACTGAACAAAGACACAAACATTAAACACACACACACACATACACACAGTTAATGGATTGGGGAATACATTTACCCTTCTGTACCAGCCTAGAGATGGGCGGAAAGGTCGTCTCAAGTAATTATCGCCCTGATAATTGAGCAGATGGCAATCACCAAATCCAGCCGCCCCGCCCGCCAGCGCCTCTGCAGCTAATTCACCTTCACGCCCGGGCAGTTTATTCCAACTGGATTCCACTTCATGATTGCAACTTGTGTCACTGCTTTTCAGGGTGCCCCAGAAACTGAATTTGCAAAGTGTTTGTATGTCACAAGAAGCTATTCCTACAGAAAGTAGGAAAATTGGCACGGGTGCAGAGACCTGATGTTAGCCACTTGAGACATCAGAATTAGACCCAATCCTGCCTTTTCTCATCGCTGCCTGTGTCTTTGCCGAGCCGTGCCTCTCCCCTGTGTTGTCCTCTTCCCTAAGCCGCAGAGGTCTTTCCTAAAAGCTTCTGCAGAAGTGCTCCACACAGAAAAGGTGTTCAGTCTCTCCCACGTTTTAATGACTCAAATCCAAAGATGAGAAAAGCAACTCAATCACAGTCACCATTCTTCTTAATTTGTCATCGTGGAGACCAACTGTTTCCCTTATTTTTTTCTACCTTTTCCTTTTCGTTTAGCTCTTTTTATAAGAATTCTAAGGGGGTTGCCTGTCAGAGAAAATTCACCTCTCCCCAGGAAACCAATCACCCACCATGGCAGGTGCTCCCTCTGTGAATGGGTTATTACTTTTCGGCAGGGATGTGAATACTCCATTTACTCCGAAGAAATTAGAGAGAGTGTGGCAGCAACAACATATAATCACTTAATTTGGAGCAGATCCAGGACTGAATATAAGCACCTTTGATATAAAGGGAAAAAATCAATTAAAGGCAGTTAGCAGAAAGTTCTTTCAGCCAATGAAGTCATTCAGTCGGTCCATAAAAAATGACTAGTTTTTGAAAGCATAATTTGATTTCAAGTGAGAAGAGAAGGGCGGGAAGCAAAGATTGGCATCCATGAGAAGGGAAAAAAACTAAAACCAAATGATAGACGATTTAGGAATTTCCATGATCTCATTGGTTTTCTACTTCCGTTTTGTTTTCCGGTCAAGGGTCCCTTCTTGGTGTGTGTTTGGGGCGGGGGTGTGTGGAAGTGACAGCTCTCGAGACCAGGGCTGAAGATGCCAGACACTCACTTTCCCAGCCTCCCTTGCAGCTCAAAATCAGACAATTGTTGCAGGAAGAGGGACCCCTTCCAGGGCCTGAGAGCGGGCTCTTGTCTAACACTCGGAAATGAATTGTCCGAGGAGACACACATGCTCACAAAGCAAAAGAGTTTATTGGGAAGGGGCGGCCGGGGGGAGAGCAGCAGGGTGAGGGAACCCAGGAGATCTGCTCTGCCACGTGGCTCGCAGCCTCGGGTTTTATGCTAACAGGGCTAGTTTCCAGGTTATCTCTGGCCAGTCATCCTGCGTGGCCCATGTTTGGCCTGACTCAGGGTCCTTCCGGTGGCACACGCATCTGTCAGTCAAGATGGATCCCAGAGTGGAGGATTCTGGGAGGTTGGTAGGATATATTATGGGCTGGCGTATCCTCCCTCCTTTGGCCCCTCCCGAACTCTCCTGGGTAGTTTTCGGGGGCAGCACCACGTTCCTTATCAGGACGTCCTGTTGTGAGACAGCTCATGCAAGTGGTTGTCACCGTGCCTGCCCAAGGCAGGCAGTTTCGGTCAACAGTTCCTTAACAACTGGACCTGCACCCCCAGTCAGCACAGCCTGGTTTTGACTCCTGAGCTAGTGACACCAGATGCGAGGGGCGGGGAGCTCTCCATCCTCCTATCTGTCCTCATCAGGACCAGTTCTGAAGCGTGGACAGGGAATTTCCCCAACTTGAGACGACGCATTATCTGGGAGAGGGAGCATCTGTGAGAAAGAGGAGGACGGGGGGAAGAGGGGCAGACAGAAAACCAAGAGACTAGATATGGCACAGTTTTGGTTTTTTGGCCACGTGTTATGTGGGATCTTAGCTCCCCCGACCAGGGATCGAACCCGTGCCCCCTGCAGTGGAGGCACAGAGCCCTAACCACTGGACCTCCAGGGAATTCCCTATGGCACAGTTTCGCTTGGAGGTGAATGAGTTCCACTTGTAGCAGAAGGAGCCTCAGGTGGAGTCCGTCCTGGGAAAAATTAGAAATTTGCTTGCAGCAGAACTCTCCCATCATTCCTTTCTCTCTCCCCAGACTGCGCCGAGTGCCTCATGGATGTCCGTGGCCCCGGCTTTGCTACCAGATACCCACGAAGCGCTGCCCTGAGTCCCCCAGCCCTTCACCTTCCCCCGCCCAAAGTCGAGCACTCTGCTTGTAGGCTGAACTGTAGCTGCATCGTGTCCTATCACCATTAGAGGCCAACGCGCCTTATCCAGCACCCCTGGGGCCGTACGTGCTTTCGCACTGAGAGCTTTGCAGCTTTCCAAAGAATGCACGGCCGAGGCTTTCTATTACATTTTTTTTTTTTTTGCATTTTTTTAAAGAAATTCCTTTATTTTAATTTTATTTATTTATTTATTTATTTTTGGCTGTGTTGGGTCTTCGTTTCTGTGCGGGGGCTTTCTCTAGTTGCGGCAAGCGGGGGCCACTCCTCATCGCGGTGCGCAGGCCTCTCACTGTCGCGGCCTCTCTTGTTGCGGAGCACAGGCTCCAGACGCGCAGGCTCAGTAGTTGTGGCTCACGGGCTTAGTTGCTCCACGGCATGTGGTATCTTCCCAGACCAGGGCTCGAACCCGTGTCCCCTGCATTGGCAGGCAGATTCTCAACCACTGCGCCACCAGGGAAGCCCTCTATTACCTTAAAGACACAGAAGGATCCAGGGACGGCAACCTGTAATCAAACCCATTAATATTTCTGAGGGAAAGCACATGAATATTCAGACTGAGCGGGGAAAATAATGATTATAAATAGCCTCTCATCAGGTCAGGTCAGGTTTTGAAGAACTTTTGAACTTTGGAGTGGCGTGTAAGGATTATGCACCTGTGTTTCCATACCTTTCTACCCCACCAGCCTGAACAGAGGAAGGGAGACACTGGCTTCCCAGCCATCCATAAAATTTGAAGCCTCAGCACAATGTGTGACTAAGAAAATGCTGAATGAAAAGGTAGTGCTGAGGAATCAAAGGATGTCCTTCCCTGCTCCGAAGTGCTGCCCTCCTCTGGGCAACTGGTAAACTGACAACCTGATCCAGAGCTGGATAAACCTTTTCTGTCAAGGGCCACAGAGTAAATGGTTTTCAGCTTTTCAGGCCAGATGGTTTCATTTGCAGCTACTTGACTCTGCCATTATAATGCAAAAGCAGCCTTAGACAATATGTAAATAAACAGGTGGGTCTGTGTCCCAATAAAACTTTATTTATAATAATGGGCTGAGGGCATCATTGGCCCAGAGACCACATTTGCTGACTCTTGAACACATCCATACAATTGTCTTATTTGATGATTCACTCAGCAAACACAGGACTTCTGTCATGTGCTAGGCACCTTTCTCGTGCTAGAAATTTAGCAGTGATTAGAAACACAAGTTGATGGCCTCATTGAGTTTACGTTCTAGCTGATTCCAGTAATTAGATTAGCATCTTCAGATCATCTCAGCTCTGTGCTTCACTTTGTCTCTATAAGAGTGGACCATGGCCAAAGATATTAACAGACGCCTCACCAAAGAGGATATACAGATGTCAAATAATAGTATAGAAGATGCTCCACATTATATGTCATTAGAGAAATGCACATTAAAACAGTGAGATACCACTACACACCTATTAGGACAGACAAAGTCCTGAACACTGACAACACCGAATGCTGGTGAGGATGTAGGTCCTCTCATTCATTGCTGGAGGGAATGCAAAATGGTGCAGCCACTTTGGAAGACAGTGTGATGACTTCTCACAAAATTTAACTATACTTTTACCATAGTACCATGGGATCCAGCAATGGCGCTTCTTGGTTTTACCCAAAGTGAAACCGTGGGTGAGCTTTAGTTAAATCCATTTCACCTGTAACCTGCCTTCACTAATCAAGGTCGTTTTAATTGTTGTTGCAAAAGACTTGCACGTCCTCCAAGCCGCACGAAGCCTAAACAACAAGGTGTCTGCCTGAGTTGTTTTCCAGGAACTTGGAGTCAGCTGTGTCTAATTCGAGCTGAGCTGGTTAAGTCTGGATAGGGCCACCCACCCTGCAGTTAGGCATGTGCGAGTGTCAGGTGAACTTTGCTGCAAACCTAGGCTTCTCAGCGTTGTGGCTTGCTGCGCGTCAGGCAAAATGAACCTGGTTTGCAAACAAAAGGAGTGGAAAACGTCTGTACACACAAAAACCTGCACGTGGATGTTTATAACAGCTTTGTTCATAACTTGGACGTAACCAGGATATCCTTCAGTAGGTGAGTGGATAAATAAATTGTGGTCCATCCTGACAATGGAATATTACTCAGTGCTAAAAAGAAATGAGTTATCAACTCATGAAAAGAGGACATACTGTGTGATTCCAACTATATGACATTCTGGAAAAGGCAAAACTATGGAGACAGTAAAAAAGCAGTGGTTTCTAGGGTGAGGGAGAGATGAATAAACGGAGTGCAGAGGATTTTTAGGGCAGTGAAAATACTCTTTATGATATTATAATGGTGTATACATGTCATTACACATTTGTCCAAACCCGTAGAATGTACAGCACCCAGAGTGAACAGTAATGTGAACTGTGGTCTTTGGGTGATGATGAAGTGTCAATGTATGTTCATCCTTGGTAAAAAATGGACCATCTGGTGGGGATGTTGATAATGGGGGAGGCTGTGTGAGGGGTAGGGGACATGGGAAATCTGCGCACCTACTCCTCAATTTTGTTATCAACCTAAAACTGCTTTTTAAAAAAATCAAGTCTTAAAAAAACAAACCATCGGCACCTGCAATTGATGCTTTTTATTCGCGGGTTCCATAATTCTGAATGCGCCTTCACCCTAAACCTTATTGGTAATCCCCAAATCAGCACTTGCAGGGCTGCTGTGCAAAGCAGAGAAAAACTTGATACACCCGATGCGACCCCTTGCCCTCGTGTTTCAGTTCTTGTGCTGTAAACAAGCAATCTTCCTGCGGTCTATTTATGCCATGTTTTGCATTTTTATGCTCTTGCTGTTGAAAATACCCCCTAAGCATGGTGCTGAAGTGTTGTCTAGGGTTCCTAAGGGCATAAAGGCTGTGATGTGCGTTTCAGAGAAAACACGTGTGTTAGATGAGCTTCATGGATGCCTAAGTTGCAGCGCGGTTGGCTGTGAGTTCAATATTAATGAACCAACAATATAAAATAAGGTGTCTTTTAACAGAAAGACACATAAAACAAAGTTATGTACTGATCCGTTGATGAAAATGCTGGAACCAGAGGCTGGCGGGAACTTAACCCCAAACTTCCTGGGAGCAACCATTCATTAATTCAGAGTTTGTGGTGACTTTATAAAACACAGATGCCAGGAGTAACAAAAATCAACTGTATTTGGTAACAGTGTTCTCTTATCTTTTAAATCTCGACCTTATCCATAAGTATGACTCTTTCTTCCTTTATAGCATTATTTATCTGGGCCTTCTCTCTTTTTCCTCGCTCGGTCTTGCTAGAACTTTGTCTATATGGGTTTGTTTGGTTTGGGTTTTTTTTTTTTTTTTAAGAATCAACTTTAGGCTTTTTAAGATTTCTTCTCTAACCCACAAATTGTTTAGCAGCATGCTTTAAAATTCCCAACTACTGAGCATTTTTTTATTGTCTTTTCACATTAGCTTCTAACTTAATAATATGTGATCAGAGAACAAGGGCTGTATGTAAACTATCCTGTGAGATTTATAGAGGACGCTGTGTGGCCTGGTAATGACGCCGCTAACATTGGTGGGTGCCCGAGGGTCCTGTCCATCTTTAGCACTGAATGCAGGATTCCACGTGGGTCCACTCAGACAATGTGATTTGTGCAGCTCTCCCAAATCCTTGTTCATTTTTTGTGTGATTACCTTATCGATAACTAAAACAACTGTAAGGGTGGATTTATCCATTTCCCCTGCAGTTCTAACCATTTTTAGCTTCCTCCATATAGAGCTATTTTGTTGGGTGCATTCATGATTAGAAGAGCCGTATCTTCTCACCAAATGGAACCTCTTACCATTTTGCAGAGACCAGCGCCATGCCTTATCACGCTTTATGGCTTAAAGACTAATCTGTCTAATATGTAAGAGCAGCGGTCTTTGGGGTAGTATATTACTGATGGGTCTTTTACTCCATCCTTTTATTTTCGACCTCTGCGTGCCTTTTGCTTTAGATGTACCTCTTAAAAACAAGAGACGGGGGTAGAAGAGAATAGTTGGGGTCATAGCAACGTCTCCCCTCTCCCAGAGCATATTATAAAATCCCTGACTTCTGCAGACACTGCTTAGATTGAAGGAAGGGGTTCACTTCCTGCCCCAGCCTGCCCTCTGGCTTCCCAGATGGAATCATAGGGGCGGCTGGGGAAGAGCCAGCTTCATGTGCACCATTGGAAGGACCAGGGGAGCCCATTTGTCACACAAAGGGTGGAGACCGCAGCTCAATCTCTTTCCTTTTCCTATATTTTGACTTGTTTTAGTTGCCTTCATTTTCCATGAGGTCAGACACGGGACTTGGGGACCAGAGGCAGAAAGGGACCCACAGAGAAAAGAAGAACCAAGCGAGCCAGTGGGAAGACCCCCCCCATCAGGGCAGAAAGTGCCCCCTTCCCACGTCCATTTGTTCTACAAAGCTCTGTGAAATAGAGTTCACGTGAGGTCACTTCACAAGTTCCTTATTTGCACGTAAGACCCTTTTCTTCTAAACCAGAACAGAAGAGATTTAGAACAAAATTCACAGATAGTGTAGCCAGAATTTGGCCTCCATACACCAGTACCGAACTGAATCTCAGAGACAGAGTTTGGGGTGAAGTAGAAGAGAATAGCTTCATTGCTTTGCCAGGCAAAGGGGGCCATAGCAGCCTAACCACTCAAAACTGTGTGTCCCGACCTGGAGGGGGCAGTGAGGAGTTTTATAGAAATGGTTCAAGGAGGAGGGCGTGGTCATGTCGTGGACATTCTTCTGATTGGTCGGTGGTGAGGTAATTGGGAGTCGGCATCATCAACCTTCTGGTTCCAGCTGGGCTGGGGTCTCCGTGCTTGTGGGCAGCATGCAGTTAACTTCTTCCACCTGCTGGGGGTTTCAGTCTCTGCAGAACAGCTCAGAGATATTATGTGTGTCCCTTGAGGGGAACAGGACCCTGCCCCAAGGCTGCACTATTGTTTCTCCACTGCTCCTTCCTTGTCTCCGCATCCCCTCCCTTCCCTGATTAGCCACTGTTTGAACCTGCCCTTCGGAACTCAGGGAAGGTCCTGGAGGCTGAATGAAGCTTCTTTCCTAAAAACAAGAAATGGGGGACACAGAAAGGCTTTTGTGCCCAAGAGCCCCACAGGGTCCTGCTCCAATAGGGCCATAGAAACAAGGAAGGGAAAGTAAGTGAAGCAATCAGGCTTAATCATTGGGGAACAGTGGGGACTATGTGAGCAGATGTATTGGTCCCGCCTAGAAGCTCCCAGTTTCCAACCTGTGGAATTTCCCAGCCGTTGGGAGGTGTCTAGTGACTGGAGATCGGTACTGGTTTGTTGGAAGCAATTATCGATGTAGGGGTGCTGAGCTGGGAGGGGGTGAGTAAGGTACGCAGAGCATGTGAGAGCTGAGTCTCAGGAGAGATGCAGTAGCACCGTCTGTCTCTTTTTTTTTTTCCCTGCATATGTGTAGATGTTCCCCTCTAATGAACATTGAGTTGAAAGGACCAAAATTCAAAGTTTTTGATTGAGTCACAAGGACATCAAGCTTTTAGAACCAACTTACAAACTTGAAAATAATAGCCTTTAACATCAAGAGGGAGACTCAGATACAGTATATGTTTCAATGGTGACATGATCATCTTATCAAAATAATTAAAGTTTTAGAGGAGACATTTAAAATTGAAACTGTGGGGGCTTCCCTGGTGGCGCAGTGGTTGAGAATCTGCCTGCCAATGCAGGGGACACGGGTTCGAGCCCTGGTCTGGGAAGATCCCACATGCCACGGAGCAATTAGGCCCGTGAGCCACAATTACTGAGCCTGCGCGTCTGGAGCCTGTGCTCCGCAAAAAGAGAGGCCGTGATAGTGAGAGGCCCGCGCACCGTGATGAAGAGTGGCCCGCGCTTGCCGCAACTAGAGAAAGCCCTCGCACAGAAACGAAGGCCCAACACAGCCATAAATAAATAAATAAATAAATAAATAAAATTTAAAAAAAAAACAATTAAAACTGAAACTCTGGAAGTCAGTTTACCTGAATATATCAAGTGCTTTATTCAAAAAGCATACATTCAACCTGCACATTCCACACATAGGAACCTGTCTTAAGGTCAAAAGGGGACCGTTGGACATAGGTGAATATATGATATTATTAACTGCATTACTCTTTTTTTTTTAATGTTACATCGTATTTTTTTTCTTTATTTTTGGGGGGCCGCGTTGGGTCTTCATTGCTGCGCACGGGCTTTCTCTCGTTGTGGCAAACGGGCTACTCTTCGTTGCGGTGCGCGGGCTTCTCATTGCAGTGGCTTCTCTTGTTAGGGAGCACAGGCTCTAGGGCACAGGCGTAGTAGTTGTGGCGCACAGGCTTAGTAGCTCTGCGGCATGTGGGATCTTCCTGGACCAGGGGTCAAACCTGTGTCCCCTGCATTGGCAGGCAGATTCTTAACCACTGTGCCACAAGGGAAGTCCCTGCATTACTCTTTATATTAGAGAAAATAAGAAAATAACCTAAAAGACTATTGATAGAAAATTGATTAAGCAAGTCATGGCACAGCCATGCAAAGAATACTTTTCAGCTATAAAATTATGCTGCAGTTCAATAATCACTGACATGGAAAGATGGCCACGTAATATTAAGTGAAAAAAGCAATACGATATTATTTTTCTTTGAAAAAGTAATATGTGTACGAAAATACATGTGCCTTGGGACTTTCCTGGTGGTCCAGTTGTTAAGCCTTCGCCTTCCAATGCAGAGGGTGTGGGTTCGATCCCTGGTCAGGGAGCTAAGATCCCACATGCTTCACGGCCAAAAAACCAAAACATAAAACAGAAGCAATATTGTAACAAATTTAATAAAGACTTAAAAAATGGTCCACATCAAAAAAAAAATCTTTAAAAAAAGAAAATACAGGTGTCTTGAAAAAATGTCTGAAAGGTTATTGATCAAAATGTTAAGAATGGTTATTTGAAAGTTAGGATTACTGGCAATCTATTTTTTTCTTTGTTTCTTATATTTTGTAAAGTATTTGAAGTAAACACAAATGATTATAATAACTTACAAAAGTAAAGTTACTAAGAGTGCGTTGATAAATTTCTCTCAGCATTTAAATGAATAATTGATCTATTTAGTGGCTCACTAAATAACTAATTATAACTCTAAGTTATAAATTCCCAAAGCATGGGCGAGTGTTTTTCTTCTCTTCTCCCAGCAGCTCCATACACAGCCCTGCAGGTAACAAGAACTCCATTATGGCTGTTGATTGACTGGGTATTTAGATGTTAAGGGCTGAGGCGATATTAGTGAAAATAGCTAAGAACTGAATTGCACAGCTGAGACTTTGGCACTCAAACTTTCATAATTGAAAACTAAAACCTTCAAGTCATTTCATTTTATTATAAATGAACCCACCCCACAACTCTCCTTCAGCTTTGAAATCTTGCCAAAGTGTTGGTTATAATCCCACCCCTCTACTAATGGAAGAGTTTTTAAAGCTGTTTAATGACATCGTTTTCTGCAAATCATAACGAGGGAGACAAAAGTGAATCAGGTGTTTGAAAAAGCCATGCATGGACCTGTGATTTCTGATGCAGGAGCAGGGCCTGGCTGGGCAGCTTTGAGGTGAGAAAAGTGTATTTTGCATCCCCAGCTTCCTCACCATTGTCGTTGCCTTCTGCGTCAGTCAACTATCACTGCATAAGGAACAATCATAAAAATCTCAGCGGCAAAAAAAAAAAAAAAAAAAAAATTGCTTGTGTTTGTTGATCTAGTCTGGGCTCATCTGGGGGGTTTCTACTGCTTCAGGCTACCAGTCTAGCTGGCCTTTCCCCCTTCCCCATCTAGGATTAAGACTCTAGTCTGTGCCATGTGGATTCACTTTGGATCCAGGTTAAAGACGCAGAAGCTATTCAGGGGAAGCTCCTCTTTTGTCAGTGATAGAAGGTCAAGAGTACATGCCCAACCTTGCAAGCACACTTTGAATCCCTGCCTGTGTCATCCCACTGGCCAAAGCCAATGCCCAACAACCGTGGGCAGGAAAGACCACAGCAAGGGTGCATTATAGGAAATCATAACCAGTTATTCAACTGACCAAGCCCTTATTCTCTTAGAAGGTTCTTTGGGGGGGAAGGGCGCGCCCCAAGCTGATGTAGGCATGGCTTTTCTCATCTCTTGGTTGTAGGGGCACAAAGGGATTCCCCAGCGTGTACAGGGAACATCCTGGGGGCGGAGGGGGGACTAGAGTGCATTTCCCCTCCAAGTGAGATGCAGCAAGAGGCAGGAGGCCCCGAGTGTGCAGCTCTGGATGGGCACGAGCCGAGGAGCATTTCCATTTCCCTCGAATCGCTGGGTAGCAACAGCATTCACACTAATAACTCCTTGCTTTAAACCTCCAAGAAAAGCGTGTGCAGTGTTACTCTCTGAAGTCTTAACTTAGGCTGGGTTCTTGGGGACTGTGGCGAGGTACGTCGGGATGTACACAAACGCGGACGATGTTAGGAAAGTTGAAAGGAAAGAAGGTGTGAGCGACAGGGTACTTCTGCAGCCTTCGGTGACTCACGAACGTCAGGGAGGCTTTCTGCCTTTTCCTCCCAAGTCTAGACACCAGTTGGCAATTGGCGTGTCTGTTGTGTCCTAAACGAGGAGGGGCACACAGAACTCCCCGAGGCTTAAGTGTGGCCGGGATGAGAGGAAAACAGGAAAAGTCTAAAAAACAATACAAAGCAGTGAACGGGAAGATCTAGAGCCTCTCAGGGAGGCTTGGAAACAGGACGGATCGGAGCAGGGGGTCCTCACACCATCAGCCTCAGCGTCACCTGGGAACTTAGAAATGCAGGTTCTCGGGCTTCAGCCCAGACCTGCTGAATCAGAAACCCTGGGGATGGGGCCCAGCTACACATGTGTTTACAAGCCCCCCCCCCCGCCCCAGGTGATTGAAACTGGAGAATCACTGGAGAAGGACAGTCTGTAGAGGAGAGAAGGATGGGCATTCCCGGGGTGATGGGTGGGGTGAGCTGGGGGGAGGGAAGAGCATAAACAGAGACAGATGGGCACTGCGTGACCCTGGGGCGCTGGTTTGCTAGGGCTGCCATCACCAAGTGATGAGTGTGCAGCTGAAATAACAGAAATTTGTGGTTTCCCGGTTCTGGAGGCCAGAAGTCCGTGATCGAGGTGCGGGCAGCGCGGGTTCCTTCCGAGGCCGCGATGGACGGTCCTTTCCGCGCTCCTCTCCGCGCTGCAGGTGGTTTGCCGTCCGTCTTCGGCGTTCTGTGGCTCGTCGATGCATCACCCCGGTTTCTTCCTTCTCCCTGTGTGCCTTTCTGTTCCTGTGTCCAAATGTCCTCTTTTAATGAGGATATAGATCATCGTGGATTAGGGCCCGCCCTAATGACGTCATCTTAACCTGAGCCTCTGCAAAGACGCTATTTCCAAATAAGGTCTCATCATGGGTGCTGGGGTTAGCACTGTAGCATCTCTGGGGGAAACAAAATTCGACTGCAATTCAATCGCTGGCAGTAGTGACTAATGCAGGGGTGAGCATGTGACCCAGTAGGAGCCAGTCGGATGCAGTGAGATTACAGCTAAGAATTCTGGATTTGACCTTGAGGGGACATGAGGTCTGGAGGCGCCCCAGCCTTCTCCGGCCTGTCAGGGAGAATAGGAGTCCAAGAATATGAGGGAACCCCCCTCCCCTTGGCCGTGAGTGGGACCAGAGAATATAGGAAAACAGTGGGTCCAGGTGATATCATTTGAGTCATTAACGCCAGGACTCTTCCTAGACTTTCCCAGTACATGAACCAATACATCTCCTTTTTGTCAAAGTCATTTTGGATTGCGGGTTTTCGTCCCCAGAAATCTAAAGAATCTGAACAGATACAGATAGTTCAGGGTCTATAAAGTCAAAGCTAGTTCGTACCCCATACTGGTAAGTGTAGAAAAAAAAAACCAAAACCACTGGAGTAAAAGTATGAAGCTGTTCTTGGCTAGAGGGAACCAGTCCAGAGATTCAGGCCGCCCCAGGCCCTACCCGTCTGCAGAGAGCGCCGTCTTAACCCCTGGGGCCCATGCCTGGCAGACTGTGTCTCCACTGTCTACCCCGCTGCTCAGACTGGGGTCCACCGGGCCAGCAGCGGCTGCATCCCCTGGGAGCTGGTCAGAAATGCAGGTTCCCAGGTCCCGCCCTGGAATTTCTGAATCGGACTCGGCATTTTAACAGGATCCCCACTGATTCACATGCACAGTAAACTCAAGAAGCACTGGTCCAACCTAATTAGCAGGGAAAGTCGTGGTGGATTGAATCCTAGCTCTTTTAACAATCAAATTGAATTTCTGCTTAATGTGATCGAAAGCTATACCTCCAAGGATTGAGATCCAGGACTGAGATCCGACAACCAAGTCATCCTATGACATAATAATATCATACTATATTATAGTATATTGTATTTATATATGACATAATACATCAGTAGTAATTTACATTATAGTGTAGTATCGTATATGGATTCCACTTGGAAGAATACAAGGCATCAGACAGTATTTTGTTTGTACATGTTATGTCTTTATTGAATTGCATCATTAATTCTGTTAACCGTGATTGTCAGCTTCCTGAACAAAAGCTGCTGAGCGATGGCTCAGCTCTTACCTTCATACATTTCCATTCACTGAGTGTCCAGAGCAGCCCACTGGACACTTGATCAGCGCCAAAATAACCCTCCTTAGAAACCTAGACAGCCAAAAAGGGCAGGAGACATCTCCAGCAATTCACCTGCTAGGGCAAGTAAATTCTGTCTTGCTTCCTGAATTTCAAAGTGATTTTTTTCCCTGCCCTTCCACTGCGTTAAAGCCTCTGGGAGTGAGTTTCTACCTGCTGTCATTGTTCATGGCACAATTTCAGGGTAAGGGCACCAAAGGTGTAAGGGTCCCTGGGTGCCACATTTCCGGGGTATCAGCAACAGTCCATAGACAGCAAATAAACCAAAGTTAAACTTATCCTCACCGGCCTTTTCACATCTCTGACTCTTTATATACTTATTTTATTTTGATCAGAGTGGATGCCGTCAAAGAATAAAGATGATCAGAGCTTAGACAGAAAATGCAAAGCCGAGTCCATTCCAATGCAGACAAAGGGGCATGTGTCCCTGAAGAAAAGTGTTGAGCAGAAATGCAGGGTTTAGATTGCAGAGGGGACCCTGGTAGTTGTGCTAACTAAAGAGTGACGGCTACCATTGTAAACAGAACAAGTCCAGAGGTGTGTGCACAGTGGGCTAACACGAGTCCTGTCATTCACTGGTCCTGCAAACATCTTCAGTTTGGGCCAGTCGGGGTCAGGGGTCAGTCCACATGCGTGGTCCTTCATCAGCAGCAGCAGCCTAGGGCCAGTTGTATGATCTGGCCAAGCGGTGCCGTGAGTGGAAATTTTTTATATACAACATCAATTCACTTAGTCAACATTTATCGATCCCCTGATAGGGATTGCTTCATTCTGATCTCGGCTCAAATGTCATCGCATTGGAGAGGCTTTTCCTTATCATCTGGCCCCGCCCACTCCCCACCCCCTGCTCTGCAGCCCCTGCCTGTTAACCCTGTTCTGTGTGTGCCTGTCGGCTGGGCTGTGGTCTCTTCCACTCCAAGCTGCAGCCATGGGGAAGGGGCTTTGTTTTGCTTCTGGCTGTGTTCTCACACCTAGAACAGAGAGTGGGTGCCCCGTATGTGTTTCCCAGTGAAAAGCCTCAGGTGCTAGACAAAACTAGAGCTTCTGAAGCAAAAACAGTATGATAAACAAAGCCAGATGCTCTGTATTTTAGTAAAATATTTTTTTAAACTCTGTATTAAAAACAGAGGGAAATGAGAACACTTGTCACTTGTACCCTGCTTTGGAAGGCAATCTGCCAGCCTCCGTAAACATTTTAAATTCTCACACCCTCCGACGCGAGAGTTCTGTCTCCCTGGACCTCCACCTGCCCCCACCCGTCTCGTGTACAAGAAAGGATGTGCCTGGATGTCCGTAGCGACTTTGTGAAAAATTGAAAACACGTCTCGGGCCCCATCAGCCACGTGCTTCCCCTGGGTCCCCTCAGAGGACAGGGCAGGCATCCAGTGACTGCAGCGCTCGTTACCCACGGCCTTACCCCGCCCTTGTCACGCCACGTGCGTGACCGTGGCCAGTCCACTCAGTCAGCAGCCGTGATCGGTTTCCACAGCTCATGGCCCCAAAGCGGGGTGCCCTTGACCTTCCCTGGGCTGAGGGTCTGCACGCCCCCCGCTGAGCAGGCTGTCCGGTCTCAGCCCTGCACGCTGGACGGCCAGGGCAGACGGCACCGGTGTCAGCTCGGCCGGGCCCACGCGTTTAGGGGAACTTTTGTGAAGGAAGGACCCTTAAGAGCCAGTAACTCGTGCTTTGCCACTTTCTCCCATAAAGCCGAGCTGCTCCGGGGCCAGGTTGACTACAGTCCCCAAGACGCCAGGCCCACCGGACACGTAAGGCTCTTGGGCCCTTCCCACCAGTCCGTCATAGAGTCCAATACACCCACTCCCCCCAAATGGGAAGATCACGCAGACGACCCCAGGCCTCTGTTTCATCAAGAGCCCAGTAGCAAGCTAGTACCTGCTTTTTGAAAGTCGTGTTATCTAACAGCTGTGTCGAAACAAGTCCAAAACCCCAAAGGGGCCTCCTGGTGGAGGCTGCCTCACTATGGAGCCCGGAGGCTCCAGTTCAGCAAGATCCTCATGCCTGTTCGGCCACCAGTATCTAGAGAGGTCGCCAGGGTGCTGGGCCCCCGCGCAAAGTCCTGACCCATCATCAGTGGTAGCAAGTGGCAGGGAAGCCCACCCCCTCCGGCTCTCCGCATGCAGCCCCGACAGTGTGGAGGGCAATCTGCTAACTCTGAGTTCACCAACTTAAACGTTTATCTCACTCCAAAACAGCCTCCAAGGTGACACACAAAATAAACCCTCGCAGTACATTTACCCCTCCCCCCGCTGCGCCCAGCGTCCCATCCCCCGCAGGACCAGGTAGGATGGGCCCTTGGGTACCTGTATCCAATGGGGAAATCGACGTTTGAGGTCCTTCCTCCCAACGTATTTAGACAGTCGTCTGGGGTGCTCAGTCCTCCTCTGGAACAGGGAGACTCGGCCTCACCCTGAATCCTGAAAGCTGCAGAGCGGGACCCAGAGACAGTGTGTCTGTGCCAGCAGGTGAGTCACATTGACGCGCAGGTCTCAGCAGCGTGACAACCTCTCCTCGTGGTCCAGTGAACGACATTCCAACATCACGAGTCCACCCCAAGCCCTCTGCCAGCTCTGGGGACTCAGAACCCTTTCTTCTCCCACCTGGAGGAGAGAGCAAAACCCAAAAGCACCATTTGGGCTACTTGTTTCGACTGTACAGCCTACTCCCCAAACCACCCCACTAACGGGCGACCGAGTGGAGAACCCCGTACGGCCCGGCTGATCGTGGAATTTGGCCAACATGTCAAGTACCGATTCCCATGACCTTCCCTCAGGTCCCATTACTTGGTCTTTGGGCCCCTCGTCTGCCTTGTCCAGGAGGCCAAGTCAGGACCCCAGCCTCATTACCAAAAGGGTTAATGAGAATCTGGGAAGGGCCTGGGCTTTTTCCCCACCAGCGCACTAAGGACTTAGCTGGCCACCATTTCATATACCATTTTTTTTTTTTAATAAATTTTTTTGTTTTTCTATTTTTGGCTGCGTTGGGTCTTCGTTGCTGTGCGCAGGCTTTCTCTAGTTGTGGCAAGCGGGGGCTACTCTTCGTCGAGGTGCGCGGGCTTCTCATTGCGGTGGCTTCTCTTGTTGCGGAGCTCCGGCTCTAGGTGCGCGGGCTTCAGTAGTTGTGGCACGTGGGCTTCAGTAGTTGTGGCTTGCGGGCTCTAGAGTGCAGGCTCAGTAGTTGTGGCGCACGGGCTTAGTTGCTCCGCGGCATGTGGGATCTTCCCGGACCAGGGCTCGAACCCATGTCCCCTGCATTGGCAGGTGGATTCTTAACCACTGTGCCACCAGGGAAGTCCCTCATATACCATTTTATATCCGTAGACATGGGTCAGAGACATGACTGATGTATCACTCATGGCACAAACAGTAGATAGAGTGGCATCTCATGTGTTCTCCCACACCCGAAACCCCACAGCGCCATGCGTGAAGGGCCAGATGTCACCTGTACAGGCAGTGGGGTGCACCCCAGGACCCTAAAATGGGGAGATTCTGCACTCTTATGGGATTTCTGGCATATCTGCTAACCTTCCCCTCTGGAGAGGAAGATTAATCACTCCCTGGGATGCAAGCAGATATTTCCAGGAGAGGAAGGAGATTTTATCTTGATGACCCTGGGACATATCTAGGAAGGTACGTCTCTAAATTTCTCTGGTGGAATATTCTAGCTCTACGTTTCAATACAGGCTCGCTGTTGAAATGTGTTCTTTGCTCAGAAGGCCTGTACCGTGCAAGCATACAAGAAATCCCTGGAGAATTGTCTTCCAACAGTATCATCTTTTGTGAATTGTCCTTTCAAATATTTGGCCCATTTTTTATTTGGCCATTCATCTTATTATTATCTACATATATATGATACAAGTCCTTTGCAAAATATGTGTATTACGGATATTGCAAACAAAAAAAATCCAGTTATGTGACTTGCCCTGTTGTTTACTTAATGATGTTTTCAGTAAGATGTTTTCAACATCTTGTAAAGTCCAGTTTATCAATTTAAAAAATTTTGTAATTTGCTTTTTGTATCCTATTTAAGAAATTCTTGGTTTTTTAATTGAAGTATAGTTGATTTACAATATTGTGTTACTTTCAGGTGTACAGCAAAGTGATTCAGTTAAATATATATTTGTATTTTTTTAGATTCTTTTCCATTATAGGTTATTATAAGCTATTGAATACAGTTCCCCGTGCTATACAGTAAATCCTTGTTACTTATCTATTTTATACTTAATAGTGTGTATATGTTAATCCCATACTCTTAATTTTTTCCCTACCCGCCTCCCTTCCCCTTTGGTAACCATAAATTTGTTTTCTACGTCTGTGAGTCTGTTTCTGGTTTTTTGGGGGGTTTTTTGTTGGTTTTTTTCTTAAATTTATTTATTTTATTTATTGTTTATTTTTGGCTGTGTTGGGTCTTTGTTGCTGCACACAGGCTTTCTCTAGTTGCGGTGAGCGGGGGATACTCTTCGTTGCGGTGTGCGGGCTTCTCATTGCGGTAGCTTCTCTTGTTGCGGAGCACGGGCTCTAGGCGTGCAGGCTTCAGTAGTTGTGGCACACAGGCTCAGTAGTTGTGGCTCATGGGCTCTAGGGCTCAGGCTCAGTAGTTGTGGCACATGGGCTTAGCTGCTCCGCGGCATGTGGGATCTTCCTGGACCAGGGCTCGAACCCATGTCCCTGCATTGGCAGGCGGATTCTTAACCACTGCGCCATCAGGGAAGTCCCTCTGTTTCTGTTTTGTAAATAAATTTGTTTGGCTTGCGGGATCTCAGTTCCCCAACCAAGGATTGAACCCAGGCCACAGCAGTGAAAGCCCAGAATCCTAACCATTCGGCCACCAGGGAACTCCCTGTATTAATTTTTAGATTCCACATGTAAGTTATATAATATTTGTCTTTCTCTGTCTGACTTATTTCACTTAGTATGATAATCTCTAGGTCCATCTGTGTTACTGCAAATGGCATTATTTCATTCCTCTTTATGGCTTAGTAATATTGCACTGTATATATATATATACCACATCTTCTTAAACCAGTCATTTCTTGATGGACAGTTAGGTTGCTTCCATGTCTTGGGTACTGTAAACAGTGCTGCTGTGGACATTGGGGTGCGTGTATCTTTTCAAATTAGAGTTTTCATCTTTTCCGGATATATGTCCAGGAGTGAGATTGCTGGATCATATAGTAGTTCTATTTTTAGTTTTTTAAGGAACCTCCATACTGTTTTCCATAGCGGCTGCACCAATTTACATTCCCACCAACAGTGTACGAGGGTTCCCTTTTCTCCACACCCTCTCCAGCATTTATTGTTTGTAGATTTTTTGATGATGGCCTCTCTGACTGGTGTGAGGTGACACATTGGTTTACATTTCTCTAATAATTAGCAATGTTGAGCATCTATTCACGTGCCTCTTGGCCATCTGTATGTCTTCTTTGGAAAAAAATAAAAAATAAAAGGAAATTCACATCTAAAATTCACTCCCATTTTATGACCATTTATTGGCTAATAAATGATTGACTATTGAATGAAAAAAAATTGGTAGCTCAAAGGTGGCAGCATGATATGGTGATAGGACTTGGCTACAGACTGGGTTTATATTCCAGATTCACGTCTTATGGTTAAATGATGTGGGCAGGTCACTCCGTTTTCTTGTCTGTCTTCTCTATAAAGCAGAGACGATCCTTCCCACCATGCAGGGGTGCTGTGAGGCTGGGATGATGTCACAGATGTAAAGTGCAGCCAGCAAGGACCTGGTACATTGCATGGGAAACTCCCTGGTGGTGCAGTGGTTAGGACTCCGCGCTATCACTGCGAGGGCGCAGGTTCGACCCCTGGTCAGGGAACTAAGATCCCGCAAGCCACGCAGCATGGCAGCATGGCCAAAAAAAAAAAAGGACCTGGTACATTGCTGCCTCTCAGTATATTATTTGCCTCCTTATCTGTTTGATGAAATTTATGTATCTAAAACTCCCCATTCTCCATGAGGCCTCACTGCATTGCTATTTCTCTGACTGGAAATTATAACACACATCTCAAAAAGGAAACACCATTGCATGCCCTAAGTTGCAAACATTTTTTTCCTGTACATTCTTCTAGGAGCTTTGCTTGAGCTTTCACAGTTAGGTGTATGTTCCATTCTGAGCTAATATTGTGTGTGGTCTGGTGCAAGGGCTGATGCTTATTTTTTTCCCACATGGATATCCAGTTATTCTAGCACCATTTTTTCTTCAACTTTTTTTTGGAAGTATAGTTGATTTACAGTGTCGTGTTAGGTTCAGGTGTACGGCACAGTGATTCAGATATAGATATATATGTATACGTACATATTGTTTTTCAGATTCTTTTCCCTTACAGGTTATTTACAGAATATTGAATATAGTTCCCTGTGCTTTACAGTAGGTCCTTATTGGTTACCTATCTAATATACAGTAGTGTGTATCTGTTAATCCCAGCCTCCTAATGTATCCCTCCCCCGCTTTCTTTTTTTTTTTTTTCACACACACACACTGTATTTTATTTTTACAAGAGATAGACTGACACCAAGCATTGTACATGGATGACCACAACAAAAGCAACAATGATTGCAATTACCAAACATGAAACACACTCATACTATGTCATAATATTGACATTCAGTCCAGTAATCCTCCACTGTAACAGCTCCTTTACTTTGCAGTGAAAATTGATTTGTATATTCTTTGCCTCTGAGTCCTTGTGGGATTTTTTTTTTTAATTCAGACAGAAAGTCACAAAAATTATACTCATCCTCATCAGTTCACTCAGTCCCATGTAATTAATTTTTTTTCATCTTGATCTTTTGTTAGCACTTTTATAAGTTTATCAGTTTTTCATTAGAGTTCTGAAAATGCTTATTCATTCAGTTCAGCAGTACAGTCAGTTACCAGAAACCTGTACTTGTCAGAGTCTTTTCCATGAATTTCTTGAAGATGAAAGCCTTTTATAGGAACATATTTGCAAAAGCATCAGAGTACACCCAGAACTGTCTGTAAATGACAAAAGACTTAAAAATGACCACGGTTAAAGATTTGATGAAAGTTCATAATAATGCAGTTGACAAGAAAATTAGTTATTTCTGAGATATACATTTTAAAGTAATAACTAGGATTATTACTTATAACATTATACCAGAACATATAAGATTTTTAGAAATTTCATGTAATGTCTGAAACATTTATATTAACATATTTCCATACATATTTCCATACAAATACAAATATAAGATTTTTAGAAATTTCATGTAATGTCTGAAACATTTATATTAACATATTTCCATACAAATAACCCAATGAAAGTATAGTATTAGTTGTTTTGTTTGTTGTTTTATACTGCAGGTTCTTATTAGGCATCAATTTTATACACATCAGTGTATACATGTCAATCCCAATCGCCCAATTCAGCACACCACCATCCCCACCCCACCGCAGATTTCCCCTCTTGGTGTCCATATGTCCATTCTCTACATCTGTGTCTCAACTTCTGCCCTGCAAACTGGCTCATCTGTACCATTTTTCTAGGTTCCACATACATGCATTAATATATGATATTTGTTTTTCTCTTTCTGACTTACTTCACTCTGTATGACAGTCTCTAGATCCATCCACGTCTCAACAAATGACTCAATTTCGTTCCTTTTTATGGCTGAGTAATAGTCCATTGTATATATGTACGACAACTTCTTTATCCATTCGTCTGTTGATGGGCATTTAGGTTGCTTTCATGACCTGGCTATTGTAAATAGTGCTGCAATGAACATTCGGGTGCATGTGTCTTTTTGAATTACGGTTTTCTCTGGGTATATGCCCAGCAGTGGGATTGCTGGGTCATATGGTAATTCTATTTTTACTTTTTTAAGGAACCTCCATATTGTTCTCCATAGTGGCTGTATCAATTTACATTCCCACCAACAGTGCAAGAGGGTTCCCTTTTCTCCACACCCTCTCCAGCATTTGTTGTTTGTAGATTTTCTGATGATGCCCATTCTAACAGGAGTGAGGTGATACCTCATTGTAGTTTTGATTTGCATTTCTCTAATAATTAGTGATGTTGAGCATCTTTTCATGTGCTTCGTGGCCGTCTGTATGTCTTCTTTCGAGAAATGTCTATTTAGGTCTTCTGCCCATTTTTGGATTGGGGTGTTTGTTTCTTTAATATTGAGCTGAATGAGCTGTTTATATATTTTGGAGATTAATCCTTTGTCCGTTGATTCATTTGCAAATATTTTCTCCCATTCTGAGGGTTGTCTTTTCGTCTTGTTTATGGTTTCCTTTGCTGTGCAAAAGCTTTGAAGTTTCATTAGGTCCCATTTGTTTATTTTTGTTTTTATTTCCATTACACTAGGAGGTGGATCAAAAAAGATCTTGCTGTGATTTATGTCAAAGAGTGTTCTTCCTATGTTTTCCTCTAAGAGTTTTATAGTGTCCAGTCTTATATTTAGGTCTCTAATCCATTTTGAGTTTATTTTTGTGTATGGTGTTAGGGAGTATTCTAATTTCATTCTTTTACATGTAGCTGTCCAGTTTTCCCAGCACCACTTATTGAAGAGACTGTCTTTTCTCCATTGTATATCTTTGCCTCCTTTGTCATAGATTAGTTGACCATAGGTGCGTGGGTTAATCTCTGGGCTTTCTATCTTGTTCCATTGATCTATGTTTCTGTTTTTGTGCCAGTACCATATTGTCTTGATTACTGTAGCTTTGTAGTATAGTCTGAAGTCAGGGAGTCTAATTCCTCCAGCTCCATTTTTTTCCCTCAAGACTGCTTTGGCTATTCGGGGTCTTTTGTGTCTCCATACAAATTTTAAGATGATTTGTTCTAGTTCTGTAAAAAATGCCTTTGGTAATTTGATAGGGATTGCATTGAATCTGTAGATTGCTTTGGGTAGTAGCGTCATTTTCACAATGTTGATTCTTCCAATCCAAGAACATGGTATATCTCTCCATCTGTTGGTATCATCTTTAATTTCTTTCATCAGTGTCTTATAGTTTTCTGCATACAGGTCTTTTGTCTCCCTAGGTAGGTTTATTCCTAGGTATTTTATTCTTTTTGTTGCAATGGTAAATGGGAGTGTTTCCATAATTTCTCTTTCAGATTTTTCATCATTAGTGTATAGGAATGCAAGAGATTTCTGTGCATTAATTTTGTATCCTGCAACTTTACCATATTCATTAATTAGCTCTAGCAGTTTTCTGGTGGCAGTTTTAGGATTCTCTATGTATAGTATCATGTCATCCGCAAACAGTGACAGTTTTACTTCTTCTTTTCCAATTTGTATTCCTTTTATTTCTTTTTCTTCTCTGATTGCTGCGGCTAGGACTTCCAGAACTATGTTGAATAATAGTGGTGAGAGTGGACATCCTTGTCTCGTTCCTGATCTTAGAGGAAATGCTTTCAGTTTTTCACCATTGAGAATGATGTTTGCTGTGGGTTTGTCATATATGGCCTTTATTATGTTGAGGTAGGTTCCCTCTACGCCCACTTTCTGGAGAGTTTTTATCAGAAATGGGTGTTGAATTTTCTCAAAAGCTTTTTCTGCATCTATTGAGATGATCATATGGTTTTTATTCTTCAATTTGTTAATATGGTGTATCACATTGATTGATTTGCGTATATTGAAGAATCCTTGCATCCCTGGGATAAATCCCACTTGATCGTGGTGTATGATCCTTTTAATGTGTTGTTGGATTCTGTTTGCTAGTATTTTGTTGAGGATTTTTGCATCTATATTCATCAGTGATATTGGTCTGTAATTTTCTTTTTTTGTAGTGTCTTTGTCTGGTTTTGGTATCAGGGTGATGGTGGCCTCATAGAATGAGTTTGGGAGTGTTCCTTCCTCTGCAATTTTTTGGAAGAGTTTGAGAAGGATGGGTGTTACCTCTTCTCTAAATGTTTGATAGAATTCACCTGTGAAGCCATCTGGTCCTGGACTTTTGTTTGTTGGAAGATTTTTAATCACAGTTTCAATTTCATTACTTGTGATTGGTCTGTTCATATTTTCTGTTTCTTCCTGGTTCAGTCTTGGAAGGTTATACCTTTCTAAGAATTTGTCCATTTCTTCCAGGTTGTCCATTTTGTTGTCATAGAGTTGCTTGTAGTAGTCTCTTAGGATGCTTTGTATTTCTGTGGTGTCTGTTGTAACTTCTCCTTTTTCATTTCTGATTTTATTGATTGGAGTCCTCTCCCTCTTCTTCTTGATGAGTCTGGCTAATGGCTTATCAATTTTGTTTATCTTCTCAAAGAACTAACTTTTAGTGTTTTTGATCTTTGCTATTGTTTTCTTTGTTTCTATTTCATTTATTTCTGCTCTGATCTTTATGATTTCTTTCCTTCTGCTAACTTTGGGTTTTGTTTGTTCTTCTTTCTCTAGTTTCTTTAGGTGTAAGGTTAGATTGTTTACTTGAGATTTTTCTTGTTTCTTTAGGTAGGCTTGTATAGCTATAAACTTCCCTCTTAGAACTGCTTTCGCTGCATCCCATAGGTTTTGGGTCGTCATGTTTTCATTGTCATTTGTCTCTAGGTATTTTTTGATTTCCTCTTTGATTTCTTCAGTGATCTCTTGGTTATTTAGTAACGTATTGTTTAGCCTCCATGCGTTTGTCTTTTTTACATTTTTTTCCCTGTAATTCATTTCTAATCTCATAGCGTTGTGGTCAGAAAAGATGCTTGATATGATTTCAATTTTCTTAAATTTACTGAGGCTTGATTTGTGACCCAAGATGTGATCTATCCTGGAGAATGTTCCGTGCGCACTTGAGAAGAACGTGTAATCTGCTGTTTTTGGATGGAATGTCCTATATATATCAATTAAATCTATCTGGTCTATTGTGTCATTTAAAGTTTCTGTTTCCTTATTTATTTTCATTTTGGATGATCTGTCCATTGGTGTAAGTGAGGTGTTAAAGTCCCCCACTATGATTGTGTTACTGTCAATTTCCTCTTTTATAGCTGTTAGCAGTTGCCTTATGTATTGAGGTGCTCCTATGTTGGGTGCATATATATTTATAATTGTTATATCTTCTTCTTGGATTGATCCCTTGATCATTATGTAGTGTCCTTCCTTGTCTCTTGTAACATTCTTTATTTTAAAGTCTATTTTATCTGATATGAGTATAGCTACTCCAGCTTTCTTTTGATTTCCATTTGCATGGCATATCTTTTTCCATCCCCTCACTTTCAGTCTGTATGTGTCCCTAGGTCTAAAGTGGGTCTCTTGTAGACAGCATATATATGGGTCTTGTTTTTGTATCCATTCAGCCAGTCTATGTCTTTTGGTTGGGGCATTTAATCCATTCACGTTTAAGGTAATTATCGATATGTATGTTCCTATGACCATTTTCTTAATTGTTTTGGGTTTGTTTTTGTAGGTCCTTTTCTTCTCTTGTGTTTCCCACTTAGAGAAGTTCCTTTAGCATTTGTTGTAGAGCTGGTTTGGTGGTGCTGAATTCTCTTAGCTTTTGCTTGTCTGTAAAGCTTTTGATTTCTCCATCAAATCTAAATGAGATCCTTGCTGGGTAGAGTAATCTTGGTTGTAGGTTCTTCCCTTTCATCACTTTAAGTATATCATGCCACTCCCTTGTGGCTTGCAGAGTTTCTGCTGAGAAATCAGCTGTTAACCTTATGGGAGTTCCCTTGTATGTTATTTGTCGTTTTTCCCTTGCTGCTTTCAATAATTTTTCTTTGTCTTTGATTTTTGCCACTTTGATTACTATGTGTCTCGGCGTGTTTCTCCTTGGGTTTATCCTGTATGGGACTCTCTGCACTTCCTGGACTTGGGTGGCTATTTCCTTTCCCATGTTAGGGAAGTTTTCGACTATAATCTCTTCAAATATTTTCTCTGGTCCTTTCTCTCTCTCTTCTCCTTCTGGGACCCCTATAATGCGAATGTTGTTGCATTTAATGTTGTCCCAGAGGTCTCTTAGGCTGTCTTCATTTCTTTTCATTCTTTTTTCTTTAGTCTGTTCTGCAGCAGTGAATTCCACCATTCTGTCTTCCAGGTCACTTATCCGTTGTTCTGCCTCAGTTATTCTGCTATTGATTCCTTCTAGTGTAGTTTTCATTTCAGTTATTGTATTGGTCATCTCTGTTTGTTTGTTCTTTAATTCTTCTAGGTCTTTGTTAATCATTTCTTGCATCTTCTCAATCTTTGCCTCCATTCTTATTCCGAGGTCCTGGATCATCTTCACTATCATTATTCTGAATTCTTCCTCTGGAAGGTTGCCTATCTCCACTTCATTTAGTTGTTTTTCTGGGATTTTTTCTTGTTCCTTCATCTGGTACATAGCCCTCCGCCTTTTCATCTTGTCTATCTTTCTGTAACTGTGGTTTTTGGTCCACAGGCTGCAGGATTGTAGTTTTTCTTGCTTCTGCTGTCTGCCCTCTGGTGGTTGAGGCTATCTAAGGGGCTTGATGGGAGGCTCTGGTGGCGGGTAGAGCTGACTGTTGCTGTGGCGGTCAGAGCTCAGTAAAACTTTAATCCACTTGATTGTTGATGGGTGGGGCTGGGTTCCCTCCCTGTTGGTTGTTTTGCCTGAGGCAACCCAACACTGGAGCCTACCTGGGCTCTTTGGTGGGGTTAATGGCAGACTCTGGGAGGGCTCACGCCAAGGAGCACTTCCCAGAACTTCCGCTGCCAGAGTCCTTGTCCCCACAGTGAAACAGAGCCACCCCCCGCCTCTGCAGGAGACCCCCCAACACCAGCAGGTAGGTCTGGTTCAGTCTCCCCCAGGGTCACTGCTCCTTCCCCTGGGTCCCGATGCACACACTACTTTGTGTGTGCCCTCCAAGAGTGGGGTCTCTGTTTCCCCCAGTCCTGTCGGAGTCCTGCAATCAATTCCCACTAGGCTTCAAAGTCTGATTCTCTAGGAATTCCTCCTCCCGTTGCCGGACCCCCAGGTTGGGAAGCCTGACGTGGGGCTCAGAACCTTCACTCCAGTGGGTGGACTTCTGTGGTATAAGTGTTCGCCAGTCTGTGAGTCACCCATCCAGCAGTTATGGGATTAGATTTTACTCTGATTGCGCCCCTCCTACCGTCTCACTGTGGCTTCTCCTCTGTCCTTGGACGTGGGGTATCCTCCTTGGTGAAGTCCAGGGTCTTCCTGTCAATGATTGTCCAGCAGCCAGTTGTGATTCTGGTGCTCTCGCAAGAGGGAGTGATAGCACGTCCTTCTACTCCGCCATCTTGGTTAATCCCCCCTCCCCCGCTTTCTGCTTTGGTAATCATAGGTTTGTTTTCTGTGTCTGTAGGTCTAACATCATTTGTTGAAAAGACTTTCCCCCCATTGATTTGCTCCAGCATCTTTGTCAAAAATTAATCATATATGCATGGATCTATTTCTAGACTCTATTTCAGCATAGCCCAGTAGAAATATAACACAAGCTGTAAGTGTAAGCTATGTGTGTAATTTTAAATTTTCTAGTAGCCACATTTTAAAAGGCAGGCAGCTATTGGGATGCCATCTTAATAACTCGTAGTTTAGTCAACCAGGAATACCTACCCACAGGTACTGTTTTATGAACAGATCCAGGCTGGCCAGCACAGGTGATGGTGCATAATGAAATATGTATCAAGTAAAATAAAACAGATTCAGTTGGTCCATAACCTGGAGCCTCAGCTGAAAGCAGAGCCCATGAGTTGTGACTTTCAGTGCGATGTTATATAATCAACGCTAAACATTTCCTCCCAACCAAGCTCAACAGAGCAAAGAGCAAGGTGAGAGATCCGTAATCAATACCGTGAGTAATATGAAGTTTATTGAACTCCAAGAGGCAAGAAATTGTTAAAGACTGAAATAAATCTTAAAGGTTAGTCAGAACTAACATACGATATTCTGGGCCAGCCTCATGGGTTAAGTTTCTAGAAACAACTGGATGAGACTTACTGGTTAACAAACAAAGATTTAAGGGAGAAGTAACATTAGGAGAACAAAGATTGTGAATAAGCATGTCTTTAGAATTATTGATTAGTTAACAAAAGATAAACAACAGAGACATAACAAAATGCTGGACTAAGCATCACTTTCCTCTGACTGCAACTCCTGTAAAATGGCAGAAAATATAATTTTAATGAGAATAAATACATAATAGTACTAGACTGTAGGAGAGTTTTTTAAATTTTATTGAAGTATAGTTGATTTATAATGTGTTAATTTCTGCTGTACAGCAAAGTGATTCAGTTATATAGTACATATATACATTCTTTTTTATATTCTTTTCCATTATGGTTTGTCACAAAATATTGAATCTAGTTCCCTGGGCTATACAGTAGGACCTTGTTGTTTATCCATCCTATATATTATAGTTTGCATCTGCTAATCCCAATCTTTCCCTCCCCAACTAGAAGATTTTTTGAAGTATGGAAAGTACACAGGATATGATCTATGGAGGGAGAAAAGACAACAAAAATAATAGCCCAAAAGCAACAGAAAAGCTGATGTTGTTCAAGGACGCCCCAAGCCCAGAGCAGAGCTGTGATTAGAACCCAGGACTCCTGGCTCCGTCCACTGATCTCTCCAGCACATTCCCTATCTCTGCCAAATGTTGTCCTAAATAATTTAATATTTTAAAAGTAATCTCAAGTTACGAAACTTTGGCTTTAAAAAACAAACAGAAAAATTGCCCCATAAAAAAGCATCCCATAAACAACAAGGTCCTACTCTATAGCACAGGGAACTATATTCAATATCCTGTAACAAACCATAATGGAAAATAATAATAATAAATAACAATAAAAACTAAGTAAAATTACAACAAAAAGAAAAAAGCATCCCAGTTCATTACCACAAATAACATTTCTTTTATGTTTTCCTATTTTCAAGTATATTTTACATATGCATAATTGTAAGAGGAATATACATACAATTTTGTCCTGTTTTTCATTTAACCTTATATAACGTATTTCCCATCTTGCCACTGAATCTTCATAGCTATCGTTTTTAATGTCTACATAATATACTTTGATTATGATTTATTTTTTTCCTTCTTTTTGACCTTTTGGGTTGTTTCCAATTTGTGCTATTATAAATAATACTGTAATTAACATCTTTATTTCCTCAGCTGAATTTAAATCTGTTTCATGAATTAAAAGCAGCTGAATTGACTTCTGTTTCATTCCTTTTTGAACAAAGATGGAATGTCCTGGTTTCATAACAAAGAATGGTCTAAATTTAGGGTTACAGATCGGGCTTTGTGACAAGTTAGAATCGCAGTGGCAGAGTTCTTAAAGCGTTTCAGACAGCGTCTGTTCAGCTTGCTTGTCCCTCTTTGGGGAATACAGTAAGTCCGTGTTGCTCTGGTTTAAAATGAATCTCAAGATTTTTAACTTTACCCTTGACAGGAGTAATTTTGTATTTAACAGTATGACTTCTGGATGTGTTACTTTCTTCAGATCTTTCTGCACATGACCAAGGTTAAGGTCAACTATGAATGCATAGTTCTCAAGCCATCTGAAATACTGGGTAACACTGACAAGGTTTCTGTTTTTTCATGAAGTATTTTATTTCCCCAGATAAAGCAATGCCTAGTGAGATTACAGCAGATCGGGGGGAGGGGGGCACGACTTTTTTTTTTAAAGAACCAATTAGGAGTCTTAGAAATATTGAATATGATACTGAAAATTTTAAACTCAGCAGATCAAATGAATAGTAGATTGATGGAGCTAAAAACTGATTATTTCCTGAATAATCGAACCATTCCAAAATGAATTTCCTAAGTAGAGAATGAAAGAATGGAGGAGAGGAAAAAATTTAATAATAAACTTATCCAGAGTTAAAGAAAGACACAAGGATTGTGTTTGAACAGGTTCACTGAAAGTTGATCAGAATGAATGAAACAGATAAGCAAAACAACAGGAGGAAGGGGAAGTCCTAAAAGAAGGAAGGGGAAGTCCTAAAAGATTACAAAGCAGGCAGGAAAGAGAGAGAGAGAGAGAAGAAAACAGATTGCCCACAAAGGAACAAAAATGAAACTGGGCTCTGCCTTCTTGTTGGCAACAGTGGATGCTAGAAGACAAAGGAGCAGCAACCTCAAAACTCTAAGGATAAAAATTACTTTGAATCCAGCATCTTATACACCATCCAAAACTAATATTTAAATGTGAGATCAAAATCAAGACACTTTCAGACATACTAGGACTCAAAGCATTTACCACTCAATAAATCTTTTTTGAACAAATAGTTAAGGATTTGCTCCACCAAAACAAACAAAAATAATGAATTTAAGCAGGCGACATAAGATGCAAGTAACCAAAATGAGAAAAAAAATAAAATCACTCTAACAGTCATCTCATGAGTTTCATGTGTAGACAACTGAGAAAATGGAGGGGAGAAAAAAGTTATCTGTCGACAATTCAGGATGCATAATATTTTAAAACGTGTTATTGAAAACATTAAGCTGAAAACATTCCAAAAGAATTCAACTTGGGAAAGGTGTGTTAGCAAGAAGAGGGGGAAGCCTGGTAGGAAAATAGGGGAGTAAAATTATATGAAAGGTCTTGTCTTACTTAGGAGAAAATAAAAATCCTGATTAACTCTAGACATTTTTTAAATTTAAGAACAATTAGTAGAAAAATAGAAATATACTATAACTCGATTTCAAACTGCCGGAGGAATAATAATAAAACAATAATATGATCAATCCTCGAAAGACAGGAAATAAAACATAAAATAAGGTAGGGGAATGTATTAAAACGTATTGGTAATCACAACAAGTAAAAAACCAGTTAAGTGCTCCTGTTAAGAGACAAACATTTTCAGAATGTATCAAATAATAGTCAGCTACATATAGTTAAAACAAATCACCTGAAACAAATGACACAGAAAGTTTGAAAATAAAGAGATGACAAGAAGATGGCTTCTAGTTAACCTTAAGAAAACAGGTAATTACTGTGTTATTTAAGCTATATGTGGAGTAAGATGGGAATATTTCTAATTCATAACTTAACTTTAAAACCTGTTCATGTTAGTCCAAAATTAAAAAGGAAGACCAAGGGGCTTCCCTGGTGGCGCAGTGGTTGAGAGTCTGCCTGCCAATGCAGGGGACACGGGTTTGAGCCCTGGTCTGGGAGGATCCCACGTACCGTGGAGCAACTGGGCCCGTGAGCCACAACTGCTGAGCCTGCACGTCTGGAGCCTGTGCTCCGCAACAAGAGAGGCCGCGATAGTGAGAGGCCCGCACACCGCGATGAAGAGTGGCCCCCACTTGCCGCAACTAGAGAAAGCCCACGCACAGAAACGAAGACCCAACACAGCCAAAAATAAATAAATAAATAGTGTAAAATTTAAAAAAAAAAAGGAAGACCAAAAATCATCTAATCATCTCAAGAACTTAAAAAAAATTAAACTGCAAATAAACTAAAGAAAGTAGATAAGAAGGAAATATTAAAGAGCAGAAATTTAAAAACAAATATACAACAGGCAGGATGAAAAAGCCGAAAGTTGTATCTTTGAAAAGACTAATAAAATCAGTGGTTCTCTGGCAAGAAAAAGAGAAGGAATAAATAGATATTAGGAATGAAAAAGGTAACATTTCTACAGATATTTAGATGTTAAAATAAAAATAAGAGCAAATTTGCTAATGTGAGCAAAGTTATAAACTTCAAAATTTAGATGTTTACAAACACCTAGAAAAACACAACTGATACAAGAAGAAATCAAAAATCTGCATAGTTCTATAACTATTAAATGAATTAAATCTATAATTTAAAAACTCACCACAAAGTAAACTCTAGGCCCAGATTGTTTTTTTTTTTTAAAGATAATCTTTAAAGACTGTTGCTTTTTTTTTTTTTAATTTTTATTTATTTATTTATTTATTTATGGCTGTGTTGGGTCTTAGTTTCTGTGTGAGGGCTTTCTCCAGTTGCGGCAAGCGGGGGCCACTCTTCATCGCGGTGCGCGGGCCTCTCACTATCGCAGCCTCTCCTGTTGGGGAGCACAGGCTCCAGACGCGCAGGCTCAGTAATTGTGGCTCACGGGCCCAGCTGCTCTGCAGCATGTGGGATCTTCCCAGACCAGGGCTCGAACCCATGTCCCCTGCATTGGCAGGCAGATTCTCAACCACTGCGCCACCAGGGAAGCCCCGGCCCAGATTGTTTTCACTGAGAAGTTCTATGAAATGTTTAGAGAATAAATAATGCAAATCTTATACAAACTTTAATAGAGACTAGAATAAAGAAGGAACACTCCAAAACTCATTTTATGAGGTTAGTATACCAGATCCTGACAAAACCAATTACAGTTCATGAATCTGAATGCAAAATTCTGAAGCAAAATACCTAAATTGATCCCAGTGGTAAATAAAAAGAAAAACAAAAACATAAAGAATAACAGTTAATGACCAAGCTGGGTTTATTCCAGGAATGCAATGTGGATCTACTACTCAAAAATCAATGAATGATACTATAGTATCTGCTCAATAGATGCAGAAAGTTTTATAAAATTTATCATCTATTTGTGATTTTAAAAACTTTTAGCAAACTAGGAACAGAAGGGAACTCCCTCAATATGATAATGGATATATTTCTTTAAAAAAATTACAGCAATACCAAACTACGTGAAATACTTAATGAAATTTTGAAAAAAAAGTTTTAAGGACAGGAACAAGAATACCAGCTGTCACTTCAATTCAACATTGTAATGAAGATCCTGTGAGATAAGAATAAGGCAAGAAACAAAATACATAACACTTAGAAAAGAAGAAATAAAAAGGGCATTATTCACAGATTAATGGTTTGTAGAAATCCAGAAGAATCTACAGAAAATAATTACAATTAGTAAATGAGTTTATCGAGATTGCTGGAAACAAGGCCAATACATAAAAATCTATTCACCCATACCAGCAACAAAAAGAAAATAAAGCCTGTAAAAAGATAACATCTTAATAACACAAAAAATTCAGATACCTAGAAATGCATCTTATAAATGTTATACAGGTTATCTCTAAAGAAAACTGAAAAGCATTACTGAGAAAAAGTAAAGAAAACCTAAATACTATGTTCATGGAGTGGAAAATTCAGTATTGTAAAGCTGTTACAATCGCCTACAATCGCCTTTGTTCAATAGAAAGATGTTAGTTAAATCTACAGATTCAAATTCCAATCAAAATTATAATTTTTGTAGAAATTAACGTTTCTAAATTTATGTGGAAATGCAGAGGGCCAATATTAGCCAAGACAGTCTTTGGGAAAAAAAATTAAAAACGAGGAAATCCCCTGGGGGAGGTGAGTCCAACAATTCTCATGACTATGGTGTGTCCTAACTCTCCAGCTGGTTGACTTATGTGCTGGAGAATCTGAAGAACCAGGTCATCTGGATCTCTGGACTTGAGCACTGGTTCCTGGACACCCCTCTCTGAGCCCAGCCCTGGTGCAGTCTGAGCCCAGGCACCTTGAAGGGTCACCTGGGGGCACTCTGATCCACAGACCCAGCTGAGCTCCAGCTGTGTGAGTGCGCCATCTTGGATGTCCATCCTGGTCCATCCTGGAGATGATGCAGCCCCAGCACCATATGACGGCAACCCTGTGAAAGGCTCCAGGGAATACCGCCCATCCCAACCTTCCCTCAATTCCTGACCCACAGAATCACCAGCAAAATAAAATGATGGTTCTAAGCAGCTAAGTTCGGGGTTAATTTGTTAACTAACAACAGATGACTGGAACAGCCACCCAAAGGAAACATGCATTCTGTGTGGACCTAGAGAACAGGCTTAGAGAGGACAGAGTTGGCTTACAATAGCACCAGCTCTCGCCTTTTTCCTCTCGTCTCTCTCCAAGCTACAGGTAGCTTGTTGTGAGAAGCAGGACAGGGAACAGATGAGACCAATCGGGTCTCCACGTCAGGCTTCCAGCCTGAAGCAGGTCCAAACCAGAATGGAGGTTTAATGCTAAAACAGGCTTGGAGTTTTGATGAATATCTCAAGTCGGATATGTTGATCTGAGATTGCTTTTGCTTCTTAAACTGACCTGGGAATGTCTGTCATGTAAGAATGAACCAAAACCTCATGGGCTAGCCACATTTTTACTGGGAGACAGAGGAAAGTTACCAAAACAACAAAAATTTTAAAAGGTATGTTTTGATTTTTGTCTGGAATCAGGTTTTTTTTTTTTTTTTTTTTAATTTTTGGCTGTGTTGGGCCTTCGTTTCTGTGCGGGGGCTTTCTCTAGTTGCGGCAAGAGGGGACCACTCTTCATTGCGGTGCGCGGGCCTCTCACTATCGCAGCCTCTCTTGTTGCAGAGCACAGGCTCCAGACGCGCAGGCTCAGTAGTTGTGGCTCACGGGCCTAGTTGCTCCGTGGCATGTGGGATCTTCCCAGACCAGGGCTCGAACCCATGTCCCCTGCATTGGCAGGCAGATTCTCAACCACTGCGCCACCCGGGAAGCCCCTGGAATCAGGTTTTATTCAACACACTGGGTAAAGATTTTAAAAAATTTTTTCCAGCATTACTGACATAATTGACATATAACATTATGTAAGTTTAAGGTGTTGTACAATGTGATTTTTTTTTAGTTTATTTATTTATTTTTGACTGCGTTGGGTCTTCGTTGCTGCGCGCAGGCTTTCTCTAGTTGTGGCGAGTGGGGGCTACTCTTCGTGGTGGTGTGCGGGCTTCTCATTGCAGTGGCTTCTTTTGTTGCGGAGCACGGGCTCTAGGCACGCGGGCTTCAGTAGTTGTGGCGCACGGGCTCAGTAGTTGTGGCTCGTGGGCTCTAGAGCACAGGCTCAGTAGTTGTGGCGCATGGGCTTCGTTGCTTCGCAGCATGTGGGATCTTCCCGGACAAGGGATCAAACCCATGTCCCCTGCATTGGCAGGCAGATTCTTAACCACTGAGCCACCAGGGAAGCCCTACAATGTGATGTTTTATAGAAGTATATATTGTGAAATGATTTCCACAATAGAGTTAGTTAACACATTCATCAATTGCATAATTATGATTTTATTTTGGGGTGAGAATACTTAAGATTGACTCTCTTCGCAACTTTCAAGTGTGTAATACAGTTTTCTTAACTACAGTTGCCATGCTGAATACTAGATTCCCCAGAACTTATCCATCTTATAATTGGAAGTTTGTACCCTTTGGCCAACATATCCCTGCTTCTCCCACCCCCAGCCCCTGACAACCACCACTCTACTTTCTGTTTCTATGAATTTGGCTTTTTTTTTTAAATTTCACATATAAGTGAGGTCATACAATATTTGTCTTTCTCTGTCCGACTTATTTCACTTAGCATAATGCCTTCCAAGTCCATCCATGTTTCTGCAAACGATAAAATTTCATTTTTTTTTATGGCTGAGTAATACTCTGGGGTGTTTGTATGTGTGTGTGTGTGTGTGTGTATACACATCTTCTTTATCCATTTATCCATTGATGGACACTTGTTTCCATGTCTTGGCTATTGTGAATAATGCTGCAGTGAACATGAGGGTAGAGATATCTCTTTGAGACAGTGATTTCATTTCCTTCAGATATATACCCAGAAGTAGGATTGCTGGATCATGTGGTACTTCTACTGTTATTTTTTTGAGGAACTGCCATACTGCTTCCCATAGTGGCTGCACCAATTTACATTCTCACCACAGGGCTTTCGGGTTCTCTTTTCTCCACATCCTGTAGACACTTGTTATCTCTTGTCTTTTGAAGCCCTTCTAACAGGTGTGAGGTGGTATCTCATTGTGGTTTTGATTTGTATTTCACTGATAATTAGTGATGTTGAGCACCTTTTCATGTACCTGTTGGACATTTGTATGTCTTTTTTGGAGAAATGTCTATTCAAGTCCTTCATCCACTTTTTTAATCAGATTATTTGGGTTTTTTGCTATTGAGTTTTTTGAGTTCTTTATATTTTTTTGCATATTAACCTCTAAACAGGTGGTTTGCAGATATTTTCTCCCATTCCATAGGTTGCCTCTTCATTTTGTTGATTGTTTCTTTTGCCGTGCAGAAGCTTTTTAGTTTGTTGTAGGCCCCACTTGCTTATTTTTCCTTTTGTTGCTTATGCTTCTGGTGTCATATCCAAAAAAATCATTGCCAAAGCCAATGTCAAGGACTATTTTCTCTGTTTTCCTCTAGGAGTTTTACAGTTTCAGGTCTTATATTTAAGTCTTTGATTCATTTTCAGTTAATTTTTGTGAGTGGTGTAAGATAGGGGTCCAGTTTCATTCTTTTGCATGTGAATATCCAGGTTTCCCAACACTGTTTATTGAAAATACTTTCTTTTCCCCATTGAGTATTCTTGTCTCCCTCGTCAAATATTAGTTGACCATATATGTGTGGGTTTATTTCTGAGCTCTTGATTCTGCTCCATAGTCTACGTGGCTGTTTTTATGCCAGTGCCATACTGTTTGACCTACTACAGATTTGTAGTATAGTTTTAAATCAGGAAGTGTGAGGCCTCCACCTTTGTTCTTCTTTCTCAAGATTTTTTTGGCTCTTCAGGATCTTTCATGCTTCTATATGAATTTTAGGATTTTTTTTTTTTCTTCTATTTCTGGAGCCCAGTTACAGGGCCCTGTCAGAACCTACAGTCTGACTTAGTTTGGAGGACTCACCACCACGGGCTCCTGGACCACAGCCAAGAGGGGCTGGAGCCAGTTCACGGGCCACTTCAGGGTCCACGGCCAGGACCAAGGTCGTCTGTACACCTAACACCCGACCTATGGGTGGGCCTGGTTCCTCCCTTGGCATGTGGTGCTGATGGCAGAACCAAGCCAAACGGGGCTGCAGCCGAGTTCTCAGGGGGTACCGAGCTGTCTCTGGGTCTCTAGCTGGGACCGTGGTCAGCAAATCTGCTGCCGGGGTGTGAGCCTTCCTTCTCAAAATCCTCTCCTTCGTCAAGGACTGCATTGAGCTTTTACAGTCTCATACCTGGATCCCAGAGCTCCTACAAGAGCATTTCTGTAGGTGGATGGACCCCAAATTGTTGTTGAGGTGGGAGGATACATGTGAGGAACGTCTTATTCAGCCATCTTGCTGACGGCACCCCGGGATTTTTCATTTCATAGATTGGTTCTAGATCCTCTCATCATGCTGGATCTTTTTATCTGATTATGCTTCACGTTCGTCTCGGATGTTTTCATCCTAAAACAGAACACATGTAGGCTTACACTTAGAATCGCAGTTTTTCAAAGTCTCCCTGTCTTTTTTTTTTTTAATAAATTTATTTATGTATTTATTTATTATTTTTAGCTGTGTTGGGTCTTCGTTTCTATGCGAGGGCTTTCTCTAGTTGTGGCGAGCGGGGGCCACTCTTCAACGCGGTGCGCAGGCCTCTCACTATCGTGGCCTCTCTTGTCACGGAGCACAGGCTCCAGACGCGCAGGCAGGCTCAGTAGTTGTGGCTCACGGGCCCAGTTGCTCCGCAGCATGTGGGATCTTCCCAGACCAGGGCTTGAACCTGCGTCCCCTGCATTGGCAGGCAGATTCTCAACCACTGCGCCACCAGGGAAGCCCAAGTCTCCCTGTCTTGATACTGTTATCCACCCATGGACTCTCCTGCCCAGCTTCGTGGAGGGATTTAATTCACCAGAAGGTGGGGAGGATGACCACATCACGGGGCGATGGTTTTACAGGCCCCGGGAAGGACACAGACACACCCCAAAATCCAACATTCTCCAAATCCGTTCACTGTTACTCACGAATTCCCAGAGGAGAGCGTTGGTGCATTTGATTCCTGCCATCCTCACACCGGGTTACGCGGTCACATCAGAGCTGCAGTTCACATCCCTAGAGCGAGTCAGGCAGGTGGGGAAAGGACCCTTGTTAGCAGGTAGAAAGGTATTCCCAGAGTAGCCAAGTCTTTTAACTTTTCCCCAAGTCAGAAACCTGAATTCTTGTTCTTCCTGATTTCTGTACATTGCCCACAAAATAAAAATAATTCTTAAACCTTCTATGAGCCAAGCAAAAGTAATATACGCACCTGATTCAGAACAGACGTGGAACCCCTGATGTACGGAGAGGGCTAATCAGTGGTAAATCACAAGGGTGATGAAATTTCCAGGGCCAGGACTTTGGATCCAGCAGAGAAAGGGAGGAGAGGGGCCGGGCAGATGAGAGGCACAGCCATCTCTTTGCCGTGGAAACCCCACGGGAGAAGGGTTAGTTGTTTTTTCTGTTCTTTTTTTTTTCCCTGTATTAAGAGATCAGTGGAAGATTAATAGTAATCCTGTACATTGATGGAGCACTTCAGACTTGAGTGCTTTCTCATCTCTAATCTCATCTGATCCTTATAACAGCCCATGAGCTTGTCAAGAACATCCAGCACTCCAACCCGATGAGAGGGAGATAAGGACACACACCATTGCACTCACGGAAAGAAAGAGGAGAGACAGAAAGGGAACAGGACCCAGATTTCAGTGGAAACCTCAGAAACAAGTTCATTTTCCCCAACTTTCATCTGCTCCCGCTTATCCTCCCTTTGTTTGACAGGCTGTCCTGGTCTGTGGCTGCAGGAGACCAGGGGGTGGGGGCGGGAGGCGCGGGTCCGTACAGTGAGGCGCACGGCAGGGCAGCAGTCCGGACGCTGGCCAGGGAAAGAGAACACATCTGGTGAGATCTGTAACGAAAATACCACCTGATAGTTCTGGATCCGGAGATGATCCTCACTGACTTGTTGATAGCCAAAGAATCAAACCCTGACAGACGTCAGTCAAGTCCATACTCATTAAAAAAAAAAAAAATCATTACCAGGAGCCAGTCTTTATACTCTGGTGGCTCAGAGGTAAATGAGTCTCCTAACAAAAGTGGGGTGAATCTACCCATTAGGATGGCGACTGTCCCAAAAAAGCAGAAAATAGCACAAGGGTTGGCCAGGATGGGGGGAAATTGGAAACCTTGTGTGCTGTAGATCAGGATGTAAAATGGTGCAGCTGGGCTTTCCTAGTGGCGCAGTGGTTAAGAATCCTCCTGCCAATGCAGGGGACACGGGTTCAAGCCCTGGTCTGGGAAGATCCCACATGCTGCTGAGCAACTAAGCCCGTGCGCCACAACTACTGAGCCTGCGCTCTAGAGCCCGCGAGCCACACCCACTGAGCCCACGCGCCACAACTACTGAAGCCTGCATGCCTAGAGCCCATGCTCCACAATGAGAGAAGCCACCGCAATAAGAAGCCCGCGCACCGCAACAAAGAGTAGCCCCCGCTCACCGCAACTAGAGAAAGCCCGCGCGCAGCAATAAAGACCCAACGCAGCCAAAATTAAATAAATAAATTTATTAAAAAATACAATTAAATGGTGCAGCTGCTATGGAAAACAGTATGGTGGTTCCTCAAAATATTAAAAATAGAATTACCATAGGATCCAGCAATTCCACTTCTGGGTCTACACCCCCCAAAAATTGAAATCAGGGTCTCAAAGGGATGTTTGTACACCCATGTTCATAGCAGCATTATTCCCAGTAGCCAAAAGGTAAAAGGAAGCAATTCAGTGTTCATTGGAAGATGCACAGATACGAAAATATAGCATATACATACAATAAAATAATACTCAGCCTTGAAAGGGAAGGAAATTCTAATGAAACCGTAGGTTAGATCCATTTCACCCGCGCCTACTAATCAAGGTCGGTTTAAGACTTGCACATCCTCCAGGCATCACGGAGCCTAAACGATAAGGTGTTTGCCTGAGTTATTTTCCAGAAACTTGGAGTCAGCTGTGTCTAGTTTGAGCTGAGCTGGTTGTGACTGGATAGGACCACCGACCCTCCAACTGGGCATGCGCGTGTCGCCAGGTGACCTTGTAACATCGGAGGGCTGAAAACTCCACCCTCGATGGTGCCGAGGCCCGGGAATTAGCTACGCCTGCGCAGAACGACCAGGACCACACCTTTTCCCATCACCTCTCCCCATGCCTCCGACCCCCCTACCTCTGTATTCTACTCCGTCAGTGTATCCCATACACACCCCAGCCCCTTGCCCTGGGAGAGGCGGATTTGAGATTTGTTTTCCATCTCTTCGATTGGCTGCCTTGCGAATAACCCTTCTCGGTACTGCAAACCTCGGTGCCTGGTGGTTTGACCTGCTGCAAGCGGGCAGAACCAAAGCTGGTTCAGTAACACATGCTACGACATGGATGAACCTGAGGGCAGCTCTGCTAAGTGAGCTGTCAGTCATGAGAAGACAAGTGCTGTGTGATTCTATGATAGAACAGAATCTTCTAGAGAAGAATGGTGATGATGGTTGCATGATAATGTGAATGCACGTAACACTGCTGACCCTTACTCTTAAAAATGGTCAAGATATATGTGTATTTTACCACAATTGTAAAAGCTTTTAAGTGGGGTAAAGTCACAGAACTAATGCGATCCCTCTGGCCTCCGCCTCCCTCTGGTCCCATGTTAGGCTTCACAGTTTGACCCTAATTCCTAACCCGCTGGCGATCCTCTGCTGGTCTACACCTGGGTAGGTTTGCCAATTCTGTTTCCTCTCCCTGGAATTCTCTTGCCTGCTTTTATCCTGTTGTTTGACCGACCCCACCTCAAATGTCAGCCTGCTGAAGCCTTTCTCCATCCGACCCCCCACAGCCTGTTCCAAGGGTTACTGGTCTCTTTCTGGGCCTCCTCTTTGTCATGTCTGTATTCCTGTAGCTGTCCTTTCACATACTATTTTGGCTATGCGTTTGCTGGTCTACACTGTCTCCCCAGTAGACGTGGGCTGTGTTGGGGAGGGCGCCTGATGACATGAGGGTAACGGCATTTTCTCAGCCATTCAGGGCTGAGAGTGAAGACCCAAATATTTGGAGATAGAATGTAATTTAAATGGGATTATAATGGCCATAAACACACACACTTTGTGACTTTGTGGTGACTCTCCTACATCTCTGTATTGTGAGCAGAGCAGAAGGTCCTAGGCTGGTGTCACTGCAATTCTGGGCATCCCTAGGGGCCATCAGGGTCTCTGGTGGGTCCATGGAGAGATGAAACCCGTGGGAGATGAATGGGTTCCTGGCCTGGCCCAGGTTTAAGATTCCTAGTAAACTGTGTCCAGTGGGGCAGGAACCCATACTTAAAGAAGAGTTCCTGGTATATACATGAGGCCTGGGAAACTGGGATGGGGCGGGGAGGGGGAGAATAATTAAAATACTTGCAAAGGACATCCCTGGACACCCTTGTGCACCTCACCTGACCCAACCCTTAAAGATACTTGGGCCAGATTCCCAAGAAAAAGAGATTCTATAGGAAGCAGCCAAAGAAATCAATTTATTTTAAAGTGATATCCCCAGGAATACTTAAGAACCTATTGAAAGGATAGAACTATAGATAGAAAGAGGAAACAAATTCAGAAATAGACCCACAGGACTTCCCTGGCAGTCCAGTGGTTAAGACTCTGCACTTCCACTGCGGGGGGTGCAGGTTCGATCCCTGGTCAGGGAAGTTCTGCATGCTATGTGTTGTGGAGAAAGGAAAGAAAAGAAAAGAAAAGAAAAGAAAGAAAGAAAGAAAGAAAGAGGAAGGAAGGAAGAAAGAAAAGAAAGAAAGAAAGAAAGAAAGAAAGAAAGAAAGAAAGAAAGAAAGAAAGAAAAGAGGAGAGGAGAGGAGAGAAGAGAAGGAAAGAGAGAGAGAGAGAAAGAAAGAAAGGAGGGAGGGAGGAAGGAAGGAAGGAAGGAAGGAAAGAAAGAAAGAAAGAAATAGACCCACATATGCACAGTTCATTGATTCATTACAAAGGTGCCAAGGCAACCCAAAGGGAAAGAGACTGCCTTTTCAATAAGTAGTGTTGGAACAATTGAACATCCATACAGGGAAAAAAAAGAAGTTAATCCTTGCCTCACACTGTATATAAACATTAACCCAAAATGGATCAGAGACCTAAGTGTAAGAGCTAAATCTATGAAACATCTAGAAGAAAAACATTAAAGAAAATTTGTGTGACTTTGGATTAGGCAAAAATTTCTTAGATATGACAACAAAAGCATAATCCTTAAAAAAAAAGTGATAAATTACACTTCATCAAAGTTAAAAACGTTTGCTCTTCAAAAGACACCATTAAGAAAGCAAAAAGACAAGCCAGACTGAGAGAAGATATTTGCAAATCATGTATCTGATTAACTTGTAACATCTTATAACAGAATATTTAAGGACCTTCTATAACCCAACTGAAAATGAGTAAAAGAGTTGAATAGACATTTTGCCCAAAAGTTATACAAATAGAATGTATTAATGTATTTAAATACCTGTTTGCATACCCTCTCAATAAAGAAACCATTGAAGTTCACAGATGTTTTTTAAATTTGCTTACAGGAGGGCCTCTTGCCTGGTGCCCCCTTCAGTCTGGAGCAGCTAAGACCATGTTAAATTCCATGACAACAACAGTCGCCTCAACTATCCTGTGTGAGACTTACAGCCACAAACAGTAAGAATCGCATCCATCTGGTAACCTGGGGAGTCTGTGAGATGAATTCAGGGGAGGAAGGTGGACCTCAGGGGTGCTGTAAGCAGGGGTGTGCCTGTAAATGCTTAACACCTGCTCTACAGGGGACAATCCTGATTTGTCGTGTTTGCCACTTTCCATGGTGTAAATACTCCCATCCTGGCTAATTTCAAGCTAATGTCATGACATCACCAAACCCAGAGTTGGGAAGAGATCCATGTGATCAGCTCTCCTGAGCAGCCCAAACCAACTCCAGCACGTGCCTGGCAATGAGATGCCACTTCACGCAACTAACTGGCACATCAACAAGCCTGACAATACTGAGTGTTTCATATAAAGATGCATTAAATGGTGGTGGGAGTGAAAATTGGTACATCCGCTTTGGTGAGCAAGGTGGCTTTATCTGGTGATGCTTGTAGTCTACAGTCCAAAAATGTTTGCAGTTTTGTACCAGATGTGTACACAGGGCTTCTTGCAGCATTGCTGGAAAGAGCAAAAAAGTGGAAACAACCTAAATGTTCATCAGTAGGAAAATGTATAAATAAATCATGGAATAGTCATTCAGTAGAAGAATGCCCTACAGCATTTAAAATTAATAAGCTAATATATGTTATCAGGATGGCTATATCTTGGAAAACATAATGTTGAATAAAAAAATCAAGCTTTAGGATGTTATGTGATACATAACATAGAACTTCTGTAGAAGTTTTAAATGCATAAAATGCTACCCTGCAATATGGTATAGAAATATATATTCATTGAAACGTGATGAAATCATTTTAAATAGACTAGACAAATACATACCAAATTTATGATAATATTGCCTCTGGGGAGAGAAAAAGGAGATGGAAGCTGGGGATGGATACAAAGGGTACTTCATCTTTATTATATTATTCTAGCTCCTTTAAATGTTAAAAAATAGTGATTTGAAATAAAAACGACAACGTATTAATGGTTTAAATTCTGGATTCTGAGAAATAAGGCATAGTGCTGGTTACCTTTTTGTTTTTTTGATATTTCAAAAACTCCTTCAAAACATCAAGCCACAATCTTTTATGACATGAGATTGTTAATTCTATCCCTGTTCACTGGCAAATCCCACAAACCAAAATACTCAGGTGGAGAAGTGCCATTAGCACATGACCATGTGGGTCCTTTCCTCTCAAGTGGATGGGACCAGAGGGGAACAGTTTATGTCCCCTTCACCGGGAAGCCCCTCTTGACTTCCTCCTCTGAGCTCCTGGTGGCATTTCATGAATGTACCTCTGGTGACTTTCGTCGCACTAATTGTACAATAATTAACATTTCCATCTCTCTCTCATTAAACGTGAGATCCTCCTGGGTGGGAACCACAGTGTATTCATTTCTACATTCCTGGGGTCTTGCATGTGCCCCAGCAGGCGATGTGATTTTGAATGAAATCAGGAATGAAGGAATCATCTCCATTTTACAAGACCACCTTCTAAATTTAGTAAGACGGTGCTATGGTCTGAATGTTTGTGTCCCCCAAAAATGTGTATATTGAGATCCTCACCCCAAGAGGAGCAAGGTGGAAGCATCAGTGTCTCTTCTGACTTAGCCCCAGTGGTCACAGACCACCATGTCCACAGGATCCCTGTGGCTTCACAGCTAAGCCCTAACCATGTGGGAAGAGACCACACAAGGGTGTGAATGTGTCACCAAGTCCAAGCTTGTACTGCTCACCACACGACAGACCAGTAAATCAAGAGACAAGCTGTTGGGGTGAGGAATAGTGACTTTATCTGGAAAGCCAGCAGACCGAGAAGATGGTGGACGCATGTCCCAAAGACCCATCTTGCCTGAGTTAGAATTCAGGCTCCTTTTATACTAAAAGGGGAGAGGGCGTAAAGTCAAACACTTCCTGGTTCCCGTCAGCCTCGGAGGGGATGTGTTAATTTCTTCCTCCCTGCAGTCGTTCACAGGTGGGCCTGGTCAGGATGTTTCCCGTGAGCTAAACAAAGGTATTTTAGCT
Organism: Balaenoptera borealis; assembly: GCF_965194805.1. Classification (NCBI taxonomy): domain Eukaryota; kingdom Metazoa; phylum Chordata; class Mammalia; order Artiodactyla; family Balaenopteridae; genus Balaenoptera; species Balaenoptera borealis. The sequence continues at coordinate 85,648,418 of NC_138872.1, read as the reverse complement.
TAATGCTCATTACCTGGGAAGCAGGGTTCCTAGAGATGGGCCATTGTGTATCATTTAAGCTTATAGGCAACATCCCTTTGGTGATTAACCTGGAATGGAATACAAAGGTTCTTCCCTGTTACAAATGCCAGGAGGAGAGAGTCCCTGGGGTGCCCTTGAAAGCTGGCTGCCACAGTGTTGCCCTACTGGAAGGCCTGCTAGGGGTAGAAGGGTTGGGGTCAAGGACCCTAACACATGATAGGTACTCAGTAAAGTCAGTACCGTCTCTTTCCCTTTCGTCCTGACCATGTGATCCTCAAGGGTCATCCCTGCTTAGACCTTATCACTCCTTCCTCCGAGCTGACCCACCACCCCACTGCTGCCTCCATCAGGTGATAAACATGAAGGTTTATCACTTCCTCCAGTCCCCTCTGTTCTCCTCTCTCTTCTGGGCCCTACACGTCTTACTCTGAAGTGAAGGGGGAGTCTTCCAATTGCCTACTGTGGCCTCACAGACCCACCCAAAGCAGTGACCTTTAATTTGCTCATGAATCTGGTGTTCACAGGGCTCAGCTGGGCAGCTCTTGCTTGGGGTCTGCCATGTGGTTGCAGACAGGCTGGAGCTGGGGTCATCCCAAATGTTCTCTTCAGGACTTCCCTGGTGGCGCAGTGGTTAAGAATCCGCCTGCCAATGCAGGGAACACGGGTTCGAGCCCTGGTCCGGGAAGATCCTACATGCTGCAGAGCAACTAAGCCCATGCACCACAACTGCTGAGCCTGTGCTCTAGAGCCCGTGAGCCACAACTACTGAGCCCGCATGCCAGAACTACTGAGACTGTGCTGTAGAGCTTGTGCTCTGCAACGAGAAGCCACCACAATGAGAATCCTGCGCACTGCAACGAAGACCCAACACAGCCAGAAAGAAAGAAAGAAAGAAAGGAAGAAAGGGAAGGAGGGAAGGAAAGGAAAGGAAGAAAGAAAAGAAAGAAAAATGTTCTCTTCATGTGTCTGGGTTGGAAAGACTCAAACAGCTGGGGGCTGGGGTGCCTGGGGTTCCTGAGACATTTCTATCTTTCTAGATAGATCCACAGATGATGAAGATAGATAGGTAGATGCAGATAGATGATGGATAAATAGGTAGATAGAATGAAGATAGATACAGATGAATGAATGATACGTATAGATGGATGATAAGTAAATGATAGACAGATAATAGATGTAAATGGAGAGATCGAGAGAGACACAGTGGTACGTTGTCAATATATCATCCCTGTTCTCTAGAACCAATTGTTAAATATTCAGGAATTTTGTGAGCTGGTTGCCAAACCACTGGTAGCTTGAAATTGATAGTGATGAGAGTATTTATGTCACAGAAATAAGCAATACATCAGGTCTTTTTTTTTTTTTTTTTTTTTTGAGAGAGCAAGCTTGTCTACATAACTGGATGTGGATAGATAAAGAAATGTTTTTATTCTCAGTTCTGTTTAGACATATCCAGTTTCCCAGCTTTGTCCACTGAGCAAGATGAAAAGGTGAAGGGAAGTAAAACCTTCTCCCACTGGCTTTTAGCAAACAGGCACCACATCACCCCCCTCCCCCGAGCTCGCCAGACCTGCAGCAGCTCCGAAAGGGAGCAGCCTCTGCAATCAGCTGAGGTCACTCTACAAAATCATCAAGGCCGTCAGCCCCCCGGAAACACTCCGGGTTAGAAATATCCCACATCTGTTCAAAGTCAGAGGAACAGAGTCGATAAAGCAGTAATTGTTTATACTTCTATTGAAAAGTCTTCGCTTAAAATTGAAAGAAGCAAACTCCACACTTGCAGAGGAAGTTACAAAAGCTGAGCAGAAATGGTTTCCCCTTCTGTTTACCTAAACCCCCAAGGCCTTCTTTAGAAAGGACATCTTAAATCCAAACTTTAAATGGAGGACTTTTGCTCTTTTTATAAAATTTTATTAGAGTATAGTTGATTTACAATGTTGTGTTAGTTTTAGGTGTACAGCAAAGTGATTCAGTTACACATACACATATATTCATTCTTTATCAGATTCTTTACCCATACAGGTTATTAGAGAATACTGAGTAGAGTTCCCTGTGTTATACAGTAGGTCCTTGTTGGTTATGTTTTATATATAGTAGTGTGTGTATGTTAATCCCAAACTTCTAATTTATCCCTCTCCCCAACATTTCCCCTTTGGTAACCATAAATTTGTTTTCAAAATCTGTGAGTCTCTGTTTTGTAAGTAACTTCATTTGTATCATTTTTTAAAATTAGATTCCACATATAAATGATATCATGGTATTTGTCTTTCTTTGTCTGACTTACTTCACTTAGTATGATAATCTCTAGGTCCATCCATATTGCTGCAAATGTCATTATTTCATTCTTTTTTATGGCTGAGTAATTTTCCATTGTATATATATACCACATCTTCTTTATCCATTCATCTGTCAGTGGACATTTAGGTTGCTTCCATGTCTTGGCTATTGTGAATAGTGCTGCTATGAACAAAGGGGTGTATGTATCTTTTTGAATTATAATTTTGTCTGGATATATGCCCAGGAGTAGGATTGCTAGATCATATGGTAGCTGTATTTTTAGGGGGTTTTATTTTGTTTTTTTTAAACTCTTTTCTTTTTTATTTTTTTAAATTATCTTTGGCTGCATTGGGTCTTCGTGGCTGCGCATGGGCTTTCTCTAGTTGCGGCGAGTGGGGGCTACTCTTCGTTGCGGTGTGCAGGCTTCTCATTGCGGTGGCTTTTGTTGCAGAGCATGGGCTGTAGGTGCGCGGGCTTCAGTAGTTATGGCAAGTGGGCTCAGTAGTTGTGGCTCATGGGCTCTAGAGTGCAGGCTCAGTAGTTGTGGTGCACGGGCTTAGTTGCTCCGCGGCATGTGGGATCTTCCCGGACTAGGGCTCGAACCCGTGTCCCCTGCATTGGCAGGCGGATTCTTAACCACTGCGCCACCAGGGAGTCCCTATTTTTAGTTTTTTAAGGAACCTCTGTACTGTTCTCCATAATGGTTGTACCAATTTACATTCCCACCAACAGTGTAGGAGGGTTCCCATTTCTCCACACCCTCTCCAGCATTTGTTGTTTGTAGACTTTTGGATGATGTGAGGTGATACCTCATTGTAGTTTTGATTTGCATTTCTCTAATAATTAGTGATGTTGAGCATCTTTTCATGTGCTTTTTGGCCGTCTGTATGTCTTCTTTGGAGAAATGTCTATTTAGATCTTCTGCCCATTTTTTGATTGGGTTGTTTGGTTTTCTGACCTAGAGCTGCATGAGCTATTTGTATATTTTGGAGTTTAATCCCTTGTTGGTCACTTTGTTTGCAAATATTTTCTCCCATTCTGAGGGTTGTGTTTTCATTTTGTGTATGGTTTCCTTTGCTGTGCAAAAGCTTTTAAGTTTCATTAGGTCCCATTTGTTTATTTTTGTTTTTATTTTCATTACTCTAGGAGGTGGATCCAAAAAGATATTGCTGTGACTTATGTCAAAGAGTGTTCTGCCTGTGTCTTCCTCTAAGAGTTTTATAGTGTCTGGCCTTACATTTAGGTCTTTGATCTATTGAGTTTATTTTTGTGTATGGTGTTAGAGAATGTTCTAATTTCATTCTTTTACATGTAGCTGTCCAGTTTTCCCAGCACCACTTATTGAAGAGTTTGTCTTTTCTCCGTTGTATATATTCTTGCTTCTTTTGTCATAGATTAATTGACCATAGGTGCATGGGTTTATTTCTGGGCTTTCTATACTGTTCCATTGATCTGTATATCTGTTTTTGCACCATTACCATACTGTTGTGATTATTGTAGAAGGACTTTTGCTTTTCATTAGAAGTGAATCATGTGGGAAAGGGGTAATGGCAGGCATTTATGAGCACATGTTAGAATGTTCTGGAATAATGCATTTTATGCAGTTAAAGGTGCCCTAAGGAAGGAAAATGGAGAAAAGGAGAATAGTGAGACACTGGACAGAAAGTGATGCCAGGGGTCCCTGGGCCTCAAAGTCTGGAGAAAAGTGATGACCTGCAGCTCTCCAGGCCTGATTCAGGCTGTGGACCTGGATCCCTGCTGACATCCGGGATCCCTGTTAGAACAAGCCTCCAAAGCTTTACGATAGATGGCTTCATCTCAAGAAGCTCTGGACTGAGATTGTCCTCCACACCACAAGGGGGCGCCACATCATAACAAGTCTATGCAATGGAAGCTTCCAGAACACTGACCCCCCCACATGTTCCCATACATTTTTTAAATTTATTTTATTGACGTATAGTTGATTTACATTGTTGTGTTAATTTCTGGTGTACAGCAAAGTGATTCAGTTATACATTCTTTTCCATTACGGTTTATCACAGGACATTGAATATAGTTCCCTGTGCTCTACAGTGGGACCTTGTTGTTTATCCATCCTGTATATAATAGTCTGCATCTACTAACGCCAACCTCCCCCTTGACAACCACAAGTCTGTTCTCTATGTCTGTGAGTCTGTTTGTTTCATAGGTAAGTTCATTTGTGCCATATTTTAGAGTCCATATATAAGTGATATCATAGGGTATTTGTCTTTCTCTTTCTGACTTACTTCACTTAGTATGATAATCTCTAGGTCCATTTTTCTACGCTTTTTAAAACATTTTTTGTCAAAAATCCCAAAAACTCTGCAAAGAGAAACAAAATAAAATTTGATTAATCTAAACGTCCTGAACCCTACCTCTACTAGGGGCAAAAATGACTTGACTCCCGTGAGATCAGGCTTACTATTTTTCCCTGGCAGTTGGAGGGAAGCTCTTATTCAGAGATGTCTTAGAGGAAAGGAGAGAAAATAGAGGAGATGTTTGAAACAGAATTTAAAATCACTCTTGAATTTTCTTTGAGTATTGTAGATACTAAACACTCACCCTTGGCAATGAATACTAAGTAACTCCTTGTCTTTCTGGAGGGTTTTTGCTTGTGTGCTCGTGTTAACGCTAAAAATCTCATAACCTCTGAGTTAATCCTCCATGGACATGTGAGGGGAAATTAGCGTGGCCCGCACACACTTTGATCTCCTAGTTAAGCAGCCTTTTCATTTATCTCCTGAGCCCTCTGTTGAATTCTAGCAGAATTAGGAAGTTAAAGTACCAGTGACCTCTTTTTGTCTAGCAAATGTAAAGAAGTCTAAGGGGTGTGTGGTGAGTGAGAAAGTGAGTGAGTGACAGAGTGGACTTCCCTTCTAGTTTTCTAGCTCAACACCGAAAAGATGGGGAGATGCCACAGCTCAGCAAAGGACAGTGCAGATGAAAACACTTACCCTGAGTTTTCACTTTCGTAACTTGAAAAAAAAAAAGATCTTGTCGCTGAGTTTCTGCTGTGATATTGGATGCTTTAACTTGTGAAAGAGAGTCCCAGAGATGTGGGTCTTGGGGTGCATCCACTAAGGAGTTCATCTGGAAAAGGTGGAGAGGAAATTATTGCTTCTTCAGAGGGAAGAGAGTTCAGGAAGTTCGTGGACAGTAAGGAGACAATGAAGACCTCCGTCGGGAGAATCAGGATCTGAGATACAAGCTCCACATGTGCAGGAAAGGAAATCCGAGGCAGAGAGCAGCGTGCTCGCAAGGCCAGCTGGATGCAGCTCATGACCTGCAGCTCGGGGGCCAGGCGCTGGAGGGACCACAGAGGCTCAGCCCAAATTCAGTGTCACCCAGTACATTCCGTTCAGTTAAATGTTTAATAATTTTGTCGAATCATCTCCTTTCTAGTGGTCTCGTATAAATGATTCTGCCTTGTTTTTTAAAGAAAGAAAACACAATTTATTTAGCGGTTAAACATCTGAAGTCGATAGACAACCACCACCTTGCCTCAGTTACACTCACTCGTGCTCTGACGCACCCACTAGGTGCCTCCTTTGATGGCACAGATGCAAAGCAGAAAGCTCTTGTTCCACCTCTCAAATCCCAAAAGATGTCACAGGTACAGCTGGTGGAGTAGATCGTGGAAAAAACTGCAGGCATTAGCAGTTCTTAAGAGAATCCAAGTGCGTGCAAACTACCTGATGGTGAATACTCGGGCTGCCTTAGAAACTGAAATTTCTGATCAATCCAGGAGGAAGGGGAAAAAAGCCTACCTGGAGCTCGTGCTGCCAACAGGAAAGCCTGACTCTAGTGTACACAGCTTAAAAAATTATATCCCTATGCAAAATCATCCCTCAGAAAGCTGCAAGATGGGAGGTGAAGCACGTGTTAACTAATCTTACCGAGGTAAACATTTCACAGTACATACGTGTGTCAAATCATCACATCGTATACCTTAAAGCTACACAATATTATTTGTAAATTATATTTCAGTAAAGCTGGGAAGAAAAAGAAGAAGGTGCCCAGGTCCAGGGTGCTGGTGGAAAACAAATAATGGGACAGAGAGAACTCATCAAATTACAAAAGGAACTATTGAATTCAGAGAAAATGAAAAAAATGTCAAGAACAGAAACGGAAGCATAGACGTGTGCGTGGCTCCAGCGTGAATTGTAAGAACTTAGGTCATGATGATGCAAACACCAAATGGGAATCCTTCCTTTCGATGTTTTGGGAAGGCCAGAAGTGGGTGTGAGGCCAGGAGGATGTCAGAGACCTGAACTCTCATCAGGAAACAGTAGGATAAGTGTGTCATTTAATAACACGGTTATAAACACCAGAAGAAACTTCTAAATGGGTTGAAAATGGACACTGGAGGGAAAAACTGGAGTGGGGTCAGGTAGAGCAAGTCGCCACTAATTTTGTTGTAAACCACGTAGGACTGTTCCACTTTTTCAAGCATGTACATATATGAATTTGATTTTTTTAAATAAACTTTTAAATCCCCAGATCAGGTGTGTCACCTCCTCCCAAACCCCTTTGGGATTAAGTGCTCCGTCTCTTGCTCCTAAAGCACTGGGGCCAACCTCCCGCCATATTGAATCGGTCTGCTCATGGGTCTTGATGTTTCCCCACCAAACTGGAAGTGTCTCATGCCTGACCCAGAGAGGTGCCCAGGAAGTCTTTGTGGATCCAAACAGAAGCCCGGACAGGAACCCCCTGCTGACCTCCCAGAAGTGTTTGAGGTTCAGATGTGCCTCCTGAGAGGGGGTGTTGGGAGATCCCCAGATGGCATAAGGATGCACGGTGCCTGCGGGCATCCATCAGGTGGTTCATGAACAGCCAGGAGCTGTCCTTGCACAGGGCCTGCAATGTGCTCGGCAGCGTGCTGGGTCCTGAGAGGACACTCGCGGGGCCAACATTAGCCTCAAAGCCCCCCTGCCCTTTGGGCGATCCACCCCAGCAGGGGGACTAATGAGGTTGTTTGGAAACGGCGCAGCTGAACGGTTAAGGCCCCCGGTCTGGAGGGCTCTGCCCTTTCCGGCACTCTCACCTTGGGCAAGACTGGCTATGGCAGTCCTCGCAAACTAATCCAGATCCCTTCCCTCGGGGGGCACTTCTGGGCCCCTGTCACCACCCTTGGAGCAGAGGCTCCTGGGGGCACGCAGGGGAGGGAGCGCCCTGGGCTTTCTGCAGACTAGGCTCTGCGAGCAGGGCCGCGCTCCAGACGCCTCGGCGCGGCCGGGGCTCACGCTGCCCAGCAGCGCCTCCCCCGCCGAGACGTCTAGGTGCGGAGCCTCAGCGTCCCACCTCCCCTTCAGCCTGGAGGCCCCTCCCTCCAGGCTGGGAGCCCCAGGGAGGCGCTCGAGTGAAGCCCACCCCTGACCATGGAGGCCTGCGAGGCCCACTTTCGTATTCCCGAAAGTCCCAACCCCGCCCTATGCACCGGACCTAGTCTTGGAGGATCCAGGAAAGGGTGAGGAAATCTCCAAGACTGAACTCGAGGAGCTCAGGTTACCCAACCGAGGCTGAGAAGCCACTGACTAAGCATTTCAAGGCATGAAGTGGGCAATCCAGTTCCCCTGTCTGGCCTCTTGTTCCGCTTTTCTGGGCTTTTACCTCTCATAATGGAGCCCCAAAGAGTCAGACCTGAGTCCCCAGAGCACAGCAGGTATGTATGGCACAGGCCGGAAGGGAAGCCACTGTGAGTGACAAGCTGCTCAGGCCAGGACCCTGGGCTCCTCTCTCCCACCCCCACCTCCAGTCCATCCTCAAGGCCTGTCTATTCCTCCCACAGGACGCATTCCTGCTGTGTCTGCTCTGAACCACCTCCACTTCCTGAATCTTTCACCTGAGTACCTGGGCAGCTCCCAGCCAGCCCCCCACTTCCACTCTGCCCCCTCCCGGCCAGTCTCCCCACTGCCCCTGCAGGGGAAGCACCCTGTGTTGCTCTCCTGCTGAAGACCCACCAGTGGGTTCCAGATGCACTTATTAAAAGTCAGCCTACTGCCACTGGCCCGAGGTCCCTGGCCACCCCTCCAGCCTCATCTCCTTTTACTGCCTGCCTCACTCGTGGCCCTCCAGACACATGGTCTTCTGTTATTGTCAGACAAAGCCAAGACCTTTCCTGCCTCAGGGCCTTTGCACTTGCTGTTTCCAACACCTAGAATGCTCCTCCCCTAATTCTTCATGTCTCAGCTCAGAATACTGCCTCCTCAGAGAGGCCTCCCCTGACCCTCCGGGCTAACTGGATCCCCCATTACTTGCCATCTCAGCACCATGTTCATTTCCGTCTTGGCTCTTAAGTGAACGTGCAGTTACTGTATTTGTCCTCTTGTTGGCTTTCTCTCTCCCCACTAGGATGTGGGTGGGCCCCTCGAGGGCAGGGACCCCGTCTGTCTAGTTTGCCCTCATAGCTTCAACACATATGTGAAACAGCACTGGATATGCAGCAGGTGTTCAACAAAATTGGATGGATATATCAAAGTTCTTGATTTTGGACTTCAGAACTGTGGAAGAAAAGATGTCTGTTATTTTAACCCACCCAGTTTGTGGTGCTTTGTTACAGCAGCCCTGGGACGCCCATACAGTCACCTTCCAGCTCAGCCGTATCTTAGGCCTCTGATCTCCTGTGTCATGAAGGTCAAAATAATAACAACACGTGCTTCAGAAGACTATTACGCAGCCATAAAAAGAAACGAAATTCAGTTATTTATAGTGAGGTGGATGGACCTAGAGTCTGTGAAACAGAGTGAAGTAACTCAGAAAGAGAAAAACAAATACTGTATGCTAACACATATTTATGGAATCTAAAGAAAAAAAAAAGTGGTTCTGATGAACCTAGTGGCAGGACAGGAATAAAGATGCAGACGTAGAGAATGCACTTGAGGACACGGGGAGGGGGAAGGGTAAGCTAGGACAAAGCGAGAGAGTGGCATGGACATATATACACTACCAAATGTAAAATAGCTAGCTAGTGGGAAGCAGCCGCATAGCACAGGGAGATCAGCTCAGTGCTTGTGTCCACTTAGAGGAGTGGGATAGGGAGGGTGGGAGGGATACACAAGATGGAGGGGATATGGGGATATATGTATACATACAGCTGATTCAGTTTGTTATACAGCAGAAACTAACACAACACTGTAAAGCAATTATACTCCAATAAACATGTTAAAAAAAAAAAAACTTTAGGGACTTCCCTGGTTGTCCAGTGGTTAATAATCCGCCTTCCAATACAGGGGGCGCAGGTTTGATCCCCGGTCGGGGAACTGAGATCCCACGTGCTGTGCAGCACAGCCGAAACAAAAAAATAAAATAAAAATACTTTATTGCTAAAAAATGCTAACCATCAGCTGAGCCTTCGGCGAGTAGTAATCTTTTTGCTGATGGAGGGTTTGAAATAGTGTGAGAAATACTAAAATATGACACAAAGACAAGAAGTGAGCAACTGCTGTTGGAAATACTGTGCCAACAGACTTGCTCCACGAAGAGCTGCCGCAAACCTCCAATCTGTAAGAAACACAAGATTCGGGAAGCACGATAATTATAATAGAATGTAATGTACTATGATATAATACAATGTAATATAATATAATATAGCCTGTATAGTCAAAGAAAAGGAAATCAGTATCTAGAAGAGATATATGCACCTCTACATTCATTACAGCATTATTCACAAGAGCCAAGATAGGAAAACAATGCAAATTTTCATCAACAGAGAAATGGATAAAGAAAATGTGGTATATACATAGGATATGATTCAGACTTATTAGTAGGAAATCCTACCAGTTGTGACAACGGGGACGGAACTAGAAGACATGATGGTAAGTGAAATCGGTCAGTCACAGAAGGACAAAACTGTGTGTTTCCGCTTATACGAGGTATCTAAAAAAGTCAAACATATATTGTCAGGGGTGGGGGAGGAGAGAATGGGGAGTTGTTCCATGGGTATAAAGTTACAGTTACACAGGATGCATATGTTCTAGAGAACTGCTGTATGACTAAGTGTCTATAGGTAACGAGGCACACTATTCTTTTCGTTCTAATTAAAAAATTTTAATTCAAGTGTAACTGACCTACAACACTCTGTTAGGTCCCGGTGCATAATATCAATATTTCTATACGTTAGAAAATGATCATGGTCTAGTTACCATCTAGTTACCATCCGTCAGCGTACAAAGTTATAATGTTATTGACTGTATTCCCCGTGCTGTATATTTCATTCCCATGACTCATTTCTTTTGTAACTGGTTATCTGTTCCTCTTCATCTCCCTCACCTATTTCACTCATCCACCTACCCTCTTCTGGCAACCACCTGTTTGTTCTCTGTATCTATGAGTCTGTTTCTCTTTAGTGACATTAGTTCATTTGTTTTGTTTTTTAGATTCCACATACAAATGAGATCATACGGTATTTGTCTTTCTCTGTCTGACTTATTGAACGTAGCATAATACCCTCTAGCTCCATCCATGTCGCCACAAATAGCAAGATTTCATTCTTTTTTTTTTAATTTTAAAAACTTTTACTTTTGGCTGCGTTGGGTCTCTGTTGCTGCATGTGGCCTCTTTTCTAGTTGTGGCAAGCAGGGGCTTCTCTTCCTCGCAGTGCATGGGCTTCTCATTGCGGTGGCTTCTCTTGTTGCAGAGCATGGGCTCCAGGTAAGCAGGCTTCAGTAGCTATGGTACGCGGGCTCAGTAGTTGTGGTACGCGGGCTCAGTAGTTGTGGCTCACAGGCTCTAGAGCATGGCTCAATAGTTGTGGCACACGGGCTTAGTTGCTCCGTGGCATGTGGGATCTTCCGGGACCAGGGCTTGAACCCATTTCCCTTTATAGAAGTGACAACTTATAAAAGTGCTAACAAAAGATCAAGATGAAAAAAAAATTAATTACATGGGACTGAGTGAACTGATGAGGATGAGTATAATTTTTCTGACTTTGTTTGAATTAAAAAAAAAAATCCCACAAGGACTCAGAGGCAAAGAATATACAAATCAATTTTCACTGCAAAGGAAAGGAGCTGTTACAGTGGAGGATTACTGGACTGAACGTCAATATTATGACATAGTATGAGTGTGTTTCGTGTTTGGTAATTGCAGTCATTGTTGCTTTTGTTGTGGTCATCCATGTACAATGCTTGGTGTCAGTCTATTTATCTCTTGTAAAAATAAAATACAGTGTGTGTGAAAAAAAAAAAACAAAACAGAAACATACCCACAGACATAGAAAACAAACCAGTGGTTACCAGTGGGGAGGAGAAAGGGGGGAAGGGCAAATTAGGGGCATGAGATTACTATGTATAAAACAGATAAGAAGCAAGGATATATTGTACAGCACAGGGAAATACAGCCATTATCTTGTGATAAATTTTAATGGAGTATAAAAATACTGAACCACTGTCTGTACCTGTGAAACATATATAATATTGCAAATCAACTATACTTCAATGAAAATAAAGTTTTAAAAAGAAAAAAAGAATAGTGTGCCTCGTTACCTATAGACACTTAGTCATACAGCAGTTCTCTAGAACATATGCATCCTGTGTAACTGTAACTTTATACCCATGGAACAACTCCCCATTCTCTCCTCCCCCACCCCTGACAATTTGTTTGACTCTTTTAGATACCTCGTATAAGCGGAAACACACAGTTTTGTCCTTCTGTGGCTGACCGATTTCACTTACCATCATGTCTTCTAGTTCTGTCCCCGTTGTCACAACTGGTAGGATTTCCTACTAATAAGTCTGAATCATATCCTATGTATATACCACATTTTCTTTATGCATTTCTCTGTTGATGAAAATTTGCATTGCTTTCCTATCTTGCCTCTTGTGAATAATGCTGTAATGAATGTAGAGGTGCATATATCTCTTCTAGATATTGATTTTCTTTTCTTTGACTATACAGGCTATATTATATTATATTACATTATATTATATCATAGGACATTACATTCGATTATAATTATCGTGCTTCCCGAATCTTGTGTTTCATACAGATTGGAGGTTTGCGGCAGCTCTTTGTGGAGCAAGTCTGTTGGCACAGTATTTCCAACAGCAGTTGCTCACTTCTTGTCTTTGTGTCATATTTTAGTAATTCTCACACTATTTCAAACACTCCATCAGCAAAAAGATTACTACTCGCCGAAGGCTCAGCTGATGGTTAGCATTTTTTAGCAATAAAGTATTTTTAATTTTTTTTTTTTGTTTCGGCTGTGCTGCACAGCGCGTGGCATCTCAGTTCCCCGACCGGGGATCAAACCTGTGCCCCCTGTATTGGAAGGCGGATTCTTAACCACTGGACAACCAGGGAAGTCCCTAAAGTATTTTCTTTTTTAACATCTTTATTGGAGTATAATTTCTTTACACTGTTGTGTTAGTTTCTGCTGTATAAGAAAGTGAATCAGCTGTATGTATACATATATCCCCATATCCCCTCCATCTTGTGTATCCCTCCCACCCTCCCTATCCCACCCCTCTGGGTGGACAGAAAGCACCGAGCTGATCTCCCTGTGCTATGCGGCTGCTTCCCACTAGCTATCTGTTTTACATTTGGTAGTGTATATATGTCCATGCCACTCTCTCGCTTCGTCCCAGTTTACCCTTCCCCCTCCCCGTGTCCTCAAGTGCATTCTCTACGTCTGCATCTTTATTCCTGTCCTGCCACTAGGTTCATCAGAACCACTTTTTTTTTTCTTTAGATTCCATAAATATGTGTTAGCATACGGTATTTGTTCTTCTCTTTCTGAGTTACTTCACTGTTTCACAGACTCTAGGTCCATCCACCTCACTACAAATAGTTCAGTTTCTTTTTATGGCTGAGTCATATTCCATTGTATATATGTGCCACATCTTCTTTATCCATTCATCTCTCAATGGACACTTAACTTGCTTCCACGTCCTGGCTGGTGCAAATAGTGCTACAGTGAACATTGTGGTACGTGTCTCTCTTTGAATTATGGTTTTCTCAGCATATGTGCCCAGTAGTGGGATTGGAGGATCATATTGGTAGTTCTATTTTTAGTTGTTTTTTTTTTTATAAATTTATTTTCATTTATTCATTATTTTTGGCTGTGTTGCATCTTCATTGCTGTGTGCGGGCTTTCTCTAGTTGCAGCGAGCAGGCGCTACACTGTTGTGGTGCGCGGGCTTCTCATTGCGGTGGCTTCTCTTCTTGCGGAGCACGGGCTCTAGGCGTGCGGGCTTCAGTCGTTATGGCACACGGGCCTAGTTGCCCTGCGGCATGTGGGATCTTCCCGGACCACGACTCGAACCCGTGTCCCCTGCGTTGGGAAGAGGATTCGTACCACTGCACCACCAGGGAAGCCCTATTTTTAGTTTTTTAAGGAACCTCCATACTGTTCTCCATAGTGGCTGTATCAGTGTGCATTCCCACCAACAGTGCAGGAGGAGGGTTCCCTTTTCTTCACACCCTCTCCAGCATTTATTGTTTGTAGATATTTTGATGATGGCCATTCTGAGTGGTGTGAGGTGATACCTCATTGTAGTTTTGATTTGCATTTCTCTAATGATTAGTGTTGTTGAGCATCCTTTTCACGTGTTTGTTGGCAATCTTATATCTTCTTTGGAGAAATGTCCATTGAGGTCTTGTGTCTATTTTTGAAATTGAGTTGTTTTTTTGATATTGAGCTGCGTGACCCGCTTATATATTTTGGAAATGAATCCTTTGTCAGTTGCTTCGTTTACAGATATTTTCTCCCACTGTGAGGGTTGTTTTTTTTGTCTTGTTTATGGTTTCCTTTGCTGTGCAAAAGCTTTTAAGTTTCCTTAGGTCCCATTTGTTTATTTTTGTTTTTATTTCCATTTTTCTAAGAGATGGGTCAAAAAGGATCTTGCTGTGATTTATGTGATAGAGTGTTCTGCCTATGTTTTCCTCTAAGAGTTTTCTAGTGTCTGGCCTTACATTTAGGTCTTTAATCCATTTTGAGTTTATTTTTGTGTTATGGTGTTAGGTAGTGTTCTCATTTCATCCTTTGACAGGTAGCTGTCCAGTTTTCCCAGCCCCACTTATTGAAGAGGCTGTCTTTTCTCCACTGTATATTCTTGCCTCCTTCATCAAAGATAAGGTGACCATATGTGCGTGGGTTTATCTCTGGGCTTCCTATCCTGTTCCATTGATGTATATTTCTCTTCCCTAAAGTATATTTCAATAAAGGTATGTACGTTGTTTTTTTAGACACAAGGCTATCGCACACTTAACAGACTACAGTATACTGTAAATGTCAGTTTTTCATGCACGGGTACACCAAACAATTCATGTGACTTGTGTTATGGCGGTATTTGCTTCATTGCAGTGTTCTGGAACTGAAGCTGCAATGTCTCTGAGCTGGGCCTGTATACCCAGAAGTGGGATTGCTGGATCATATGGAATTTTTATTTAAAAGATTTTGAGAAAACTCCATACTGTTTTCCACAGTGCCTGCACGATGTTACATTCCTGCCTACAATATGCAAGGGTTACGATTTCTCTACAACCTTGACAACTCTATGTTTAAAAAGAAAGAAAAAATTGTAGCCATTCTAACAGATGTGAGGTAACATCTCATGATGATTTTGATTTGCATTTCCCGGATGATTAGTGACGTTGAGCACCTTTTCACGTACCTGGTGCTGTGTTAAGTATTCCTAACACACATACACACACACAAAGGGATAGAAGGAATCTTTTGGAAGTGATGAGTATATTACCGTGATGGTGGTGATGGTATCACAGGTGTGTGCATATGTCCAAACTCATCAAGTTATGCAAATTAAACCTGGGCTGGATTTTGTATATCAGTTATACGTAAATAAAGCTGTAAAAGCCCAGCAACAAGTGGTGTGTTTCATGAGCCGGTAAAGCCCAGGTACATCTTTTCTCCTCTCCCAGGGGTGAACCCACCCAAGCAGCCATTGAACTTGGCTCACTTTCCGTTTCTTTAGTTTCCCCTTCTATTACTTTTGTGTTTCTGCTTTGTTTTCAGATTACAGCTAAGTGTTTCCCCATTTGTAGCAGCAGTGATTCTGAGTTTGGCTCTGTTGTTTGAAGACTTTTGATGGTCTCTCCAAAGCGATTAAGTTTCTACAGAGCTAATCTCAGTTAGGTGAGAGGTGACAGAGGATCTGGTTTGTTAGTCTTTTCTTAGTCTTTTCTGTTCGTCTATTTGTCTACTTTGACAAGCTCAAATCACTTAAGAATCTCTTGCCCAATGGGAGGAGAACGGCTCTTTAATATCTAGACTGGTGAGTGTTTATTCCTGACCCATGTCTAAGACTTTAGAACTGAAGGTAAAAGTTCCATTTCTCTGTATGTCTGTGTGTCTGTAATTCAGAAAGGTCTTTACCTCTGACAGTGTGAGTATGTAATGTTTTCCTACTTCTGGATCTATTAAAGTAGATTGTAGAGTCTCTTAAATTCAAGGGTTTCTGTCCTGATTGGCTTACAAAGATACAAATGTGCTTATAAAAATTATGTATCCCTAAAATTCTCAGAGAGAAAGGAATTTGAACTTCTGATACTTTAAATGTGCTAGAAAAGTATTCTTATGGAAATCAAGTCAGGGAATTCCTTGGCGGTCCAGTGGTTAGTACTCAGTGCTCTCACTGCCAGGGTCCGGGTTCAGTCCCTGGTCAGGGAACTAAGATCCATCCAGCAAGCCTCTCGGTGCAGCCAAAAAAACAAACAAACAAACAAAAAAATCAACTCAGAAATTTAAAGACTTCAAGTTTACATAATTTAGGTAAATCTTTGGCAAATGAAGCTAGTTTAATAGCTTTGGTTTACTAAAAAGTTATTCCTATCTTATTTATCAGTATTAGGCATACATTGAAAACAATTCTACATGGGTGTGTTCTTCCTAAATTTATATAGGTGTACCCATCAAATAAGCTAACATTACTTCTACTTAATATTTAAGGTTATGAAAAATGTAAATTTGTGTTTAGCCACATTTATTCTTCTGACAAACTTTATTTCAACAGTAACTATGTTTTGTACTGTGTCAGCTTGTCGATACATTCCAAGAGCTTTAGTTTACGTAAACCCTTGAACTGATATTAAATTGTGTTACTGACTGGATAATCATTGGATACCGAGGTCATTTCTAAGCAAGACAGAAACCTGAAACGTTGATCACTAAGCATAATCTCAAGTTCTATGCTCTTGCTGCATATTTTTATTTGTTACCTAGAGGCTATATCTGTGGGTGTGTTAATGAATGTGTTTGTCTCTGGCACTTGGAGAAGTTGTGTAAGGGATGTTTGTGGCCTCGTAAAGTTGTGTTACGTGTGTTCATGAGCTCTGCTAGCCTAAAATGCTGGTGTGTGACGGGCAGTTGTCAGTTATTCACTCCTAGTTTTCTTTGTGCAATGGAAGTAACTTTGGTTCAAAGTTATTATGAATATAATATGAATGAGACTTGAGCAATAGTAATGTTATCGGCTGGAACAGAACTCAGGTGCAGCTGCTCATCGCTCAGAAGTCAATGTTCCAGAGACAAGGGTTGGTGGAAGAAGAAAGATGCTTCATTCAGGAAGCTGGCAACGTGGGAAGATGGTGGACTAGTGTCCCCCAAAGCATCTCCCAGTTGCCAGTTAGAGGGAAAAGGGGTTTACAGGGAAAAGACGGGAAGTCTCTGGGCTGTGCAGGTGGGGGCTACATGCAGAGTAGCACAGTCAGCTCTGACCATCATCTTGACATTGGCCGTGCAGTGGTGTGGTCAGTGTCATGTTGATTGTTTCAAGCACAGTTAATCTTCAAGTCCAGTGTTGGTTTGTTCCCATTTCCTTGAGGCCAGTTCCTGGAATTGTGTAAGCCATTGGTTCAGGTCTACTCAAGATGGAGCAGCTTATGTCATAGCTCCAGTCTGGTCTTGTGCCGTAGTCCCAGAGCCGGCTCCTCGGGCCCAGTGGTCTCGTGAAGCGGAGAGGAGGGACCCCCGGGAGAGGAGCGCGCCGGAGGAGCAGCCCCCGGCCCGGAGCCTCGGCAGCCCGGGGCTGGTCCGCGAGTCCCGACTGGGTAGGTGGTGCGTCTTCGGGCCTGCAGGCGGTTGTAGACCCTGCGGCCCTTGGAGAGTGGGGCTCGTGTGAGCCCGCCCTGGGCCCCACGGGAGAGCGACCGGGAGGGTTTGACCGCTTCCCGGAGGTGGACGGGTCGGGCTGGAGGGCAGGGCCGGCTGCTCCGGATGGGGCTCCCCTGGGACTTGTGAGTTCCGGGCGTCCTGGGGGAGCAGGGGCCACAGGCTCGGCCGGGACGTGCCGCGTCCACCCCTCCCTCCAACCCCGATCCTCCTCATCGTCCTGCTGTCGCCGTGTCGGGCTCTCGCACGTGTCTCTCAAGGCCCATCAGCAGGTTGGTTGTCTAATCTAAGCGTCCGCTGCCCCCCTGGGTTGTGCCCCGTGGAATCGCACAGTGTAGTTAGTGCAGGATGAGTCTGCAAGGCTTCTGTCCCGCTTTCTCGGTTGAGGAAGGAAGAGATTGGGCCTGAGGAGGGAGGTGACTTGTCCCAGATCCTCACCGGGTGTGCACGTGGGGTCACTAACAGGACTCAGAACTCCTAGGGCAGGTGTTCTGTCCACTTCTAATCAGTTTAAAGAAAAGATGTTTTTGAGCGTCGCACTTAAGTTTGTCCAAATAATTGAAAGAGTGAAACGCAGCTGAGTGTATCCCTTTATCCTGGGTATCCTGTGGATTTTCTGCTCTGAAGTTGTTAGCAGAGTTGGTGAGAAGAGATAAACTCTAAGCGTATTTTAATCTCATATTTAACGACGGAGGTTTATTTTAATAGGATTCAGCGTACACTGACTACTGAAAACAAAGTATCCCCTCAGTTACCACAGTCACGTGGGAGTTACAGACCTGAGGGTGGTTGCTCCCTCCTCATTCTAACAGGCCCTTGTGAAGGTGAAAGGGCGGGTCTCCCACAGGTGTCTCTTGTGGAGGGCGGGGCGGGTGCTCCTGCACCCCGAGCCGCTTCAGTCGTAGCTTCACTGCCTGCGTTTTTTTCCTTCTCCAGGTCCGCCTCCACTGTCACAGTCCTGCACGTTGTTCCAAGAGCAGCGGAAAATGAATCGGTCTCCGGTGAGTTTTGCTGTTTACGTATTGACTTGCTGCTCTTGTTTTGTAATAACAGCTTGGGAGGCGAATAGTTCAAAATTTAAAATGGGAAAGATGAACTAGGTAAAAGATGTGGTTAGACAAAGCGTAGAGGAGCAGGTCAGTACCAAGTGTTTCTGGCAAGTTCTACGCGTAGATCCCACGATCCTCTTATAGCCACAGTACAAGCCTTGGGTTCTTGACATTTGTGGCAAAATACCATCCCTTGCTTGATTTACATTGTCCTGCCGAACCACTTTTGTTCTCGGGCATGAAAGGTTTCCTTGAGGATCCCGCTGTAGGCCGCTAGCCTTCCTGAGTGACAGCCCCTAACGTGTTGACATTGGTGCCTTCCTTGTGCTTCCTGTAAGCCGGGAGCATGCTGTCCAGGGAGCACTCAGCGCATATAACTTTTCTGTTCAGTACAACACTGTTGTCCCGTAGGTACATTGTTTTCAGTGCTCAATCCAGGGATGCCGTGAGCACCATCTGGAGGAACTGCCTTGTCCCCCTTCAAGTAAATTTCCCTCTTTGTCTCTTACAATCTAACGGGGTCGCGTTACACACCAGGTAGTGATGTCTCTGGCAAAGATTCCTTATTTCCCATCTGAATTTTATCGTGCAGCCTGTGGTCTTGGTTCTGCCCCTTCCCGGAACCTGATCCGGTTGAGGTGACCTGTCATCCAGCATACAAACCAGTGGAGATTTGCCAGTCCTCACTTCAGACCACTGTCGCCTTCCCATCTGCAGAGTCTCCTATGTTGGTTTCTGTGACAGATCTCTCCTTGCTCTCTTCCTGACGGATTCTTTCTTCCGTCCTCTTTGTGTGTTGTCTTTTTACTCTTGGTTCATGACTCTTAAAGCTGTCTGATCTCACCCTCTGGTGCTTTTCACCTCCAGCTCTGTCAGTTCTCCCACCTGGACCAGACAGATGCCTCTGTCCAGCCACTTGCCAGCACCTCTATGGAGTTTGTCCAAAGGGCACCTCAAATGACTAGATCCAGTAGATCCAAAAATGATTATTTACAGCTCCCCCGTCCCTTGCCTTCTCCTTTTGTCCCTGCCGGCTCATCGTTGCATCATCCAGCCTGTCACCCTACCCAGAAAAATGGGTTCATTGTAGAGTCCTTCTCCATCCTCTGTTAGCAAGTTGTAGTATTAGGCTTGTTAATGTTTTATTCTAAACGGTTTTTATTCGTTCCTCTTCATCCCATACTTGCTACCATTAAAATAGCTTATTTTTTCATTTCTGTAGTTACAGAACCTTTGTTTCTGTGCTGCTACCTCTTTCCTCCACCAGCTCAAGTGTGTTTTCCACGCTGAATATTTCTCCTAAAATATGAATCACAGCAGTTTGTCTCCACGTGGGAAGCACTTTAGAGGTTCCCTGGGTGACTGGACAAACGAGGTTGCCATTCTGTGGAGCTATTAACCCTCGAGCCCAGCACTGGGGGGAGGTCGTAACTCGCTGCTGATGCGTTTGGATGGGTGTGTGGGGTGAGATCCTGCTCGGAGAGGCTTAGGAGAGAGGAGTGGGAGAACGGGGTTTGTTGTGTTCCTAGCTTTTTCAAGACGTTTTGCTGTGACGGGGAAAAGAGAAATTGGACAGTAGCTGGAGTAGGAGCTGAGGTCCGGGGCGGGTGTTGTGTCGTGTTGTGCTGTGTTGTAACGGGAGAAACAACAGCGGGAATGATCCAGTAGATGCGTGTGGGAGCGGGGAGAGCTGTGGCCCGGGGTCCTGGCGTGGGGAGGGGGTGGCAGAGCTGGGGTGCAGGTGGAGAAGCCCTCCGATGGCTTCTCTGTTCTCAGGGAAGCAGCTCCTCAGCTGAGGGTGAGGGTGAGGCTGGGGGCTGGAGGAGAGGGCAGCGCTCTGGGGCCCAGCTCCATCCTGACCATCAGCACACACCGTTCCACCAGCCGGGAAGACTGTACTTGCCTTCTCTGCCTGAAAAGCCATCTCGTTTCTTAAATGTGGGAGTAATTACTCTTTGAGGAGCCTGTGTGATTCCCCGGGTACTTCTCAGCTCAAAGCGCATTGAGTGCCAGTTCTGGCCACGGACATTTTCTGCTCTGCTGATGGAAGGCTCCCCAGAGGAAGTGTCCTGCTTGCCTGGCTCTTGGCTTTGGCGACCCTTCCCACCATCTAGTGTTGTGCCTCTTTTCTTAGACGTAAACAGCCAATGTCTTCAGGTTCTGCATGTGATCTTAAGAAGCAATTCTCTGCTTCCGGGAGCTTCTGTTCTCCTCAGAAAAGGCACTTCACAGACGTAATTACAGGAGAAGACGGGAATCCTGCCCGTCGGTAAGTAGGGAACTCCAGAGTGCTGACAAAGCAGAGCCTGCTTTTCTCTCTTTCTTTCTTTTAATTTTTATTCATTTATGTATTAATTTATTTGTTTTTGGCTACGTTGTCTCTCTGTTGCCGCGCGCGAGCTTTTTTCTCTAGTTGCGGCGAGCGGGGGCTACTCTTCGTGGCGGTGTGCGGGCTTCTCATTGTGGTGGCTTCTCTTATTGCGGAGCACGGCTTCTAAGCATGCGGGCTTCAGTAGCTGTGGCTCGCGGGCTCAGTAATTGTGGCTCGCGGGCTTAGTTGCTCCGCAGCATGTGGGATCTTCCTGGACCAGGGTTCGAACTCATGTGCCCACCATGGGCAGTCGGATTCTTAAGCACTGCGCCACCAGGGAAGTCCGAGAGCCTGGTTTTAAATGCATTGTCAGAGCACGTGGCTCAGTGACTCGGGGAAGGGTGACGGCCCTCACGTGACCAGGACTTGGGAAGCTGCAGAGGTTGGCGAGGCTCTCAGAGCAGCGTGACGTGGGCTGGATGAGGCTCCTGAGGTGCTGGTAAGGACCTCCTTCCTTAGGATGTGGGCCTCCTGTCAGGACCAGCGGGACGTGAATGCAGGCGGACCCTGAGGTTGACTGAAGAGCCTCCCCTGTGTGCTGGTTTTGCTTTCATCCTGTGGAGAAAGTGAAACCTTGTAATTGGGACAGTGAGTCATCTGATCAAAAGATGTCATGTGTAGAGACTGTGGACGGCATGAAACGCGGGGTGGGGTGCGGTGGGTCAAGTCAGGGGGACTCGGCTCCAGCGCGATGCCCGACAGGAAGGGGCGAGGCCGCGGCGTGTTCCCGCTGGTCCTAGGCCCCGGTAAACGGTATGGACTGTTCCCTTGGGGTTTTTCCTTAATCGCGAATGAGGTTGAGAGCGTTTTCAGGTGCTTAGAAGCTGTTTCTTCATTTTAACTGATAGACAGATTTTAGAGCAGTTTTAGGGTTACAGGAGAGTCAAGCAGACAGCAGTTTCCTGTCCCCGTCCCTCTGGGTTCCCTCCCTTGATAGCATCTCGCGCTTGTGTGGCGCGTCGTCTCAGTGGTGGATCAGCGCTGACGCCTAGTTCTCCCCTGGAATCTGTAGCTTATATCAAGGCTCCCTCTCTGTGTCCTGCTGTGCAGGTTTGGACACGTGTGATGACCGGCAGCCACCACTGCAGTGCCACCCAGAACCATTTCAGTGCCCGAAACATCCCTGGGGGCCACCTGTTCATCCCCCCCAATGCCCCCAAGCCCCCGACAGCTGCTGGTCTTGTTACTGTCTGTCTATTTTTGCCCTTTCCAGAATGTCACGTAGTTGGAATCCTTCAGTCTATGGTCTTCTCAGACCAGTGTATTTCTGTTTTTATATGAAGGGCCTGTCCGTGTTCTCTGCCCGTCTTCCTGCCCCAATACTGTCTTGTTTTGTTTTGTTTCGTTCTGTTCTGTTTTGTTTTCCTTGTCTTATTGACTTACAGAGTCGTCTTAAATGTTTCTAAATTTTTCCAGTTGGGGTCATGTTAGTAAACATTGTTTTCCAAGTTTTATTGTCTTTTTCCTGTATTTTCCAGCATTAGTATGTAATTCATTACTTTTCTTTACTTTGAGAAGTTGAATACTATGCATTTGAAAAGTTTCTCAAAATCAGCACGTTTGTGTGGGTAAGATTCCTAGTTGAACAGCACCCTCCGTGGTCAGTACTGGAGTGCAGCTTCTTTGCGGGGGGAGGCGGGGGAGGTGGGAGGAATGCGTTGGTCTCGTGGTTCCCTTTCTGTTGGTTCTTAGTTCCCCTTTCTGGTTCTGGGCACTGCATCAGCCACTCTCCTGGGATAGGCCAGGCTGGTGGGGTCCTCACTTGCTGTCTCTGGAGGCTGTGTGTGTCTGAGAACACCTTTCTTTTTCCCTGACTAGCGAGAGGACTCTTTTGGTTAGGGAGCGGTGTCCTAGGACTGCGGCCCTTGGGCCTGTTCTGTGTCATTTGGGCCCCAGCCATGCGTGGGAGATCTCTGACACACGGACGCCACTGTTAAAGTCCTCTTGGGTGTTTGTCGTTTACAATCCTCTGAGGAATACTCCTTTTCTCTAATGGAATTCCAGTGCTTAAGCTTTCTAGCCACTCATGAAAGGAATCTCAGAAAGCAAAGGAGACCCGTGCTCTCTGCCCCCAAGCAGGGGAGTGAGCCGACCCTGTTAGCCTCACGCTGAGAACATGGCTTGTGGGAAACGTGTAACCAGTGCTGCGTTCTGTGATTACAAGGCCGTCTGTGGAATCTTACTGTACCAAGTGGTATTTTTTTTTTAATTGTATTTATTTATTTATTTATTTATGGCTGTGTTGGGTCTTCGTTTCTGTGCGAGGGCTTTCTCTAATCGCGGCAAGTGGGGGCCACTCTTCATCGTGGTGCGCGGGCCTCTCACCGTCGCGGCCTCTCTTGTTGCAGAGCACAGGCTCCAGACGC
This sequence comes from Balaenoptera borealis, assembly GCF_965194805.1. Lineage (NCBI taxonomy): Eukaryota > Metazoa > Chordata > Mammalia > Artiodactyla > Balaenopteridae > Balaenoptera > Balaenoptera borealis. The sequence goes on along the minus strand of NC_138872.1, from coordinate 85,625,249 downwards.
GCAGGCTCAGTAACTGTGGCTCACGGGCCTAGTTGCTCCACAGCATGTGGGATCCTCCCAGACCAGGGCTCGAACCCGTGTCCCCTGCATTGGCAGGCAGATTCTCAACCACTGCGCCACCAGGGAAGCCCCCAAGTGGTCTTTTAAGACACATACGTCATGGGTTGTTCCCTTGTGTTTTGAAATGAACCTAGAACCCCTAAATATTTGCAGTTCTGATTGCTTTCTTAATTTGTTATCCAGGTTTTCTGAAATCCATTTTCTTAAAGTTTAAAATGCAAGAAGAATGCAATTTTCTAATCTTCCCTTTTCATAAAAGTGAATGTGGGCAAGCCAGTTAACCCATCACCAAATAGAAAATCATTTGGAACATTCACAATAATGCTGTTTTCAATCAACAACAGTGCATGTATTTTTATGCCCATTACAAGTGAAAACTATAATGTTTTCTTATTGTGCTGTTTTTTTCTCATCAGGCAAAACTACAAGCAACTAACAACCCCCACTACGAATCACACATTTTGTGAAATTACAAATGCAAAACCGGAAAGTAGAATAAGGTGTGCGTGATTCTACTTATGCATTATAATTAGACTAGTTCATGGTCTGATCCCTCCCTCTCTTGCATTTGGTAATAACTTCCAGTGTGTGAACGTGTGGGCCCCCAGTCTTCATCCGGGCAGCCTCAGGTGTGACCGGTGACGCCTGAATGGAATTTGGGCAGAGCTTCTGGAAGACTTGCTGTCGCTTTCTGAGAGAGGCTTCTGGAGGCTGAGCCGAGGCAGTTCTGCACAGACACTCGTCTGCCTTGGGCGGCAGCCACCTCTTCCCCCACCCCGTGTGTCCCGTCAGCAGCTGGGCACCCTCAGCCTTCCCAGGCCAGCAAAGCCTGGGTCCCGGACATCTCTGCATCTGGAGCTGGGGGTCAGGTGACCTGGCATCTCAGGGGACCTTGCTAACAGGACCCATCCTGCCTCTTCGATTGTTCCACATAAAGAACATTGATTTTCAGTCAATGTCAGGAGTTTGTTGCCATCTGAAAGGGCCTCTGAGCTTGGCGTGGTCTTTTCCTTCACCTCCTCCACACCATTCCTTAGTTACCCTGCGGCACGTGGGATCTCGGTCCCCTGACCAGGGATTGAACCCAGGCCCCCTGCATTGTAAGGCGGATTCTTTACCACTGGACCACCGGGGAAGTGCCTACCCTTATGTTTTAACAGTTTTGGAGGTCTTCACAGAGATCCTGGATGGATTCACCTAACAGCACCAGGTAAACTTCGTGTCAAGAGTAGTGCACCTGGAGAGGAGAGAAGATGGCGGAAGAGTAAGACGCGGAGATCACCTTCCTTCCCACAGATACAGTAGAAATACATCTACACGTGGAACTGCTCCTACAGAACACCCACTGAACGCTGGCAGAAAACGTCAGACCTCCCAAAAGGCAAGAAACTCCCCCCCGTACTTGGGTAGGGCAAAAGAAAAAAGAAATAACAGAGACAAAAGAATAGGGACGGCACCTGCACCAGTGGGAGGGAGCTGTGAAGGAGGAAAGATTTCCACGCACTAGGAAGCCCCTTCGCGGGCAGAGACTGCGGGTGGCAGAGGGGGGAAGCTTAGGAGCCACGGAGGAGAGCGCAGCCACAGGGGTGTGGAGGGCAAAGCGGAGAGATTCCCGCACTTCCCGCACGGAGGCTCGGCGCTGACCAGCACTCACCAGCCCGAGAGGCTTGTCTGCTCCGGGGCGGGCGGGGCTGGGAGCTGAGGCTCGGGCTTCGGTCGGATCGCAGGGAGAGGACTGGGGTTGGTGGCGTGAACACAGCCTGAAGGGGTTAGTGCACCACAGCTAGCCGGGAGGGAGTCCGGGAAAAAGTCTGCAGCTGCCGAAGAGGCAAGAGACTTTTTCTTGCCTCTTTGTTTTGTGGCACGCAAGGAGAGGGGATTCAGAGCGCCGCCTAAACGAACTCCAGAGACTGGCGCGAGCCGCGGCTATCAGCGCGGACCCCAGAGACGGGCGTGAGACGCTGGGGCTGCTGCTGCCGCCTCCAAAAAGCCTGTGTGCAAGCACAGGTCACTCTCCACACCGCCCCTCCCGGGAGCCTGTGCAGCCCGCCACTGCCAGGGTCCCATGATCCGGGGACAACTTCCCCGGGAGAACGCACGGCGCGCCTCGGGCTCCTGCAACGTCACACCGGCCTCTGACGCTGCAAGCTCGCCCCGCCTCCTCTGTACCCCTCCCTCCCAGTGGCCTGGGTGAGCCAGAGCCCCCGAAGCAGCTGCTCCTTTAACCCCGTCCTGTCTGGGCGGGGAACAGACGCCCTCAGGCGACCTACACGCAGAGGCGGGTCCAAATCCAAAGCTGATCCCCAGGAGCTGTGCGAACAGAGACGAGGAGGGGAAATCTCTCCCAGCAGCCTCAGAAGCAGCGGATTAAAACTCCACAAACAACTTGATGTGCCTGCATCTGTTGAATATCTGAATGGACAACGAATCATCCCAAATTCAGGAGGTGGACTTTGGGAGCAGGATATATTAATTTTTCCCCTTTTCCTTTTTTTTTGTGAGTGTATATGTATATGCTTCTGGGGGAGATTTTGTCTGTATAGCTTTGCTTTATAATAGCTTTATTTTACTTCACTATATTATAGCCTCTTTCTTTCTTTCTTTCTATTTTTTCTCCCTTTTACTCTGAGCCGTGTGGACGAAAGGCTCTTGGTGCTTCAGCCAGGCATCAGGGCCGTACCTCAGAGGTGGGAGAGCCAACTTCAGGACACTGGTCCACAAGAGACCTCCCAGCTCCACGTAATACCAAACGGCAAAAATCTCTCAGAGATCTCCATCTCAACATCAAGACCCAGCATCACTCAATGACCAGCAAGCTACAGTGCTGAACACCCTATGCCAAACAACTAGCAAGACAGGAACACAGCCCCATCCATTAGCAGAGAGGCTGCCTAAAATCATAATAAGGCCACAGACAGACACCCCAAAATACACCACCAGACGTGGACGTGCCCACCAGAAAGACAAGATCCAGCCTCATCCACCAGAGCTCAGGCACTAGTTCCCTCCACCAGGAAGCCTACACAACCCACTGAACCAACCTTAGCCACTGGGGACAGATACCAAAAACAACGGGAACTACGAACCTGCAACCTGTGATAAGGAGACCCCAAACACAGTAAGATAAGCAAAATGAGACGACAGAAAACCACACAGCAGATGAAGGAGCAGGGTCAAAACACACTAGACTTAACAAATGAAGAGGAAATAAATAGGTAGTCTACCTGAAAAAGAATTCAGAATAATGATAGTAAGGATGATCCAAAATCTTGGAAATAGAATAGACAAAATGCAAGAAACATTTAACAAGGACGTAGAAGAACTAAAGAGGAACCAAGCAATGATGAAAAACACAATAAATGAAATTAAAAATACTCTAGATGGGATCAATAGCAGAATAACTGAGGCAGAAGAAAGGATAAGTGACCTGGAAGATAAAATGGTGGAAATAACTACTGCAGAGCAGGATAAAGAAAAAAGAATGAAAAGAACTGAGGACAGTCTCAGAGACCTCTGGGACAACATTAAACGCACCAACATTCGAATTATAGGGGTCCCAGAAGAAGAAGAGAAAAAGAAAGGGACTGAGAAAATATTTGAAGAGATTATAGTTGAAAACTTCCCTAATATGGGAAAGGAAATAGTTAATCAAGTCCTGGAAGCACAGAGAGTCCCATACAGGATAAATCCAAGGAGAAACACGCCAAGACACATATTAATCAAACTGTCAAAAATTAAATATAAGGAAAACATATTAAAGGCAGCAAGGGAAAAAAAACAAATAACACACAAGGGAATCCCCATAAGGTTAACATCTGATCTTTCAGCAGAAACTCTGCAAGCCAGAAGGGAGTGGCAGGATATACTTAAAGTGATGAAGGAGAAGAACCTACAACCAAGATTACTCTACCCAGCAAGGATCTCATTCATATGTGATGGAGAAATTAAAACCTTTACAGACAAGCAAAAGCTGAGAGAGTTCAGCACCACCAAACCAGCTTTACAACAAATGCTAAAGGAACTTCTCTAGGCAAGAAACACAAGAGAAGGAAAACACCTACAATAACAAACCCAAAACATTTAAGAAAATGGGAATAGGAACATACATATCGATAATTACCTTGAATGTAAATGGATTAAATGCTCCCACCAAAAGACACAGGCTGGCTGAATGGATACAAAAACAAGACCCATATATATGCTGTCTACAAGAGACCCACTTCAGACCTAGGGACACATACAGACTGAAAGTGAGGGGATGGAAAAAGATATTCCATGCAAATGGAAATCAAAAGAAAGCTGGAGTAGCAATTCTCATATCAGACAAAATAGACTTTAAAATAAAGACTATTACAAGAGACAAAGAAGGACACTATATAATGATCAAGGGATCGATCCAAGAGGAAGATATAACAATTGTAAATATTTATGCACCCAACATAGGAGCACCTCAATACATAAGGCAAATACTAACAGCCATAAAAGGGGAAATCGACAGCAACACAATCATAGTAGGGGACTTTAACACCCCACTTTCACCAATGGACAGATCATCCAAAATGAAAATAAATAAGGAAACACAAGCTTTAAATGATACATTAAACAAGATGGACTTAATTGATATTTATAGGACATTCCACCCAAAAACAACAGAATACACATTTTTCTCAAGTGCTCATGGAACATTCTCCAGGATAGATCATATCTTGGGTCACAAATCAAGCCTTGGTAAATTTAAGAAAATTGAAATCGTATCAAGTATCTTTTCCGACCACAACGCTATGAGACTAGATATCAATTACAGGAAAAGATCTGTAAAAAATACAAACACATGGAGGCTACACAATACACTACTTAATAACGAAGTGATCACTGAAGAAATCAAAGGGGAAATCAAAAAATACCTAGAAACAAATGACAATGGAGATACGACGACCCAAAACCTATGGGACGCAGCAAAAGCAGTGCTAAGAGGGAAGTTTATAGCAATACAAGCCTACCTCAAGAAACAGGAAACATCTCGAATAAACAACCTAACCTTGTACCTAAAGCAATTAGAGAAAGAAGAACAAAAAAACCCCAAAGCTAGCAGAAGGAAAGAAATTATAAAGATCAGGTCAGAAATAAATGAAAAAGAAATGAAGGAAACAATAGCAAAAATCAATGAAACTAAAAGCTGGTTCTTTGAGAAGATAAACAAAATTGATAAATCATTAGCCAGACTCATCAAGAGAAAAAGGGATAAGACTCAAATCAATAGAATTAGAACTGAAAAAGGAGAAGTAACCACTGACACTGCAGAAATACAAAAGATAATGAGAGATTACTACAAGCAACTCTATGCCAATAAAATGGACAACCTGGAAGAAATGGACAGATTCTTAGAAATGCACAAACTGCCGAGACTGAACCAGGAAGAAATAGAAAATATGAACAGACCAATCACAAGCACTGAAATTGAAACTGTGATTAAAAACCTTCCAACAAACAAAAGCCCAGGACCAGATGGCTTCACAGGTGAATTCTATCAAACATTTAGAGAAGAGCTAACACCTATCCTTCTCAAACTCTTCCAAAATATTGCAGAGGGAGGAACACTCCCAAACTCATTCTATGAGGCCACCATCACCCTGATACCAAAACCAGACAAAGATGTCACAAAGAAAGAAAACTACAGGCCAATATCACTGATGAACATAGATGCAAAAATCCTCAACAAAATACTAGCAAACAGACTCCAACAGCACATTAAAAGGATCATACACCATGATCAAGTGGGGTTTATCCCAGGAATGCAAGGATTCTTCAATATACGCAGATCAATCAATGTGATACACCATATTAACAAATTGAAGGAGAAAAACCATATGATCATCTCAATAGATGCAGAGAAAGCTTTCGACAAAATTCAACACCCATTTATGATAAAAGCTATGCAGAAAGTAGGCATAGAGGGAACTTTCCTCAACATAATAAAGGCCATATATGACAAACCCACAGCCAACATTGTCCTCAATGGTGAAAAACTGAAACCATTTCCACTAAGATCAGGAACAAGACAAGGTTGCCCACTCTCACCACTATTATTCAACATAGTTTTGGAAGTGTTAGCCACAGCAATCAGAGAAGAAAAAGAAATAAAAGGAATCCAAATCGGAAAAGAAGAAGTAAAGCTGTCACTATTTGCAGATGACATGATACTATACATAGAGAATCCTAAAGATGCTACCAGAAAACTCCTAGAGCTAATCAATGAATTTGGTAAAGTAGCAGGATACAAAACTAATGCACAGAAATCTCTTGCATTTCTATACACTAATGACGAAAAATCTGAAAGTGAAATTAAGAAAACACTCCCGTTTACCATTGCAACAAAAAGAATAAAATATCTAGGAATAAACCTACCTAAGGAGACAAAAGACCTGTATGCAGAAAATTATAAGACACTGATGAAAGAAATTAAAGATGATACAAATAGATGGAGAGATATACCATGTTCCTGGATTGGAAGAATCAACATTGTGAAAATGACTCTACTACCCAAAGCAATCTACAGATTCAATGCAATCCCTATCAAACTACCACTGGCATTTTTCACAGAACTAGAACAAAAAATTTCACAATTTGTATGGAAACACAAAAGACCCCGAATAGCCAAAGCAATCTTGAGAACGAAAAATGGAGCTGGGGGTATCAGGCTCCCTGACTTCAGACTATATTACAAAGCTTCAGTAATCAAGACAGTTTGGTACTGGCACAAAAACAGAAATATAGATCAATGGAACAGGATAGAAAGCCCAGAGATAAACCCACACACATATGGTCACCTTATCTTTGATAAAGGAGGCAAGCATATACAGTGGAGAAAAGACAGCCTCTTCAATAAGTGGTGCTGGGAAAATTGGACAGGTACATGTAAAAGTATGAAATTAGAACACTCCCTGACACCATGCACAAAAATAAACTCAAAATGGATTAAAGACCTAAGTGTAAGGGCAGACACTATCAAACTCTTAGAGGAAAACATAGGCAGAACACTCTATGACATACATCACAGCAAGATTCTTTTTGACCCAGCTCCCAGAGAAATGGAAATAAGAACACAAATAAACAAATGGGACCTAATGAAACTTAAAAGCTTTTGCACAGCAAAGGAAACCATAAACAAGACCAAAAGACAACCATCAGAATGGGAGAAAATATTTGCAAATGAAGCAACTGACAAAGGATTAACCTCCAAGATTTACAAGCAGCTCATGCAGCTCAATAACAAAAAAACGAACAACCCAATCCAAAAATGGGCAGAAGACCTAAATAGACATTTCTCCAAAGAAGATATACAGATGGCCTACAGACACATGAAAGAATGCTCAACATCATTAATCATTAGAGAAATGCAAATCAAAACTACAATGAGATATCATCTCACACCGGTCAGAATGGCCATCCTCAAAAAATCTAGAAACAATAAATGCTGGAGAGGGTGTGGAGAAAAGGGAACACTCTTGCACTGTTGGTGGGAATGTAAATTGATACAGCCACTATGGAGAACAGTATGGAGGTTCCTTAAAAAACTAAAAATAGAACTACCATATGACCCAGCAATCCCACTACTGGGCATATACCCTGAGAAAACCATAATTCAAAAAGAGTCATGTACCAAAATGTTCATTGCAGCTCTATTTACAATAGCCAGGACATGGAAGCAACCTAAATGTCCATCGAGAGATGAATGGATAAAGAAGATGTGGCACATATATACAATGGAATATGACTCAGCCATAAAAAGAAATGAAATGGAGGTATTTGTAATGAGGTGGATGGAGTTAGAGTCTGTCATACAGAGTGAAGTAAGTCAGAAAGAGAAAAACAAATACAGTATGCTAACACATATATACGGAATCTAAGGAAAAAAAAAAAAAAAGGCCATGAAGAACCTAGTGGCAAGACGGGAATAAAGACACAGACCTACTAGAGAATGGACTTGAGGATATGGGGAGGGGGTGGGGTGAGATGTGACAGGGTAAGAGAGTGTCATGGACATATATATACACTACCAAATGTAAAATAGATAGCTAGTGGGAAGCAGCCGCATAGCACAGGAAGATCAGCTCGGTGCTTTGTGACCACCTAGAGGGGTGGGATGGGGAGGGTGGGACGGAGGGAGATGCAAGAGGGAAGAGAAATGGGAACATACTGTATATGTATAACTGATTCACTTTGTTATAAAGCAGAAGCTAACACACCATTGTAAGGCAATTATACTTCAATAAAGATGTTTAAAAAAAAAAGAGTACTGCGCCTCATTCCTCAAAAATTTTAAAGTAGAACTATTATAAGATCCAGAAATTCCACTTGTGTGTATTTTTTCGGAAGAAAACAAAAACACTAATTCAAAAAGACACATGCACCCCTTTGTTCGCTGAGCATTCCTTATAATAGCCAGTGTATAGATGCAACCTAAGTGTCCATCCATAGTTGAATGGATAAAGAAGATGCGTCATATATATATATATATATATATATATATATATATATATATATATATATGGCTACACGCACACACACAATGGACTGTTAGCCATAAAAAAAAAAAAACAAAGAATGAGGGGCTTCCCTGGGGGTGCAGTGGTTGAGAATCCGCCTTCCAATGCAGGGGCAATGGGTTCAAGCCCTGTTCCCGGAAGATCCCACATGCCACGGAGCAACTAAGCCCGTGTGCCACAACTACTGAGCCATGCTCTAGAGCCTGCGAGCCACAGCTACTGAAGCCCGCTCACCTGGAGCCCATGCTCTGCAACAAGAGAAGCCACCGCAATGAGAAGCCCATGCACCGCGAGGAAGAGAAGCCCCTGCTTGCCACAACTAGAAAAGAGGCGGCATGCAGCAACAAAAAGACCCAACGCAGCCAAAAGTAAAATAAAAAAATCTTTTAAAATTCAAAAAAAAAAGAATGAAATCTTGCCATTTGTGGCAACACGGATGGAGCTACAGGGTATTGGATCGTGGGATCTACGCATAGAACTTGCCAGAAACACTTGGTACTGACCTGCTCCTCTATGCTTTGTCTAACCACATCTTTTACCTAGTCCGACTTTCCCATTTTAAATTTTGAACTATTTGCCTCCCAAGCTGTTACTACAAAACAAGAGCAGCAAGTCAATACATAAACAGCAAAACTCACCGGAGACCGATTCATTTTCCGCTGCTCTTGGAACAACGTGCAGGACTGTGACAGTGGAGGCGGACCTGGAGAAGGAAAAAAACGCAGGCAGTGAAGTTACGACTGAAGCGGCTCGGGGTGCAGGAGCACCCGCCCCGCCCTCCACAAGAGACACCTGTGGGAGACCCGCCCTTTCACCTTCACAAGGGCCTGTTAGAATGAGGAGGGAGCAACCACCCTCAGGTCTGTAACTCCCATGTGACTGTGGTAACTGAGGGGATACTTTGTTTTCAGTAGTCAGTGTACGCTGAATCCTATTAAAATAAACCTCCGTCGTGAAATATGAGATTAAAAAACGCTTAGTTTATCTCTTCTCACCAACTCTGCTAACAACTTCAGAGCAGAAAATCCACAGGATACCCAGGATAAAGGGATACACTCAGGTGCGTTTCACTCTTTCAATTATTTGGACAAACTTAAGTGCGACGCTCAAAAACATCTTTTGATTTGAAGTGGACAGAACACCTGCCCTAGGAATTCTGAGTCCTGTTAGCGACCCCACGTGCACACCCGGTGAGGATCTGGGACAAGTCACCTCCCTCCTCAGGCCCAATCTCTTCCTTCCTCAACCGAGACAGCAGGACAGAAGCCTTGCAGACTCATCCTGCACTAACTACACTGTGCGATTCCACGGGGCACAACCCAGGGGGGCAGCGGACGCTTAGATTAGACAACCAACCTGCTGATGGGCCTTGAGAGACACGTGCGAGAGCCCGACACGGCGACAGCAGGACGATGAGGAGGATGGGGGTTGGAGGGAGGGGTGGACGCGGCACGTCCCGGCCGAGCCTGTGGCCCCTGCTCCCCCAGGACACCCGGAACTCACAAGTCCCAGGGGAGCCCCATCCGGAGCAGCCGGCCCTGCCCTCCAGCCCGACCCGTCCACCTCCGGGAAACGGTCAAACCCTCCCGGTCGCTCTCCCGCGGGGCCCGGGGCGGGCTCACCTGAGCCCCGCTCTCCAAGGGCCGCAGGGTCTACAACCGCCTGCAGGCCCGAAGACGCACCACCTACCCTGTCGGGACTCGCCACCTACCCCGTCGGGACTCGCGGACCGGCTGGGGGCTGCTCCTCCGGCGCGCTCCTCTCCCGGGGTCCCTCCTCTCCGCCTCACGAGGCCACTGGGCCCGAGGAGCCGGCTCTGGGCCTACGGCACAAGCTCCCTTCAGGCCCACGTCCCTCCCGGGACCTCGCTCTGCCGCGCGCCGCAGACGGTCGGGCACTGCGCCGCCGCCGCCCGCCCGGCCCCTGCGGCCCAGGCCGCGGGGCTCCGCGGCTCGCGCTCGGGGGTCCCCGTTCCAGCCTCCGCCCGGCCCACGCGAACCCTCGCCCGCACAGCCCGCGCCCGCTGGCTGCCGGCCCGGCCGGACGGCGTCCAGCCCCGCACGCCCCGCAATCCTCACCCGCCAGCCGCCAGGACCTGAGAACAACGACCAGCAGGGACCTGGGCACGCACTGGAAGCCAGGGTGGCGCGGCAATGGTGCGCGTGCGCCAACACGCACAAACTGTGAGGCGCGCCTGCGCAGGGGGACGCCCGAAATCCGCCTTCCAAAGCCTGCCTGGAGAGCGGGACAAGCACCAGGACTCTATTTCCCAGAAGTCTCCGCGCCGTCAAGTTAGGGAGCGTCATAAGCGTCTCCAGCACATCTGGCGGTGAAGAACTGCTGTGCTGCGAGGGTGGGCCGCCTGGACCAGGAACTCAATGGCCCATTTGTCTTCACTCCTGTTAGCAATCAAGGAAAGGTGTGGCCTCAAGTGGGGGCTGTGGGATGGCCTCCAGGGTCCCTGGTCCTTGCCCTGCCCTCAGACATTTCGGGTTACATCTGAGATTCCCCCACCACCAGCAGAGAGGAAGGAGTGTATCATGTTCGCTTAACTGAAACGCTACAACTTTCATTCAAATCCTAGGATACAATAAATGACCAGCCACGATACAAACTAATATTACCCACAGAAGGAAATGAAAATGGAAATTGTAGCTTTTTACATTACACAACCAACGCATTAAAAACTGTACAAAAATCAGAAGGTATACACAAACCGAAAACAGAAAACACATACCTGGGATCTTACCTCTTAAAGAGGATATTGTTTATGTTAGGTAAAAACATCATTTTTCAAAAATGGAATCATAAGGGTAATGAGTTATCACTATTTTGGGGGTGAAATAATATAACTGTGTTCTTGGCCAACTGTTTCTTAAAAGCTGCTAGAGGAAAAGTTAAAAATAAAATCTCCAGGGACTTCCCTGGCGGTCCAGTGGTTAAGACTCCTAGCTTCCACTGCAGGGGGCACATGTCTGACTCCTGGTTGGGGAACTAAAATTCCGCATGCTGCACAGCGCAGTCTCATTAATTAATGAAGTAATTAACTAACAAAAAAAATAAAAATGAAAATTAAATCTCCTGGCAACCGAGAAAATCCTCTGCACGAATGTACAAATAAAGAAAACGGTTTTACTGTGGAATAGCCATTCAACCAGACTGTGCTATGGACCACAGGCGAACCACTAATGTTTGTGCAAATGAAATCAACCTCACCTTTTTTTTTAATAGCTCAGCAGATAAAATCTGTTGCATACATGTCCTCAAGATAAACGGGAACTTGTCTCATGTGAAAAGACTTGACAACACCATAAAAATGGCATACATTCTTTCAGAGTACATCCTAAATTCACCTGGTCATCTTGTGATGAACTGGTCCATGCTAGTTCATACCCTTTATCCAAAGAAGAAAGACAACTTCTCCTATTTGTTATGACAAGCAGGTAGTTACAGCTCAGAGCAAAGTGCCTAACACCTAGCCTAAACTCCCCTGGTGACAGAGACATAAAGTAGATAGCTCTCAGGTCCTTAACAAAAACATTCCTGGGTTGTAATGCTGGCAAGAGACTGATTTAGCTTTGAAAAAGATTTAGATACTTATGAAAGGGACAGAGGAAGTATTTATATGACAAGCGTCTTGAGGAAATCCTCTAAAAACGGAAATAAGAAGTGATGACTCATCCAAATGAATAAGCACATACATAACCCATTCCTGATTTCCCCAGCTGAAGTGCCACATTAAATTAATCCTGCACAAACTGTGTGCTTCTACACAATTGCTCTTGGAAGTGGCTGCTCAGAGCCAGGAATGGTCTTTTCCGGTTCTTGCTGCTGCTGACTGTGGCCTCTGCCTGAATTCCCACCGATGAAATGCTGCTTGTGTGGGAATGACAGCGACCACGCCTCCTCTGAGCCTGAGCCTGGCAAACCTCCAGGGCGCACTTCTCGCGTTTTCCATTGTCACCAGGTAAAGACGTCAGCTACACTGAGTACCCTGGAAGCACCTTGGGTGGGCAGTGCGCCCGTCAGCCCGCCACCAGGCCTCCAGTTCTCACCTCACCCACGTGCACTGACCGGGTCTCAGCAGAAGACTGGGGTGGCCTGTGAACCCCAGCTGCTGTGCCCACCTCAACACCTCACTCTATCCCTTCAGCCCAGAGCATGCTGGGCTCCCCAGCCCCCTGCCCTGTACTTTGCCCTGGACACTCTCTGGAAGTATTTCTATTACAAGCTGTCTTGAGGAAATGCTCGAAAGAAGGGAATAAGGGGCTTCCCTGGTGGCGCAGTGGTTAAGAATCCGCCTGCCAATGCAGGGGACACGGGTCCAAGCCCTGGTCCGGGAAGATCCCACATGCCGCGGAGCAACTAAGCCCGTGCGCCACAACTACTGAGCCTGCACTCTAGAGCCCGCGAGCCACAACTGCTAAGCCCGCGTGCTACAACTACTGAAGCCCGTGCGCCTAGAGCCCATGCTCCACAACAAGAGAAGCCACCACAACGAGAAGCCTGTACACCGCAACAAAGAGTAGCTCCCGCTCGCCGCAACTAGAGGAAGCCCGCGCACAGCAACAAAGACCCAAAGCAGCCAAAAAATAAATAAATAATTTTTTTTTAAAAAAGGGAATAAGTACGGAGTCATCCAAATGAACAGGGTGTCCAGCGGGGAGCTGATGTCTCTCACGACTCACCCCTCTCTCCAAAAGGCGAAAAACCGTCACTTCATACATTTCCCCCTTTTAAAGTTGTTTAAGCTAGGAGGGTAAACCTGGACCCTGTGATTTCACCTTGACCAGAAGCAGCAATGGCCACCTTTTAGTTTGGTTTCATTAAACTCTCTTCATATATATGGATATTTACAATATAAAGCTTTCTCTTCTTGTATCTGTGTCTCTATTAAATGCAGATATTTTCCCTCTTTTGTCAGTTATCTATTTTTATTGATGTATAGCTGGTTTACAATGTTTCAGGTGTACAGCAAAGTGATTCGGTTACATGTACTTATGTAAGAATATATATATTCTTTTTCAGGTTCTTTTCCATTATGGGTTATTACAAGATATTGAACATAGTTTCCTGTGCTATACAGTAGGTCCTTATTGTTGATCTATTTTACATATACAAGTGTGTATCTGTCAATCCCTGTTCTTTATCTTTTTAACTTAATTTTTTACTCTCACATTCTGTTATACAGACACTTAAAAACATATTTTGTGTTCAAATCTTTCACTTCATACTTTTCATCTGCTTTGACACTGTACTTGAAGAAGCCTTTCCCATCCTTCATTTCCTAAGTAGTTGCCTCTGTTTTCGCCTGTTTATGTTTGGTCTCTTAACATACCAATTTTATCAAGATAACTGGCACCCATCTTCAGGATTTGTAAAGCATTCTCCTCTTAAAGTCTCTCAACCATTTTTTTCAACACTAACACATCTACCACAACCAGGAAATGCAACGTTTAAGAAGAAAATTCAAGTTTCTCATCTAACAGAAAAGGACAGGTGCTTCTTTGAAGCTCAGGGACACGTCTTAATTTAAAGGCAGGGGACGGACTTTCCCGGTGTTCCAGTGGTAAAGAATCCGCCTTCTAATGCAGGGGACGTGGGTTCGAAGCCTGGGAACCCTGGTCCGGGAGCTAAGATCCCACACGCCACGGGGCAATTAAGCCCGCGTGCCGCAACTAAGACACGACGCAGCCTAAGAGAAATAAATATTTTTTAAAAATAAAAATAAAGTCAGGGGAAACAGGAAAGTGACCGTCACATGTGAATTCCTTCGTCTTCAAAATACAGGTCGTAGCAGTTTGCTTGGGCTACGTCACAAAGTACGACAAACTGGCGGGCTTAGGCAACACAAATGCACTGTCCGACATTTTCGCAGGTTGGAAGTCTGAGATGCAGGTGTCAGCAGGGTTGGGCCCCTCTGAGGGCTGTACGGGAGGGTGTGCTCCAGGCTTTCTGGTGGAGAGGGCCGTTTCCTCAGCAGCACATGCACTATGTATGTACTAGGTAGGTGCCTGGGCTGAACTCCGACCCCAGGGCTGCTTATCCACAGCAGCACCAGGCTGCCGGAGGGGTTGTCACGGACCCGTTGGCAGGAGGATTGGAGGCTGACACAGACGTCCGCTCAGCTGTGGACCCATGGCCTGGCCACAGCCCTGCCAGAGGCTGCCTGTGTTAAATCCAGCTCACAGTTCACCTCCCTCCCACTTATGTCATTCAATGATGCCTTGAAGACCCCCTACTGCACCAGCCTGGGTGGCACATCCCACCCAGAGATTTCCAAATCAGAAGCAGGTCAATTGAGAAAGTTAAAATTAGGCCCTAGCTCAGTGCTGTGGAATTAGAATCTGTGAGGCTGTGTCCAGGCATCTGCGTTGTAATATTTTCTCCACGTGACTCTCATGCCGAAAGGATTGTACTGATAAAGCACTTCTGCTTCACTCTACTGACATTTCTGCACTAGAGCTACAGCCGTTGTTATATTAAACTGCATCCACAGGAGGAAAAGACAGGAGGAGAGGTGATAGTTTTGCTTGTCTCCAAACATGCTGTTACTGAACGAAACTTGGGTCCACTCGCCCACACGCATTAAAGCCAATCTACTGACACCAGGTCACGGTGAAGGAAAGTGCAGCGTTTACGGCAGATCAACAAGCAAGGAGTCCAGGTATCTAGGGCTCAAAAGGCCCGAACTCCCCAATGGCTTTCAGGGAAAGGTGTTTAAAGATGGGGTGAGGCTGTTGGTGGGAATGTACACTGGTGCCGCCACTATGGAGAACACTGTGGATGGAGATTCCTCAAAACACTAAAGCTAGAGCTACTGTATGACCCAGCAATCCCACTCCTGGGCATATACCCAGAGAAAACAATCATTCAAGAAGACACATGCACCCCAATATGTATAGCAGTACTATTTACAATAACCAAGATATGGAAGCAACTTAAATGTCCATTGACAGAGGAATGGATAAGGAAGATGTGGTACATATATGCGATGGAATACTACTCAGCCATAAAAAAGAATCAGATAATGCCATTTGCAGCACCATGCATGGACCTAGAGATTATCATACTAAGTGAAGGAAGTCAGACAGAGAAAGACAAATACCACATGGTATCACTTCTATGTGGAATCTAAAACAATGATATGAATTTCTTTACAAAACAGAAATAGACACACAGACATAGAAAACGAACTTATGGTTACCAAAGGGGAAAGGTGGGGGAGAGGGACAGATCAGGAGGTTGGGACTAACGGATACACACAACTATATATAAAACAGGCAATCAACAAGGACCTCCCGTATAGCACAGGGACCTCTACTCAATATTCTGTATTAACCTAGGGAGTTCCCTGGTGGCCCAGAGGTTACAATTCTGGGCTTTCACGGCCGTGGCCCGGTTCAATCCCTGGTCAGGGAACTGAGATCCTGCAAGCCACACAGCGCAACGAAAAATAAACCAAAATTCTGTAATAACCTAAATGGGAAAAGAATCTGAAAAAGAATAGATATATGTATACATATAACTGAATCACTTTGCTGTACACAGGAAACTAACACAACATTGTAAATCAACTATACTCCCAATATAAAATTTAAAAAATGTTTAAAGTGAATTACAAAAAGGTGGGGTGAGGGAGGGGAGGTTGAGGGGTGTGTGGTCAGCTTGTGGACATTCTTCCGATTGGTTGGTGGTGAGGTAAATAATGTGAGGTCAACATCGTCCACCTTCTGGTTCCAGCTGGTCTGGGGTCTGCGTGCTTGTGGGCAGCATGCAGTTAACTTCTTCCACCTGCTGGGGGTTTCAGTCTCTGCAAAACAGCTCCAAGGACCTAGCTCAGAATATTACACGATAGCCCTTGAGGAGGAACTAAAGGTCCTGGACTTCGTTTAACGGCTAAAGTATGATGATTTTGTCTTTGCTGTTTTTTCGGCCACGCGACGCAGCTTGCGAGATCTTAGTTCTTAGTATATTTACACCTATATACAATTTTATTCACATTTTCAAGAGAGATTTTTGGTTTTATCTATTACATAATATACATTTTATCTATTACATAATATTTCCATTCTACTTATAGCTAGGTGGGTATTTCCTCCCAATTCTTGTAAGCATAAATTTGTATATTTTTAGTTCTCATTACTGAATTGTGGGAATTCAGTCGTAAGTTTTTAACTTGTCTCAACAAGTTCGTATGTTATTTTAGATTATTAAAGAGTACCGTGCAATGCAGCTTTTGGGGAAATATAATAAAGATGAAAGTCTTCTCACAGTCATGATGTGTGTGGTCATTACCAGTGTGCTTCGCCTGTTTGCTGCCCGATGAGGTGTGGCTTAATGGCGTTGTGATTATCCAACCACATTTCTTAACTCTGAAAAATAATCCTGAATTATTTTTCATGGAGGAAAAACTGCAGAAGATGAGGCAGATCTTGCATCATTCAGGACTCCAATACTGAGAGACAAGTGTTGGGTAAAAGGAAACACGGCTTTACTGAGGAAGCCGGCAGCCCAGGGGGGAAGGTGGACTCGTCCCAAAGAACCTACTCTCCCCTCCTGAGGTTTTGCTTGAGGACTATATAGGGAAAAGAGAAAGGGGCTGCATGTTGAAGACAGGGTTACAGGGTGCGTGATCAGCTCACGGACATTCTTCTGATTGGTCGGTGGTGAGGTAGCGGGGACTCAACATCATCAGCCTTCTGCTTCCAACGGGTCTGGGGTCTGCGTGCTTGTGGGCAGCATGCAGTTAACTTCTTCCACCTGCTGGGGGTTTCAGTCTCTGCAAAACAGCTCCAAGGACGTGCCTCATACTATTACCCCATAGCCCTTGAGGAGCAACTAAAGGCCCTGGACTTCGTTTAACGGCTAAAGTATGATGATTTTGTCTTTGCTGTTTTTTCGACCGCGCCACGCAGCTTGTGGGATCTTAGTTCCCTGACCAGGGATCAAACACAGGCCTCTAGCAGTGGACGCGCACAGTCCTAACCCCTGAAATGCCAGGGAATTCCTGACAGTCCACTTTAAAGAGAAAAAACCAGACCAAAAGGAACACACTTTTAAGGAAGCTTAACTTTCTCAGAAACGCAGAAATTTTGTTGTGCATTTATTTTCTTTCTTTTTTTCTTTTAATACATTTATTTATTTATTTATTTATTTATTTATTTTTCTCTGCGTTGGGTCTTCGCTGTTGCACGTGGGCTCTCTCTAGTTGCGGTGAGCGGGGGCTTCTCTTCGTTGTGGTGCGTCGGCTGCTCAATGCGGTGGCTTCTCTTGTTGCGGAGCATGGGCTCTAGGCACGTGGGTTCCAGTAGTTGTGGCTCGCGGGCTCTAGAGGATTTTTTATTGTTTACTTTTTGCAAGTATTCATCAAATGCGTATTACTTGAATGAATGACAAATCATTTCTTCCAGCAATCCTCAAACTGCTTAAAACTATGACAATATTTAGCGTTTCAAATTTCATATGACCTCACTCTCTCCGTGTTCTAGTTTCTAAAAGCATGTGGGATCTTCCCGGACCAGGGCTCGAACCCGTGTGCCTTGCGCTGGCAGGCGGATTCTTAACCGCTGCACCACCAGGGAAGTCCCTGTGCATTTATTTTCAAGAAAATAAGGCGGCCGGATGAATTCACAACTAGGGGCAGAAAGCTCTTCCTGTGAGATACAGAATCTCTGCTGTTTAGGCAGATTTAGAGAACAACTTTTCCAACCACTTATTAAGGAGACCAATACTCCACGAAAAATTATATCATTTTTACAGAGAGAAAACCAAACTCCAGCTTTGCATCAATATAATATTTGATACTTAAGAGAACCATAAGCTCTTTTTTGAAAATCTCTGCAATAAACATCAAAACTGAGCCACCTTCGGCTGAGACCAATACAATTCCCTTTCCACCAATCTCCTACAACTTTCTAGATTCATTCAGGTGGTGTCCTTCACTATCCTCTTTCTGGTGCTGGAACAATCGGTCATTTTACTTTAGGACCAAACTATTTTTGTTCCTGTTAATAAACAAAACTACATCTCATCATCTTGCATACAAAGTTGTACCTCTCGGTTGCTGGAACCAAGCAGGACCCTGCAGGGCCCTTCCGTGTCCCCTGCCTCTTGCTTGTAAAACAGCTGCAGTCTCCCAGGCCTCCCCTGAGTCACAAAACAACAGGTTCAAGCAGTTCACGATTAGGACAACAGCAGTCACAGACTCTTTAGGTCCTCCCCAAGGACATAAGTAACAGTGTCAGAGACACATTCCTAACTTGTTTGGCAGATACTAAAACCGCTACAAGAGGAGAGAGCTAACTGTATGATGACCAGACTGGAGCTATGACGTAAGCTGCTCCATCTTGAGCAGACCTGAACCAATGGCTTACACAATTCCAGGAACTGGCCTCAAGGAAATGGGAACAAACCAACACTGGACTTGAAGATTAACTGTGCCGGAAACAATCAACATGACACTGACCACACCACTGCATGACCAATGTCAAGATGATGGTCAGAGCTGACTGTGCTACTCTGCATGTAGCCCCCACCTGCACAGCCCAGAGACTTCCCGTCTTTTCCCTGTAAACCCCTTTTCCCTCTAACTGGCAACTGGGAGATGCTGTGGGGGACACTAGTCCACCATCTTCCCACGTTGCCAGCTTCCTGAATAAAGCATCGTTCTTCTTCCACCAACCCTTGTCTCTGGAACATTGACTTCTGAGCGATGAGCAGCTGCACCTGAGTTCTGTTCCAGCCGATAACATTACTATTGCTCAAGCCTCATTCATATTATATTCATAACAACTTTGAACCAAAGTTACTTCCATTGCACAAAGAAAACTAGGAGTGAATAACTGACAACTGCCCATCACACACCAGCACTGTAGGCTAGCAGAGCTCATGAACACACGTAACACAACATTACGAAGCCACAAACATCCCTTACACAACTTCTCCAAGTGCCAGAGACAAACACATTCATTAACACACCCACAGATATAGCCTCTAGGTAACAAATAAAAATATGCAGCAAGAGCATAGAACTTGAGATTATGCTTAGTGATCAACGTTTCAGGTTTCTGTCTTGCTTACAAATGACCTCGGTATCCAATGATTATCCAGTCAGTAACACAATTTAGTATCAGTTCAAGGGTTTACGTAAACTAAAGATCTTGGAATGTATCGACAAGCTGACACAGTACAAAACATAGTTACTGTTGAAATAAAGTTTGTCAGAAGAATCATTAAATGTGGCTAAACACAAATTTACATTTTTCATAACCTTAAATATTAAGTAGAAGTAATGTTAGCTTATTTGATGGGTACACCTATATAAATTTAGGAAGAACACACCCAAGTAGAATTGTTTTCAATGTATGCCTAATACTGATAAATAAGATAGGAGTAACTTTGTATTAAACCAAAACTATTAAACTAGCTTCATTTGCCAAAGATTTACCTAAATTATGTAAACTTGAAGTCTTTAAATTTCTGAGTTGATTTTTTTGTTTGTTTGTGTTTTTGACTGCACCGAGAGGCTTGCTGGATCTTAGTTCCCTGACCAGGGACTGAACCCGGGCCCTGGCAGTGAAAGCACCGAGTCCTAACCACTGCACTGCCAGGGAATTCCCTGACTTGATTTCCGTAAGAATACTTTTCTAGCACATTTAAAGTATCAGAAGTTCAAATTCCTTTCTCTCTGAGAATTTTAGGGATACATAATTTTTATAAGCACATTTGTATCTTTGTAAGCCAATCAGGACAGAAACCCTTGAATTTAAGAGACTCTACAATCTACTTTAATAGATCCAGAAGCAGAAAAACATTACATACTCACACTGTCAGAGGTAAAGGCCTTTCTGAATTACAGACACACAGACATACAGAGAAATGGAACTTTTACCTTCAGTTCTAAAGTCTTAGACATCGGTCAGGAATAAACACTCACCAGTCTAGAGATTAAAGAGCCGTTCTCCTCCCATTGGGCAAGAGATTCTTAACTGATCTGATCTGAGCTTGTCAAAGTAGACAAATAGACGAACAGAAAAGACTAAGAAAAGACTATCAAACCAGATCCTCTGCCACCTCTCACCTAACTGAGATTAGCTCTGTAGAAACTTAATCGCTTTGGAGAGACCATCAAAAGTCTTCAAACGACAGAGCCAAACTCAGAATCACTGCTGCTACAAATAGGGAAGCACTTAGCTGTAATCTGAAAACAAAGCAGAAACACAAAAGTAATAGAAGGGGAAACTAAAGAAACGGAAAGTGAGCCAAGTTCAATGGCTGCTTGGGTGGGTTCACCCCTGGGAGAGGAGAAAAGATGTACCTGGGCTTCACCGGCTCAGGAAACACACCACTTGTTGCTGGGCTTTTACAGCTTTATTTACGTATAACTGATATACAAAATCCAGCCCAGGTTTAATTTGTATAACTTGATGAGTTTGGACATATGCACACACCTGTGATACCATCACCACCATCACGGTAATATACTCATCACTTCCAAAAGATTCCTTCTATCCCTTTGTGTCTCTGTATGTGTGTTAGGAATACTTAACACAGCACCAGGTACATGAAAAGGTGCTCAACGTCACTAATCATCCGGGAAATGCAAATCAAAATCATCATGAGATATTACCTCACATCTGCTGGAATGGCTACAATTTTTTCTTTCTTTTTAAACATAGAGTTGTCAAGGTTGTAGAGAAATCGTAACCCTTGCATATTGTAGGCAGGAATGTAACATCGTGCAGGCACTGTGGAAAACAGTATGGAGTTTTCTCAAAATCTTTTAAATAAAAATTCCATATGATCCAGCAATCCCACTTCTGGGTATACAGGCCCCGCTCAGAGACATTGCAGCTTCAGTTCCAGAACACTGCAATGAAGCGAATACCGCCATAACGCAAGTCACATGAATTTTTTGGTGTACCCGTGCATGAGAAACTTACGTTTACACTATTCTGTAGTCTGTTAAGTGTGCGATAGCCTTGTGTCTAAAAAAACAACGTACATACCTTTATTGAAATATACTTTAGGGAAGAGAAATATACATCAATGGAACAGGATAGGAAGCCCAGAGATAAACCCACGCACATATGGTCACCTTATCTTTGATGAAGGAGGCAAGAATATACAGTGGAGAAAAGACAGCCTCTTCAATAAGCGGGGCTAGGAAAACTGGACAGCTACCTGTCAAAGAATGAAATGAGAACACTACCTAACACCATAACACAAAAATAAACTCAAAATGGATTAAAGACCTAAATGTAAGGCCCGACACTAGAAAACTCTTAGAGGAAAACATAGGCAGAACACTCTATCACATAAATCACAGCAAGATCCTTTTTGACCCATCTCTTAGAAAAATGGAAATAAAAACAAAAATAAACAAATGGGACCTAAGGAAACTTAAAAGCTTTTGCACAGCAAAGGAAACCATAAACAAGACAAAAAAACAACCCTCAGAGTGGGAGAAAATATTTGTAAACGAAGCAACTGACAAAGGATTCACCTCCAAAATATACAAGCGGCTCACGCAGCTCAATATCAAAAAAACAAACAACTCAATCCAAAAATGGACACAAGACCTCGATGGACATTTCTCCAAAGAAGATATAAGATTGCCAACAAACACGTGAAAAGGATGCTCAACAACACTAATCATTAGAGAAATGCAAATCAAAACTACAATGAGGTATCACCTCACACCACTCAGAATGGCCATCCTCAAAAAATCTACACACAATAAATGCTGGAGAGGGTGTGGAGAAAAGGGAACCCTCCTCCTGCACTGTTGCTGGGAACGTACATTGATACAGCCACTATGGAGAACAGTATGGAGGTTCCTTAAAAAACTAAAAATAGAACTACCATACGACCCAGCAATCCCACTACTGGGCATATACCCTGAGAAAACCATAATTCAAAAAGAGTCATGTACCAAAATGTTCATTGCAGCTCTATTTACAATAGCCAGGACATGGAAGCAACCTAAGTGTCCATCATCGGATGAATGGATAAAGAAGATGTGGCACATATATACAATGGAATATTACTCAGCCATAAAAAGAAATGAAATGGAGGTATTTGTCGTGAGGTGGATGGAGTTAGAGTCTGTCGTACAGAGTGAAGTAAGTCAGAAAGAGAAAAGCAAATACAGTATGCTAACACATATATATGGAATCTAAGGGAAAAAAAAAAAGGTCATGAAGAACCTAGTGGCAAGACGGGAATAAAGACACAGACCTACTAGAGAATGGACTTGAGGATATGGGGAGGGGGAGGGGTGAGATGTGACAGGGTGAGAGAGTGGCATGGACATATATACACTACCAAATGTAAAATAGATAGCTAGTGGGAAGCAGCCGCATAGCACAGGGAGATCAGCTCGGTGCTTTGTGACCACCTAGAGGGGCGGGATAGGGAGGGTGGCAGGAAGGGAGATGCAAGAGGAAAGAGATATGGGAACATATGTATATGTATAACTGATTCACTTTGTTATAAAGCAGAAACTAACACACCATTGTAAAGCAATTATACTCCAATAAAGATGTTTAAAAAAAAAAAAAATTTTGGTAAGTAGACTAGAATTTCTTAATTGGAATCGAGGGGCAGGCTTTGGACAATCCATGGACTTTGTGAAATCCAAAGGTGCCCTTTTTTGTTGTTTTGTGTTTGTTTGTAGACCCCCTTTGAAGGGTGCGTGAGCACCTGTACTTCTCTCTGATTTTAGCTTCTCAAAATGGCTCTTGGACTCAAAGGTGCCTGAGGGTGGCGGACGTGTGCTCCCCCAGTACAGAATTCTGAACACAGTGTCAGTACACACTGAGCAGAAGCGCTCTGCCAAACTGCGTGTTTTAACGTAACTTTTCAATCCAGTCAGTCAGTGCACCTGGGATCTTTTTTTACATACCTATCTCACTCTTATAAGGCTTAACCGTTGCTGCTTCCCCTAAGTTTCCTTGTCCCTCTCCCCACTCTCCCACCAGGCCGTGGAAAAGGAATGCGAGCGAGGGGGAGAGTCCAGCAGGGAGAGGACAGCGCACCTGCTGGGAAGCGGTAAAGAGGGGTCCGGACACCTTGAGGGGGGTTTTGGAGGACGGGCAGAGGTTGGGTCAGTGGCAGGAGATACCATTTACCCCTGATCTCTGGGACAAGCGCACACATAGGTCTGACAGTTACTTGTGTTTTCATTCAAACTGGCTGCCAGGTTGGAATGACCCATGATGATGTCACAGGCTTCCGACCTTCCTGATTGGAAGGACCAGACTCCGTGGCGCTCGGCAGCAGAGGTGGACAATAGCATCTCGCCAGAGCTTTTCTCCACTGCCAGTTGCCCCGCAGCTCGGAGAAGGGACGACCACTTGTGTTTTGCCCAAGTCCAGAAGAAGAGTTGGGACAAAGCAGAGTCTAGGCGTCGAGGAAGGGAAGAGTTTGGGAGAAATCATGGCCAATCGTCAACCGAGTTCCCAGGTTGAGGACCAGGACTCCCAGCCCAGCTCCTCAGGGTACCCCCTGGAGGTGACTGTCAACGAAGAAAGCCCAGGACCGTCAGGTGAGGGAGCTGGCACGAGAAGGAACTTCAGAGGCTTGACCAGTAAGGAGGAGAGGGTACAGAGGTCGGGAAGGAGCACCTGCGTCAGGTGCCTATGAAAGAAGGGAGACATTCGGAAAGCCAGGGATTGAGGGAGGAGAGGACAGGAGCTGGGGACACGGAAAACCTGGGAAGCAAGAAAGAGGGTTAGGAGATGAGATCCAAGGATGAGAGAGGGGAAGAGAGGAAACAAGGGGAGGGTTCTTTTTCTTCTTTTTTCCTAGTGGGAGAAATTATCTACCATGAGAAAGAGTTTTCAGGACAGGAAGCCGGAAAAATGACAAAATGAGTCAGGGGAGGGATAGGTAGATATGGACAGAGAAAGATGGAAAGATGACTTGGGGCAAGGTCAGAGGTCTATACGACTGAAAAGGGTAGGGGTGTTTCGGGGGGGAGGCGGAGTCGGGGTGGGGTTGGGTGGTCACCAGTGGCTGAATTCCCAAGACGAGAACGTCCTATTGTAGTCTCTTGTCTTTTCTCAGCCCCCTGGGCCGGCTGCAGCTCCCCGCCTCAGCGCCCTGGCTCTAAGAGGAAGAGGTCAGTGGCGTTCAGAGAGGAGGAGGAGGAGGGCGAGCCGGCCACTGAGGCCCAGGACACCTGGGTCGTGGAGTCGCTGAGTGGGCTCAAGATGAAGCTCAAGCGACAGCGGGTGTCTTCAGTGCTGCCTGAGCACCACGAGGTCTTCACCAGGATGCTCGGTAAGGACCAGCACCACCCACCCACCGCCCAGCACCCTCCAATCCTATACTTGAAAAACAAACAAACAAAAACTTCCAATGACTACACTTTCCCAATGGAAAAGAATTCCCTGCTACTTGGTGCACTCTCCGTCCCTGGCGGACTGTCTACGGATAAAGGACACAGGGGACACATAAATGATACAGGATTAGGTTAGACTCACAAATGATACAAGACTGGGTTAGATTTAGAAATGATACAGGATTAGGTTCGCTTGGTTTCAACTGTACCCCTGAGACTCTAGCTCTTACTGGCCTTTTGAATCTTACTGGCGTGGGACGGCGGGAGGGGGTGGGGGGCAACACAAGCCACCTTCGCCCCCTGACGTGACTGTCAATTGAGAAATTGGCTGTGAGTAACTCCATGCCCTCTGCACTGGTACGTGAATGCATGATGAAGGGGCATCACTCCCTGTCACTCGGCCCCCCTAGAAGGGGAGTCACCCCTTTTCCTCCCACAGTGAATGGTCTTCCCTCCCCTCTTCCCATCAGCTTCACCCTGGGCCACATCTTGGCATTTCCCCAGGGGGGGGGCGTGGTTCTCCCTCTTGGCTCTGGAATGCTCCCACGACAGCCCTGTTCCCACTGGCAAACATCTGCCCTCTTTTCACAGAGGATCCCGTCATTAGGAAATTCCTCGCCTGGGACAAAACCCTGCAAGTATCTGACAAGGTAAGTCCCCCACTGAGATGGATTCCTGCTCCAGCGCCTGTCCTGGGTGGGCACGCGGGGTGCTTTCTACACCCACGTTTCCACTCCCCTCCCAACCTGATGCCTTGTCAACACTTCCCTCCAGGGGCCTCGAGGTCCCCTCTGGGATCTGAGCCCCAGGTGTGCCCCTTTGGTGGTTGCTGCCTAAGTCCCCTCTCCTCTCAGCTCCTGGGGACTCGCCTTGGCTCCGGTTCATCAAACACCGTCCAGTGCCAGCGGCCCTAAGTCCACGCCCTCAAACCCACAGCCTCCCATCCTTGGAGCGTCGCAAACTCTGACCTTCTGTCCTCTACCCTCCCCCAAATAATCAGGCTCACCCAACACGGGGGTCTCTTCTCCAAGTGGCACCACCCATTCCTCGTCCCCTGCTCCCTTATCCCACTGTTTTTCCTCTTCCACGATGTGGAAGATGTGCCTCTTTTCTGGCAAGCTTCTCCTACGTTTTTTTCCCTCTTTCCATCAGTATCTCCTGTCGATGGTGATAGCTTATTTCAGCCGGGCCGGGCTCTTCTCCTGGCAATTCCAGAGAATCCATTTCTTTATAGCTCTGTGAGTATCTTGCTCCGTCCCCTCCATCAATATTCAACACCCTGGGAGGGCGCAGGGAGAGACCTGGGGCTCTGACCTTTCATCTATTTTTTTAAACCCCTCTGTACCGTTTACTCTGGCTGTGAAAATGACAGGATTACGGTAGAGTGGTTTCTTTTTCAAACGAAGTTATGTTTTTTACACCATTCATTGTCAAAACAAACTGCCCTAATGTCAATTAAAACACTGAACGAAACAAAGCAAAACACGAAACCTTCCTAAGAGGAGAGGAAGAAAGAACTGACACCATCCTGCCCACAAGTAAATAGACTTGAGACGTTTCCGGTTCTGATTCTCCGGTCTCGGGTCTTCCCACATCAGCACCAAGTGTGATTATCTTCCGTTTCTGCGTTCCCACGACAAATGCCACAATCGGGGCCCTTATCACATAGCGCGGACCTGGTAGAAAATGCTCCCCACTGATGTTTCTTCCACGTCTCCCAAGCCAGTCGGCTCTATCTGCCTGAATGTCCTTCCAAAACCCAGGTCTGACCGCGTCACACAATGTCATTGGCTAATTACGTGCCAAATCAAGGCCAGAGTTCTGGGTTGGAATTCAACTCTCTCTGCAGTCTCCATCACACTGTCCTGACACTTTATTCCTTTGTGTCACTGTTCCTTCCACATACCCTGCCCTCTAAGTTTCTATTGTGCTTTTCTGTCCAGGGATCTTTCCCACACATTTACCTGAAGAAAATGACCCTATCCTTAAAGTGGGTTCAAACACCAAAACCTTCACGATGCCTGATCTCCCTAACTTCTGCATCCCGGAGGCACTTTAGTTAAAATCGTATTAGAATGTGATGCTTTGCATTACAGTCATTTCTTATCTCCCCCCTTCCCCTTCCCCAGTCCCATTAGACTAGACACAATGTGGAAGGCAGGTCTTGTCAAAATGTCAATGCATTCCCAAAACACTCAGCACAATTCTTTTCATTTTGCGAATGTCTGTTATTGTGAGTCTTCGAGGTAATCAGTATTGCATTTGGCTACGAGATAAAATGTTCATTCATTCATTCATTCATTCATTCATTCATCTAATGAAACCTTATAAAGTACACCCTACACGCTGGGGAATATGAGGTGATGGGAGCAGAGATTCACAAAAGGCTGTTGAATTAATGCATCAAGATGAACCAAGCCCTAAATGTGTCCTTTGGTAGGAGAGGGATGAATGCAGAAATAGATCAGATCAGCTCCTGCCCTCAGGAACTGTACATACACCTACAACATAGGGAGAGAGGTGTGTGCGCATACAACAAGTTGAAGGGAACAGGGGGTTTGGATTTTGTCCCCGGCATCAAGGTGTGAGAGGCACCCTTGCGAAGGTCCTGCCTGGCCAGTGGCGCCTTGATGACTGGGCGGCCCTCGGGGACGCTGGGCAGGGCTGGGTGGGTCGTGTCAGGATGCTCAGCCCGCCTCTTTTCTGGGAAGCTGATCTCAAGGGGAGGCCCTTCCTGTGCTGATGACAGCCACCTGATGTCTTTCCCCAGCTATGTGGCCAACGACATGGAAGAGGACAACCAGGCCCCCAAACAGGCCATCTTTTCGTTCCTCTATGGAAAGAACCGCTCCCAGCGTCCCTTGTTCCACAAACTGCGTCTCCAGTTCATCCGTTCCATGGGCTGGAACGCTAGGGTCACTCGGGAAGAGTGCGAGCAGGTGGGTGGGCTGTGGCGGTCTGGGGGAGGGGCAGGGCCGGAGAGGAGGTGGGGATCATGGGGGATTCGGTCTGGGACTTGGGGACGGACGACAAAGAACCGGACGCGGGGCACGGGGAGGCAGCGTCATCCTCATTTCCAGGGGCTGTTTGTCTTTCCAGATCCAGGCTTTTGATCCAGAGCTCTGGGTGTGGGGAAGAGATCGCGCCCTCTTGCCCTAGAGGCCCCAGGACCACGCAGGCCTGAGGTCATCGGCCTGCGCAAAGGTAGGTCTGCGTCCGCAAAGGTGCGGGCGGAATGAACGCGTTGCTTACTGAGGAAATCGGAGGAATCCCACTGCTGGACCCACATCACCTCTCACGCTGTGAAGGGGGCCAGCCGGGCACACAGCCACACGCCGACTCAGCGCCCAGCCGCGGCCTCACAGCCACACACACACACCAGCACCGTGGGACCCGTGGGCGCCAGACCTCGGGGAAACCAGTCTGTCACAGACGCATGGGTCTCACTGAAGTCATTTCACCCAAAGCAATTGGGTCCAAATAACAGCTTTGATGAGATGGTGATTTTTTTCCATATACGGTGTTTCGAGTTTCTCTTTTTAATTCATTTTTGGCCTTACATCCCTCAGGGATATGGGTTCTAGGATTTACCTACCACAAAGTAAATGTCTACAAACAGGATATTAGATGGAACAGCCTACACGTTCAATAAGAAAAGACCAATTATGACTAGCTTTATTTTCATCCAAATTTACTTTCCAATTGCTTACGGCCAGATCACCTGTGACTCTTTATTTCCCCTGACTCACCGCTTCTGGACCAATGATTCCTCTTGTACAAGTCACCTTTTCCCCCCCAACTTTATGGTCAAGACGGTTTATCAGAACGAGTGAAGGTTAAGGAATGCCATCTTCAGCATGGCTTATTACAATGGACACATTAGAGTTCTAGATGTGGGCAGAGGACTGAGCAAACATTTGGTTGAAATCTTGCAAACTAGCTGCCTTAGTCCCTTCGACCTGCCCTAACAAGATACTACAGACTGCGTGGCTTATAAACAACAGACCACAGTCTCTTTTACGAGGGCAATAATCTCATTCATGAGGGCTCTACCCCATGACCTAATAACCTCCCAAAGACCCCCACCCTCCTAATACCAGCCCCTTAGCGGTTAAGATTTTAAGATTTCAACATAAGAATTTGGGGGGACACAAACATTCAGCCCATAACACTAACCAAGTCTAGGACTGACTATTATTTAAACATTAGGATCCAGGGACTTCCCTGGTGGCTCAGTGGTTAAGAATCCGCCTGCCAAAGCAGGGCACACGGGTTCGAGCCCTCGTCCGGGAAGACCCCGCATGCCGCGGAGCAACTAAGCCCGTGCGCCACAACTACTGAGCCTGCGCTCTAGAGCCCGCGAGCCACAACTACTGAGCCTGCGCTCTAGAGCCCGCGAGCCAAACTACTGAGCCTGTACTCTAGAGCCCACGAGCCACAACTACTCAGCCTGTACTCTAGAGCCCACGAGCCACAACTACTGAGCCTGCGCTCTAGAGCCCGCGAGCCACAACTACTGAGCCTGTGCTCTAGAGCCCACGAGCCACAACTACTGAGCCTGCGCTCTAGAGCCCGCGAGCCACAACTACTGAGCGTGCGCTCTAGAGCCCGCGAGCCACAACTACTGAGCCTGCGCTCTAGAGCCCGCGAGCCACAACTACTGAGCCTGCGCTCTAGAGCCCACGAGCCACAACTACTGAGCCTGCGCTCTAGAGCCCACGAGCCACAACTACTGAGCCTGCGCTCTAGAGCCCACGAGCCACAACTACTGAGCCTGCGCTCTAGAGCCCGCGAGCCACAACTACTGAGCCTGCGCTCTAGAGCCCGCGAGCCACAACTACTGAGCCTGCGCTCTAGAGCCCACGAGCCACAACTACTGAGCCTGCGCTCTAGAGCCCACGAGCCACAACTACTGAGCCTGCGCTCTAGAGCCCGCGAGCCACAACTACTGAGCCTGCGCTCTAGAGCCCGCGAGCCACAACTACTGAGCCTGCGCTCTAGAGCCCGCGAGCCACAACTACTGAGCCTGCGCTCTAGAGCCCGCGAGCCACAACTACTGAGCCTGCGCTCTAGAGCCCGCGAGCCACAACTACTGAGCCTGCGCTCTAGAGCCCACGAGCCACAACTACTGAGCCTGTGCTCTAGAGCCCACGAGCCACAACTACTGAGCCTGCGCTCTAGAGCCCACGAGCCACAACTACTGAGCCTGTACTCTAGAGCCCGCAAGCCACAACTACTGAGCCTGTGCGCACCTAGAGCCCGTGCTCCGCCACAAGAGAAGCGTCATGAGAAGCAACAGAGAGTGGTCCTCGCTCACCACAACTAGAGAAAGCCCATGCGCAGCAACAAAGACCCAATGCAGCCAAAAATAAAATAAAGAAAATAAGTCAATTAAAAATTAATAATAAACTAGACATTAGGATCCAGGATTAGCATTAGGGAACAGGCAGCAGGTCTCCTGGTCCACGATGCTGACCGGTCAGTGATGTCTGTAGTGTGGTTCCAAGTTCAGAATTTAAGTGGTGCCAAAGGACCAAGGTGAGTTAAGACTAAAGCAGCATTCTCCAAATGCCAGCTCCCTGAGCAGAATCACCTGGAGTCTTGGCTATAAAGCAGATGACTGGGCCTGGCCTTAGGTGTATTCAGTAGTTTTTGCAGTCAGGCTCACCAAACTCCAAGAATCGCACTTGAAAACAATGAATGGTTCAGGATTGGGGCTCCGAATGGAGAATTTCAGATAAAACTGCAATCATAAATGAGTCTCAATTCTGGTGAGAACTAAGAATGTGAAAACCTTTGTATCTGGACAGTTGCCACTTTGAAATCTGACGTCCTTGCTCCTTCTCTTACTTCCAGATCACAGAGCCCAGGAGAGATGAGGATGTTGCACAGGAGGTCAATCCACACGCTGACGACAGCCGTGAGGAAGGGAGGGAGAAGCCTCTTGTGCAGATGATCGGGAAGAACCCAGCGTCTTCCAGAATGAGCTCAAGAGAGTTTTCGTGTCACACTCCTGGGAGCGGGGCATGCTTCTAGGAGTCTGTGGCAGGACAATAAGAAATCAGGGTTCTGTCACGTTCCATCCCTTTGGAAGGCACCACCCCAATTTTCAGATCATTTCATTCAAATCTCCCCTGGGATGAACACTGGAGGTCCCATTTTTTACACACTTCTTTGCCCCAGTCTAGAAGCATTTGAAGGTGGCGTGTAGGGGGCTCAGAACAGGAGGGAATAACTTTAAAATATATAATTAGAGCCACACGGTCATGACTGATGACTTAACTTTCACTGGCTTATTTTGAAAATGTCACCTATAAAATTATTGTATTTTTATATTTTATATTTATAGATGTATTTTAAATAGTTTTGAAATAGTCTTCATTGTGAAACATCTTATTCCCACCAAGTTTTGTGATGAGTATTACAGCTGTTGTATATTTACACCTATATACAATTTTATTCACATTTTCAAGAGAGATTTTTGGTTTTATCTATTACATAATACACATTTTATCTATTACATAATATTTCCATTCTACTTATAGCTAGGTGGGTATTTCCTCCCAATTCTTGTAAGCATAAATTTGTACATTGTTAGTTCTCATTACTGAATTGTGGGAATTCAGTCGTAAGTTTTTAACTTGTCTCAACAAGTTCGTATGTTATTTTAGATTATTAAAGAGTACCGTGCAATGCAGCTTTTGGGGAAATATAATAAAGATGAAAGTCTTCTCACAGTCATGATGTGTGTGGTCATTACCAGTGTGCTTCGCCTGTTTGCTGCCCGATGAGGTGTGGCTTAATGGCGTTGTGATTATCCAACCACATTTCTTAACTCTGAAAAATAATCCTGAATTATTTTTCATGGAGGAAAAACTGCAGAAGATGAGGCAGATCTTGCATCATTCAGGACTCCAATACTGAGAGACAAGTGTTGGGTAAAAGGAAACACGGCTTTACTGAGGAAGCCGGCAGCCCAGGGGGGAAGGTGGACTCGTCCCAAAGAACCTACTCTCCCCTCCTGAGGTTTTGCTTGAGGACTATATAGGGAAAAGAGAAAGGGGCTGCATGTTGAAGACAGGGTTACAGGGTGCGTGATCAGCTCACGGACATTCTTCTGATTGGTCGGTGGTGAGGTAGCGGGGACTCAACATCATCAGCCTTCTGCTTCCAACGGGTCTGGGGTCTGCGTGCTTGTGGGCAGCATGCAGTTAACTTCTTCCACCTGCTGGGGGTTTCAGTCTCTGCAAAACAGCTCCAAGGACGTGCCTCATACTATTACCCCATAGCCCTTGAGGAGCAACTAAAGGCCCTGGACTTCGTTTAACGGCTAAAGTATGATGATTTTGTCTTTGCTGTTTTTTCGACCGCGCCACGCAGCTTGTGGGATCTTAGTTCCCTGACCAGGGATCAAACACAGGCCTCTAGCAGTGGACGCGCACAGTCCTAACCCCTGAAATGCCAGGGAATTCCTGACAGTCCACTTTAAAGAGAAAAAACCAGACCAAAAGGAACACACTTTTAAGGAAGCTTAACTTTCTCAGAAACGCAGAAATTTTGTTGTGCATTTATTTTCTTTCTTTTTTTCTTTTAATACATTTATTTATTTATTTATTTATTTATTTATTTATTTATTTTTCTCTGCGTTGGGTCTTCGCTGTTGCACGTGGGCTCTCTCTAGTTGCGGTGAGCGGGGGCTTCTCTTCGTTGTGGTGCGTCGGCTGCTCAATGCGGTGGCTTCTCTTGTTGCGGAGCATGGGCTCTAGGCACGTGGGTTCCAGTAGTTGTGGCTCGCGGGCTCTAGAGGATTTTTTATTGTTTACTTTTTGCAAGTATTCATCAAATGCGTATTACCTGAATGAATGACAAATCATTTCTTCCAGCAATCCTCAAACTGCTTAAAACTATGACAATATTGAGCGTTTCAAATTTCATATGACCTCACTCTCTCCGTGTTCTAGTTTCTAAAAGCATGTGGGATCTTCCCGGACCAGGGCTCGAACCCGTGTGCCTTGCGCTGGCAGGCGGATTCTTAACCGCTGCACCACCAGGGAAGTCCCTGTGCATTTATTTTCAAGAAAATAAGGCGGCCGGATGAATTCACAACTAGGGGCAGAAAGCTCTTCCTGTGAGATACAGAATCTCTGCTGTTTAGGCAGATTTAGAGAACAACTTTTCCAACCACTTATTAAGGAGACCAATACTCCACGAAAAATTATATCATTTTTACAGAGAGAAAACCAAACTCCAGCTTTGCATCAATATAATATTTGATACTTAAGAGAACCATAAGCTCTTTTTTGAAAATCTCTGCAATAAACATCAAAACTGAGCCACCTTCGGCTGAGACCAATACAATTCCCTTTCCACCAATCTCCTACAACTTTCTAGATTCATTCAGGTGGTGTCCTTCACTATCCTCTTTCTGGTGCTGGAACAATCGGTCATTTTACTTTAGGACCAAACTATTTTTGTTCCTGTTAATAAACAAAACTACATCTCATCATCTTGCATACAAAGTTGTACCTCTCGGTTGCTGGAACCAAGCAGGACCCTGCAGGGCCCTTCCGTGTCCCCTGCCTCTTGCTTGTAAAACAGCTGCAGTCTCCCAGGCCTCCCCTGAGTCACAAAACAACAGGTTCAAGCAGTTCACGATTAGGACAACAGCAGTCACAGACTCTTTAGGTCCTCCCCAAGGACATAAGTAACAGTGTCAGAGACACATTCCTAACTTGTTTGGCAGATACTAAAACCGCTACAAGAGGAGAGAGCTAACTGTATGATGACCAGACTGGAGCTATGACGTAAGCTGCTCCATCTTGAGCAGACCTGAACCAATGGCTTACACAATTCCAGGAACTGGCCTCAAGGAAATGGGAACAAACCAACACTGGACTTGAAGATTAACTGTGCCGGAAACAATCAACATGACACTGACCACACCACTGCATGACCAATGTCAAGATGATGGTCAGAGCTGACTGTGCTACTCTGCATGTAGCCCCCACCTGCACAGCCCAGAGACTTCCCGTCTTTTCCCTGTAAACCCCTTTTCCCTCTAACTGGCAACTGGGAGATGCTGTGGGGGACACTAGTCCACCATCTTCCCACGTTGCCAGCTTCCTGAATAAAGCATCGTTCTTCTTCCACCAACCCTTGTCTCTGGAACATTGACTTCTGAGCGATGAGCAGCTGCACCTGAGTTCTGTTCCAGCCGATAACATTACTATTGCTCAAGCCTCATTCATATTATATTCATAACAACTTTGAACCAAAGTTACTTCCATTGCACAAAGAAAACTAGGAGTGAATAACTGACAACTGCCCATCACACACCAGCACTGTAGGCTAGCAGAGCTCATGAACACACGTAACACAACATTACGAAGCCACAAACATCCCTTACACAACTTCTCCAAGTGCCAGAGACAAACACATTCATTAACACACCCACAGATATAGCCTCTAGGTAACAAATAAAAATATGCAGCAAGAGCATAGAACTTGAGATTATGCTTAGTGATCAACGTTTCAGGTTTCTGTCTTGCTTACAAATGACCTCGGTATCCAATGATTATCCAGTCAGTAACACAATTTAGTATCAGTTCAAGGGTTTACGTAAACTAAAGATCTTGGAATGTATCGACAAGCTGACACAGTACAAAACATAGTTACTGTTGAAATAAAGTTTGTCAGAAGAATCATTAAATGTGGCTAAACACAAATTTACATTTTTCATAACCTTAAATATTAAGTAGAAGTAATGTTAGCTTATTTGATGGGTACACCTATATAAATTTAGGAAGAACACACCCAAGTAGAATTGTTTTCAATGTATGCCTAATACTGATAAATAAGATAGGAGTAACTTTGTATTAAACCAAAACTATTAAACTAGCTTCATTTGCCAAAGATTTACCTAAATTATGTAAACTTGAAGTCTTTAAATTTCTGAGTTGATTTTTTTGTTTGTTTGTGTTTTTGACTGCACCGAGAGGCTTGCTGGATCTTAGTTCCCTGACCAGGGACTGAACCCGGGCCCTGGCAGTGAAAGCACCGAGTCCTAACCACTGCACTGCCAGGGAATTCCCTGACTTGATTTCCGTAAGAATACTTTTCTAGCACATTTAAAGTATCAGAAGTTCAAATTCCTTTCTCTCTGAGAATTTTAGGGATACATAATTTTTATAAGCACATTTGTATCTTTGTAAGCCAATCAGGACAGAAACCCTTGAATTTAAGAGACTCTACAATCTACTTTAATAGATCCAGAAGCAGAAAAACATTACATACTCACACTGTCAGAGGTAAAGGCCTTTCTGAATTACAGACACACAGACATACAGAGAAATGGAACTTTTACCTTCAGTTCTAAAGTCTTAGACATCGGTCAGGAATAAACACTCACCAGTCTAGAGATTAAAGAGCCGTTCTCCTCCCATTGGGCAAGAGATTCTTAACTGATCTGATCTGAGCTTGTCAAAGTAGACAAATAGACGAACAGAAAAGACTAAGAAAAGACTATCAAACCAGATCCTCTGCCACCTCTCACCTAACTGAGATTAGCTCTGTAGAAACTTAATCGCTTTGGAGAGACCATCAAAAGTCTTCAAACGACAGAGCCAAACTCAGAATCACTGCTGCTACAAATAGGGAAGCACTTAGCTGTAATCTGAAAACAAAGCAGAAACACAAAAGTAATAGAAGGGGAAACTAAAGAAACGGAAAGTGAGCCAAGTTCAATGGCTGCTTGGGTGGGTTCACCCCTGGGAGAGGAGAAAAGATGTACCTGGGCTTCACCGGCTGAGGAAACACACCACTTGTTGCTGGGCTTTTACAGCTTTATTTACGTATAACTGATATACAAAATCCAGCCCAGGTTTAATTTGTATAACTTGATGAGTTTGGACATATGCACACACCTGTGATACCATCACCACCATCACGGTAATATACTCATCACTTCCAAAAGATTCCTTCTATCCCTTTGTGTCTCTGTATGTGTGTTAGGAATACTTAACACAGCACCAGGTACATGAAAAGGTGCTCAACGTCACTAATCATCCGGGAAATGCAAATCAAAATCATCATGAGATATTACCTCACATCTGCTGGAATGGCTACAATTTTTTCTTTCTTTTTAAACATAGAGTTGTCAAGGTTGTAGAGAAATCGTAACCCTTGCATATTGTAGGCAGGAATGTAACATCGTGCAGGCACTGTGGAAAACAGTATGGAGTTTTCTCAAAATCTTTTAAATAAAAATTCCATATGATCCAGCAATCCCACTTCTGGGTATACAGGCCCCGCTCAGAGACATTGCAGCTTCAGTTCCAGAACACTGCAATGAAGCGAATACCGCCATAACGCAAGTCACATGAATTTTTTGGTGTACCCGTGCATGAGAAACTTACGTTTACACTATTCTGTAGTCTGTTAAGTGTGCGATAGCCTTGTGTCTAAAAAAACAACGTACATACCTTTATTGAAATATACTTTAGGGAAGAGAAATATACATCAATGGAACAGGATAGGAAGCCCAGAGATAAACCCACGCACATATGGTCACCTTATCTTTGATGAAGGAGGCAAGAATATACAGTGGAGAAAAGACAGCCTCTTCAATAAGCGGGGCTAGGAAAACTGGACAGCTACCTGTCAAAGAATGAAATGAGAACACTACCTAACACCATAACACAAAAATAAACTCAAAATGGATTAAAGACCTAAATGTAAGGCCCGACACTAGAAAACTCTTAGAGGAAAACATAGGCAGAACACTCTATCACATAAATCACAGCAAGATCCTTTTTGACCCATCTCTTAGAAAAATGGAAATAAAAACAAAAATAAACAAATGGGACCTAAGGAAACTTAAAAGCTTTTGCACAGCAAAGGAAACCATAAACAAGACAAAAAAACAACCCTCAGAGTGGGAGAAAATATTTGTAAACGAAGCAACTGACAAAGGATTCACCTCCAAAATATACAAGCGGCTCACGCAGCTCAATATCAAAAAAACAAACAACTCAATCCAAAAATGGACACAAGACCTCGATGGACATTTCTCCAAAGAAGATATAAGATTGCCAACAAACACGTGAAAAGGATGCTCAACAACACTAATCATTAGAGAAATGCAAATCAAAACTACAATGAGGTATCACCTCACACCACTCAGAATGGCCATCCTCAAAAAATCTACACACAATAAATGCTGGAGAGGGTGTGGAGAAAAGGGAACCCTCCTCCTGCACTGTTGCTGGGAACGTACATTGATACAGCCACTATGGAGAACAGTATGGAGGTTCCTTAAAAAACTAAAAATAGAACTACCATACGACCCAGCAATCCCACTACTGGGCATATACCCTGAGAAAACCATAATTCAAAAAGAGTCATGTACCAAAATGTTCATTGCAGCTCTATTTACAATAGCCAGGACATGGAAGCAACCTAAGTGTCCATCATCGGATGAATGGATAAAGAAGATGTGGCACATATATACAATGGAATATTACTCAGCCATAAAAAGAAATGAAATGGAGGTATTTGTCGTGAGGTGGATGGAGTTAGAGTCTGTCGTACAGAGTGAAGTAAGTCAGAAAGAGAAAAGCAAATACAGTATGCTAACACATATATATGGAATCTAAGGGAAAAAAAAAAAGGTCATGAAGAACCTAGTGGCAAGACGGGAATAAAGACACAGACCTACTAGAGAATGGACTTGAGGATATGGGGAGGGGGAGGGGTGAGATGTGACAGGGTGAGAGAGTGGCATGGACATATATACACTACCAAATGTAAAATAGATAGCTAGTGGGAAGCAGCCGCATAGCACAGGGAGATCAGCTCGGTGCTTTGTGACCACCTAGAGGGGCGGGATAGGGAGGGTGGCAGGAAGGGAGATGCAAGAGGAAAGAGATATGGGAACATATGTATATGTATAACTGATTCACTTTGTTATAAAGCAGAAACTAACACACCATTGTAAAGCAATTATACTCCAATAAAGATGTTTAAAAAAAAAAAAAATTTTGGTAAGTAGACTAGAATTTCTTAATTGGAATCGAGGGGCAGGCTTTGGACAATCCATGGACTTTGTGAAATCCAAAGGTGCCCTTTTTTGTTGTTTTGTGTTTGTTTGTAGACCCCCTTTGAAGGGTGCGTGAGCACCTGTACTTCTCTCTGATTTTAGCTTCTCAAAATGGCTCTTGGACTCAAAGGTGCCTGAGGGTGGCGGACGTGTGCTCCCCCAGTACAGAATTCTGAACACAGTGTCAGTACACACTGAGCAGAAGCGCTCTGCCAAACTGCGTGTTTTAACGTAACTTTTCAATCCAGTCAGTCAGTGCACCTGGGATCTTTTTTTACATACCTATCTCACTCTTATAAGGCTTAACCGTTGCTGCTTCCCCTAAGTTTCCTTGTCCCTCTCCCCACTCTCCCACCAGGCCGTGGAAAAGGAATGCGAGCGAGGGGGAGAGTCCAGCAGGGAGAGGACAGCGCACCTGCTGGGAAGCGGTAAAGAGGGGTCCGGACACCTTGAGGGGGGTTTTGGAGGACGGGCAGAGGTTGGGTCAGTGGCAGGAGATACCATTTACCCCTGATCTCTGGGACAAGCGCACACATAGGTCTGACAGTTACTTGTGTTTTCATTCAAACTGGCTGCCAGGTTGGAATGACCCATGATGATGTCACAGGCTTCCGACCTTCCTGATTGGAAGGACCAGACTCCGTGGCGCTCGGCAGCAGAGGTGGACAATAGCATCTCGCCAGAGCTTTTCTCCACTGCCAGTTGCCCCGCAGCTCGGAGAAGGGACGACCACTTGTGTTTTGCCCAAGTCCAGAAGAAGAGTTGGGACAAAGCAGAGTCTAGGCGTCGAGGAAGGGAAGAGTTTGGGAGAAATCATGGCCAATCGTCAACCGAGTTCCCAGGTTGAGGACCAGGACTCCCAGCCCAGCTCCTCAGGGTACCCCCTGGAGGTGACTGTCAACGAAGAAAGCCCAGGACCGTCAGGTGAGGGAGCTGGCACGAGAAGGAACTTCAGAGGCTTGACCAGTAAGGAGGAGAGGGTACAGAGGTCGGGAAGGAGCACCTGCGTCAGGTGCCTATGAAAGAAGGGAGACATTCGGAAAGCCAGGGATTGAGGGAGGAGAGGACAGGAGCTGGGGACACGGAAAACCTGGGAAGCAAGAAAGAGGGTTAGGAGATGAGATCCAAGGATGAGAGAGGGGAAGAGAGGAAACAAGGGGAGGGTTCTTTTTCTTCTTTTTTCCTAGTGGGAGAAATTATCTACCATGAGAAAGAGTTTTCAGGACAGGAAGCCGGAAAAATGACAAAATGAGTCAGGGGAGGGATAGGTAGATATGGACAGAGAAAGATGGAAAGATGACTTGGGGCAAGGTCAGAGGTCTATACGACTGAAAAGGGTAGGGGTGTTTCGGGGGGGAGGCGGAGTCGGGGTGGGGTTGGGTGGTCACCAGTGGCTGAATTCCCAAGACGAGAACGTCCTATTGTAGTCTCTTGTCTTTTCTCAGCCCCCTGGGCCGGCTGCAGCTCCCCGCCTCAGCGCCCTGGCTCTAAGAGGAAGAGGTCAGTGGCGTTCAGAGAGGAGGAGGAGGAGGGCGAGCCGGCCACTGAGGCCCAGGACACCTGGGTCGTGGAGTCGCTGAGTGGGCTCAAGATGAAGCTCAAGCGACAGCGGGTGTCTTCAGTGCTGCCTGAGCACCACGAGGTCTTCACCAGGATGCTCGGTAAGGACCAGCACCACCCACCCACCGCCCAGCACCCTCCAATCCTATACTTGAAAAACAAACAAACAAAAACTTCCAATGACTACACTTTCCCAATGGAAAAGAATTCCCTGCTACTTGGTGCACTCTCCGTCCCTGGCGGACTGTCTACGGATAAAGGACACAGGGGACACATAAATGATACAGGATTAGGTTAGACTCACAAATGATACAAGACTGGGTTAGATTTAGAAATGATACAGGATTAGGTTCGCTTGGTTTCAACTGTACCCCTGAGACTCTAGCTCTTACTGGCCTTTTGAATCTTACTGGCGTGGGACGGCGGGAGGGGGTGGGGGGCAACACAAGCCACCTTCGCCCCCTGACGTGACTGTCAATTGAGAAATTGGCTGTGAGTAACTCCATGCCCTCTGCACTGGTACGTGAATGCATGATGAAGGGGCATCACTCCCTGTCACTCGGCCCCCCTAGAAGGGGAGTCACCCCTTTTCCTCCCACAGTGAATGGTCTTCCCTCCCCTCTTCCCATCAGCTTCACCCTGGGCCACATCTTGGCATTTCCCCAGGGGGGGGGCGTGGTTCTCCCTCTTGGCTCTGGAATGCTCCCACGACAGCCCTGTTCCCACTGGCAAACATCTGCCCTCTTTTCACAGAGGATCCCGTCATTAGGAAATTCCTCGCCTGGGACAAAACCCTGCAAGTATCTGACAAGGTAAGTCCCCCACTGAGATGGATTCCTGCTCCAGCGCCTGTCCTGGGTGGGCACGCGGGGTGCTTTCTACACCCACGTTTCCACTCCCCTCCCAACCTGATGCCTTGTCAACACTTCCCTCCAGGGGCCTCGAGGTCCCCTCTGGGATCTGAGCCCCAGGTGTGCCCCTTTGGTGGTTGCTGCCTAAGTCCCCTCTCCTCTCAGCTCCTGGGGACTCGCCTTGGCTCCGGTTCATCAAACACCGTCCAGTGCCAGCGGCCCTAAGTCCACGCCCTCAAACCCACAGCCTCCCATCCTTGGAGCGTCGCAAACTCTGACCTTCTGTCCTCTACCCTCCCCCAAATAATCAGGCTCACCCAACACGGGGGTCTCTTCTCCAAGTGGCACCACCCATTCCTCGTCCCCTGCTCCCTTATCCCACTGTTTTTCCTCTTCCACGATGTGGAAGATGTGCCTCTTTTCTGGCAAGCTTCTCCTACGTTTTTTTCCCTCTTTCCATCAGTATCTCCTGTCGATGGTGATAGCTTATTTCAGCCGGGCCGGGCTCTTCTCCTGGCAATTCCAGAGAATCCATTTCTTTATAGCTCTGTGAGTATCTTGCTCCGTCCCCTCCATCAATATTCAACACCCTGGGAGGGCGCAGGGAGAGACCTGGGGCTCTGACCTTTCATCTATTTTTTTAAACCCCTCTGTACCGTTTACTCTGGCTGTGAAAATGACAGGATTACGGTAGAGTGGTTTCTTTTTCAAACGAAGTTATGTTTTTTACACCATTCATTGTCAAAACAAACTGCCCTAATGTCAATTAAAACACTGAACGAAACAAAGCAAAACACGAAACCTTCCTAAGAGGAGAGGAAGAAAGAACTGACACCATCCTGCCCACAAGTAAATAGACTTGAGACGTTTCCGGTTCTGATTCTCCGGTCTCGGGTCTTCCCACATCAGCACCAAGTGTGATTATCTTCCGTTTCTGCGTTCCCACGACAAATGCCACAATCGGGGCCCTTATCACATAGCGCGGACCTGGTAGAAAATGCTCCCCACTGATGTTTCTTCCACGTCTCCCAAGCCAGTCGGCTCTATCTGCCTGAATGTCCTTCCAAAACCCAGGTCTGACCGCGTCACACAATGTCATTGGCTAATTACGTGCCAAATCAAGGCCAGAGTTCTGGGTTGGAATTCAACTCTCTCTGCAGTCTCCATCACACTGTCCTGACACTTTATTCCTTTGTGTCACTGTTCCTTCCACATACCCTGCCCTCTAAGTTTCTATTGTGCTTTTCTGTCCAGGGATCTTTCCCACACATTTACCTGAAGAAAATGACCCTATCCTTAAAGTGGGTTCAAACACCAAAACCTTCACGATGCCTGATCTCCCTAACTTCTGCATCCCGGAGGCACTTTAGTTAAAATCGTATTAGAATGTGATGCTTTGCATTACAGTCATTTCTTATCTCCCCCCTTCCCCTTCCCCAGTCCCATTAGACTAGACACAATGTGGAAGGCAGGTCTTGTCAAAATGTCAATGCATTCCCAAAACACTCAGCACAATTCTTTTCATTTTGCGAATGTCTGTTATTGTGAGTCTTCGAGGTAATCAGTATTGCATTTGGCTACGAGATAAAATGTTCATTCATTCATTCATTCATTCATTCATCTAATGAAACCTTATAAAGTACACCCTACACGCTGGGGAATATGAGGTGATGGGAGCAGAGATTCACAAAAGGCTGTTGAATTAATGCATCAAGATGAACCAAGCCCTAAATGTGTCCTTTGGTAGGAGAGGGATGAATGCAGAAATAGATCAGATCAGCTCCTGCCCTCAGGAACTGTACATACACCTACAACATAGGGAGAGAGGTGTGTGCGCATACAACAAGTTGAAGGGAACAGGGGGTTTGGATTTTGTCCCCGGCATCAAGGTGTGAGAGGCACCCTTGCGAAGGTCCTGCCTGGCCAGTGGCGCCTTGATGACTGGGCGGCCCTCGGGGACGCTGGGCAGGGCTGGGTGGGTCGTGTCAGGATGCTCAGCCCGCCTCTTTTCTGGGAAGCTGATCTCAAGGGGAGGCCCTTCCTGTGCTGATGACAGCCACCTGATGTCTTTCCCCAGCTATGTGGCCAACGACATGGAAGAGGACAACCAGGCCCCCAAACAGGCCATCTTTTCGTTCCTCTATGGAAAGAACCGCTCCCAGCGTCCCTTGTTCCACAAACTGCGTCTCCAGTTCATCCGTTCCATGGGCTGGAACGCTAGGGTCACTCGGGAAGAGTGCGAGCAGGTGGGTGGGCTGTGGCGGTCTGGGGGAGGGGCAGGGCCGGAGAGGAGGTGGGGATCATGGGGGATTCGGTCTGGGACTTGGGGACGGACGACAAAGAACCGGACGCGGGGCACGGGGAGGCAGCGTCATCCTCATTTCCAGGGGCTGTTTGTCTTTCCAGATCCAGGCTTTTGATCCAGAGCTCTGGGTGTGGGGAAGAGATCGCGCCCTCTTGCCCTAGAGGCCCCAGGACCACGCAGGCCTGAGGTCATCGGCCTGCGCAAAGGTAGGTCTGCGTCCGCAAAGGTGCGGGCGGAATGAACGCGTTGCTTACTGAGGAAATCGGAGGAATCCCACTGCTGGACCCACATCACCTCTCACGCTGTGAAGGGGGCCAGCCGGGCACACAGCCACACGCCGACTCAGCGCCCAGCCGCGGCCTCACAGCCACACACACACACCAGCACCGTGGGACCCGTGGGCGCCAGACCTCGGGGAAACCAGTCTGTCACAGACGCATGGGTCTCACTGAAGTCATTTCACCCAAAGCAATTGGGTCCAAATAACAGCTTTGATGAGATGGTGATTTTTTTCCATATACGGTGTTTCGAGTTTCTCTTTTTAATTCATTTTTGGCCTTACATCCCTCAGGGATATGGGTTCTAGGATTTACCTACCACAAAGTAAATGTCTACAAACAGGATATTAGATGGAACAGCCTACACGTTCAATAAGAAAAGACCAATTATGACTAGCTTTATTTTCATCCAAATTTACTTTCCAATTGCTTACGGCCAGATCACCTGTGACTCTTTATTTCCCCTGACTCACCGCTTCTGGACCAATGATTCCTCTTGTACAAGTCACCTTTTCCCCCCCAACTTTATGGTCAAGACGGTTTATCAGAACGAGTGAAGGTTAAGGAATGCCATCTTCAGCATGGCTTATTACAATGGACACATTAGAGTTCTAGATGTGGGCAGAGGACTGAGCAAACATTTGGTTGAAATCTTGCAAACTAGCTGCCTTAGTCCCTTCGACCTGCCCTAACAAGATACTACAGACTGCGTGGCTTATAAACAACAGACCACAGTCTCTTTTACGAGGGCAATAATCTCATTCATGAGGGCTCTACCCCATGACCTAATAACCTCCCAAAGACCCCCACCCTCCTAATACCAGCCCCTTAGCGGTTAAGATTTTAAGATTTCAACATAAGAATTTGGGGGGACACAAACATTCAGCCCATAACACTAACCAAGTCTAGGACTGACTATTATTTAAACATTAGGATCCAGGGACTTCCCTGGTGGCTCAGTGGTTAAGAATCCGCCTGCCAAAGCAGGGCACACGGGTTCGAGCCCTCGTCCGGGAAGACCCCGCATGCCGCGGAGCAACTAAGCCCGTGCGCCACAACTACTGAGCCTGCGCTCTAGAGCCCGCGAGCCACAACTACTGAGCCTGCGCTCTAGAACCCACGAGCCACAACTACTGAGCCTGTACTCTAGAGCCCACGAGCCACAACTACTGAGCCTGTACTCTAGAGCCCACGAGCCACAACTACTGAGCCTGCGCTCTAGAGCCCGCGAGCCACAACTACTGAGCCTGTGCTCTAGAGCCCACGAGCCACAACTACTGAGCCTGCACTCTAGAGCCCGCGAGCCACAACTACTGAGCCTGCGCTCTAGAGCCCGCGAGCCACAACTACTGAGCCTGCGCTCTAGAGCCCACGAGCCACAACTACTGAGCCTGCGCTCTAGAGCCCACGAGCCACAACTACTGAGCCTGCGCTCTAGAGCCCACGAGCCA
Organism: Balaenoptera borealis; assembly: GCF_965194805.1. Lineage (NCBI taxonomy): Eukaryota > Metazoa > Chordata > Mammalia > Artiodactyla > Balaenopteridae > Balaenoptera > Balaenoptera borealis. Next base: position 85,580,754 of record NC_138872.1, on the reverse strand, counting down.
CAACTACTGAGCCTGCGCTCTAGAGCCCACGAGCCACAACTACTGAGCCTGCGCTCTAGAGCCCGCGAGCCACAACTACTGAGCCTGCGCTCTAGAGCCCACGAGCCACAACTACTGAGCCTGCGCTCTAGAGCCCACGAGCCACAACTACTGAGCCTGCGCTCTAGAGCCCACGAGCCACAACTACTGAGCCTGCGCTCTAGAGCCCGCGAGCCACAACTACTGAGCCTGCGCTCTAGAGCCCACGAGCCACAACTACTGAGCCTGCGCTCTAGAGCCCACGAGCCACAACTACTGAGCCTGCGCTCTAGAGCCCGCGAGCCACAACTACTGAGCCTGTACTCTAGAGCCCACGAGCCACAACTACTGAGCCTGCGCTCTAGAGCCCACGAGCCACAACTACTGAGCCTGCGCTCTAGAGCCCACGAGCCACAACTACTGAGCCTGTGCGCGCCTAGAGCCCGTGCTCCGCCACAAGAGAAGCGTCATGAGAAGCAACAGAGAGTGGTCCTCGCTCACCACAACTAGAGAAAGCCCATGCGCAGCAACAAAGACCCAATGCAGCCAAAAATAAAATAAAGAAAATAAGTCAATTAAAAATTAATAATAAACTAGACATTAGGATCCAGGATTAGCATTAGGGAACAGGCAGCAGGTCTCCTGGTCCACGATGCTGACCGGTCAGTGATGTCTGTAGTGTGGTTCCAAGTTCAGAATTTAAGTGGTGCCAAAGGACCAAGGTGAGTTAAGACTAAAGCAGCATTCTCCAAATGCCAGCTCCCTGAGCAGAATCACCTGGAGTCTTGGCTATAAAGCAGATGACTGGGCCTGGCCTTAGGTGTATTCAGTAGTTTTTGCAGTCAGGCTCACCAAACTCCAAGAATCGCACTTGAAAACAATGAATGGTTCAGGATTGGGGCTCCGAATGGAGAATTTCAGATAAAACTGCAATCATAAATGAGTCTCAATTCTGGTGAGAACTAAGAATGTGAAAACCTTTGTATCTGGACAGTTGCCACTTTGAAATCTGACGTCCTTGCTCCTTCTCTTACTTCCAGATCACAGAGCCCAGGAGAGATGAGGATGTTGCACAGGAGGTCAATCCACACGCTGACGACAGCCGTGAGGAAGGGAGGGAGAAGCCTCTTGTGCAGATGATCGGGAAGAACCCAGCGTCTTCCAGAATGAGCTCAAGAGAGTTTTCGTGTCACACTCCTGGGAGCGGGGCATGCTTCTAGGAGTCTGTGGCAGGACAATAAGAAATCAGGGTTCTGTCACGTTCCATCCCTTTGGAAGGCACCACCCCAATTTTCAGATCATTTCATTCAAATCTCCCCTGGGATGAACACTGGAGGTCCCATTTTTTACACACTTCTTTGCCCCAGTCTAGAAGCATTTGAAGGTGGCGTGTAGGGGGCTCAGAACAGGAGGGAATAACTTTAAAATATATAATTAGAGCCACACGGTCATGACTGATGACTTAACTTTCACTGGCTTATTTTGAAAATGTCACCTATAAAATTATTGTATTTTTATATTTTATATTTATAGATGTATTTTAAATAGTTTTGAAATAGTCTTCATTGTGAAACATCTTATTCCCACCAAGTTTTGTGATGAGTATTACAGCTGTTGTATATTTACACCTATATACAATTTTATTCACATTTTCAAGAGAGATTTTTGGTTTTATCTATTACATAATACACATTTTATCTATTACATAATATTTCCATTCTACTTATAGCTAGGTGGGTATTTCCTCCCAATTCTTGTAAGCATAAATTTGTACATTGTTAGTTCTCATTACTGAATTGTGGGAATTCAGTCGTAAGTTTTTAACTTGTCTCAACAAGTTCGTATGTTATTTTAGATTATTAAAGAGTACCGTGCAATGCAGCTTTTGGGGAAATATAATAAAGATGAAAGTCTTCTCACAGTCATGATGTGTGTGGTCATTACCAGTGTGCTTCGCCTGTTTGCTGCCCGATGAGGTGTGGCTTAATGGCGTTGTGATTATCCAACCACATTTCTTAACTCTGAAAAATAATCCTGAATTATTTTTCATGGAGGAAAAACTGCAGAAGATGAGGCAGATCTTGCATCATTCAGGACTCCAATACTGAGAGACAAGTGTTGGGTAAAAGGAAACACGGCTTTACTGAGGAAGCCGGCAGCCCAGGGGGGAAGGTGGACTCGTCCCAAAGAACCTACTCTCCCCTCCTGAGGTTTTGCTTGAGGACTATATAGGGAAAAGAGAAAGGGGCTGCATGTTGAAGACAGGGTTACAGGGTGCGTGATCAGCTCACGGACATTCTTCTGATTGGTCGGTGGTGAGGTAGCGGGGACTCAACATCATCAGCCTTCTGCTTCCAACGGGTCTGGGGTCTGCGTGCTTGTGGGCAGCATGCAGTTAACTTCTTCCACCTGCTGGGGGTTTCAGTCTCTGCAAAACAGCTCCAAGGACGTGCCTCATACTATTACCCCATAGCCCTTGAGGAGCAACTAAAGGCCCTGGACTTCGTTTAACGGCTAAAGTATGATGATTTTGTCTTTGCTGTTTTTTCGACCGCGCCACGCAGCTTGTGGGATCTTAGTTCCCTGACCAGGGATCAAACACAGGCCTCTAGCAGTGGACGCGCACAGTCCTAACCCCTGAAATGCCAGGGAATTCCTGACAGTCCACTTTAAAGAGAAAAAACCAGACCAAAAGGAACACACTTTTAAGGAAGCTTAACTTTCTCAGAAACGCAGAAATTTTGTTGTGCATTTATTTTCTTTCTTTTTTTCTTTTAATACATTTATTTATTTATTTATTTATTTATTTATTTATTTTTCTCTGCGTTGGGTCTTCGCTGTTGCACGTAGGCTCTCTCTAGTTGCGGTGAGCGGGGGCTTCTCTTCGTTGTGGTGCGTCGGCTGCTCAATGCGGTGGCTTCTCTTGTTGCGGAGCATGGGCTCTAGGCACGTGGGTTCCAGTAGTTGTGGCTCGCGGGCTCTAGAGGATTTTTTATTGTTTACTTTTTGCAAGTATTCATCAAATGCGTATTACCTGAATGAATGACAAATCATTTCTTCCAGCAATCCTCAAACTGCTTAAAACTATGACAATATTGAGCGTTTCAAATTTCATATGACCTCACTCTCTCCGTGTTCTAGTTTCTAAAAGCATGTGGGATCTTCCCGGACCAGGGCTCGAACCCGTGTGCCTTGCGCTGGCAGGCGGATTCTTAACCGCTGCACCACCAGGGAAGTCCCTGTGCATTTATTTTCAAGAAAATAAGGCGGCCGGATGAATTCACAACTAGGGGCAGAAAGCTCTTCCTGTGAGATACAGAATCTCTGCTGTTTAGGCAGATTTAGAGAACAACTTTTCCAACCACTTATTAAGGAGACCAATACTCCACGAAAAATTATATCATTTTTACAGAGAGAAAACCAAACTCCAGCTTTGCATCAATATAATATTTGATACTTAAGAGAACCATAAGCTCTTTTTTGAAAATCTCTGCAATAAACATCAAAACTGAGCCACCTTCGGCTGAGACCAATACAATTCCCTTTCCACCAATCTCCTACAACTTTCTAGATTCATTCAGGTGGTGTCCTTCACTATCCTCTTTCTGGTGCTGGAACAATCGGTCATTTTACTTTAGGACCAAACTATTTTTGTTCCTGTTAATAAACAAAACTACATCTCATCATCTTGCATACAAAGTTGTACCTCTCGGTTGCTGGAACCAAGCAGGACCCTGCAGGGCCCTTCCGTGTCCCCTGCCTCTTGCTTGTAAAACAGCTGCAGTCTCCCAGGCCTCCCCTGAGTCACAAAACAACAGGTTCAAGCAGTTCACGATTAGGACAACAGCAGTCACAGACTCTTTAGGTCCTCCCCAAGGACATAAGTAACAGTGTCAGAGACACATTCCTAACTTGTTTGGCAGATACTAAAACCGCTACAAGAGGAGAGAGCTAACTGTATGATGACCAGACTGGAGCTATGACGTAAGCTGCTCCATCTTGAGCAGACCTGAACCAATGGCTTACACAATTCCAGGAACTGGCCTCAAGGAAATGGGAACAAACCAACACTGGACTTGAAGATTAACTGTGCCGGAAACAATCAACATGACACTGACCACACCACTGCATGACCAATGTCAAGATGATGGTCAGAGCTGACTGTGCTACTCTGCATGTAGCCCCCACCTGCACAGCCCAGAGACTTCCCGTCTTTTCCCTGTAAACCCCTTTTCCCTCTAACTGGCAACTGGGAGATGCTGTGGGGGACACTAGTCCACCATCTTCCCACGTTGCCAGCTTCCTGAATAAAGCATCGTTCTTCTTCCACCAACCCTTGTCTCTGGAACATTGACTTCTGAGCGATGAGCAGCTGCACCTGAGTTCTGTTCCAGCCGATAACATTACTATTGCTCAAGCCTCATTCATATTATATTCATAACAACTTTGAACCAAAGTTACTTCCATTGCACAAAGAAAACTAGGAGTGAATAACTGACAACTGCCCATCACACACCAGCACTGTAGGCTAGCAGAGCTCATGAACACACGTAACACAACATTACGAAGCCACAAACATCCCTTACACAACTTCTCCAAGTGCCAGAGACAAACACATTCATTAACACACCCACAGATATAGCCTCTAGGTAACAAATAAAAATATGCAGCAAGAGCATAGAACTTGAGATTATGCTTAGTGATCAACGTTTCAGGTTTCTGTCTTGCTTACAAATGACCTCGGTATCCAATGATTATCCAGTCAGTAACACAATTTAGTATCAGTTCAAGGGTTTACGTAAACTAAAGATCTTGGAATGTATCGACAAGCTGACACAGTACAAAACATAGTTACTGTTGAAATAAAGTTTGTCAGAAGAATCATTAAATGTGGCTAAACACAAATTTACATTTTTCATAACCTTAAATATTAAGTAGAAGTAATGTTAGCTTATTTGATGGGTACACCTATATAAATTTAGGAAGAACACACCCAAGTAGAATTGTTTTCAATGTATGCCTAATACTGATAAATAAGATAGGAGTAACTTTGTATTAAACCAAAACTATTAAACTAGCTTCATTTGCCAAAGATTTACCTAAATTATGTAAACTTGAAGTCTTTAAATTTCTGAGTTGATTTTTTTGTTTGTTTGTGTTTTTGACTGCACCGAGAGGCTTGCTGGATCTTAGTTCCCTGACCAGGGACTGAACCCGGGCCCTGGCAGTGAAAGCACCGAGTCCTAACCACTGCACTGCCAGGGAATTCCCTGACTTGATTTCCGTAAGAATACTTTTCTAGCACATTTAAAGTATCAGAAGTTCAAATTCCTTTCTCTCTGAGAATTTTAGGGATACATAATTTTTATAAGCACATTTGTATCTTTGTAAGCCAATCAGGACAGAAACCCTTGAATTTAAGAGACTCTACAATCTACTTTAATAGATCCAGAAGCAGAAAAACATTACATACTCACACTGTCAGAGGTAAAGGCCTTTCTGAATTACAGACACACAGACATACAGAGAAATGGAACTTTTACCTTCAGTTCTAAAGTCTTAGACATCGGTCAGGAATAAACACTCACCAGTCTAGAGATTAAAGAGCCGTTCTCCTCCCATTGGGCAAGAGATTCTTAACTGATCTGATCTGAGCTTGTCAAAGTAGACAAATAGACGAACAGAAAAGACTAAGAAAAGACTATCAAACCAGATCCTCTGCCACCTCTCACCTAACTGAGATTAGCTCTGTAGAAACTTAATCGCTTTGGAGAGACCATCAAAAGTCTTCAAACGACAGAGCCAAACTCAGAATCACTGCTGCTACAAATAGGGAAGCACTTAGCTGTAATCTGAAAACAAAGCAGAAACACAAAAGTAATAGAAGGGGAAACTAAAGAAACGGAAAGTGAGCCAAGTTCAATGGCTGCTTGGGTGGGTTCACCCCTGGGAGAGGAGAAAAGATGTACCTGGGCTTCACCGGCTCAGGAAACACACCACTTGTTGCTGGGCTTTTACAGCTTTATTTACGTATAACTGATATACAAAATCCAGCCCAGGTTTAATTTGTATAACTTGATGAGTTTGGACATATGCACACACCTGTGATACCATCACCACCATCACGGTAATATACTCATCACTTCCAAAAGATTCCTTCTATCCCTTTGTGTCTCTGTATGTGTGTTAGGAATACTTAACACAGCACCAGGTACATGAAAAGGTGCTCAACGTCACTAATCATCCGGGAAATGCAAATCAAAATCATCATGAGATATTACCTCACATCTGCTGGAATGGCTACAATTTTTTCTTTCTTTTTAAACATAGAGTTGTCAAGGTTGTAGAGAAATCGTAACCCTTGCATATTGTAGGCAGGAATGTAACATCGTGCAGGCACTGTGGAAAACAGTATGGAGTTTTCTCAAAATCTTTTAAATAAAAATTCCATATGATCCAGCAATCCCACTTCTGGGTATACAGGCCCCGCTCAGAGACATTGCAGCTTCAGTTCCAGAACACTGCAATGAAGCGAATACCGCCATAACGCAAGTCACATGAATTTTTTGGTGTACCCGTGCATGAGAAACTTACGTTTACACTATTCTGTAGTCTGTTAAGTGTGCGATAGCCTTGTGTCTAAAAAAACAACGTACATACCTTTATTGAAATATACTTTAGGGAAGAGAAATATACATCAATGGAACAGGATAGGAAGCCCAGAGATAAACCCACGCACATATGGTCACCTTATCTTTGATGAAGGAGGCAAGAATATACAGTGGAGAAAAGACAGCCTCTTCAATAAGCGGGGCTAGGAAAACTGGACAGCTACCTGTCAAAGAATGAAATGAGAACACTACCTAACACCATAACACAAAAATAAACTCAAAATGGATTAAAGACCTAAATGTAAGGCCCGACACTAGAAAACTCTTAGAGGAAAACATAGGCAGAACACTCTATCACATAAATCACAGCAAGATCCTTTTTGACCCATCTCTTAGAAAAATGGAAATAAAAACAAAAATAAACAAATGGGACCTAAGGAAACTTAAAAGCTTTTGCACAGCAAAGGAAACCATAAACAAGACAAAAAAACAACCCTCAGAGTGGGAGAAAATATTTGTAAACGAAGCAACTGACAAAGGATTCACCTCCAAAATATACAAGCGGCTCACGCAGCTCAATATCAAAAAAACAAACAACTCAATCCAAAAATGGACACAAGACCTCGATGGACATTTCTCCAAAGAAGATATAAGATTGCCAACAAACACGTGAAAAGGATGCTCAACAACACTAATCATTAGAGAAATGCAAATCAAAACTACAATGAGGTATCACCTCACACCACTCAGAATGGCCATCCTCAAAAAATCTACACACAATAAATGCTGGAGAGGGTGTGGAGAAAAGGGAACCCTCCTCCTGCACTGTTGCTGGGAACGTACATTGATACAGCCACTATGGAGAACAGTATGGAGGTTCCTTAAAAAACTAAAAATAGAACTACCATACGACCCAGCAATCCCACTACTGGGCATATACCCTGAGAAAACCATAATTCAAAAAGAGTCATGTACCAAAATGTTCATTGCAGCTCTATTTACAATAGCCAGGACATGGAAGCAACCTAAGTGTCCATCATCGGATGAATGGATAAAGAAGATGTGGCACATATATACAATGGAATATTACTCAGCCATAAAAAGAAATGAAATGGAGGTATTTGTCGTGAGGTGGATGGAGTTAGAGTCTGTCGTACAGAGTGAAGTAAGTCAGAAAGAGAAAAGCAAATACAGTATGCTAACACATATATATGGAATCTAAGGGAAAAAAAAAAAGGTCATGAAGAACCTAGTGGCAAGACGGGAATAAAGACACAGACCTACTAGAGAATGGACTTGAGGATATGGGGAGGGGGAGGGGTGAGATGTGACAGGGTGAGAGAGTGGCATGGACATATATACACTACCAAATGTAAAATAGATAGCTAGTGGGAAGCAGCCGCATAGCACAGGGAGATCAGCTCGGTGCTTTGTGACCACCTAGAGGGGCGGGATAGGGAGGGTGGCAGGAAGGGAGATGCAAGAGGAAAGAGATATGGGAACATATGTATATGTATAACTGATTCACTTTGTTATAAAGCAGAAACTAACACACCATTGTAAAGCAATTATACTCCAATAAAGATGTTTAAAAAAAAAAAAAATTTTGGTAAGTAGACTAGAATTTCTTAATTGGAATCGAGGGGCAGGCTTTGGACAATCCATGGACTTTGTGAAATCCAAAGGTGCCCTTTTTTGTTGTTTTGTGTTTGTTTGTAGACCCCCTTTGAAGGGTGCGTGAGCACCTGTACTTCTCTCTGATTTTAGCTTCTCAAAATGGCTCTTGGACTCAAAGGTGCCTGAGGGTGGCGGACGTGTGCTCCCCCAGTACAGAATTCTGAACACAGTGTCAGTACACATTGAGCAGAAGCGCTCTGCCAAACTGCGTGTTTTAACGTAACTTTTCAATCCAGTCAGTCAGTGCACCTGGGATCTTTTTTTACATACCTATCTCACTCTTATAAGGCTTAACCGTTGCTGCTTCCCCTAAGTTTCCTTGTCCCTCTCCCCACTCTCCCACCAGGCCGTGGAAAAGGAATGCGAGCGAGGGGGAGAGTCCAGCAGGGAGAGGACAGCGCACCTGCTGGGAAGCGGTAAAGAGGGGTCCGGACACCTTGAGGGGGGTTTTGGAGGACGGGCAGAGGTTGGGTCAGTGGCAGGAGATACCATTTACCCCTGATCTCTGGGACAAGCGCACACATAGGTCTGACAGTTACTTGTGTTTTCATTCAAACTGGCTGCCAGGTTGGAATGACCCATGATGATGTCACAGGCTTCCGACCTTCCTGATTGGAAGGACCAGACTCCGTGGCGCTCGGCAGCAGAGGTGGACAATAGCATCTCGCCAGAGCTTTTCTCCACTGCCAGTTGCCCCGCAGCTCGGAGAAGGGACGACCACTTGTGTTTTGCCCAAGTCCAGAAGAAGAGTTGGGACAAAGCAGAGTCTAGGCGTCGAGGAAGGGAAGAGTTTGGGAGAAATCATGGCCAATCGTCAACCGAGTTCCCAGGTTGAGGACCAGGACTCCCAGCCCAGCTCCTCAGGGTACCCCCTGGAGGTGACTGTCAACGAAGAAAGCCCAGGACCGTCAGGTGAGGGAGCTGGCACGAGAAGGAACTTCAGAGGCTTGACCAGTAAGGAGGAGAGGGTACAGAGGTCGGGAAGGAGCACCTGCGTCAGGTGCCTATGAAAGAAGGGAGACATTCGGAAAGCCAGGGATTGAGGGAGGAGAGGACAGGAGCTGGGGACACGGAAAACCTGGGAAGCAAGAAAGAGGGTTAGGAGATGAGATCCAAGGATGAGAGAGGGGAAGAGAGGAAACAAGGGGAGGGTTCTTTTTCTTCTTTTTTCCTAGTGGGAGAAATTATCTACCATGAGAAAGAGTTTTCAGGACAGGAAGCCGGAAAAATGACAAAATGAGTCAGGGGAGGGATAGGTAGATATGGACAGAGAAAGATGGAAAGATGACTTGGGGCAAGGTCAGAGGTCTATACGACTGAAAAGGGTAGGGGTGTTTCGGGGGGGAGGCGGAGTCGGGGTGGGGTTGGGTGGTCACCAGTGGCTGAATTCCCAAGACGAGAACGTCCTATTGTAGTCTCTTGTCTTTTCTCAGCCCCCTGGGCCGGCTGCAGCTCCCCGCCTCAGCGCCCTGGCTCTAAGAGGAAGAGGTCAGTGGCGTTCAGAGAGGAGGAGGAGGAGGGCGAGCCGGCCACTGAGGCCCAGGACACCTGGGTCGTGGAGTCGCTGAGTGGGCTCAAGATGAAGCTCAAGCGACAGCGGGTGTCTTCAGTGCTGCCTGAGCACCACGAGGTCTTCACCAGGATGCTCGGTAAGGACCAGCACCACCCACCCACCGCCCAGCACCCTCCAATCCTATACTTGAAAAACAAACAAACAAAAACTTCCAATGACTACACTTTCCCAATGGAAAAGAATTCCCTGCTACTTGGTGCACTCTCCGTCCCTGGCGGACTGTCTACGGATAAAGGACACAGGGGACACATAAATGATACAGGATTAGGTTAGACTCACAAATGATACAAGACTGGGTTAGATTTAGAAATGATACAGGATTAGGTTCGCTTGGTTTCAACTGTACCCCTGAGACTCTAGCTCTTACTGGCCTTTTGAATCTTACTGGCGTGGGACGGCGGGAGGGGGTGGGGGGCAACACAAGCCACCTTCGCCCCCTGACGTGACTGTCAATTGAGAAATTGGCTGTGAGTAACTCCATGCCCTCTGCACTGGTACGTGAATGCATGATGAAGGGGCATCACTCCCTGTCACTCGGCCCCCCTAGAAGGGGAGTCACCCCTTTTCCTCCCACAGTGAATGGTCTTCCCTCCCCTCTTCCCATCAGCTTCACCCTGGGCCACATCTTGGCATTTCCCCAGGGGGGGGCGTGGTTCTCCCTCTTGGCTCTGGAATGCTCCCACGACAGCCCTGTTCCCACTGGCAAACATCTGCCCTCTTTTCACAGAGGATCCCGTCATTAGGAAATTCCTCGCCTGGGACAAAACCCTGCAAGTATCTGACAAGGTAAGTCCCCCACTGAGATGGATTCCTGCTCCAGCGCCTGTCCTGGGTGGGCACGCGGGGTGCTTTCTACACCCACGTTTCCACTCCCCTCCCAACCTGATGCCTTGTCAACACTTCCCTCCAGGGGCCTCGAGGTCCCCTCTGGGATCTGAGCCCCAGGTGTGCCCCTTTGGTGGTTGCTGCCTAAGTCCCCTCTCCTCTCAGCTCCTGGGGACTCGCCTTGGCTCCGGTTCATCAAACACCGTCCAGTGCCAGCGGCCCTAAGTCCACGCCCTCAAACCCACAGCCTCCCATCCTTGGAGCGTCGCAAACTCTGACCTTCTGTCCTCTACCCTCCCCCAAATAATCAGGCTCACCCAACACGGGGGTCTCTTCTCCAAGTGGCACCACCCATTCCTCGTCCCCTGCTCCCTTATCCCACTGTTTTTCCTCTTCCACGATGTGGAAGATGTGCCTCTTTTCTGGCAAGCTTCTCCTACGTTTTTTTCCCTCTTTCCATCAGTATCTCCTGTCGATGGTGATAGCTTATTTCAGCCGGGCCGGGCTCTTCTCCTGGCAATTCCAGAGAATCCATTTCTTTATAGCTCTGTGAGTATCTTGCTCCGTCCCCTCCATCAATATTCAACACCCTGGGAGGGCGCAGGGAGAGACCTGGGGCTCTGACCTTTCATCTATTTTTTTAAACCCCTCTGTACCGTTTACTCTGGCTGTGAAAATGACAGGATTACGGTAGAGTGGTTTCTTTTTCAAACGAAGTTATGTTTTTTACACCATTCATTGTCAAAACAAACTGCCCTAATGTCAATTAAAACACTGAACGAAACAAAGCAAAACACGAAACCTTCCTAAGAGGAGAGGAAGAAAGAACTGACACCATCCTGCCCACAAGTAAATAGACTTGAGACGTTTCCGGTTCTGATTCTCCGGTCTCGGGTCTTCCCACATCAGCACCAAGTGTGATTATCTTCCGTTTCTGCGTTCCCACGACAAATGCCACAATCGGGGCCCTTATCACATAGCGCGGACCTGGTAGAAAATGCTCCCCACTGATGTTTCTTCCACGTCTCCCAAGCCAGTCGGCTCTATCTGCCTGAATGTCCTTCCAAAACCCAGGTCTGACCGCGTCACACAATGTCATTGGCTAATTACGTGCCAAATCAAGGCCAGAGTTCTGGGTTGGAATTCAACTCTCTCTGCAGTCTCCATCACACTGTCCTGACACTTTATTCCTTTGTGTCACTGTTCCTTCCACATACCCTGCCCTCTAAGTTTCTATTGTGCTTTTCTGTCCAGGGATCTTTCCCACACATTTACCTGAAGAAAATGACCCTATCCTTAAAGTGGGTTCAAACACCAAAACCTTCACGATGCCTGATCTCCCTAACTTCTGCATCCCGGAGGCACTTTAGTTAAAATCGTATTAGAATGTGATGCTTTGCATTACAGTCATTTCTTATCTCCCCCCTTCCCCTTCCCCAGTCCCATTAGACTAGACACAATGTGGAAGGCAGGTCTTGTCAAAATGTCAATGCATTCCCAAAACACTCAGCACAATTCTTTTCATTTTGCGAATGTCTGTTATTGTGAGTCTTCGAGGTAATCAGTATTGCATTTGGCTACGAGATAAAATGTTCATTCATTCATTCATTCATTCATTCATCTAATGAAACCTTATAAAGTACACCCTACACGCTGGGGAATATGAGGTGATGGGAGCAGAGATTCACAAAAGGCTGTTGAATTAATGCATCAAGATGAACCAAGCCCTAAATGTGTCCTTTGGTAGGAGAGGGATGAATGCAGAAATAGATCAGATCAGCTCCTGCCCTCAGGAACTGTACATACACCTACAACATAGGGAGAGAGGTGTGTGCGCATACAACAAGTTGAAGGGAACAGGGGGTTTGGATTTTGTCCCCGGCATCAAGGTGTGAGAGGCACCCTTGCGAAGGTCCTGCCTGGCCAGTGGCGCCTTGATAACTGGGCGGCCCTCGGGGACGCTGGGCAGGGCTGGGTGGGTCGTGTCAGGATGCTCAGCCCGCCTCTTTTCTGGGAAGCTGATCTCAAGGGGAGGCCCTTCCTGTGCTGATGACAGCCACCTGATGTCTTTCCCCAGCTATGTGGCCAACGACATGGAAGAGGACAACCAGGCCCCCAAACAGGCCATCTTTTCGTTCCTCTATGGAAAGAACCGCTCCCAGCGTCCCTTGTTCCACAAACTGCGTCTCCAGTTCATCCGTTCCATGGGCTGGAACGCTAGGGTCACTCGGGAAGAGTGCGAGCAGGTGGGTGGGCTGTGGCGGTCTGGGGGAGGGGCAGGGCCGGAGAGGAGGTGGGGATCATGGGGGATTCGGTCTGGGACTTGGGGACGGACGACAAAGAACCGGACGCGGGGCACGGGGAGGCAGCGTCATCCTCATTTCCAGGGGCTGTTTGTCGTTCCAGATCCAGGCTTTTGATCCAGAGCTCTGGGTGTGGGGAAGAGATCGCGCCCTCTTGCCCTAGAGGCCCCAGGACCACGCAGGCCTGAGGTCATCGGCCTGCGCAAAGGTAGGTCTGCGTCCGCAAAGGTGCGGGCGGAATGAACGCGTTGCTTACTGAGGAAATCGGAGGAATCCCACTGCTGGACCCACATCACCTCTCACGCTGTGAAGGGGGCCAGCCGGGCACACAGCCACACGCCGACTCAGCGCCCAGCCGCGGCCTCACAGCCACACACACACACCAGCACCGTGGGACCCGTGGGCGCCAGACCTCGGGGAAACCAGTCTGTCACAGACGCATGGGTCTCACTGAAGTCATTTCACCCAAAGCAATTGGGTCCAAATAACAGCTTTGATGAGATGGTGATTTTTTTCCATATACGGTGTTTCGAGTTTCTCTTTTTAATTCATTTTTGGCCTTACATCCCTCAGGGATATGGGTTCTAGGATTTACCTACCACAAAGTAAATGTCTACAAACAGGATATTAGATGGAACAGCCTACACGTTCAATAAGAAAAGACCAATTATGACTAGCTTTATTTTCATCCAAATTTACTTTCCAATTGCTTACGGCCAGATCACCTGTGACTCTTTATTTCCCCTGACTCACCGCTTCTGGACCAATGATTCCTCTTGTACAAGTCACCTTTTCCCCCCCAACTTTATGGTCAAGACGGTTTATCAGAACGAGTGAAGGTTAAGGAATGCCATCTTCAGCATGGCTTATTACAATGGACACATTAGAGTTCTAGATGTGGGCAGAGGACTGAGCAAACATTTGGTTGAAATCTTGCAAACTAGCTGCCTTAGTCCCTTCGACCTGCCCTAACAAGATACTACAGACTGCGTGGCTTATAAACAACAGACCACAGTCTCTTTTACGAGGGCAATAATCTCATTCATGAGGGCTCTACCCCATGACCTAATAACCTCCCAAAGACCCCCACCCTCCTAATACCAGCCCCTTAGCGGTTAAGATTTTAAGATTTCAACATAAGAATTTGGGGGGACACAAACATTCAGCCCATAACACTAACCAAGTCTAGGACTGACTATTATTTAAACATTAGGATCCAGGGACTTCCCTGGTGGCTCAGGGGTTAAGAATCCGCCTGCCAAAGCAGGGCACACGGGTTCGAGCCCTCGTCCGGGAAGACCCCGCATGCCGCGGAGCAACTAAGCCCGTGCACCACAACTACTGAGCCTGCGCTCTAGAGCCCGCGAGCCACAACTACTGAGCCTGCGCTCTAGAGCCCGCGAGCCACAACTACTGAGCCTGCGCTCTAGAGCCCACGAGCCACAACTACTGAGCCTGCGCTCTAGAGCCCACGAGCCACAACTACTGAGCCTGTACTCTAGAGCCCGCAAGCCACAACTACTGAGCCTGTGCGCGCCTAGAGCCCGTGCTCCGCCACAAGAGAAGCGTCATGAGAAGCAACAGAGAGTGGTCCTCGCTCACCACAACTAGAGAAAGCCCATGCGCAGCAACAAAGACCCAATGCAGCCAAAAATAAAATAAAGAAAATAAGTCAATTAAAAATTAATAATAAACTAGACATTAGGATCCAGGATTAGCATTAGGGAACAGGCAGCAGGTCTCCTGGTCCACGATGCTGACCGGTCAGTGATGTCTGTAGTGTGGTTCCAAGTTCAGAATTTAAGTGGTGCCAAAGGACCAAGGTGAGTTAAGACTAAAGCAGCATTCTCCAAATGCCAGCTCCCTGAGCAGAATCACCTGGAGTCTTGGCTATAAAGCAGATGACTGGGCCTGGCCTTAGGTGTATTCAGTAGTTTTTGCAGTCAGGCTCACCAAACTCCAAGAATCGCACTTGAAAACAATGAATGGTTCAGGATTGGGGCTCCGAATGGAGAATTTCAGATAAAACTGCAATCATAAATGAGTCTCAATTCTGGTGAGAACTAAGAATGTGAAAACCTTTGTATCTGGACAGTTGCCACTTTGAAATCTGACGTCCTTGCTCCTTCTCTTACTTCCAGATCACAGAGCCCAGGAGAGATGAGGATGTTGCACAGGAGGTCAATCCACACGCTGACGACAGCCGTGAGGAAGGGAGGGAGAAGCCTCTTGTGCAGATGATCGGGAAGAACCCAGCGTCTTCCAGAATGAGCTCAAGAGAGTTTTCGTGTCACACTCCTGGGAGCGGGGCATGCTTCTAGGAGTCTGTGGCAGGACAATAAGAAATCAGGGTTCTGTCACGTTCCATCCCTTTGGAAGGCACCACCCCAATTTTCAGATCATTTCATTCAAATCTCCCCTGGGATGAACACTGGAGGTCCCATTTTTTACACACTTCTTTGCCCCAGTCTAGAAGCATTTGAAGGTGGCGTGTAGGGGGCTCAGAACAGGAGGGAATAACTTTAAAATATATAATTAGAGCCACACGGTCATGACTGATGACTTAACTTTCACTGGCTTATTTTGAAAATGTCACCTATAAAATTATTGTATTTTTATATTTTATATTTATAGATGTATTTTAAATAGTTTTGAAATAGTCTTCATTGTGAAACATCTTATTCCCACCAAGTTTTGTGATGAGTATTACAGCTGTTGTATATTTACACCTATATACAATTTTATTCACATTTTCAAGAGAGATTTTTGGTTTTATCTATTACATAATACACATTTTATCTATTACATAATATTTCCATTCTACTTATAGCTAGGTGGGTATTTCCTCCCAATTCTTGTAAGCATAAATTTGTACATTGTTAGTTCTCATTACTGAATTGTGGGAATTCAGTCGTAAGTTTTTAACTTGTCTCAACAAGTTCGTATGTTATTTTAGATTATTAAAGAGTACCGTGCAATGCAGCTTTTGGGGAAATATAATAAAGATGAAAGTCTTCTCACAGTCATGATGTGTGTGGTCATTACCAGTGTGCTTCGCCTGTTTGCTGCCCGATGAGGTGTGGCTTAATGGCGTTGTGATTATCCAACCACATTTCTTAACTCTGAAAAATAATCCTGAATTATTTTTCATGGAGGAAAAACTGCAGAAGATGAGGCAGATCTTGCATCATTCAGGACTCCAATACTGAGAGACAAGTGTTGGGTAAAAGGAAACACGGCTTTACTGAGGAAGCCGGCAGCCCAGGGGGGAAGGTGGACTCGTCCCAAAGAACCTACTCTCCCCTCCTGAGGTTTTGCTTGAGGACTATATAGGGAAAAGAGAAAGGGGCTGCATGTTGAAGACAGGGTTACAGGGTGCGTGATCAGCTCACGGACATTCTTCTGATTGGTCGGTGGTGAGGTAGCGGGGACTCAACATCATCAGCCTTCTGCTTCCAACGGGTCTGGGGTCTGCGTGCTTGTGGGCAGCATGCAGTTAACTTCTTCCACCTGCTGGGGGTTTCAGTCTCTGCAAAACAGCTCCAAGGACGTGCCTCATACTATTACCCCATAGCCCTTGAGGAGCAACTAAAGGCCCTGGACTTCGTTTAACGGCTAAAGTATGATGATTTTGTCTTTGCTGTTTTTTCGACCGCGCCACGCAGCTTGTGGGATCTTAGTTCCCTGACCAGGGATCAAACACAGGCCTCTAGCAGTGGACGCGCACAGTCCTAACCCCTGAAATGCCAGGGAATTCCTGACAGTCCACTTTAAAGAGAAAAAACCAGACCAAAAGGAACACACTTTTAAGGAAGCTTAACTTTCTCAGAAACGCAGAAATTTTGTTGTGCATTTATTTTCTTTCTTTTTTTCTTTTAATACATTTATTTATTTATTTATTTATTTATTTATTTATTTATTTTTCTCTGCGTTGGGTCTTCGCTGTTGCACGTGGGCTCTCTCTAGTTGCGGTGAGCGGGGGCTTCTCTTCGTTGTGGTGCGTCGGCTGCTCAATGCGGTGGCTTCTCTTGTTGCGGAGCATGGGCTCTAGGCACGTGGGTTCCAGTAGTTGTGGCTCGCGGGCTCTAGAGGATTTTTTATTGTTTACTTTTTGCAAGTATTCATCAAATGCGTATTACTTGAATGAATGACAAATCATTTCTTCCAGCAATCCTCAAACTGCTTAAAACTATGACAATATTTAGCGTTTCAAATTTCATATGACCTCACTCTCTCCGTGTTCTAGTTTCTAAAAGCATGTGGGATCTTCCCGGACCAGGGCTCGAACCCGTGTGCCTTGTGCTGGCAGGCGGATTCTTAACCGCTGCACCACCAGGGAAGTCCCTGTGCATTTATTTTCAAGAAAATAAGGCGGCCGGATGAATTCACAACTAGGGGCAGAAAGCTCTTCCTGTGAGATACAGAATCTCTGCTGTTTAGGCAGATTTAGAGAACAACTTTTCCAACCACTTATTAAGGAGACCAATACTCCACGAAAAATTATATCATTTTTACAGAGAGAAAACCAAACTCCAGCTTTGCATCAATATAATATTTGATACTTAAGAGAACCATAAGCTCTTTTTTGAAAATCTCTGCAATAAACATCAAAACTGAGCCACCTTCGGCTGAGACCAATACAATTCCCTTTCCACCAATCTCCTACAACTTTCTAGATTCATTCAGGTGGTGTCCTTCACTATCCTCTTTCTGGTGCTGGAACAATCGGTCATTTTACTTTAGGGCCAAACTATTTTTGTTCCTGTTAATAAACAAAACTACATCTCATCATCTTGCATACAAAGTTGTACCTCTCGGTTGCTGGAACCAAGCAGGACCCTGCAGGGCCCTTCCGTGTCCCCTGCCTCTTGCTTGTAAAACAGCTGCAGTCTCCCAGGCCTCCCCTGAGTCACAAAACAACAGGTTCAAGCAGTTCACGATTAGGACAACAGCAGTCACAGACTCTTTAGGTCCTCCCCAAGGACATAAGTAACAGTGTCAGAGACACATTCCTAACTTGTTTGGCAGATACTAAAACCGCTACAAGAGGAGAGAGCTAACTGTATGATGACCAGACTGGAGCTATGACGTAAGCTGCTCCATCTTGAGCAGACCTGAACCAATGGCTTACACAATTCCAGGAACTGGCCTCAAGGAAATGGGAACAAACCAACACTGGACTTGAAGATTAACTGTGCCGGAAACAATCAACATGACACTGACCACACCACTGCATGACCAATGTCAAGATGATGGTCAGAGCTGACTGTGCTACTCTGCATGTAGCCCCCACCTGCACAGCCCAGAGACTTCCCGTCTTTTCCCTGTAAACCCCTTTTCCCTCTAACTGGCAACTGGGAGATGCTGTGGGGGACACTAGTCCACCATCTTCCCACGTTGCCAGCTTCCTGAATAAAGCATCGTTCTTCTTCCACCAACCCTTGTCTCTGGAACATTGACTTCTGAGCGATGAGCAGCTGCACCTGAGTTCTGTTCCAGCCGATAACATTACTATTGCTCAAGCCTCATTCATATTATATTCATAACAACTTTGAACCAAAGTTACTTCCATTGCACAAAGAAAACTAGGAGTGAATAACTGACAACTGCCCATCACACACCAGCACTGTAGGCTAGCAGAGCTCATGAACACACGTAACACAACATTACGAAGCCACAAACATCCCTTACACAACTTCTCCAAGTGCCAGAGACAAACACATTCATTAACACACCCACAGATATAGCCTCTAGGTAACAAATAAAAATATGCAGCAAGAGCATAGAACTTGAGATTATGCTTAGTGATCAACGTTTCAGGTTTCTGTCTTGCTTACAAATGACCTCGGTATCCAATGATTATCCAGTCAGTAACACAATTTAGTATCAGTTCAAGGGTTTACGTAAACTAAAGATCTTGGAATGTATCGACAAGCTGACACAGTACAAAACATAGTTACTGTTGAAATAAAGTTTGTCAGAAGAATCATTAAATGTGGCTAAACACAAATTTACATTTTTCATAACCTTAAATATTAAGTAGAAGTAATGTTAGCTTATTTGATGGGTACACCTATATAAATTTAGGAAGAACACACCCAAGTAGAATTGTTTTCAATGTATGCCTAATACTGATAAATAAGATAGGAGTAACTTTGTATTAAACCAAAACTATTAAACTAGCTTCATTTGCCAAAGATTTACCTAAATTATGTAAACTTGAAGTCTTTAAATTTCTGAGTTGATTTTTTTGTTTGTTTGTGTTTTTGACTGCACCGAGAGGCTTGCTGGATCTTAGTTCCCTGACCAGGGACTGAACCCGGGCCCTGGCAGTGAAAGCACCGAGTCCTAACCACTGCACTGCCAGGGAATTCCCTGACTTGATTTCCGTAAGAATACTTTTCTAGCACATTTAAAGTATCAGAAGTTCAAATTCCTTTCTCTCTGAGAATTTTAGGGATACATAATTTTTATAAGCACATTTGTATCTTTGTAAGCCAATCAGGACAGAAACCCTTGAATTTAAGAGACTCTACAATCTACTTTAATAGATCCAGAAGCAGAAAAACATTACATACTCACACTGTCAGAGGTAAAGGCCTTTCTGAATTACAGACACACAGACATACAGAGAAATGGAACTTTTACCTTCAGTTCTAAAGTCTTAGACATCGGTCAGGAATAAACACTCACCAGTCTAGAGATTAAAGAGCCGTTCTCCTCCCATTGGGCAAGAGATTCTTAACTGATCTGATCTGAGCTTGTCAAAGTAGACAAATAGACGAACAGAAAAGACTAAGAAAAGACTATCAAACCAGATCCTCTGCCACCTCTCACCTAACTGAGATTAGCTCTGTAGAAACTTAATCGCTTTGGAGAGACCATCAAAAGTCTTCAAACGACAGAGCCAAACTCAGAATCACTGCTGCTACAAATAGGGAAGCACTTAGCTGTAATCTGAAAACAAAGCAGAAACACAAAAGTAATAGAAGGGGAAACTAAAGAAACGGAAAGTGAGCCAAGTTCAATGGCTGCTTGGGTGGGTTCACCCCTGGGAGAGGAGAAAAGATGTACCTGGGCTTCACCGGCTCAGGAAACACACCACTTGTTGCTGGGCTTTTACAGCTTTATTTACGTATAACTGATATACAAAATCCAGCCCAGGTTTAATTTGTATAACTTGATGAGTTTGGACATATGCACACACCTGTGATACCATCACCACCATCACGGTAATATACTCATCACTTCCAAAAGATTCCTTCTATCCCTTTGTGTCTCTGTATGTGTGTTAGGAATACTTAACACAGCACCAGGTACATGAAAAGGTGCTCAACGTCACTAATCATCCGGGAAATGCAAATCAAAATCATCATGAGATATTACCTCACATCTGCTGGAATGGCTACAATTTTTTCTTTCTTTTTAAACATAGAGTTGTCAAGGTTGTAGAGAAATCGTAACCCTTGCATATTGTAGGCAGGAATGTAACATCGTGCAGGCACTGTGGAAAACAGTATGGAGTTTTCTCAAAATCTTTTAAATAAAAATTCCATATGATCCAGCAATCCCACTTCTGGGTATACAGGCCCCGCTCAGAGACATTGCAGCTTCAGTTCCAGAACACTGCAATGAAGCGAATACCGCCATAACGCAAGTCACATGAATTTTTTGGTGTACCCGTGCATGAGAAACTTACGTTTACACTATTCTGTAGTCTGTTAAGTGTGCGATAGCCTTGTGTCTAAAAAAACAACGTACATACCTTTATTGAAATATACTTTAGGGAAGAGAAATATACATCAATGGAACAGGATAGGAAGCCCAGAGATAAACCCACGCACATATGGTCACCTTATCTTTGATGAAGGAGGCAAGAATATACAGTGGAGAAAAGACAGCCTCTTCAATAAGCGGGGCTAGGAAAACTGGACAGCTACCTGTCAAAGAATGAAATGAGAACACTACCTAACACCATAACACAAAAATAAACTCAAAATGGATTAAAGACCTAAATGTAAGGCCCGACACTAGAAAACTCTTAGAGGAAAACATAGGCAGAACACTCTATCACATAAATCACAGCAAGATCCTTTTTGACCCATCTCTTAGAAAAATGGAAATAAAAACAAAAATAAACAAATGGGACCTAAGGAAACTTAAAAGCTTTTGCACAGCAAAGGAAACCATAAACAAGACAAAAAAACAACCCTCAGAGTGGGAGAAAATATTTGTAAACGAAGCAACTGACAAAGGATTCACCTCCAAAATATACAAGCGGCTCACGCAGCTCAATATCAAAAAAACAAACAACTCAATCCAAAAATGGACACAAGACCTCGATGGACATTTCTCCAAAGAAGATATAAGATTGCCAACAAACACGTGAAAAGGATGCTCAACAACACTAATCATTAGAGAAATGCAAATCAAAACTACAATGAGGTATCACCTCACACCACTCAGAATGGCCATCCTCAAAAAATCTACACACAATAAATGCTGGAGAGGGTGTGGAGAAAAGGGAACCCTCCTCCTGCACTGTTGCTGGGAACGTACATTGATACAGCCACTATGGAGAACAGTATGGAGGTTCCTTAAAAAACTAAAAATAGAACTACCATACGACCCAGCAATCCCACTACTGGGCATATACCCTGAGAAAACCATAATTCAAAAAGAGTCATGTACCAAAATGTTCATTGCAGCTCTATTTACAATAGCCAGGACATGGAAGCAACCTAAGTGTCCATCATCGGATGAATGGATAAAGAAGATGTGGCACATATATACAATGGAATATTACTCAGCCATAAAAAGAAATGAAATGGAGGTATTTGTCGTGAGGTGGATGGAGTTAGAGTCTGTCGTACAGAGTGAAGTAAGTCAGAAAGAGAAAAGCAAATACAGTATGCTAACACATATATATGGAATCTAAGGGAAAAAAAAAAAGGTCATGAAGAACCTAGTGGCAAGACGGGAATAAAGACACAGACCTACTAGAGAATGGACTTGAGGATATGGGGAGGGGGAGGGGTGAGATGTGACAGGGTGAGAGAGTGGCATGGACATATATACACTACCAAATGTAAAATAGATAGCTAGTGGGAAGCAGCCGCATAGCACAGGGAGATCAGCTCGGTGCTTTGTGACCACCTAGAGGGGCGGGATAGGGAGGGTGGCAGGAAGGGAGATGCAAGAGGAAAGAGATATGGGAACATATGTATATGTATAACTGATTCACTTTGTTATAAAGCAGAAACTAACACACCATTGTAAAGCAATTATACTCCAATAAAGATGTTTAAAAAAAAAAAAAATTTTGGTAAGTAGACTAGAATTTCTTAATTGGAATCGAGGGGCAGGCTTTGGACAATCCATGGACTTTGTGAAATCCAAAGGTGCCCTTTTTTGTTGTTTTGTGTTTGTTTGTAGACCCCCTTTGAAGGGTGCGTGAGCACCTGTACTTCTCTCTGATTTTAGCTTCTCAAAATGGCTCTTGGACTCAAAGGTGCCTGAGGGTGGCGGACGTGTGCTCCCCCAGTACAGAATTCTGAACACAGTGTCAGTACACATTGAGCAGAAGCGCTCTGCCAAACTGCGTGTTTTAACGTAACTTTTCAATCCAGTCAGTCAGTGCACCTGGGATCTTTTTTTACATACCTATCTCACTCTTATAAGGCTTAACCGTTGCTGCTTCCCCTAAGTTTCCTTGTCCCTCTCCCCACTCTCCCACCAGGCCGTGGAAAAGGAATGCGAGCGAGGGGGAGAGTCCAGCAGGGAGAGGACAGCGCACCTGCTGGGAAGCGGTAAAGAGGGGTCCGGACACCTTGAGGGGGGTTTTGGAGGACGGGCAGAGGTTGGGTCAGTGGCAGGAGATACCATTTACCCCTGATCTCTGGGACAAGCGCACACATAGGTCTGACAGTTACTTGTGTTTTCATTCAAACTGGCTGCCAGGTTGGAATGACCCATGATGATGTCACAGGCTTCCGACCTTCCTGATTGGAAGGACCAGACTCCGTGGCGCTCGGCAGCAGAGGTGGACAATAGCATCTCGCCAGAGCTTTTCTCCACTGCCAGTTGCCCCGCAGCTCGGAGAAGGGACGACCACTTGTGTTTTGCCCAAGTCCAGAAGAAGAGTTGGGACAAAGCAGAGTCTAGGCGTCGAGGAAGGGAAGAGTTTGGGAGAAATCATGGCCAATCGTCAACCGAGTTCCCAGGTTGAGGACCAGGACTCCCAGCCCAGCTCCTCAGGGTACCCCCTGGAGGTGACTGTCAACGAAGAAAGCCCAGGACCGTCAGGTGAGGGAGCTGGCACGAGAAGGAACTTCAGAGGCTTGACCAGTAAGGAGGAGAGGGTACAGAGGTCGGGAAGGAGCACCTGCGTCAGGTGCCTATGAAAGAAGGGAGACATTCGGAAAGCCAGGGATTGAGGGAGGAGAGGACAGGAGCTGGGGACACGGAAAACCTGGGAAGCAAGAAAGAGGGTTAGGAGATGAGATCCAAGGATGAGAGAGGGGAAGAGAGGAAACAAGGGGAGGGTTCTTTTTCTTCTTTTTTCCTAGTGGGAGAAATTATCTACCATGAGAAAGAGTTTTCAGGACAGGAAGCCGGAAAAATGACAAAATGAGTCAGGGGAGGGATAGGTAGATATGGACAGAGAAAGATGGAAAGATGACTTGGGGCAAGGTCAGAGGTCTATACGACTGAAAAGGGTAGGGGTGTTTCGGGGGGGAGGCGGAGTCGGGGTGGGGTTGGGTGGTCACCAGTGGCTGAATTCCCAAGACGAGAACGTCCTATTGTAGTCTCTTGTCTTTTCTCAGCCCCCTGGGCCGGCTGCAGCTCCCCGCCTCAGCGCCCTGGCTCTAAGAGGAAGAGGTCAGTGGCGTTCAGAGAGGAGGAGGAGGAGGGCGAGCCGGCCACTGAGGCCCAGGACACCTGGGTCGTGGAGTCGCTGAGTGGGCTCAAGATGAAGCTCAAGCGACAGCGGGTGTCTTCAGTGCTGCCTGAGCACCACGAGGTCTTCACCAGGATGCTCGGTAAGGACCAGCACCACCCACCCACCGCCCAGCACCCTCCAATCCTATACTTGAAAAACAAACAAACAAAAACTTCCAATGACTACACTTTCCCAATGGAAAAGAATTCCCTGCTACTTGGTGCACTCTCCGTCCCTGGCGGACTGTCTACGGATAAAGGACACAGGGGACACATAAATGATACAGGATTAGGTTAGACTCACAAATGATACAAGACTGGGTTAGATTTAGAAATGATACAGGATTAGGTTCGCTTGGTTTCAACTGTACCCCTGAGACTCTAGCTCTTACTGGCCTTTTGAATCTTACTGGCGTGGGACGGCGGGAGGGGGTGGGGGGCAACACAAGCCACCTTCGCCCCCTGACGTGACTGTCAATTGAGAAATTGGCTGTGAGTAACTCCATGCCCTCTGCACTGGTACGTGAATGCATGATGAAGGGGCATCACTCCCTGTCACTCGGCCCCCCTAGAAGGGGAGTCACCCCTTTTCCTCCCACAGTGAATGGTCTTCCCTCCCCTCTTCCCATCAGCTTCACCCTGGGCCACATCTTGGCATTTCCCCAGGGGGGGGGCGTGGTTCTCCCTCTTGGCTCTGGAATGCTCCCACGACAGCCCTGTTCCCACTGGCAAACATCTGCCCTCTTTTCACAGAGGATCCCGTCATTAGGAAATTCCTCGCCTGGGACAAAACCCTGCAAGTATCTGACAAGGTAAGTCCCCCACTGAGATGGATTCCTGCTCCAGAGCCTGTCCTGGGTGGGCACGCGGGGTGCTTTCTACACCCACGTTTCCACTCCCCTCCCAACCTGATGCCTTGTCAACACTTCCCTCCAGGGGCCTCGAGGTCCCCTCTGGGATCTGAGCCCCAGGTGTGCCCCTTTGGTGGTTGCTGCCTAAGTCCCCTCTCCTCTCAGCTCCTGGGGACTCGCCTTGGCTCCGGTTCATCAAACACCGTCCAGTGCCAGCGGCCCTAAGTCCACGCCCTCAAACCCACAGCCTCCCATCCTTGGAGCGTCGCAAACTCTGACCTTCTGTCCTCTACCCTCCCCCAAATAATCAGGCTCACCCAACACGGGGGTCTCTTCTCCAAGTGGCACCACCCATTCCTCGTCCCCTGCTCCCTTATCCCACTGTTTTTCCTCTTCCACGATGTGGAAGATGTGCCTCTTTTCTGGCAAGCTTCTCCTACGTTTTTTTCCCTCTTTCCATCAGTATCTCCTGTCGATGGTGATAGCTTATTTCAGCCGGGCCGGGCTCTTCTCCTGGCAATTCCAGAGAATCCATTTCTTTATAGCTCTGTGAGTATCTTGCTCCGTCCCCTCCATCAATATTCAACACCCTGGGAGGGCGCAGGGAGAGACCTGGGGCTCTGACCTTTCATCTATTTTTTTAAACCCCTCTGTACCGTTTACTCTGGCTGTGAAAATGACAGGATTACGGTAGAGTGGTTTCTTTTTCAAACGAAGTTATGTTTTTTACACCATTCATTGTCAAAACAAACTGCCCTAATGTCAATTAAAACACTGAACGAAACAAAGCAAAACACGAAACCTTCCTAAGAGGAGAGGAAGAAAGAACTGACACCATCCTGCCCACAAGTAAATAGACTTGAGACGTTTCCGGTTCTGATTCTCCGGTCTCGGGTCTTCCCACATCAGCACCAAGTGTGATTATCTTCCGTTTCTGCGTTCCCACGACAAATGCCACAATCGGGGCCCTTATCACATAGCGCGGACCTGGTAGAAAATGCTCCCCACTGATGTTTCTTCCACGTCTCCCAAGCCAGTCGGCTCTATCTGCCTGAATGTCCTTCCAAAACCCAGGTCTGACCGCGTCACACAATGTCATTGGCTAATTACGTGCCAAATCAAGGCCAGAGTTCTGGGTTGGAATTCAACTCTCTCTGCAGTCTCCATCACACTGTCCTGACACTTTATTCCTTTGTGTCACTGTTCCTTCCACATACCCTGCCCTCTAAGTTTCTATTGTGCTTTTCTGTCCAGGGATCTTTCCCACACATTTACCTGAAGAAAATGACCCTATCCTTAAAGTGGGTTCAAACACCAAAACCTTCACGATGCCTGATCTCCCTAACTTCTGCATCCCGGAGGCACTTTAGTTAAAATCGTATTAGAATGTGATGCTTTGCATTACAGTCATTTCTTATCTCCCCCCTTCCCCTTCCCCAGTCCCATTAGACTAGACACAATGTGGAAGGCAGGTCTTGTCAAAATGTCAATGCATTCCCAAAACACTCAGCACAATTCTTTTCATTTTGCGAATGTCTGTTATTGTGAGTCTTCGAGGTAATCAGTATTGCATTTGGCTACGAGATAAAATGTTCATTCATTCATTCATTCATTCATTCATCTAATGAAACCTTATAAAGTACACCCTACACGCTGGGGAATATGAGGTGATGGGAGCAGAGATTCACAAAAGGCTGTTGAATTAATGCATCAAGATGAACCAAGCCCTAAATGTGTCCTTTGGTAGGAGAGGGATGAATGCAGAAATAGATCAGATCAGCTCCTGCCCTCAGGAACTGTACATACACCTACAACATAGGGAGAGAGGTGTGTGCGCATACAACAAGTTGAAGGGAACAGGGGGTTTGGATTTTGTCCCCGGCATCAAGGTGTGAGAGGCACCCTTGCGAAGGTCCTGCCTGGCCAGTGGCGCCTTGATAACTGGGCGGCCCTCGGGGACGCTGGGCAGGGCTGGGTGGGTCGTGTCAGGATGCTCAGCCCGCCTCTTTTCTGGGAAGCTGATCTCAAGGGGAGGCCCTTCCTGTGCTGATGACAGCCACCTGATGTCTTTCCCCAGCTATGTGGCCAACGACATGGAAGAGGACAACCAGGCCCCCAAACAGGCCATCTTTTCGTTCCTCTATGGAAAGAACCGCTCCCAGCGTCCCTTGTTCCACAAACTGCGTCTCCAGTTCATCCGTTCCATGGGCTGGAACGCTAGGGTCACTCGGGAAGAGTGCGAGCAGGTGGGTGGGCTGTGGCGGTCTGGGGGAGGGGCAGGGCCGGAGAGGAGGTGGGGATCATGGGGGATTCGGTCTGGGACTTGGGGACGGACGACAAAGAACCGGACGCGGGGCACGGGGAGGCAGCGTCATCCTCATTTCCAGGGGCTGTTTGTCGTTCCAGATCCAGGCTTTTGATCCAGAGCTCTGGGTGTGGGGAAGAGATCGCGCCCTCTTGCCCTAGAGGCCCCAGGACCACGCAGGCCTGAGGTCATCGGCCTGCGCAAAGGTAGGTCTGCGTCCGCAAAGGTGCGGGCGGAATGAACGCGTTGCTTACTGAGGAAATCGGAGGAATCCCACTGCTGGACCCACATCACCTCTCACGCTGTGAAGGGGGCCAGCCGGGCACACAGCCACACGCCGACTCAGCGCCCAGCCGCGGCCTCACAGCCACACACACACACCAGCACCGTGGGACCCGTGGGCGCCAGACCTCGGGGAAACCAGTCTGTCACAGACGCATGGGTCTCACTGAAGTCATTTCACCCAAAGCAATTGGGTCCAAATAACAGCTTTGATGAGATGGTGATTTTTTTCCATATACGGTGTTTCGAGTTTCTCTTTTTAATTCATTTTTGGCCTTACATCCCTCAGGGATATGGGTTCTAGGATTTACCTACCACAAAGTAAATGTCTACAAACAGGATATTAGATGGAACAGCCTACACGTTCAATAAGAAAAGACCAATTATGACTAGCTTTATTTTCATCCAAATTTACTTTCCAATTGCTTACGGCCAGATCACCTGTGACTCTTTATTTCCCCTGACTCACCGCTTCTGGACCAATGATTCCTCTTGTACAAGTCACCTTTTCCCCCCCAACTTTATGGTCAAGACGGTTTATCAGAACGAGTGAAGGTTAAGGAATGCCATCTTCAGCATGGCTTATTACAATGGACACATTAGAGTTCTAGATGTGGGCAGAGGACTGAGCAAACATTTGGTTGAAATCTTGCAAACTAGCTGCCTTAGTCCCTTCGACCTGCCCTAACAAGATACTACAGACTGCGTGGCTTATAAACAACAGACCACAGTCTCTTTTACGAGGGCAATAATCTCATTCATGAGGGCTCTACCCCATGACCTAATAACCTCCCAAAGACCCCCACCCTCCTAATACCAGCCCCTTAGCGGTTAAGATTTTAAGATTTCAACATAAGAATTTGGGGGGACACAAACATTCAGCCCATAACACTAACCAAGTCTAGGACTGACTATTATTTAAACATTAGGATCCAGGGACTTCCCTGGTGGCTCAGGGGTTAAGAATCCGCCTGCCAAAGCAGGGCACACGGGTTCGAGCCCTCGTCCGGGAAGACCCCGCATGCCGCGGAGCAACTAAGCCCGTGCACCACAACTACTGAGCCTGCGCTCTAGAGCCCGCGAGCCACAACTACTGAGCCTGCGCTCTAGAGCCCGCGAGCCACAACTACTGAGCCTGCGCTCTAGAGCCCACGAGCCACAACTACTGAGCCTGCGCTCTAGAGCCCACGAGCCACAACTACTGAGCCTGTACTCTAGAGCCCGCAAGCCACAACTACTGAGCCTGTGCGCGCCTAGAGCCCGTGCTCCGCCACAAGAGAAGCGTCATGAGAAGCAACAGAGAGTGGTCCTCGCTCACCACAACTAGAGAAAGCCCATGCGCAGCAACAAAGACCCAATGCAGCCAAAAATAAAATAAAGAAAATAAGTCAATTAAAAATTAATAATAAACTAGACATTAGGATCCAGGATTAGCATTAGGGAACAGGCAGCAGGTCTCCTGGTCCACGATGCTGACCGGTCAGTGATGTCTGTAGTGTGGTTCCAAGTTCAGAATTTAAGTGGTGCCAAAGGACCAAGGTGAGTTAAGACTAAAGCAGCATTCTCCAAATGCCAGCTCCCTGAGCAGAATCACCTGGAGTCTTGGCTATAAAGCAGATGACTGGGCCTGGCCTTAGGTGTATTCAGTAGTTTTTGCAGTCAGGCTCACCAAACTCCAAGAATCGCACTTGAAAACAATGAATGGTTCAGGATTGGGGCTCCGAATGGAGAATTTCAGATAAAACTGCAATCATAAATGAGTCTCAATTCTGGTGAGAACTAAGAATGTGAAAACCTTTGTATCTGGACAGTTGCCACTTTGAAATCTGACGTCCTTGCTCCTTCTCTTACTTCCAGATCACAGAGCCCAGGAGAGATGAGGATGTTGCACAGGAGGTCAATCCACACGCTGACGACAGCCGTGAGGAAGGGAGGGAGAAGCCTCTTGTGCAGATGATCGGGAAGAACCCAGCGTCTTCCAGAATGAGCTCAAGAGAGTTTTCGTGTCACACTCCTGGGAGCGGGGCATGCTTCTAGGAGTCTGTGGCAGGACAATAAGAAATCAGGGTTCTGTCACGTTCCATCCCTTTGGAAGGCACCACCCCAATTTTCAGATCATTTCATTCAAATCTCCCCTGGGATGAACACTGGAGGTCCCATTTTTTACACACTTCTTTGCCCCAGTCTAGAAGCATTTGAAGGTGGCGTGTAGGGGGCTCAGAACAGGAGGGAATAACTTTAAAATATATAATTAGAGCCACACGGTCATGACTGATGACTTAACTTTCACTGGCTTATTTTGAAAATGTCACCTATAAAATTATTGTATTTTTATATTTTATATTTATAGATGTATTTTAAATAGTTTTGAAATAGTCTTCATTGTGAAACATCTTATTCCCACCAAGTTTTGTGATGAGTATTACAGCTGTTGTATATTTACACCTATATACAATTTTATTCACATTTTCAAGAGAGATTTTTGGTTTTATCTATTACATAATACACATTTTATCTATTACATAATATTTCCATTCTACTTATAGCTAGGTGGGTATTTCCTCCCAATTCTTGTAAGCATAAATTTGTACATTGTTAGTTCTCATTACTGAATTGTGGGAATTCAGTCGTAAGTTTTTAACTTGTCTCAACAAGTTCGTATGTTATTTTAGATTATTAAAGAGTACCGTGCAATGCAGCTTTTGGGGAAATATAATAAAGATGAAAGTCTTCTCACAGTCATGATGTGTGTGGTCATTACCAGTGTGCTTCGCCTGTTTGCTGCCCGATGAGGTGTGGCTTAATGGCGTTGTGATTATCCAACCACATTTCTTAACTCTGAAAAATAATCCTGAATTATTTTTCATGGAGGAAAAACTGCAGAAGATGAGGCAGATCTTGCATCATTCAGGACTCCAATACTGAGAGACAAGTGTTGGGTAAAAGGAAACACGGCTTTACTGAGGAAGCCGGCAGCCCAGGGGGGAAGGTGGACTCGTCCCAAAGAACCTACTCTCCCCTCCTGAGGTTTTGCTTGAGGACTATATAGGGAAAAGAGAAAGGGGCTGCATGTTGAAGACAGGGTTACAGGGTGCGTGATCAGCTCACGGACATTCTTCTGATTGGTCGGTGGTGAGGTAGCGGGGACTCAACATCATCAGCCTTCTGCTTCCAACGGGTCTGGGGTCTGCGTGCTTGTGGGCAGCATGCAGTTAACTTCTTCCACCTGCTGGGGGTTTCAGTCTCTGCAAAACAGCTCCAAGGACGTGCCTCATACTATTACCCCATAGCCCTTGAGGAGCAACTAAAGGCCCTGGACTTCGTTTAACGGCTAAAGTATGATGATTTTGTCTTTGCTGTTTTTTCGACCGCGCCACGCAGCTTGTGGGATCTTAGTTCCCTGACCAGGGATCAAACACAGGCCTCTAGCAGTGGACGCGCACAGTCCTAACCCCTGAAATGCCAGGGAATTCCTGACAGTCCACTTTAAAGAGAAAAAACCAGACCAAAAGGAACACACTTTTAAGGAAGCTTAACTTTCTCAGAAACGCAGAAATTTTGTTGTGCATTTATTTTCTTTCTTTTTTTCTTTTAATACATTTATTTATTTATTTATTTATTTATTTATTTATTTTTCTCTGCGTTGGGTCTTCGCTGTTGCACGTAGGCTCTCTCTAGTTGCGGTGAGCGGGGGCTTCTCTTCGTTGTGGTGCGTCGGCTGCTCAATGCGGTGGCTTCTCTTGTTGCGGAGCATGGGCTCTAGGCACGTGGGTTCCAGTAGTTGTGGCTCGCGGGCTCTAGAGGATTTTTTATTGTTTACTTTTTGCAAGTATTCATCAAATGCGTATTACCTGAATGAATGACAAATCATTTCTTCCAGCAATCCTCAAACTGCTTAAAACTATGACAATATTGAGCGTTTCAAATTTCATATGACCTCACTCTCTCCGTGTTCTAGTTTCTAAAAGCATGTGGGATCTTCCCGGACCAGGGCTCGAACCCGTGTGCCTTGCGCTGGCAGGCGGATTCTTAACCGCTGCACCACCAGGGAAGTCCCTGTGCATTTATTTTCAAGAAAATAAGGCGGCCGGATGAATTCACAACTAGGGGCAGAAAGCTCTTCCTGTGAGATACAGAATCTCTGCTGTTTAGGCAGATTTAGAGAACAACTTTTCCAACCACTTATTAAGGAGACCAATACTCCACGAAAAATTATATCATTTTTACAGAGAGAAAACCAAACTCCAGCTTTGCATCAATATAATATTTGATACTTAAGAGAACCATAAGCTCTTTTTTGAAAATCTCTGCAATAAACATCAAAACTGAGCCACCTTCGGCTGAGACCAATACAATTCCCTTTCCACCAATCTCCTACAACTTTCTAGATTCATTCAGGTGGTGTCCTTCACTATCCTCTTTCTGGTGCTGGAACAATCGGTCATTTTACTTTAGGACCAAACTATTTTTGTTCCTGTTAATAAACAAAACTACATCTCATCATCTTGCATACAAAGTTGTACCTCTCGGTTGCTGGAACCAAGCAGGACCCTGCAGGGCCCTTCCGTGTCCCCTGCCTCTTGCTTGTAAAACAGCTGCAGTCTCCCAGGCCTCCCCTGAGTCACAAAACAACAGGTTCAAGCAGTTCACGATTAGGACAACAGCAGTCACAGACTCTTTAGGTCCTCCCCAAGGACATAAGTAACAGTGTCAGAGACACATTCCTAACTTGTTTGGCAGATACTAAAACCGCTACAAGAGGAGAGAGCTAACTGTATGATGACCAGACTGGAGCTATGACGTAAGCTGCTCCATCTTGAGCAGACCTGAACCAATGGCTTACACAATTCCAGGAACTGGCCTCAAGGAAATGGGAACAAACCAACACTGGACTTGAAGATTAACTGTGCCGGAAACAATCAACATGACACTGACCACACCACTGCATGACCAATGTCAAGATGATGGTCAGAGCTGACTGTGCTACTCTGCATGTAGCCCCCACCTGCACAGCCCAGAGACTTCCCGTCTTTTCCCTGTAAACCCCTTTTCCCTCTAACTGGCAACTGGGAGATGCTGTGGGGGACACTAGTCCACCATCTTCCCACGTTGCCAGCTTCCTGAATAAAGCATCGTTCTTCTTCCACCAACCCTTGTCTCTGGAACATTGACTTCTGAGCGATGAGCAGCTGCACCTGAGTTCTGTTCCAGCCGATAACATTACTATTGCTCAAGCCTCATTCATATTATATTCATAACAACTTTGAACCAAAGTTACTTCCATTGCACAAAGAAAACTAGGAGTGAATAACTGACAACTGCCCATCACACACCAGCACTGTAGGCTAGCAGAGCTCATGAACACACGTAACACAACATTACGAAGCCACAAACATCCCTTACACAACTTCTCCAAGTGCCAGAGACAAACACATTCATTAACACACCCACAGATATAGCCTCTAGGTAACAAATAAAAATATGCAGCAAGAGCATAGAACTTGAGATTATGCTTAGTGATCAACGTTTCAGGTTTCTGTCTTGCTTACAAATGACCTCGGTATCCAATGATTATCCAGTCAGTAACACAATTTAGTATCAGTTCAAGGGTTTACGTAAACTAAAGATCTTGGAATGTATCGACAAGCTGACACAGTACAAAACATAGTTACTGTTGAAATAAAGTTTGTCAGAAGAATCATTAAATGTGGCTAAACACAAATTTACATTTTTCATAACCTTAAATATTAAGTAGAAGTAATGTTAGCTTATTTGATGGGTACACCTATATAAATTTAGGAAGAACACACCCAAGTAGAATTGTTTTCAATGTATGCCTAATACTGATAAATAAGATAGGAGTAACTTTGTATTAAACCAAAACTATTAAACTAGCTTCATTTGCCAAAGATTTACCTAAATTATGTAAACTTGAAGTCTTTAAATTTCTGAGTTGATTTTTTTGTTTGTTTGTGTTTTTGACTGCACCGAGAGGCTTGCTGGATCTTAGTTCCCTGACCAGGGACTGAACCCGGGCCCTGGCAGTGAAAGCACCGAGTCCTAACCACTGCACTGCCAGGGAATTCCCTGACTTGATTTCCGTAAGAATACTTTTCTAGCACATTTAAAGTATCAGAAGTTCAAATTCCTTTCTCTCTGAGAATTTTAGGGATACATAATTTTTATAAGCACATTTGTATCTTTGTAAGCCAATCAGGACAGAAACCCTTGAATTTAAGAGACTCTACAATCTACTTTAATAGATCCAGAAGCAGAAAAACATTACATACTCACACTGTCAGAGGTAAAGGCCTTTCTGAATTACAGACACACAGACATACAGAGAAATGGAACTTTTACCTTCAGTTCTAAAGTCTTAGACATCGGTCAGGAATAAACACTCACCAGTCTAGAGATTAAAGAGCCGTTCTCCTCCCATTGGGCAAGAGATTCTTAACTGATCTGATCTGAGCTTGTCAAAGTAGACAAATAGACGAACAGAAAAGACTAAGAAAAGACTATCAAACCAGATCCTCTGCCACCTCTCACCTAACTGAGATTAGCTCTGTAGAAACTTAATCGCTTTGGAGAGACCATCAAAAGTCTTCAAACGACAGAGCCAAACTCAGAATCACTGCTGCTACAAATAGGGAAGCACTTAGCTGTAATCTGAAAACAAAGCAGAAACACAAAAGTAATAGAAGGGGAAACTAAAGAAACGGAAAGTGAGCCAAGTTCAATGGCTGCTTGGGTGGGTTCACCCCTGGGAGAGGAGAAAAGATGTACCTGGGCTTCACCGGCTCAGGAAACACACCACTTGTTGCTGGGCTTTTACAGCTTTATTTACGTATAACTGATATACAAAATCCAGCCCAGGTTTAATTTGTATAACTTGATGAGTTTGGACATATGCACACACCTGTGATACCATCACCACCATCACGGTAATATACTCATCACTTCCAAAAGATTCCTTCTATCCCTTTGTGTCTCTGTATGTGTGTTAGGAATACTTAACACAGCACCAGGTACATGAAAAGGTGCTCAACGTCACTAATCATCCGGGAAATGCAAATCAAAATCATCATGAGATATTACCTCACATCTGCTGGAATGGCTACAATTTTTTCTTTCTTTTTAAACATAGAGTTGTCAAGGTTGTAGAGAAATCGTAACCCTTGCATATTGTAGGCAGGAATGTAACATCGTGCAGGCACTGTGGAAAACAGTATGGAGTTTTCTCAAAATCTTTTAAATAAAAATTCCATATGATCCAGCAATCCCACTTCTGGGTATACAGGCCCCGCTCAGAGACATTGCAGCTTCAGTTCCAGAACACTGCAATGAAGCGAATACCGCCATAACGCAAGTCACATGAATTTTTTGGTGTACCCGTGCATGAGAAACTTACGTTTACACTATTCTGTAGTCTGTTAAGTGTGCGATAGCCTTGTGTCTAAAAAAACAACGTACATACCTTTATTGAAATATACTTTAGGGAAGAGAAATATACATCAATGGAACAGGATAGGAAGCCCAGAGATAAACCCACGCACATATGGTCACCTTATCTTTGATGAAGGAGGCAAGAATATACAGTGGAGAAAAGACAGCCTCTTCAATAAGCGGGGCTAGGAAAACTGGACAGCTACCTGTCAAAGAATGAAATGAGAACACTACCTAACACCATAACACAAAAATAAACTCAAAATGGATTAAAGACCTAAATGTAAGGCCCGACACTAGAAAACTCTTAGAGGAAAACATAGGCAGAACACTCTATCACATAAATCACAGCAAGATCCTTTTTGACCCATCTCTTAGAAAAATGGAAATAAAAACAAAAATAAACAAATGGGACCTAAGGAAACTTAAAAGCTTTTGCACAGCAAAGGAAACCATAAACAAGACAAAAAAACAACCCTCAGAGTGGGAGAAAATATTTGTAAACGAAGCAACTGACAAAGGATTCACCTCCAAAATATACAAGCGGCTCACGCAGCTCAATATCAAAAAAACAAACAACTCAATCCAAAAATGGACACAAGACCTCGATGGACATTTCTCCAAAGAAGATATAAGATTGCCAACAAACACGTGAAAAGGATGCTCAACAACACTAATCATTAGAGAAATGCAAATCAAAACTACAATGAGGTATCACCTCACACCACTCAGAATGGCCATCCTCAAAAAATCTACACACAATAAATGCTGGAGAGGGTGTGGAGAAAAGGGAACCCTCCTCCTGCACTGTTGCTGGGAACGTACATTGATACAGCCACTATGGAGAACAGTATGGAGGTTCCTTAAAAAACTAAAAATAGAACTACCATACGACCCAGCAATCCCACTACTGGGCATATACCCTGAGAAAACCATAATTCAAAAAGAGTCATGTACCAAAATGTTCATTGCAGCTCTATTTACAATAG
Source organism: Balaenoptera borealis (assembly GCF_965194805.1). Classification (NCBI taxonomy): domain Eukaryota; kingdom Metazoa; phylum Chordata; class Mammalia; order Artiodactyla; family Balaenopteridae; genus Balaenoptera; species Balaenoptera borealis. The sequence continues at coordinate 85,544,933 of NC_138872.1, read as the reverse complement.
CCAGGACATGGAAGCAACCTAAGTGTCCATCATCGGATGAATGGATAAAGAAGATGTGGCACATATATACAATGGAATATTACTCAGCCATAAAAAGAAATGAAATGGAGGTATTTGTCGTGAGGTGGATGGAGTTAGAGTCTGTCGTACAGAGTGAAGTAAGTCAGAAAGAGAAAAGCAAATACAGTATGCTAACACATATATATGGAATCTAAGGGAAAAAAAAAAAGGTCATGAAGAACCTAGTGGCAAGACGGGAATAAAGACACAGACCTACTAGAGAATGGACTTGAGGATATGGGGAGGGGGAGGGGTGAGATGTGACAGGGTGAGAGAGTGGCATGGACATATATACACTACCAAATGTAAAATAGATAGCTAGTGGGAAGCAGCCGCATAGCACAGGGAGATCAGCTCGGTGCTTTGTGACCACCTAGAGGGGCGGGATAGGGAGGGTGGCAGGAAGGGAGATGCAAGAGGAAAGAGATATGGGAACATATGTATATGTATAACTGATTCACTTTGTTATAAAGCAGAAACTAACACACCATTGTAAAGCAATTATACTCCAATAAAGATGTTTAAAAAAAAAAAAATTTTGGTAAGTAGACTAGAATTTCTTAATTGGAATCGAGGGGCAGGCTTTGGACAATCCATGGACTTTGTGAAATCCAAAGGTGCCCTTTTTTGTTGTTTTGTGTTTGTTTGTAGACCCCCTTTGAAGGGTGCGTGAGCACCTGTACTTCTCTCTGATTTTAGCTTCTCAAAATGGCTCTTGGACTCAAAGGTGCCTGAGGGTGGCGGACGTGTGCTCCCCCAGTACAGAATTCTGAACACAGTGTCAGTACACATTGAGCAAAAGCGCTCTGCCAAACTGCGTGTTTTAACGTAACTTTTCAATCCAGTCAGTCAGTGCACCTGGGATCTTTTTTTACATACCTATCTCACTCTTATAAGGCTTAACCGTTGCTGCTTCCCCTAAGTTTCCTTGTCCCTCTCCCCACTCTCCCACCAGGCCGTGGAAAAGGAATGCGAGCGAGGGGGAGAGTCCAGCAGGGAGAGGACAGCGCACCTGCTGGGAAGCGGTAAAGAGGGGTCCGGACACCTTGAGGGGGGTTTTGGAGGACGGGCAGAGGTTGGGTCAGTGGCAGGAGATACCATTTACCCCTGATCTCTGGGACAAGCGCACACATAGGTCTGACAGTTACTTGTGTTTTCATTCAAACTGGCTGCCAGGTTGGAATGACCCATGATGATGTCACAGGCTTCCGACCTTCCTGATTGGAAGGACCAGACTCCGTGGCGCTCGGCAGCAGAGGTGGACAATAGCATCTCGCCAGAGCTTTTCTCCACTGCCAGTTGCCCCGCAGCTCGGAGAAGGGACGACCACTTGTGTTTTGCCCAAGTCCAGAAGAAGAGTTGGGACAAAGCAGAGTCTAGGCGTCGAGGAAGGGAAGAGTTTGGGAGAAATCATGGCCAATCGTCAACCGAGTTCCCAGGTTGAGGACCAGGACTCCCAGCCCAGCTCCTCAGGGTACCCCCTGGAGGTGACTGTCAACGAAGAAAGCCCAGGACCGTCAGGTGAGGGAGCTGGCACGAGAAGGAACTTCAGAGGCTTGACCAGTAAGGAGGAGAGGGTACAGAGGTCGGGAAGGAGCACCTGCGTCAGGTGCCTATGAAAGAAGGGAGACATTCGGAAAGCCAGGGATTGAGGGAGGAGAGGACAGGAGCTGGGGACACGGAAAACCTGGGAAGCAAGAAAGAGGGTTAGGAGATGAGATCCAAGGATGAGAGAGGGGAAGAGAGGAAACAAGGGGAGGGTTCTTTTTCTTCTTTTTTCCTAGTGGGAGAAATTATCTACCATGAGAAAGAGTTTTCAGGACAGGAAGCCGGAAAAATGACAAAATGAGTCAGGGGAGGGATAGGTAGATATGGACAGAGAAAGATGGAAAGATGACTTGGGGCAAGGTCAGAGGTCTATACGACTGAAAAGGGTAGGGGTGTTTCGGGGGGGAGGCGGAGTCGGGGTGGGGTTGGGTGGTCACCAGTGGCTGAATTCCCAAGACGAGAACGTCCTATTGTAGTCTCTTGTCTTTTCTCAGCCCCCTGGGCCGGCTGCAGCTCCCCGCCTCAGCGCCCTGGCTCTAAGAGGAAGAGGTCAGTGGCGTTCAGAGAGGAGGAGGAGGAGGGCGAGCCGGCCACTGAGGCCCAGGACACCTGGGTCGTGGAGTCGCTGAGTGGGCTCAAGATGAAGCTCAAGCGACAGCGGGTGTCTTCAGTGCTGCCTGAGCACCACGAGGTCTTCACCAGGATGCTCGGTAAGGACCAGCACCACCCACCCACCGCCCAGCACCCTCCAATCCTATACTTGAAAAACAAACAAACAAAAACTTCCAATGACTACACTTTCCCAATGGAAAAGAATTCCCTGCTACTTGGTGCACTCTCCGTCCCTGGCGGACTGTCTACGGATAAAGGACACAGGGGACACATAAATGATACAGGATTAGGTTAGACTCACAAATGATACAAGACTGGGTTAGATTTAGAAATGATACAGGATTAGGTTCGCTTGGTTTCAACTGTACCCCTGAGACTCTAGCTCTTACTGGCCTTTTGAATCTTACTGGCGTGGGACGGCGGGAGGGGGTGGGGGGCAACACAAGCCACCTTCGCCCCCTGACGTGACTGTCAATTGAGAAATTGGCTGTGAGTAACTCCATGCCCTCTGCACTGGTACGTGAATGCATGATGAAGGGGCATCACTCCCTGTCACTCGGCCCCCCTAGAAGGGGAGTCACCCCTTTTCCTCCCACAGTGAATGGTCTTCCCTCCCCTCTTCCCATCAGCTTCACCCTGGGCCACATCTTGGCATTTCCCCAGGGGGGGGGCGTGGTTCTCCCTCTTGGCTCTGGAATGCTCCCACGACAGCCCTGTTCCCACTGGCAAACATCTGCCCTCTTTTCACAGAGGATCCCGTCATTAGGAAATTCCTCGCCTGGGACAAAACCCTGCGAGTATCTGACAAGGTAAGTCCCCCACTGAGATGGATTCCTGCTCCAGCGCCTGTCCTGGGTGGGCACGCGGGGTGCTTTCTACACCCACGTTTCCACTCCCCTCCCAACCTGATGCCTTGTCAACACTTCCCTCCAGGGGCCTCGAGGTCCCCTCTGGGATCTGAGCCCCAGGTGTGCCCCTTTGGTGGTTGCTGCCTAAGTCCCCTCTCCTCTCAGCTCCTGGGGACTCGCCTTGGCTCCGGTTCATCAAACACCGTCCAGTGCCAGCGGCCCTAAGTCCACGCCCTCAAACCCACAGCCTCCCATCCTTGGAGCGTCGCAAACTCTGACCTTCTGTCCTCTACCCTCCCCCAAATAATCAGGCTCACCCAACACGGGGGTCTCTTCTCCAAGTGGCACCACCCATTCCTCGTCCCCTGCTCCCTTATCCCACTGTTTTTCCTCTTCCACGATGTGGAAGATGTGCCTCTTTTCTGGCAAGCTTCTCCTACGTTTTTTTCCCTCTTTCCATCAGTATCTCCTGTCGATGGTGATAGCTTATTTCAGCCGGGCCGGGCTCTTCTCCTGGCAATTCCAGAGAATCCATTTCTTTATAGCTCTGTGAGTATCTTGCTCCGTCCCCTCCATCAATATTCAACACCCTGGGAGGGCGCAGGGAGAGACCTGGGGCTCTGACCTTTCATCTATTTTTTTAAACCCCTCTGTACCGTTTACTCTGGCTGTGAAAATGACAGGATTACGGTAGAGTGGTTTCTTTTTCAAACGAAGTTATGTTTTTTACACCATTCATTGTCAAAACAAACTGCCCTAATGTCAATTAAAACACTGAACGAAACAAAGCAAAACACGAAACCTTCCTAAGAGGAGAGGAAGAAAGAACTGACACCATCCTGCCCACAAGTAAATAGACTTGAGACGTTTCCGGTTCTGATTCTCCGGTCTCGGGTCTTCCCACATCAGCACCAAGTGTGATTATCTTCCGTTTCTGCGTTCCCACGACAAATGCCACAATCGGGGCCCTTATCACATAGCGCGGACCTGGTAGAAAATGCTCCCCACTGATGTTTCTTCCACGTCTCCCAAGCCAGTCGGCTCTATCTGCCTGAATGTCCTTCCAAAACCCAGGTCTGACCGCGTCACACAATGTCATTGGCTAATTACGTGCCAAATCAAGGCCAGAGTTCTGGGTTGGAATTCAACTCTCTCTGCAGTCTCCATCACACTGTCCTGATACTTTATTCCTTTGTGTCACTGTTCCTTCCACATACCCTGCCCTCTAAGTTTCTATTGTGCTTTTCTGTCCAGGGATCTTTCCCACACATTTACCTGAAGAAAATGACCCTATCCTTAAAGTGGGTTCAAACACCAAAACCTTCACGATGCCTGATCTCCCTAACTTCTGCATCCCGGAGGCACTTTAGTTAAAATCGTATTAGAATGTGATGCTTTGCATTACAGTCATTTCTTATCTCCCCCCTTCCCCTTCCCCAGTCCCATTAGACTAGACACAATGTGGAAGGCAGGTCTTGTCAAAATGTCAATGCATTCCCAAAACACTCAGCACAATTCTTTTCATTTTGCGAATGTCTGTTATTGTGAGTCTTCGAGGTAATCAGTATTGCATTTGGCTACGAGATAAAATGTTCATTCATTCATTCATTCATTCATTCATCTAATGAAACCTTATAAAGTACACCCTACACGCTGGGGAATATGAGGTGATGGGAGCAGAGATTCACAAAAGGCTGTTGAATTAATGCATCAAGATGAACCAAGCCCTAAATGTGTCCTTTGGTAGGAGAGGGATGAATGCAGAAATAGATCAGATCAGCTCCTGCCCTCAGGAACTGTACATACACCTACAACATAGGGAGAGAGGTGTGTGCGCATACAACAAGTTGAAGGGAACAGGGGGTTTGGATTTTGTCCCCGGCATCAAGGTGTGAGAGGCACCCTTGCGAAGGTCCTGCCTGGCCAGTGGCGCCTTGATAACTGGGCGGCCCTCGGGGACGCTGGGCAGGGCTGGGTGGGTCGTGTCAGGATGCTCAGCCCGCCTCTTTTCTGGGAAGCTGATCTCAAGGGGAGGCCCTTCCTGTGCTGATGACAGCCACCTGATGTCTTTCCCCAGCTATGTGGCCAACGACATGGAAGAGGACAACCAGGCCCCCAAACAGGCCATCTTTTCGTTCCTCTATGGAAAGAACCGCTCCCAGCGTCCCTTGTTCCACAAACTGCGTCTCCAGTTCATCCGTTCCATGGGCTGGAACGCTAGGGTCACTCGGGAAGAGTGCGAGCAGGTGGGTGGGCTGTGGCGGTCTGGGGGAGGGGCAGGGCCGGAGAGGAGGTGGGGATCATGGGGGATTCGGTCTGGGACTTGGGGACGGACGACAAAGAACCGGACGCGGGGCACGGGGAGGCAGCGTCATCCTCATTTCCAGGGGCTGTTTGTCGTTCCAGATCCAGGCTTTTGATCCAGAGCTCTGGGTGTGGGGAAGAGATCGCGCCCTCTTGCCCTAGAGGCCCCAGGACCACGCAGGCCTGAGGTCATCGGCCTGCGCAAAGGTAGGTCTGCGTCCGCAAAGGTGCGGGCGGAATGAACGCGTTGCTTACTGAGGAAATCGGAGGAATCCCACTGCTGGACCCACATCACCTCTCACGCTGTGAAGGGGGCCAGCCGGGCACACAGCCACACGCCGACTCAGCGCCCAGCCGCGGCCTCACAGCCACACACACACACCAGCACCGTGGGACCCGTGGGCGCCAGACCTCGGGGAAACCAGTCTGTCACAGACGCATGGGTCTCACTGAAGTCATTTCACCCAAAGCAATTGGGTCCAAATAACAGCTTTGATGAGATGGTGATTTTTTTCCATATACGGTGTTTCGAGTTTCTCTTTTTAATTCATTTTTGGCCTTACATCCCTCAGGGATATGGGTTCTAGGATTTACCTACCACAAAGTAAATGTCTACAAACAGGATATTAGATGGAACAGCCTACACGTTCAATAAGAAAAGACCAATTATGACTAGCTTTATTTTCATCCAAATTTACTTTCCAATTGCTTACGGCCAGATCACCTGTGACTCTTTATTTCCCCTGACTCACCGCTTCTGGACCAATGATTCCTCTTGTACAAGTCACCTTTTCCCCCCCAACTTTATGGTCAAGACGGTTTATCAGAACGAGTGAAGGTTAAGGAATGCCATCTTCAGCATGGCTTATTACAATGGACACATTAGAGTTCTAGATGTGGGCAGAGGACTGAGCAAACATTTGGTTGAAATCTTGCAAACTAGCTGCCTTAGTCCCTTCGACCTGCCCTAACAAGATACTACAGACTGCGTGGCTTATAAACAACAGACCACAGTCTCTTTTACGAGGGCAATAATCTCATTCATGAGGGCTCTACCCCATGACCTAATAACCTCCCAAAGACCCCCACCCTCCTAATACCAGCCCCTTAGCGGTTAAGATTTTAAGATTTCAACATAAGAATTTGGGGGGACACAAACATTCAGCCCATAACACTAACCAAGTCTAGGACTGACTATTATTTAAACATTAGGATCCAGGGACTTCCCTGGTGGCTCAGGGGTTAAGAATCCGCCTGCCAAAGCAGGGCACACGGGTTCGAGCCCTCGTCCGGGAAGACCCCGCATGCCGCGGAGCAACTAAGCCCGTGCACCACAACTACTGAGCCTGCGCTCTAGAGCCCGCGAGCCACAACTACTGAGCCTGCGCTCTAGAGCCCGCGAGCCACAACTACTGAGCCTGCGCTCTAGAGCCCACGAGCCACAACTACTGAGCCTGCGCTCTAGAGCCCACGAGCCACAACTACTGAGCCTGTACTCTAGAGCCCGCAAGCCACAACTACTGAGCCTGTGCGCGCCTAGAGCCCGTGCTCCGCCACAAGAGAAGCGTCATGAGAAGCAACAGAGAGTGGTCCTCGCTCACCACAACTAGAGAAAGCCCATGCGCAGCAACAAAGACCCAATGCAGCCAAAAATAAAATAAAGAAAATAAGTCAATTAAAAATTAATAATAAACTAGACATTAGGATCCAGGATTAGCATTAGGGAACAGGCAGCAGGTCTCCTGGTCCACGATGCTGACCGGTCAGTGATGTCTGTAGTGTGGTTCCAAGTTCAGAATTTAAGTGGTGCCAAAGGACCAAGGTGAGTTAAGACTAAAGCAGCATTCTCCAAATGCCAGCTCCCTGAGCAGAATCACCTGGAGTCTTGGCTATAAAGCAGATGACTGGGCCTGGCCTTAGGTGTATTCAGTAGTTTTTGCAGTCAGGCTCACCAAACTCCAAGAATCGCACTTGAAAACAATGAATGGTTCAGGATTGGGGCTCCGAATGGAGAATTTCAGATAAAACTGCAATCATAAATGAGTCTCAATTCTGGTGAGAACTAAGAATGTGAAAACCTTTGTATCTGGACAGTTGCCACTTTGAAATCTGACGTCCTTGCTCCTTCTCTTACTTCCAGATCACAGAGCCCAGGAGAGATGAGGATGTTGCACAGGAGGTCAATCCACACGCTGACGACAGCCGTGAGGAAGGGAGGGAGAAGCCTCTTGTGCAGATGATCGGGAAGAACCCAGCGTCTTCCAGAATGAGCTCAAGAGAGTTTTCGTGTCACACTCCTGGGAGCGGGGCATGCTTCTAGGAGTCTGTGGCAGGACAATAAGAAATCAGGGTTCTGTCACGTTCCATCCCTTTGGAAGGCACCACCCCAATTTTCAGATCATTTCATTCAAATCTCCCCTGGGATGAACACTGGAGGTCCCATTTTTTACACACTTCTTTGCCCCAGTCTAGAAGCATTTGAAGGTGGCGTGTAGGGGGCTCAGAACAGGAGGGAATAACTTTAAAATATATAATTAGAGCCACACGGTCATGACTGATGACTTAACTTTCACTGGCTTATTTTGAAAATGTCACCTATAAAATTATTGTATTTTTATATTTTATATTTATAGATGTATTTTAAATAGTTTTGAAATAGTCTTCATTGTGAAACATCTTATTCCCACCAAGTTTTGTGATGAGTATTACAGCTGTTGTATATTTACACCTATATACAATTTTATTCACATTTTCAAGAGAGATTTTTGGTTTTATCTATTACATAATACACATTTTATCTATTACATAATATTTCCATTCTACTTATAGCTAGGTGGGTATTTCCTCCCAATTCTTGTAAGCATAAATTTGTACATTGTTAGTTCTCATTACTGAATTGTGGGAATTCAGTCGTAAGTTTTTAACTTGTCTCAACAAGTTCGTATGTTATTTTAGATTATTAAAGAGTACCGTGCAATGCAGCTTTTGGGGAAATATAATAAAGATGAAAGTCTTCTCACAGTCATGATGTGTGTGGTCATTACCAGTGTGCTTCGCCTGTTTGCTGCCCGATGAGGTGTGGCTTAATGGCGTTGTGATTATCCAACCACATTTCTTAACTCTGAAAAATAATCCTGAATTATTTTTCATGGAGGAAAAACTGCAGAAGATGAGGCAGATCTTGCATCATTCAGGACTCCAATACTGAGAGACAAGTGTTGGGTAAAAGGAAACACGGCTTTACTGAGGAAGCCGGCAGCCCAGGGGGGAAGGTGGACTCGTCCCAAAGAACCTACTCTCCCCTCCTGAGGTTTTGCTTGAGGACTATATAGGGAAAAGAGAAAGGGGCTGCATGTTGAAGACAGGGTTACAGGGTGCGTGATCAGCTCACGGACATTCTTCTGATTGGTCGGTGGTGAGGTAGCGGGGACTCAACATCATCAGCCTTCTGCTTCCAACGGGTCTGGGGTCTGCGTGCTTGTGGGCAGCATGCAGTTAACTTCTTCCACCTGCTGGGGGTTTCAGTCTCTGCAAAACAGCTCCAAGGACGTGCCTCATACTATTACCCCATAGCCCTTGAGGAGCAACTAAAGGCCCTGGACTTCGTTTAACGGCTAAAGTATGATGATTTTGTCTTTGCTGTTTTTTCGACCGCGCCACGCAGCTTGTGGGATCTTAGTTCCCTGACCAGGGATCAAACACAGGCCTCTAGCAGTGGACGCGCACAGTCCTAACCCCTGAAATGCCAGGGAATTCCTGACAGTCCACTTTAAAGAGAAAAAACCAGACCAAAAGGAACACACTTTTAAGGAAGCTTAACTTTCTCAGAAACGCAGAAATTTTGTTGTGCATTTATTTTCTTTCTTTTTTTCTTTTAATACATTTATTTATTTATTTATTTATTTATTTATTTTTCTCTGCGTTGGGTCTTCGCTGTTGCACGTGGGCTCTCTCTAGTTGCGGTGAGCGGGGGCTTCTCTTCGTTGTGGTGCGTCGGCTGCTCAATGCGGTGGCTTCTCTTGTTGCGGAGCATGGGCTCTAGGCACGTGGGTTCCAGTAGTTGTGGCTCGCGGGCTCTAGAGGATTTTTTATTGTTTACTTTTTGCAAGTATTCATCAAATGCGTATTACCTGAATGAATGACAAATCATTTCTTCCAGCAATCCTCAAACTGCTTAAAACTATGACAATATTGAGCGTTTCAAATTTCATATGACCTCACTCTCTCCGTGTTCTAGTTTCTAAAAGCATGTGGGATCTTCCCGGACCAGGGCTCGAACCCGTGTGCCTTGCGCTGGCAGGCGGATTCTTAACCGCTGCACCACCAGGGAAGTCCCTGTGCATTTATTTTCAAGAAAATAAGGCGGCCGGATGAATTCACAACTAGGGGCAGAAAGCTCTTCCTGTGAGATACAGAATCTCTGCTGTTTAGGCAGATTTAGAGAACAACTTTTCCAACCACTTATTAAGGAGACCAATACTCCACGAAAAATTATATCATTTTTACAGAGAGAAAACCAAACTCCAGCTTTGCATCAATATAATATTTGATACTTAAGAGAACCATAAGCTCTTTTTTGAAAATCTCTGCAATAAACATCAAAACTGAGCCACCTTCGGCTGAGACCAATACAATTCCCTTTCCACCAATCTCCTACAACTTTCTAGATTCATTCAGGTGGTGTCCTTCACTATCCTCTTTCTGGTGCTGGAACAATCGGTCATTTTACTTTAGGACCAAACTATTTTTGTTCCTGTTAATAAACAAAACTACATCTCATCATCTTGCATACAAAGTTGTACCTCTCGGTTGCTGGAACCAAGCAGGACCCTGCAGGGCCCTTCCGTGTCCCCTGCCTCTTGCTTGTAAAACAGCTGCAGTCTCCCAGGCCTCCCCTGAGTCACAAAACAACAGGTTCAAGCAGTTCACGATTAGGACAACAGCAGTCACAGACTCTTTAGGTCCTCCCCAAGGACATAAGTAACAGTGTCAGAGACACATTCCTAACTTGTTTGGCAGATACTAAAACCGCTACAAGAGGAGAGAGCTAACTGTATGATGACCAGACTGGAGCTATGACGTAAGCTGCTCCATCTTGAGCAGACCTGAACCAATGGCTTACACAATTCCAGGAACTGGCCTCAAGGAAATGGGAACAAACCAACACTGGACTTGAAGATTAACTGTGCCGGAAACAATCAACATGACACTGACCACACCACTGCATGACCAATGTCAAGATGATGGTCAGAGCTGACTGTGCTACTCTGCATGTAGCCCCCACCTGCACAGCCCAGAGACTTCCCGTCTTTTCCCTGTAAACCCCTTTTCCCTCTAACTGGCAACTGGGAGATGCTGTGGGGGACACTAGTCCACCATCTTCCCACGTTGCCAGCTTCCTGAATAAAGCATCGTTCTTCTTCCACCAACCCTTGTCTCTGGAACATTGACTTCTGAGCGATGAGCAGCTGCACCTGAGTTCTGTTCCAGCCGATAACATTACTATTGCTCAAGCCTCATTCATATTATATTCATAACAACTTTGAACCAAAGTTACTTCCATTGCACAAAGAAAACTAGGAGTGAATAACTGACAACTGCCCATCACACACCAGCACTGTAGGCTAGCAGAGCTCATGAACACACGTAACACAACATTACGAAGCCACAAACATCCCTTACACAACTTCTCCAAGTGCCAGAGACAAACACATTCATTAACACACCCACAGATATAGCCTCTAGGTAACAAATAAAAATATGCAGCAAGAGCATAGAACTTGAGATTATGCTTAGTGATCAACGTTTCAGGTTTCTGTCTTGCTTACAAATGACCTCGGTATCCAATGATTATCCAGTCAGTAACACAATTTAGTATCAGTTCAAGGGTTTACGTAAACTAAAGATCTTGGAATGTATCGACAAGCTGACACAGTACAAAACATAGTTACTGTTGAAATAAAGTTTGTCAGAAGAATCATTAAATGTGGCTAAACACAAATTTACATTTTTCATAACCTTAAATATTAAGTAGAAGTAATGTTAGCTTATTTGATGGGTACACCTATATAAATTTAGGAAGAACACACCCAAGTAGAATTGTTTTCAATGTATGCCTAATACTGATAAATAAGATAGGAGTAACTTTGTATTAAACCAAAACTATTAAACTAGCTTCATTTGCCAAAGATTTACCTAAATTATGTAAACTTGAAGTCTTTAAATTTCTGAGTTGATTTTTTTGTTTGTTTGTGTTTTTGACTGCACCGAGAGGCTTGCTGGATCTTAGTTCCCTGACCAGGGACTGAACCCGGGCCCTGGCAGTGAAAGCACCGAGTCCTAACCACTGCACTGCCAGGGAATTCCCTGACTTGATTTCCGTAAGAATACTTTTCTAGCACATTTAAAGTATCAGAAGTTCAAATTCCTTTCTCTCTGAGAATTTTAGGGATACATAATTTTTATAAGCACATTTGTATCTTTGTAAGCCAATCAGGACAGAAACCCTTGAATTTAAGAGACTCTACAATCTACTTTAATAGATCCAGAAGCAGAAAAACATTACATACTCACACTGTCAGAGGTAAAGGCCTTTCTGAATTACAGACACACAGACATACAGAGAAATGGAACTTTTACCTTCAGTTCTAAAGTCTTAGACATCGGTCAGGAATAAACACTCACCAGTCTAGAGATTAAAGAGCCGTTCTCCTCCCATTGGGCAAGAGATTCTTAACTGATCTGATCTGAGCTTGTCAAAGTAGACAAATAGACGAACAGAAAAGACTAAGAAAAGACTATCAAACCAGATCCTCTGCCACCTCTCACCTAACTGAGATTAGCTCTGTAGAAACTTAATCGCTTTGGAGAGACCATCAAAAGTCTTCAAACGACAGAGCCAAACTCAGAATCACTGCTGCTACAAATAGGGAAGCACTTAGCTGTAATCTGAAAACAAAGCAGAAACACAAAAGTAATAGAAGGGGAAACTAAAGAAACGGAAAGTGAGCCAAGTTCAATGGCTGCTTGGGTGGGTTCACCCCTGGGAGAGGAGAAAAGATGTACCTGGGCTTCACCGGCTGAGGAAACACACCACTTGTTGCTGGGCTTTTACAGCTTTATTTACGTATAACTGATATACAAAATCCAGCCCAGGTTTAATTTGTATAACTTGATGAGTTTGGACATATGCACACACCTGTGATACCATCACCACCATCACGGTAATATACTCATCACTTCCAAAAGATTCCTTCTATCCCTTTGTGTCTCTGTATGTGTGTTAGGAATACTTAACACAGCACCAGGTACATGAAAAGGTGCTCAACGTCACTAATCATCCGGGAAATGCAAATCAAAATCATCATGAGATATTACCTCACATCTGCTGGAATGGCTACAATTTTTTCTTTCTTTTTAAACATAGAGTTGTCAAGGTTGTAGAGAAATCGTAACCCTTGCATATTGTAGGCAGGAATGTAACATCGTGCAGGCACTGTGGAAAACAGTATGGAGTTTTCTCAAAATCTTTTAAATAAAAATTCCATATGATCCAGCAATCCCACTTCTGGGTATACAGGCCCCGCTCAGAGACATTGCAGCTTCAGTTCCAGAACACTGCAATGAAGCGAATACCGCCATAACGCAAGTCACATGAATTTTTTGGTGTACCCGTGCATGAGAAACTTACGTTTACACTATTCTGTAGTCTGTTAAGTGTGCGATAGCCTTGTGTCTAAAAAAACAACGTACATACCTTTATTGAAATATACTTTAGGGAAGAGAAATATACATCAATGGAACAGGATAGGAAGCCCAGAGATAAACCCACGCACATATGGTCACCTTATCTTTGATGAAGGAGGCAAGAATATACAGTGGAGAAAAGACAGCCTCTTCAATAAGCGGGGCTAGGAAAACTGGACAGCTACCTGTCAAAGAATGAAATGAGAACACTACCTAACACCATAACACAAAAATAAACTCAAAATGGATTAAAGACCTAAATGTAAGGCCCGACACTAGAAAACTCTTAGAGGAAAACATAGGCAGAACACTCTATCACATAAATCACAGCAAGATCCTTTTTGACCCATCTCTTAGAAAAATGGAAATAAAAACAAAAATAAACAAATGGGACCTAAGGAAACTTAAAAGCTTTTGCACAGCAAAGGAAACCATAAACAAGACAAAAAAACAACCCTCAGAGTGGGAGAAAATATTTGTAAACGAAGCAACTGACAAAGGATTCACCTCCAAAATATACAAGCGGCTCACGCAGCTCAATATCAAAAAAACAAACAACTCAATCCAAAAATGGACACAAGACCTCGATGGACATTTCTCCAAAGAAGATATAAGATTGCCAACAAACACGTGAAAAGGATGCTCAACAACACTAATCATTAGAGAAATGCAAATCAAAACTACAATGAGGTATCACCTCACACCACTCAGAATGGCCATCCTCAAAAAATCTACACACAATAAATGCTGGAGAGGGTGTGGAGAAAAGGGAACCCTCCTCCTGCACTGTTGCTGGGAACGTACATTGATACAGCCACTATGGAGAACAGTATGGAGGTTCCTTAAAAAACTAAAAATAGAACTACCATACGACCCAGCAATCCCACTACTGGGCATATACCCTGAGAAAACCATAATTCAAAAAGAGTCATGTACCAAAATGTTCATTGCAGCTCTATTTACAATAGCCAGGACATGGAAGCAACCTAAGTGTCCATCATCGGATGAATGGATAAAGAAGATGTGGCACATATATACAATGGAATATTACTCAGCCATAAAAAGAAATGAAATGGAGGTATTTGTCGTGAGGTGGATGGAGTTAGAGTCTGTCGTACAGAGTGAAGTAAGTCAGAAAGAGAAAAGCAAATACAGTATGCTAACACATATATATGGAATCTAAGGGAAAAAAAAAAAGGTCATGAAGAACCTAGTGGCAAGACGGGAATAAAGACACAGACCTACTAGAGAATGGACTTGAGGATATGGGGAGGGGGAGGGGTGAGATGTGACAGGGTGAGAGAGTGGCATGGACATATATACACTACCAAATGTAAAATAGATAGCTAGTGGGAAGCAGCCGCATAGCACAGGGAGATCAGCTCGGTGCTTTGTGACCACCTAGAGGGGCGGGATAGGGAGGGTGGCAGGAAGGGAGATGCAAGAGGAAAGAGATATGGGAACATATGTATATGTATAACTGATTCACTTTGTTATAAAGCAGAAACTAACACACCATTGTAAAGCAATTATACTCCAATAAAGATGTTTAAAAAAAAAAAAAATTTTGGTAAGTAGACTAGAATTTCTTAATTGGAATCGAGGGGCAGGCTTTGGACAATCCATGGACTTTGTGAAATCCAAAGGTGCCCTTTTTTGTTGTTTTGTGTTTGTTTGTAGACCCCCTTTGAAGGGTGCGTGAGCACCTGTACTTCTCTCTGATTTTAGCTTCTCAAAATGGCTCTTGGACTCAAAGGTGCCTGAGGGTGGCGGACGTGTGCTCCCCCAGTACAGAATTCTGAACACAGTGTCAGTACACATTGAGCAGAAGCGCTCTGCCAAACTGCGTGTTTTAACGTAACTTTTCAATCCAGTCAGTCAGTGCACCTGGGATCTTTTTTTACATACCTATCTCACTCTTATAAGGCTTAACCGTTGCTGCTTCCCCTAAGTTTCCTTGTCCCTCTCCCCACTCTCCCACCAGGCCGTGGAAAAGGAATGCGAGCGAGGGGGAGAGTCCAGCAGGGAGAGGACAGCGCACCTGCTGGGAAGCGGTAAAGAGGGGTCCGGACACCTTGAGGGGGGTTTTGGAGGACGGGCAGAGGTTGGGTCAGTGGCAGGAGATACCATTTACCCCTGATCTCTGGGACAAGCGCACACATAGGTCTGACAGTTACTTGTGTTTTCATTCAAACTGGCTGCCAGGTTGGAATGACCCATGATGATGTCACAGGCTTCCGACCTTCCTGATTGGAAGGACCAGACTCCGTGGCGCTCGGCAGCAGAGGTGGACAATAGCATCTCGCCAGAGCTTTTCTCCACTGCCAGTTGCCCCGCAGCTCGGAGAAGGGACGACCACTTGTGTTTTGCCCAAGTCCAGAAGAAGAGTTGGGACAAAGCAGAGTCTAGGCGTCGAGGAAGGGAAGAGTTTGGGAGAAATCATGGCCAATCGTCAACCGAGTTCCCAGGTTGAGGACCAGGACTCCCAGCCCAGCTCCTCAGGGTACCCCCTGGAGGTGACTGTCAACGAAGAAAGCCCAGGACCGTCAGGTGAGGGAGCTGGCACGAGAAGGAACTTCAGAGGCTTGACCAGTAAGGAGGAGAGGGTACAGAGGTCGGGAAGGAGCACCTGCGTCAGGTGCCTATGAAAGAAGGGAGACATTCGGAAAGCCAGGGATTGAGGGAGGAGAGGACAGGAGCTGGGGACACGGAAAACCTGGGAAGCAAGAAAGAGGGTTAGGAGATGAGATCCAAGGATGAGAGAGGGGAAGAGAGGAAACAAGGGGAGGGTTCTTTTTCTTCTTTTTTCCTAGTGGGAGAAATTATCTACCATGAGAAAGAGTTTTCAGGACAGGAAGCCGGAAAAATGACAAAATGAGTCAGGGGAGGGATAGGTAGATATGGACAGAGAAAGATGGAAAGATGACTTGGGGCAAGGTCAGAGGTCTATACGACTGAAAAGGGTAGGGGTGTTTCGGGGGGGAGGCGGAGTCGGGGTGGGGTTGGGTGGTCACCAGTGGCTGAATTCCCAAGACGAGAACGTCCTATTGTAGTCTCTTGTCTTTTCTCAGCCCCCTGGGCCGGCTGCAGCTCCCCGCCTCAGCGCCCTGGCTCTAAGAGGAAGAGGTCAGTGGCGTTCAGAGAGGAGGAGGAGGAGGGCGAGCCGGCCACTGAGGCCCAGGACACCTGGGTCGTGGAGTCGCTGAGTGGGCTCAAGATGAAGCTCAAGCGACAGCGGGTGTCTTCAGTGCTGCCTGAGCACCACGAGGTCTTCACCAGGATGCTCGGTAAGGACCAGCACCACCCACCCACCGCCCAGCACCCTCCAATCCTATACTTGAAAAACAAACAAACAAAAACTTCCAATGACTACACTTTCCCAATGGAAAAGAATTCCCTGCTACTTGGTGCACTCTCCGTCCCTGGCGGACTGTCTACGGATAAAGGACACAGGGGACACATAAATGATACAGGATTAGGTTAGACTCACAAATGATACAAGACTGGGTTAGATTTAGAAATGATACAGGATTAGGTTCGCTTGGTTTCAACTGTACCCCTGAGACTCTAGCTCTTACTGGCCTTTTGAATCTTACTGGCGTGGGACGGCGGGAGGGGGTGGGGGGCAACACAAGCCACCTTCGCCCCCTGACGTGACTGTCAATTGAGAAATTGGCTGTGAGTAACTCCATGCCCTCTGCACTGGTACGTGAATGCATGATGAAGGGGCATCACTCCCTGTCACTCGGCCCCCCTAGAAGGGGAGTCACCCCTTTTCCTCCCACAGTGAATGGTCTTCCCTCCCCTCTTCCCATCAGCTTCACCCTGGGCCACATCTTGGCATTTCCCCAGGGGGGGGGCGTGGTTCTCCCTCTTGGCTCTGGAATGCTCCCACGACAGCCCTGTTCCCACTGGCAAACATCTGCCCTCTTTTCACAGAGGATCCCGTCATTAGGAAATTCCTCGCCTGGGACAAAACCCTGCGAGTATCTGACAAGGTAAGTCCCCCACTGAGATGGATTCCTGCTCCAGCGCCTGTCCTGGGTGGGCACGCGGGGTGCTTTCTACACCCACGTTTCCACTCCCCTCCCAACCTGATGCCTTGTCAACACTTCCCTCCAGGGGCCTCGAGGTCCCCTCTGGGATCTGAGCCCCAGGTGTGCCCCTTTGGTGGTTGCTGCCTAAGTCCCCTCTCCTCTCAGCTCCTGGGGACTCGCCTTGGCTCCGGTTCATCAAACACCGTCCAGTGCCAGCGGCCCTAAGTCCACGCCCTCAAACCCACAGCCTCCCATCCTTGGAGCGTCGCAAACTCTGACCTTCTGTCCTCTACCCTCCCCCAAATAATCAGGCTCACCCAACACGGGGGTCTCTTCTCCAAGTGGCACCACCCATTCCTCGTCCCCTGCTCCCTTATCCCACTGTTTTTCCTCTTCCACGATGTGGAAGATGTGCCTCTTTTCTGGCAAGCTTCTCCTACGTTTTTTTCCCTCTTTCCATCAGTATCTCCTGTCGATGGTGATAGCTTATTTCAGCCGGGCCGGGCTCTTCTCCTGGCAATTCCAGAGAATCCATTTCTTTATAGCTCTGTGAGTATCTTGCTCCGTCCCCTCCATCAATATTCAACACCCTGGGAGGGCGCAGGGAGAGACCTGGGGCTCTGACCTTTCATCTATTTTTTTAAACCCCTCTGTACCGTTTACTCTGGCTGTGAAAATGACAGGATTACGGTAGAGTGGTTTCTTTTTCAAACGAAGTTATGTTTTTTACACCATTCATTGTCAAAACAAACTGCCCTAATGTCAATTAAAACACTGAACGAAACAAAGCAAAACACGAAACCTTCCTAAGAGGAGAGGAAGAAAGAACTGACACCATCCTGCCCACAAGTAAATAGACTTGAGACGTTTCCGGTTCTGATTCTCCGGTCTCGGGTCTTCCCACATCAGCACCAAGTGTGATTATCTTCCGTTTCTGCGTTCCCACGACAAATGCCACAATCGGGGCCCTTATCACATAGCGCGGACCTGGTAGAAAATGCTCCCCACTGATGTTTCTTCCACGTCTCCCAAGCCAGTCGGCTCTATCTGCCTGAATGTCCTTCCAAAACCCAGGTCTGACCGCGTCACACAATGTCATTGGCTAATTACGTGCCAAATCAAGGCCAGAGTTCTGGGTTGGAATTCAACTCTCTCTGCAGTCTCCATCACACTGTCCTGACACTTTATTCCTTTGTGTCACTGTTCCTTCCACATACCCTGCCCTCTAAGTTTCTATTGTGCTTTTCTGTCCAGGGATCTTTCCCACACATTTACCTGAAGAAAATGACCCTATCCTTAAAGTGGGTTCAAACACCAAAACCTTCACGATGCCTGATCTCCCTAACTTCTGCATCCCGGAGGCACTTTAGTTAAAATCGTATTAGAATGTGATGCTTTGCATTACAGTCATTTCTTATCTCCCCCCTTCCCCTTCCCCAGTCCCATTAGACTAGACACAATGTGGAAGGCAGGTCTTGTCAAAATGTCAATGCATTCCCAAAACACTCAGCACAATTCTTTTCATTTTGCGAATGTCTGTTATTGTGAGTCTTCGAGGTAATCAGTATTGCATTTGGCTACGAGATAAAATGTTCATTCATTCATTCATTCATTCATTCATTCATCTAATGAAACCTTATAAAGTACACCCTACACGCTGGGGAATATGAGGTGATGGGAGCAGAGATTCACAAAAGGCTGTTGAATTAATGCATCAAGATGAACCAAGCCCTAAATGTGTCCTTTGGTAGGAGAGGGATGAATGCAGAAATAGATCAGATCAGCTCCTGCCCTCAGGAACTGTACATACACCTACAACATAGGGAGAGAGGTGTGTGCGCATACAACAAGTTGAAGGGAACAGGGGGTTTGGATTTTGTCCCCGGCATCAAGGTGTGAGAGGCACCCTTGCGAAGGTCCTGCCTGGCAGTGGCGCCTTGATGACTGGGCGACCCTCGGGGACGCTGGGCAGGGCTGGGTGGGTCGTGTCAGGATGCTCAGCCCGCCTCTTTTCTGGGAAGCTGATCTCAAGTGGAGGCCCTTCCTGTGCTGATGACAGCCACCTGATGTCTTTCCCCAGCTATGTGGCCAACGACATGGAAGAGGACAACCAGGCCCCCAAACAGGCCATCTTTTCGTTCCTCTATGGAAAGAACCGCTCCCAGCGTCCCTTGTTCCACAAACTGCGTCTCCAGTTCATCCGTTCCATGGGCTGGAACGCTAGGGTCACTCGGGAAGAGTGCGAGCAGGTGGGTGGGCTGTGGCGGTCTGGGGGAGGGGCAGGGCCGGAGAGGAGGTGGGGATCATGGGGGATTCGGTCTGGGACTTGGGGACGGACGACAAAGAACCGGACGCGGGGCACGGGGAGGCAGCGTCATCCTCATTTCCAGGGGCTGTTTGTCTTTCCAGATCCAGGCTTTTGATCCAGAGCTCTGGGTGTGGGGAAGAGATCGCGCCCTCTTGCCCTAGAGGCCCCAGGACCACGCAGGCCTGAGGTCATCGGCCTGCGCAAAGGTAGGTCTGCGTCCGCAAAGGTGCGGGCGGAATGAACGCGTTGCTTACTGAGGAAATCGGAGGAATCCCACTGCTGGACCCACATCACCTCTCACGCTGTGAAGGGGGCCAGCCGGGCACACAGCCACACGCCGACTCAGCGCCCAGCCGCGGCCTCACAGCCACACACACACACCAGCACCGTGGGACCCGTGGGCGCCAGACCTCGGGGAAACCAGTCTGTCACAGACGCATGGGTCTCACTGAAGTCATTTCACCCAAAGCAATTGGGTCCAAATAACAGCTTTGATGAGATGGTGATTTTTTTCCATATACGGTGTTTCGAGTTTCTCTTTTTAATTCATTTTTGGCCTTACATCCCTCAGGGATATGGGTTCTAGGATTTACCTACCACAAAGTAAATGTCTACAAACAGGATATTAGATGGAACAGCCTACACGTTCAATAAGAAAAGACCAATTATGACTAGCTTTATTTTCATCCAAATTTACTTTCCAATTGCTTACGGCCAGATCACCTGTGACTCTTTATTTCCCCTGACTCACCGCTTCTGGACCAATGATTCCTCTTGTACAAGTCACCTTTTCCCCCCCAACTTTATGGTCAAGACGGTTTATCAGAACGAGTGAAGGTTAAGGAATGCCATCTTCAGCATGGCTTATTACAATGGACACATTAGAGTTCTAGATGTGGGCAGAGGACTGAGCAAACATTTGGTTGAAATCTTGCAAACTAGCTGCCTTAGTCCCTTCGACCTGCCCTAACAAGATACTACAGACTGCGTGGCTTATAAACAACAGACCACAGTCTCTTTTACGAGGGCAATAATCTCATTCATGAGGGCTCTACCCCATGACCTAATAACCTCCCAAAGACCCCCACCCTCCTAATACCAGCCCCTTAGCGGTTAAGATTTTAAGATTTCAACATAAGAATTTGGGGGGACACAAACATTCAGCCCATAACACTAACCAAGTCTAGGACTGACTATTATTTAAACATTAGGATCCAGGGACTTCCCTGGTGGCTCAGTGGTTAAGAATCCGCCTGCCAAAGCAGGGCACACGGGTTCGAGCCCTCGTCCGGGAAGACCCCGCATGCCGCGGAGCAACTAAGCCCGTGCGCCACAACTACTGAGCCTGCGCTCTAGAGCCCGCGAGCCACAACTACTGAGCCTGCGCTCTAGAACCCACGAGCCACAACTACTGAGCCTGTACTCTAGAGCCCACGAGCCACAACTACTGAGCCTGTACTCTAGAGCCCACGAGCCACAACTACTGAGCCTGCGCTCTAGAGCCCGCGAGCCACAACTACTGAGCCTGTGCTCTAGAGCCCACGAGCCACAACTACTGAGCCTGCACTCTAGAGCCCGCGAGCCACAACTACTGAGCCTGCGCTCTAGAGCCCGCGAGCCACAACTACTGAGCCTGCGCTCTAGAGCCCACGAGCCACAACTACTGAGCCTGCGCTCTAGAGCCCACGAGCCACAACTACTGAGCCTGCGCTCTAGAGCCCACGAGCCACAACTACTGAGCCTGCGCTCTAGAGCCCGCGAGCCACAACTACTGAGCCTGCGCTCTAGAGCCCGCGAGCCACAACTACTGAGCCTGCGCTCTAGAGCCCACGAGCCACAACTACTGAGCCTGCGCTCTAGAGCCCACGAGCCACAACTACTGAGCCTGCGCTCTAGAGCCCACGAGCCACAACTACTGAGCCTGCGCTCTAGAGCCCGCGAGCCACAACTACTGAGCCTGCGCTCTAGAGCCCACGAGCCACAACTACTGAGCCTGCGCTCTAGAGCCCACGAGCCACAACTACTGAGCCTGCGCTCTAGAGCCCGCGAGCCACAACTACTGAGCCTGTACTCTAGAGCCCACGAGCCACAACTACTGAGCCTGCGCTCTAGAGCCCACGAGCCACAACTACTGAGCCTGCGCTCTAGAGCCCACGAGCCACAACTACTGAGCCTGTGCGCGCCTAGAGCCCGTGCTCCGCCACAAGAGAAGCGTCATGAGAAGCAACAGAGAGTGGTCCTCGCTCACCACAACTAGAGAAAGCCCATGCGCAGCAACAAAGACCCAATGCAGCCAAAAATAAAATAAAGAAAATAAGTCAATTAAAAATTAATAATAAACTAGACATTAGGATCCAGGATTAGCATTAGGGAACAGGCAGCAGGTCTCCTGGTCCACGATGCTGACCGGTCAGTGATGTCTGTAGTGTGGTTCCAAGTTCAGAATTTAAGTGGTGCCAAAGGACCAAGGTGAGTTAAGACTAAAGCAGCATTCTCCAAATGCCAGCTCCCTGAGCAGAATCACCTGGAGTCTTGGCTATAAAGCAGATGACTGGGCCTGGCCTTAGGTGTATTCAGTAGTTTTTGCAGTCAGGCTCACCAAACTCCAAGAATCGCACTTGAAAACAATGAATGGTTCAGGATTGGGGCTCCGAATGGAGAATTTCAGATAAAACTGCAATCATAAATGAGTCTCAATTCTGGTGATAACTAAGAATGTGAAAACCTTTGTATCTGGACAGTTGCCACTTTGAAATCTGACGTCCTTGCTCCTTCTCTTACTTCCAGATCACAGAGCCCAGGAGAGATGAGGATGTTGCACAGGAGGTCAATCCACACGCTGACGACAGCCGTGAGGAAGGGAGGGAGAAGCCTCTTGTGCAGATGATCGGGAAGAACCCAGCGTCTTCCAGAATGAGCTCAAGAGAGTTTTCGTGTCACACTCCTGGGAGCGGGGCATGCTTCTAGGAGTCTGTGGCAGGACAATAAGAAATCAGGGTTCTGTCACGTTCCATCCCTTTGGAAGGCACCACCCCAATTTTCAGATCATTTCATTCAAATCTCCCCTGGGATGAACACTGGAGGTCCCATTTTTTACACACTTCTTTGCCCCAGTCTAGAAGCATTTGAAGGTGGCGTGTAGGGGGCTCAGAACAGGAGGGAATAACTTTAAAATATATAATTAGAGCCACACGGTCATGACTGATGACTTAACTTTCACTGGCTTATTTTGAAAATGTCACCTATAAAATTATTGTATTTTTATATTTTATATTTATAGATGTATTTTAAATAGTTTTGAAATAGTCTTCATTGTGAAACATCTTATTCCCACCAAGTTTTGTGATGAGTATTACAGCTGTTGTATATTTACACCTATATACAATTTTATTCACATTTTCAAGAGAGATTTTTGGTTTTATCTATTACATAATACACATTTTATCTATTACATAATATTTCCATTCTACTTATAGCTAGGTGGGTATTTCCTCCCAATTCTTGTAAGCATAAATTTGTACATTGTTAGTTCTCATTACTGAATTGTGGGAATTCAGTCGTAAGTTTTTAACTTGTCTCAACAAGTTCGTATGTTATTTTAGATTATTAAAGAGTACCGTGCAATGCAGCTTTTGGGGAAATATAATAAAGATGAAAGTCTTCTCACAGTCATGATGTGTGTGGTCATTACCAGTGTGCTTCGCCTGTTTGCTGCCCGATGAGGTGTGGCTTAATGGCGTTGTGATTATCCAACCACATTTCTTAACTCTGAAAAATAATCCTGAATTATTTTTCATGGAGGAAAAACTGCAGAAGATGAGGCAGATCTTGCATCATTCAGGACTCCAATACTGAGAGACAAGTGTTGGGTAAAAGGAAACACGGCTTTACTGAGGAAGCCGGCAGCCCAGGGGGGAAGGTGGACTCGTCCCAAAGAACCTACTCTCCCCTCCTGAGGTTTTGCTTGAGGACTATATAGGGAAAAGAGAAAGGGGCTGCATGTTGAAGACAGGGTTACAGGGTGCGTGATCAGCTCACGGACATTCTTCTGATTGGTCGGTGGTGAGGTAGCGGGGACTCAACATCATCAGCCTTCTGCTTCCAACGGGTCTGGGGTCTGCGTGCTTGTGGGCAGCATGCAGTTAACTTCTTCCACCTGCTGGGGGTTTCAGTCTCTGCAAAACAGCTCCAAGGACGTGCCTCATACTATTACCCCATAGCCCTTGAGGAGCAACTAAAGGCCCTGGACTTCGTTTAACGGCTAAAGTATGATGATTTTGTCTTTGCTGTTTTTTCGACCGCGCCACGCAGCTTGTGGGATCTTAGTTCCCTGACCAGGGATCAAACACAGGCCTCTAGCAGTGGACGCGCACAGTCCTAACCCCTGAAATGCCAGGGAATTCCTGACAGTCCACTTTAAAGAGAAAAAACCAGACCAAAAGGAACACACTTTTAAGGAAGCTTAACTTTCTCAGAAACGCAGAAATTTTGTTGTGCATTTATTTTCTTTCTTTTTTTCTTTTAATACATTTATTTATTTATTTATTTATTTATTTATTTATTTATTTTTCTCTGCGTTGGGTCTTCGCTGTTGCACGTAGGCTCTCTCTAGTTGCGGTGAGCGGGGGCTTCTCTTCGTTGTGGTGCGTCGGCTGCTCAATGCGGTGGCTTCTCTTGTTGCGGAGCATGGGCTCTAGGCACGTGGGTTCCAGTAGTTGTGGCTCGCGGGCTCTAGAGGATTTTTTATTGTTTACTTTTTGCAAGTATTCATCAAATGCGTATTACCTGAATGAATGACAAATCATTTCTTCCAGCAATCCTCAAACTGCTTAAAACTATGACAATATTGAGCGTTTCAAATTTCATATGACCTCACTCTCTCCGTGTTCTAGTTTCTAAAAGCATGTGGGATCTTCCCGGACCAGGGCTCGAACCCGTGTGCCTTGCGCTGGCAGGCGGATTCTTAACCGCTGCACCACCAGGGAAGTCCCTGTGCATTTATTTTCAAGAAAATAAGGCGGCCGGATGAATTCACAACTAGGGGCAGAAAGCTCTTCCTGTGAGATACAGAATCTCTGCTGTTTAGGCAGATTTAGAGAACAACTTTTCCAACCACTTATTAAGGAGACCAATACTCCACGAAAAATTATATCATTTTTACAGAGAGAAAACCAAACTCCAGCTTTGCATCAATATAATATTTGATACTTAAGAGAACCATAAGCTCTTTTTTGAAAATCTCTGCAATAAACATCAAAACTGAGCCACCTTCGGCTGAGACCAATACAATTCCCTTTCCACCAATCTCCTACAACTTTCTAGATTCATTCAGGTGGTGTCCTTCACTATCCTCTTTCTGGTGCTGGAACAATCGGTCATTTTACTTTAGGACCAAACTATTTTTGTTCCTGTTAATAAACAAAACTACATCTCATCATCTTGCATACAAAGTTGTACCTCTCGGTTGCTGGAACCAAGCAGGACCCTGCAGGGCCCTTCCGTGTCCCCTGCCTCTTGCTTGTAAAACAGCTGCAGTCTCCCAGGCCTCCCCTGAGTCACAAAACAACAGGTTCAAGCAGTTCACGATTAGGACAACAGCAGTCACAGACTCTTTAGGTCCTCCCCAAGGACATAAGTAACAGTGTCAGAGACACATTCCTAACTTGTTTGGCAGATACTAAAACCGCTACAAGAGGAGAGAGCTAACTGTATGATGACCAGACTGGAGCTATGACGTAAGCTGCTCCATCTTGAGCAGACCTGAACCAATGGCTTACACAATTCCAGGAACTGGCCTCAAGGAAATGGGAACAAACCAACACTGGACTTGAAGATTAACTGTGCCGGAAACAATCAACATGACACTGACCACACCACTGCATGACCAATGTCAAGATGATGGTCAGAGCTGACTGTGCTACTCTGCATGTAGCCCCCACCTGCACAGCCCAGAGACTTCCCGTCTTTTCCCTGTAAACCCCTTTTCCCTCTAACTGGCAACTGGGAGATGCTGTGGGGGACACTAGTCCACCATCTTCCCACGTTGCCAGCTTCCTGAATAAAGCATCGTTCTTCTTCCACCAACCCTTGTCTCTGGAACATTGACTTCTGAGCGATGAGCAGCTGCACCTGAGTTCTGTTCCAGCCGATAACATTACTATTGCTCAAGCCTCATTCATATTATATTCATAACAACTTTGAACCAAAGTTACTTCCATTGCACAAAGAAAACTAGGAGTGAATAACTGACAACTGCCCATCACACACCAGCACTGTAGGCTAGCAGAGCTCATGAACACACGTAACACAACATTACGAAGCCACAAACATCCCTTACACAACTTCTCCAAGTGCCAGAGACAAACACATTCATTAACACACCCACAGATATAGCCTCTAGGTAACAAATAAAAATATGCAGCAAGAGCATAGAACTTGAGATTATGCTTAGTGATCAACGTTTCAGGTTTCTGTCTTGCTTACAAATGACCTCGGTATCCAATGATTATCCAGTCAGTAACACAATTTAGTATCAGTTCAAGGGTTTACGTAAACTAAAGATCTTGGAATGTATCGACAAGCTGACACAGTACAAAACATAGTTACTGTTGAAATAAAGTTTGTCAGAAGAATCATTAAATGTGGCTAAACACAAATTTACATTTTTCATAACCTTAAATATTAAGTAGAAGTAATGTTAGCTTATTTGATGGGTACACCTATATAAATTTAGGAAGAACACACCCAAGTAGAATTGTTTTCAATGTATGCCTAATACTGATAAATAAGATAGGAGTAACTTTGTATTAAACCAAAACTATTAAACTAGCTTCATTTGCCAAAGATTTACCTAAATTATGTAAACTTGAAGTCTTTAAATTTCTGAGTTGATTTTTTTGTTTGTTTGTGTTTTTGACTGCACCGAGAGGCTTGCTGGATCTTAGTTCCCTGACCAGGGACTGAACCCGGGCCCTGGCAGTGAAAGCACCGAGTCCTAACCACTGCACTGCCAGGGAATTCCCTGACTTGATTTCCGTAAGAATACTTTTCTAGCACATTTAAAGTATCAGAAGTTCAAATTCCTTTCTCTCTGAGAATTTTAGGGATACATAATTTTTATAAGCACATTTGTATCTTTGTAAGCCAATCAGGACAGAAACCCTTGAATTTAAGAGACTCTACAATCTACTTTAATAGATCCAGAAGCAGAAAAACATTACATACTCACACTGTCAGAGGTAAAGGCCTTTCTGAATTACAGACACACAGACATACAGAGAAATGGAACTTTTACCTTCAGTTCTAAAGTCTTAGACATCGGTCAGGAATAAACACTCACCAGTCTAGAGATTAAAGAGCCGTTCTCCTCCCATTGGGCAAGAGATTCTTAACTGATCTGATCTGAGCTTGTCAAAGTAGACAAATAGACGAACAGAAAAGACTAAGAAAAGACTATCAAACCAGATCCTCTGCCACCTCTCACCTAACTGAGATTAGCTCTGTAGAAACTTAATCGCTTTGGAGAGACCATCAAAAGTCTTCAAACGACAGAGCCAAACTCAGAATCACTGCTGCTACAAATAGGGAAGCACTTAGCTGTAATCTGAAAACAAAGCAGAAACACAAAAGTAATAGAAGGGGAAACTAAAGAAACGGAAAGTGAGCCAAGTTCAATGGCTGCTTGGGTGGGTTCACCCCTGGGAGAGGAGAAAAGATGTACCTGGGCTTCACCGGCTCAGGAAACACACCACTTGTTGCTGGGCTTTTACAGCTTTATTTACGTATAACTGATATACAAAATCCAGCCCAGGTTTAATTTGTATAACTTGATGAGTTTGGACATATGCACACACCTGTGATACCATCACCACCATCACGGTAATATACTCATCACTTCCAAAAGATTCCTTCTATCCCTTTGTGTCTCTGTATGTGTGTTAGGAATACTTAACACAGCACCAGGTACATGAAAAGGTGCTCAACGTCACTAATCATCCGGGAAATGCAAATCAAAATCATCATGAGATATTACCTCACATCTGCTGGAATGGCTACAATTTTTTCTTTCTTTTTAAACATAGAGTTGTCAAGGTTGTAGAGAAATCGTAACCCTTGCATATTGTAGGCAGGAATGTAACATCGTGCAGGCACTGTGGAAAACAGTATGGAGTTTTCTCAAAATCTTTTAAATAAAAATTCCATATGATCCAGCAATCCCACTTCTGGGTATACAGGCCCCGCTCAGAGACATTGCAGCTTCAGTTCCAGAACACTGCAATGAAGCGAATACCGCCATAACGCAAGTCACATGAATTTTTTGGTGTACCCGTGCATGAGAAACTTACGTTTACACTATTCTGTAGTCTGTTAAGTGTGCGATAGCCTTGTGTCTAAAAAAACAACGTACATACCTTTATTGAAATATACTTTAGGGAAGAGAAATATACATCAATGGAACAGGATAGGAAGCCCAGAGATAAACCCACGCACATATGGTCACCTTATCTTTGATGAAGGAGGCAAGAATATACAGTGGAGAAAAGACAGCCTCTTCAATAAGCGGGGCTAGGAAAACTGGACAGCTACCTGTCAAAGAATGAAATGAGAACACTACCTAACACCATAACACAAAAATAAACTCAAAATGGATTAAAGACCTAAATGTAAGGCCCGACACTAGAAAACTCTTAGAGGAAAACATAGGCAGAACACTCTATCACATAAATCACAGCAAGATCCTTTTTGACCCATCTCTTAGAAAAATGGAAATAAAAACAAAAATAAACAAATGGGACCTAAGGAAACTTAAAAGCTTTTGCACAGCAAAGGAAACCATAAACAAGACAAAAAAACAACCCTCAGAGTGGGAGAAAATATTTGTAAACGAAGCAACTGACAAAGGATTCACCTCCAAAATATACAAGCGGCTCACGCAGCTCAATATCAAAAAAACAAACAACTCAATCCAAAAATGGACACAAGACCTCGATGGACATTTCTCCAAAGAAGATATAAGATTGCCAACAAACACGTGAAAAGGATGCTCAACAACACTAATCATTAGAGAAATGCAAATCAAAACTACAATGAGGTATCACCTCACACCACTCAGAATGGCCATCCTCAAAAAATCTACACACAATAAATGCTGGAGAGGGTGTGGAGAAAAGGGAACCCTCCTCCTGCACTGTTGCTGGGAACGTACATTGATACAGCCACTATGGAGAACAGTATGGAGGTTCCTTAAAAAACTAAAAATAGAACTACCATACGACCCAGCAATCCCACTACTGGGCATATACCCTGAGAAAACCATAATTCAAAAAGAGTCATGTACCAAAATGTTCATTGCAGCTCTATTTACAATAGCCAGGACATGGAAGCAACCTAAGTGTCCATCATCGGATGAATGGATAAAGAAGATGTGGCACATATATACAATGGAATATTACTCAGCCATAAAAAGAAATGAAATGGAGGTATTTGTCGTGAGGTGGATGGAGTTAGAGTCTGTCGTACAGAGTGAAGTAAGTCAGAAAGAGAAAAGCAAATACAGTATGCTAACACATATATATGGAATCTAAGGGAAAAAAAAAAAGGTCATGAAGAACCTAGTGGCAAGACGGGAATAAAGACACAGACCTACTAGAGAATGGACTTGAGGATATGGGGAGGGGGAGGGGTGAGATGTGACAGGGTGAGAGAGTGGCATGGACATATATACACTACCAAATGTAAAATAGATAGCTAGTGGGAAGCAGCCGCATAGCACAGGGAGATCAGCTCGGTGCTTTGTGACCACCTAGAGGGGCGGGATAGGGAGGGTGGCAGGAAGGGAGATGCAAGAGGAAAGAGATATGGGAACATATGTATATGTATAACTGATTCACTTTGTTATAAAGCAGAAACTAACACACCATTGTAAAGCAATTATACTCCAATAAAGATGTTTAAAAAAAAAAAAAATTTTGGTAAGTAGACTAGAATTTCTTAATTGGAATCGAGGGGCAGGCTTTGGACAATCCATGGACTTTGTGAAATCCAAAGGTGCCCTTTTTTGTTGTTTTGTGTTTGTTTGTAGACCCCCTTTGAAGGGTGCGTGAGCACCTGTACTTCTCTCTGATTTTAGCTTCTCAAAATGGCTCTTGGACTCAAAGGTGCCTGAGGGTGGCGGACGTGTGCTCCCCCAGTACAGAATTCTGAACACAGTGTCAGTACACATTGAGCAGAAGCGCTCTGCCAAACTGCGTGTTTTAACGTAACTTTTCAATCCAGTCAGTCAGTGCACCTGGGATCTTTTTTTACATACCTATCTCACTCTTATAAGGCTTAACCGTTGCTGCTTCCCCTAAGTTTCCTTGTCCCTCTCCCCACTCTCCCACCAGGCCGTGGAAAAGGAATGCGAGCGAGGGGGAGAGTCCAGCAGGGAGAGGACAGCGCACCTGCTGGGAAGCGGTAAAGAGGGGTCCGGACACCTTGAGGGGGGTTTTGGAGGACGGGCAGAGGTTGGGTCAGTGGCAGGAGATACCATTTACCCCTGATCTCTGGGACAAGCGCACACATAGGTCTGACAGTTACTTGTGTTTTCATTCAAACTGGCTGCCAGGTTGGAATGACCCATGATGATGTCACAGGCTTCCGACCTTCCTGATTGGAAGGACCAGACTCCGTGGCGCTCGGCAGCAGAGGTGGACAATAGCATCTCGCCAGAGCTTTTCTCCACTGCCAGTTGCCCCGCAGCTCGGAGAAGGGACGACCACTTGTGTTTTGCCCAAGTCCAGAAGAAGAGTTGGGACAAAGCAGAGTCTAGGCGTCGAGGAAGGGAAGAGTTTGGGAGAAATCATGGCCAATCGTCAACCGAGTTCCCAGGTTGAGGACCAGGACTCCCAGCCCAGCTCCTCAGGGTACCCCCTGGAGGTGACTGTCAACGAAGAAAGCCCAGGACCGTCAGGTGAGGGAGCTGGCACGAGAAGGAACTTCAGAGGCTTGACCAGTAAGGAGGAGAGGGTACAGAGGTCGGGAAGGAGCACCTGCGTCAGGTGCCTATGAAAGAAGGGAGACATTCGGAAAGCCAGGGATTGAGGGAGGAGAGGACAGGAGCTGGGGACACGGAAAACCTGGGAAGCAAGAAAGAGGGTTAGGAGATGAGATCCAAGGATGAGAGAGGGGAAGAGAGGAAACAAGGGGAGGGTTCTTTTTCTTCTTTTTTCCTAGTGGGAGAAATTATCTACCATGAGAAAGAGTTTTCAGGACAGGAAGCCGGAAAAATGACAAAATGAGTCAGGGGAGGGATAGGTAGATATGGACAGAGAAAGATGGAAAGATGACTTGGGGCAAGGTCAGAGGTCTATACGACTGAAAAGGGTAGGGGTGTTTCGGGGGGGAGGCGGAGTCGGGGTGGGGTTGGGTGGTCACCAGTGGCTGAATTCCCAAGACGAGAACGTCCTATTGTAGTCTCTTGTCTTTTCTCAGCCCCCTGGGCCGGCTGCAGCTCCCCGCCTCAGCGCCCTGGCTCTAAGAGGAAGAGGTCAGTGGCGTTCAGAGAGGAGGAGGAGGAGGGCGAGCCGGCCACTGAGGCCCAGGACACCTGGGTCGTGGAGTCGCTGAGTGGGCTCAAGATGAAGCTCAAGCGACAGCGGGTGTCTTCAGTGCTGCCTGAGCACCACGAGGTCTTCACCAGGATGCTCGGTAAGGACCAGCACCACCCACCCACCGCCCAGCACCCTCCAATCCTATACTTGAAAAACAAACAAACAAAAACTTCCAATGACTACACTTTCCCAATGGAAAAGAATTCCCTGCTACTTGGTGCACTCTCCGTCCCTGGCGGACTGTCTACGGATAAAGGACACAGGGGACACATAAATGATACAGGATTAGGTTAGACTCACAAATGATACAAGACTGGGTTAGATTTAGAAATGATACAGGATTAGGTTCGCTTGGTTTCAACTGTACCCCTGAGACTCTAGCTCTTACTGGCCTTTTGAATCTTACTGGCGTGGGACGGCGGGAGGGGGTGGGGGGCAACACAAGCCACCTTCGCCCCCTGACGTGACTGTCAATTGAGAAATTGGCTGTGAGTAACTCCATGCCCTCTGCACTGGTACGTGAATGCATGATGAAGGGGCATCACTCCCTGTCACTCGGCCCCCCTAGAAGGGGAGTCACCCCTTTTCCTCCCACAGTGAATGGTCTTCCCTCCCCTCTTCCCATCAGCTTCACCCTGGGCCACATCTTGGCATTTCCCCAGGGGGGGGGCGTGGTTCTCCCTCTTGGCTCTGGAATGCTCCCACGACAGCCCTGTTCCCACTGGCAAACATCTGCCCTCTTTTCACAGAGGATCCCGTCATTAGGAAATTCCTCGCCTGGGACAAAACCCTGCAAGTATCTGACAAGGTAAGTCCCCCACTGAGATGGATTCCTGCTCCAGCGCCTGTCCTGGGTGGGCACGCGGGGTGCTTTCTACACCCACGTTTCCACTCCCCTCCCAACCTGATGCCTTGTCAACACTTCCCTCCAGGGGCCTCGAGGTCCCCTCTGGGATCTGAGCCCCAGGTGTGCCCCTTTGGTGGTTGCTGCCTAAGTCCCCTCTCCTCTCAGCTCCTGGGGACTCGCCTTGGCTCCGGTTCATCAAACACCGTCCAGTGCCAGCGGCCCTAAGTCCACGCCCTCAAACCCACAGCCTCCCATCCTTGGAGCGTCGCAAACTCTGACCTTCTGTCCTCTACCCTCCCCCAAATAATCAGGCTCACCCAACACGGGGGTCTCTTCTCCAAGTGGCACCACCCATTCCTCGTCCCCTGCTCCCTTATCCCACTGTTTTTCCTCTTCCACGATGTGGAAGATGTGCCTCTTTTCTGGCAAGCTTCTCCTACGTTTTTTTCCCTCTTTCCATCAGTATCTCCTGTCGATGGTGATAGCTTATTTCAGCCGGGCCGGGCTCTTCTCCTGGCAATTCCAGAGAATCCATTTCTTTATAGCTCTGTGAGTATCTTGCTCCGTCCCCTCCATCAATATTCAACACCCTGGGAGGGCGCAGGGAGAGACCTGGGGCTCTGACCTTTCATCTATTTTTTTAAACCCCTCTGTACCGTTTACTCTGGCTGTGAAAATGACAGGATTACGGTAGAGTGGTTTCTTTTTCAAACGAAGTTATGTTTTTTACACCATTCATTGTCAAAACAAACTGCCCTAATGTCAATTAAAACACTGAACGAAACAAAGCAAAACACGAAACCTTCCTAAGAGGAGAGGAAGAAAGAACTGACACCATCCTGCCCACAAGTAAATAGACTTGAGACGTTTCCGGTTCTGATTCTCCGGTCTCGGGTCTTCCCACATCAGCACCAAGTGTGATTATCTTCCGTTTCTGCGTTCCCACGACAAATGCCACAATCGGGGCCCTTATCACATAGCGCGGACCTGGTAGAAAATGCTCCCCACTGATGTTTCTTCCACGTCTCCCAAGCCAGTCGGCTCTATCTGCCTGAATGTCCTTCCAAAACCCAGGTCTGACCGCGTCACACAATGTCATTGGCTAATTACGTGCCAAATCAAGGCCAGAGTTCTGGGTTGGAATTCAACTCTCTCTGCAGTCTCCATCACACTGTCCTGATACTTTATTCCTTTGTGTCACTGTTCCTTCCACATACCCTGCCCTCTAAGTTTCTATTGTGCTTTTCTGTCCAGGGATCTTTCCCACACATTTACCTGAAGAAAATGACCCTATCCTTAAAGTGGGTTCAAACACCAAAACCTTCACGATGCCTGATCTCCCTAACTTCTGCATCCCGGAGGCACTTTAGTTAAAATCGTATTAGAATGTGATGCTTTGCATTACAGTCATTTCTTATCTCCCCCCTTCCCCTTCCCCAGTCCCATTAGACTAGACACAATGTGGAAGGCAGGTCTTGTCAAAATGTCAATGCATTCCCAAAACACTCAGCACAATTCTTTTCATTTTGCGAATGTCTGTTATTGTGAGTCTTCGAGGTAATCAGTATTGCATTTGGCTACGAGATAAAATGTTCATTCATTCATTCATTCATTCATTCATCTAATGAAACCTTATAAAGTACACCCTACACGCTGGGGAATATGAGGTGATGGGAGCAGAGATTCACAAAAGGCTGTTGAATTAATGCATCAAGATGAACCAAGCCCTAAATGTGTCCTTTGGTAGGAGAGGGATGAATGCAGAAATAGATCAGATCAGCTCCTGCCCTCAGGAACTGTACATACACCTACAACATAGGGAGAGAGGTGTGTGCGCATACAACAAGTTGAAGGGAACAGGGGGTTTGGATTTTGTCCCCGGCATCAAGGTGTGAGAGGCACCCTTGCGAAGGTCCTGCCTGGCCAGTGGCGCCTTGATAACTGGGCGGCCCTCGGGGACGCTGGGCAGGGCTGGGTGGGTCGTGTCAGGATGCTCAGCCCGCCTCTTTTCTGGGAAGCTGATCTCAAGGGGAGGCCCTTCCTGTGCTGATGACAGCCACCTGATGTCTTTCCCCAGCTATGTGGCCAACGACATGGAAGAGGACAACCAGGCCCCCAAACAGGCCATCTTTTCGTTCCTCTATGGAAAGAACCGCTCCCAGCGTCCCTTGTTCCACAAACTGCGTCTCCAGTTCATCCGTTCCATGGGCTGGAACGCTAGGGTCACTCGGGAAGAGTGCGAGCAGGTGGGTGGGCTGTGGCGGTCTGGGGGAGGGGCAGGGCCGGAGAGGAGGTGGGGATCATGGGGGATTCGGTCTGGGACTTGGGGACGGACGACAAAGAACCGGACGCGGGGCACGGGGAGGCAGCGTCATCCTCATTTCCAGGGGCTGTTTGTCGTTCCAGATCCAGGCTTTTGATCCAGAGCTCTGGGTGTGGGGAAGAGATCGCGCCCTCTTGCCCTAGAGGCCCCAGGACCACGCAGGCCTGAGGTCATCGGCCTGCGCAAAGGTAGGTCTGCGTCCGCAAAGGTGCGGGCGGAATGAACGCGTTGCTTACTGAGGAAATCGGAGGAATCCCACTGCTGGACCCACATCACCTCTCACGCTGTGAAGGGGGCCAGCCGGGCACACAGCCACACGCCGACTCAGCGCCCAGCCGCGGCCTCACAGCCACACACACACACCAGCACCGTGGGACCCGTGGGCGCCAGACCTCGGGGAAACCAGTCTGTCACAGACGCATGGGTCTCACTGAAGTCATTTCACCCAAAGCAATTGGGTCCAAATAACAGCTTTGATGAGATGGTGATTTTTTTCCATATACGGTGTTTCGAGTTTCTCTTTTTAATTCATTTTTGGCCTTACATCCCTCAGGGATATGGGTTCTAGGATTTACCTACCACAAAGTAAATGTCTACAAACAGGATATTAGATGGAACAGCCTACACGTTCAATAAGAAAAGACCAATTATGACTAGCTTTATTTTCATCCAAATTTACTTTCCAATTGCTTACGGCCAGATCACCTGTGACTCTTTATTTCCCCTGACTCACCGCTTCTGGACCAATGATTCCTCTTGTACAAGTCACCTTTTCCCCCCCAACTTTATGGTCAAGACGGTTTATCAGAACGAGTGAAGGTTAAGGAATGCCATCTTCAGCATGGCTTATTACAATGGACACATTAGAGTTCTAGATGTGGGCAGAGGACTGAGCAAACATTTGGTTGAAATCTTGCAAACTAGCTGCCTTAGTCCCTTCGACCTGCCCTAACAAGATACTACAGACTGCGTGGCTTATAAACAACAGACCACAGTCTCTTTTACGAGGGCAATAATCTCATTCATGAGGGCTCTACCCCATGACCTAATAACCTCCCAAAGACCCCCACCCTCCTAATACCAGCCCCTTAGCGGTTAAGATTTTAAGATTTCAACATAAGAATTTGGGGGGACACAAACATTCAGCCCGTAACACTAACCAAGTCTAGGACTGACTATTATTTAAACATTAGGATCCAGGGACTTCCCTGGTGGCTCAGGGGTTAAGAATCCGCCTGCCAAAGCAGGGCACACGGGTTCGAGCCCTCGTCCGGGAAGACCCCGCATGCCGCGGAGCAACTAAGCCCGTGCACCACAACTACTGAGCCTGCGCTCTAGAGCCCGCGAGCCACAACTACTGAGCCTGCGCTCTAGAGCCCGCGAGCCACAACTACTGAGCCTGCGCTCTAGAGCCCACGAGCCACAACTACTGAGCCTGCGCTCTAGAGCCCACGAGCCACAACTACTGAGCCTGTACTCTAGAGCCCGCAAGCCACAACTACTGAGCCTGTGCGCGCCTAGAGCCCGTGCTCCGCCACAAGAGAAGCGTCATGAGAAGCAACAGAGAGTGGTCCTCGCTCACCACAACTAGAGAAAGCCCATGCGCAGCAACAAAGACCCAATGCAGCCAAAAATAAAATAAAGAAAATAAGTCAATTAAAAATTAATAATAAACTAGACATTAGGATCCAGGATTAGCATTAGGGAACAGGCAGCAGGTCTCCTGGTCCACGATGCTGACCGGTCAGTGATGTCTGTAGTGTGGTTCCAAGTTCAGAATTTAAGTGGTGCCAAAGGACCAAGGTGAGTTAAGACTAAAGCAGCATTCTCCAAATGCCAGCTCCCTGAGCAGAATCACCTGGAGTCTTGGCTATAAAGCAGATGACTGGGCCTGGCCTTAGGTGTATTCAGTAGTTTTTGCAGTCAGGCTCACCAAACTCCAAGAATCGCACTTGAAAACAATGAATGGTTCAGGATTGGGGCTCCGAATGGAGAATTTCAGATAAAACTGCAATCATAAATGAGTCTCAATTCTGGTGAGAACTAAGAATGTGAAAACCTTTGTATCTGGACAGTTGCCACTTTGAAATCTGACGTCCTTGCTCCTTCTCTTACTTCCAGATCACAGAGCCCAGGAGAGATGAGGATGTTGCACAGGAGGTCAATCCACACGCTGACGACAGCCGTGAGGAAGGGAGGGAGAAGCCTCTTGTGCAGATGATCGGGAAGAACCCAGCGTCTTCCAGAATGAGCTCAAGAGAGTTTTCGTGTCACACTCCTGGGAGCGGGGCATGCTTCTAGGAGTCTGTGGCAGGACAATAAGAAATCAGGGTTCTGTCACGTTCCATCCCTTTGGAAGGCACCACCCCAATTTTCAGATCATTTCATTCAAATCTCCCCTGGGATGAACACTGGAGGTCCCATTTTTTACACACTTCTTTGCCCCAGTCTAGAAGCAT
Organism: Balaenoptera borealis; assembly: GCF_965194805.1. NCBI lineage: Eukaryota > Metazoa > Chordata > Mammalia > Artiodactyla > Balaenopteridae > Balaenoptera > Balaenoptera borealis. The sequence goes on along the minus strand of NC_138872.1, from coordinate 85,508,250 downwards.
TTGAAGGTGGCGTGTAGGGGGCTCAGAACAGGAGGGAATAACTTTAAAATATATAATTAGAGCCACACGGTCATGACTGATGACTTAACTTTCACTGGCTTATTTTGAAAATGTCACCTATAAAATTATTGTATTTTTATATTTTATATTTATAGATGTATTTTAAATAGTTTTGAAATAGTCTTCATTGTGAAACATCTTATTCCCACCAAGTTTTGTGATGAGTATTACAGCTGTTGTATATTTACACCTATATACAATTTTATTCACATTTTCAAGAGAGATTTTTGGTTTTATCTATTACATAATACACATTTTATCTATTACATAATATTTCCATTCTACTTATAGCTAGGTGGGTATTTCCTCCCAATTCTTGTAAGCATAAATTTGTACATTGTTAGTTCTCATTACTGAATTGTGGGAATTCAGTCGTAAGTTTTTAACTTGTCTCAACAAGTTCGTATGTTATTTTAGATTATTAAAGAGTACCGTGCAATGCAGCTTTTGGGGAAATATAATAAAGATGAAAGTCTTCTCACAGTCATGATGTGTGTGGTCATTACCAGTGTGCTTCGCCTGTTTGCTGCCCGATGAGGTGTGGCTTAATGGCGTTGTGATTATCCAACCACATTTCTTAACTCTGAAAAATAATCCTGAATTATTTTTCATGGAGGAAAAACTGCAGAAGATGAGGCAGATCTTGCATCATTCAGGACTCCAATACTGAGAGACAAGTGTTGGGTAAAAGGAAACACGGCTTTACTGAGGAAGCCGGCAGCCCAGGGGGGAAGGTGGACTCGTCCCAAAGAACCTACTCTCCCCTCCTGAGGTTTTGCTTGAGGACTATATAGGGAAAAGAGAAAGGGGCTGCATGTTGAAGACAGGGTTACAGGGTGCGTGATCAGCTCACGGACATTCTTCTGATTGGTCGGTGGTGAGGTAGCGGGGACTCAACATCATCAGCCTTCTGCTTCCAACGGGTCTGGGGTCTGCGTGCTTGTGGGCAGCATGCAGTTAACTTCTTCCACCTGCTGGGGGTTTCAGTCTCTGCAAAACAGCTCCAAGGACGTGCCTCATACTATTACCCCATAGCCCTTGAGGAGCAACTAAAGGCCCTGGACTTCGTTTAACGGCTAAAGTATGATGATTTTGTCTTTGCTGTTTTTTCGACCGCGCCACGCAGCTTGTGGGATCTTAGTTCCCTGACCAGGGATCAAACACAGGCCTCTAGCAGTGGACGCGCACAGTCCTAACCCCTGAAATGCCAGGGAATTCCTGACAGTCCACTTTAAAGAGAAAAAACCAGACCAAAAGGAACACACTTTTAAGGAAGCTTAACTTTCTCAGAAACGCAGAAATTTTGTTGTGCATTTATTTTCTTTCTTTTTTTCTTTTAATACATTTATTTATTTATTTATTTATTTATTTATTTTTCTCTGCGTTGGGTCTTCGCTGTTGCACGTGGGCTCTCTCTAGTTGCGGTGAGCGGGGGCTTCTCTTCGTTGTGGTGCGTCGGCTGCTCAATGCGGTGGCTTCTCTTGTTGCGGAGCATGGGCTCTAGGCACGTGGGTTCCAGTAGTTGTGGCTCGCGGGCTCTAGAGGATTTTTTATTGTTTACTTTTTGCAAGTATTCATCAAATGCGTATTACTTGAATGAATGACAAATCATTTCTTCCAGCAATCCTCAAACTGCTTAAAACTATGACAATATTTAGCGTTTCAAATTTCATATGACCTCACTCTCTCCGTGTTCTAGTTTCTAAAAGCATGTGGGATCTTCCCGGACCAGGGCTCGAACCCGTGTGCCTTGTGCTGGCAGGCGGATTCTTAACCGCTGCACCACCAGGGAAGTCCCTGTGCATTTATTTTCAAGAAAATAAGGCGGCCGGATGAATTCACAACTAGGGGCAGAAAGCTCTTCCTGTGAGATACAGAATCTCTGCTGTTTAGGCAGATTTAGAGAACAACTTTTCCAACCACTTATTAAGGAGACCAATACTCCACGAAAAATTATATCATTTTTACAGAGAGAAAACCAAACTCCAGCTTTGCATCAATATAATATTTGATACTTAAGAGAACCATAAGCTCTTTTTTGAAAATCTCTGCAATAAACATCAAAACTGAGCCACCTTCGGCTGAGACCAATACAATTCCCTTTCCACCAATCTCCTACAACTTTCTAGATTCATTCAGGTGGTGTCCTTCACTATCCTCTTTCTGGTGCTGGAACAATCGGTCATTTTACTTTAGGACCAAACTATTTTTGTTCCTGTTAATAAACAAAACTACATCTCATCATCTTGCATACAAAGTTGTACCTCTCGGTTGCTGGAACCAAGCAGGACCCTGCAGGGCCCTTCCGTGTCCCCTGCCTCTTGCTTGTAAAACAGCTGCAGTCTCCCAGGCCTCCCCTGAGTCACAAAACAACAGGTTCAAGCAGTTCACGATTAGGACAACAGCAGTCACAGACTCTTTAGGTCCTCCCCAAGGACATAAGTAACAGTGTCAGAGACACATTCCTAACTTGTTTGGCAGATACTAAAACCGCTACAAGAGGAGAGAGCTAACTGTATGATGACCAGACTGGAGCTATGACGTAAGCTGCTCCATCTTGAGCAGACCTGAACCAATGGCTTACACAATTCCAGGAACTGGCCTCAAGGAAATGGGAACAAACCAACACTGGACTTGAAGATTAACTGTGCCGGAAACAATCAACATGACACTGACCACACCACTGCATGACCAATGTCAAGATGATGGTCAGAGCTGACTGTGCTACTCTGCATGTAGCCCCCACCTGCACAGCCCAGAGACTTCCCGTCTTTTCCCTGTAAACCCCTTTTCCCTCTAACTGGCAACTGGGAGATGCTGTGGGGGACACTAGTCCACCATCTTCCCACGTTGCCAGCTTCCTGAATAAAGCATCGTTCTTCTTCCACCAACCCTTGTCTCTGGAACATTGACTTCTGAGCGATGAGCAGCTGCACCTGAGTTCTGTTCCAGCCGATAACATTACTATTGCTCAAGCCTCATTCATATTATATTCATAACAACTTTGAACCAAAGTTACTTCCATTGCACAAAGAAAACTAGGAGTGAATAACTGACAACTGCCCATCACACACCAGCACTGTAGGCTAGCAGAGCTCATGAACACACGTAACACAACATTACGAAGCCACAAACATCCCTTACACAACTTCTCCAAGTGCCAGAGACAAACACATTCATTAACACACCCACAGATATAGCCTCTAGGTAACAAATAAAAATATGCAGCAAGAGCATAGAACTTGAGATTATGCTTAGTGATCAACGTTTCAGGTTTCTGTCTTGCTTACAAATGACCTCGGTATCCAATGATTATCCAGTCAGTAACACAATTTAGTATCAGTTCAAGGGTTTACGTAAACTAAAGATCTTGGAATGTATCGACAAGCTGACACAGTACAAAACATAGTTACTGTTGAAATAAAGTTTGTCAGAAGAATCATTAAATGTGGCTAAACACAAATTTACATTTTTCATAACCTTAAATATTAAGTAGAAGTAATGTTAGCTTATTTGATGGGTACACCTATATAAATTTAGGAAGAACACACCCAAGTAGAATTGTTTTCAATGTATGCCTAATACTGATAAATAAGATAGGAGTAACTTTGTATTAAACCAAAACTATTAAACTAGCTTCATTTGCCAAAGATTTACCTAAATTATGTAAACTTGAAGTCTTTAAATTTCTGAGTTGATTTTTTTGTTTGTTTGTGTTTTTGACTGCACCGAGAGGCTTGCTGGATCTTAGTTCCCTGACCAGGGACTGAACCCGGGCCCTGGCAGTGAAAGCACCGAGTCCTAACCACTGCACTGCCAGGGAATTCCCTGACTTGATTTCCGTAAGAATACTTTTCTAGCACATTTAAAGTATCAGAAGTTCAAATTCCTTTCTCTCTGAGAATTTTAGGGATACATAATTTTTATAAGCACATTTGTATCTTTGTAAGCCAATCAGGACAGAAACCCTTGAATTTAAGAGACTCTACAATCTACTTTAATAGATCCAGAAGCAGAAAAACATTACATACTCACACTGTCAGAGGTAAAGGCCTTTCTGAATTACAGACACACAGACATACAGAGAAATGGAACTTTTACCTTCAGTTCTAAAGTCTTAGACATCGGTCAGGAATAAACACTCACCAGTCTAGAGATTAAAGAGCCGTTCTCCTCCCATTGGGCAAGAGATTCTTAACTGATCTGATCTGAGCTTGTCAAAGTAGACAAATAGACGAACAGAAAAGACTAAGAAAAGACTATCAAACCAGATCCTCTGCCACCTCTCACCTAACTGAGATTAGCTCTGTAGAAACTTAATCGCTTTGGAGAGACCATCAAAAGTCTTCAAACGACAGAGCCAAACTCAGAATCACTGCTGCTACAAATAGGGAAGCACTTAGCTGTAATCTGAAAACAAAGCAGAAACACAAAAGTAATAGAAGGGGAAACTAAAGAAACGGAAAGTGAGCCAAGTTCAATGGCTGCTTGGGTGGGTTCACCCCTGGGAGAGGAGAAAAGATGTACCTGGGCTTCACCGGCTCAGGAAACACACCACTTGTTGCTGGGCTTTTACAGCTTTATTTACGTATAACTGATATACAAAATCCAGCCCAGGTTTAATTTGTATAACTTGATGAGTTTGGACATATGCACACACCTGTGATACCATCACCACCATCACGGTAATATACTCATCACTTCCAAAAGATTCCTTCTATCCCTTTGTGTCTCTGTATGTGTGTTAGGAATACTTAACACAGCACCAGGTACATGAAAAGGTGCTCAACGTCACTAATCATCCGGGAAATGCAAATCAAAATCATCATGAGATATTACCTCACATCTGCTGGAATGGCTACAATTTTTTCTTTCTTTTTAAACATAGAGTTGTCAAGGTTGTAGAGAAATCGTAACCCTTGCATATTGTAGGCAGGAATGTAACATCGTGCAGGCACTGTGGAAAACAGTATGGAGTTTTCTCAAAATCTTTTAAATAAAAATTCCATATGATCCAGCAATCCCACTTCTGGGTATACAGGCCCCGCTCAGAGACATTGCAGCTTCAGTTCCAGAACACTGCAATGAAGCGAATACCGCCATAACGCAAGTCACATGAATTTTTTGGTGTACCCGTGCATGAGAAACTTACGTTTACACTATTCTGTAGTCTGTTAAGTGTGCGATAGCCTTGTGTCTAAAAAAACAACGTACATACCTTTATTGAAATATACTTTAGGGAAGAGAAATATACATCAATGGAACAGGATAGGAAGCCCAGAGATAAACCCACGCACATATGGTCACCTTATCTTTGATGAAGGAGGCAAGAATATACAGTGGAGAAAAGACAGCCTCTTCAATAAGCGGGGCTAGGAAAACTGGACAGCTACCTGTCAAAGAATGAAATGAGAACACTACCTAACACCATAACACAAAAATAAACTCAAAATGGATTAAAGACCTAAATGTAAGGCCCGACACTAGAAAACTCTTAGAGGAAAACATAGGCAGAACACTCTATCACATAAATCACAGCAAGATCCTTTTTGACCCATCTCTTAGAAAAATGGAAATAAAAACAAAAATAAACAAATGGGACCTAAGGAAACTTAAAAGCTTTTGCACAGCAAAGGAAACCATAAACAAGACAAAAAAACAACCCTCAGAGTGGGAGAAAATATTTGTAAACGAAGCAACTGACAAAGGATTCACCTCCAAAATATACAAGCGGCTCACGCAGCTCAATATCAAAAAAACAAACAACTCAATCCAAAAATGGACACAAGACCTCGATGGACATTTCTCCAAAGAAGATATAAGATTGCCAACAAACACGTGAAAAGGATGCTCAACAACACTAATCATTAGAGAAATGCAAATCAAAACTACAATGAGGTATCACCTCACACCACTCAGAATGGCCATCCTCAAAAAATCTACACACAATAAATGCTGGAGAGGGTGTGGAGAAAAGGGAACCCTCCTCCTGCACTGTTGCTGGGAACGTACATTGATACAGCCACTATGGAGAACAGTATGGAGGTTCCTTAAAAAACTAAAAATAGAACTACCATACGACCCAGCAATCCCACTACTGGGCATATACCCTGAGAAAACCATAATTCAAAAAGAGTCATGTACCAAAATGTTCATTGCAGCTCTATTTACAATAGCCAGGACATGGAAGCAACCTAAGTGTCCATCATCGGATGAATGGATAAAGAAGATGTGGCACATATATACAATGGAATATTACTCAGCCATAAAAAGAAATGAAATGGAGGTATTTGTCGTGAGGTGGATGGAGTTAGAGTCTGTCGTACAGAGTGAAGTAAGTCAGAAAGAGAAAAGCAAATACAGTATGCTAACACATATATATGGAATCTAAGGGAAAAAAAAAAAGGTCATGAAGAACCTAGTGGCAAGACGGGAATAAAGACACAGACCTACTAGAGAATGGACTTGAGGATATGGGGAGGGGGAGGGGTGAGATGTGACAGGGTGAGAGAGTGGCATGGACATATATACACTACCAAATGTAAAATAGATAGCTAGTGGGAAGCAGCCGCATAGCACAGGGAGATCAGCTCGGTGCTTTGTGACCACCTAGAGGGGCGGGATAGGGAGGGTGGCAGGAAGGGAGATGCAAGAGGAAAGAGATATGGGAACATATGTATATGTATAACTGATTCACTTTGTTATAAAGCAGAAACTAACACACCATTGTAAAGCAATTATACTCCAATAAAGATGTTTAAAAAAAAAAAAAATTTTGGTAAGTAGACTAGAATTTCTTAATTGGAATCGAGGGGCAGGCTTTGGACAATCCATGGACTTTGTGAAATCCAAAGGTGCCCTTTTTTGTTGTTTTGTGTTTGTTTGTAGACCCCCTTTGAAGGGTGCGTGAGCACCTGTACTTCTCTCTGATTTTAGCTTCTCAAAATGGCTCTTGGACTCAAAGGTGCCTGAGGGTGGCGGACGTGTGCTCCCCCAGTACAGAATTCTGAACACAGTGTCAGTACACACTGAGCAGAAGCGCTCTGCCAAACTGCGTGTTTTAACGTAACTTTTCAATCCAGTCAGTCAGTGCACCTGGGATCTTTTTTTACATACCTATCTCACTCTTATAAGGCTTAACCGTTGCTGCTTCCCCTAAGTTTCCTTGTCCCTCTCCCCACTCTCCCACCAGGCCGTGGAAAAGGAATGCGAGCGAGGGGGAGAGTCCAGCAGGGAGAGGACAGCGCACCTGCTGGGAAGCGGTAAAGAGGGGTCCGGACACCTTGAGGGGGGTTTTGGAGGACGGGCAGAGGTTGGGTCAGTGGCAGGAGATACCATTTACCCCTGATCTCTGGGACAAGCGCACACATAGGTCTGACAGTTACTTGTGTTTTCATTCAAACTGGCTGCCAGGTTGGAATGACCCATGATGATGTCACAGGCTTCCGACCTTCCTGATTGGAAGGACCAGACTCCGTGGCGCTCGGCAGCAGAGGTGGACAATAGCATCTCGCCAGAGCTTTTCTCCACTGCCAGTTGCCCCGCAGCTCGGAGAAGGGACGACCACTTGTGTTTTGCCCAAGTCCAGAAGAAGAGTTGGGACAAAGCAGAGTCTAGGCGTCGAGGAAGGGAAGAGTTTGGGAGAAATCATGGCCAATCGTCAACCGAGTTCCCAGGTTGAGGACCAGGACTCCCAGCCCAGCTCCTCAGGGTACCCCCTGGAGGTGACTGTCAACGAAGAAAGCCCAGGACCGTCAGGTGAGGGAGCTGGCACGAGAAGGAACTTCAGAGGCTTGACCAGTAAGGAGGAGAGGGTACAGAGGTCGGGAAGGAGCACCTGCGTCAGGTGCCTATGAAAGAAGGGAGACATTCGGAAAGCCAGGGATTGAGGGAGGAGAGGACAGGAGCTGGGGACACGGAAAACCTGGGAAGCAAGAAAGAGGGTTAGGAGATGAGATCCAAGGATGAGAGAGGGGAAGAGAGGAAACAAGGGGAGGGTTCTTTTTCTTCTTTTTTCCTAGTGGGAGAAATTATCTACCATGAGAAAGAGTTTTCAGGACAGGAAGCCGGAAAAATGACAAAATGAGTCAGGGGAGGGATAGGTAGATATGGACAGAGAAAGATGGAAAGATGACTTGGGGCAAGGTCAGAGGTCTATACGACTGAAAAGGGTAGGGGTGTTTCGGGGGGGAGGCGGAGTCGGGGTGGGGTTGGGTGGTCACCAGTGGCTGAATTCCCAAGACGAGAACGTCCTATTGTAGTCTCTTGTCTTTTCTCAGCCCCCTGGGCCGGCTGCAGCTCCCCGCCTCAGCGCCCTGGCTCTAAGAGGAAGAGGTCAGTGGCGTTCAGAGAGGAGGAGGAGGAGGGCGAGCCGGCCACTGAGGCCCAGGACACCTGGGTCGTGGAGTCGCTGAGTGGGCTCAAGATGAAGCTCAAGCGACAGCGGGTGTCTTCAGTGCTGCCTGAGCACCACGAGGTCTTCACCAGGATGCTCGGTAAGGACCAGCACCACCCACCCACCGCCCAGCACCCTCCAATCCTATACTTGAAAAACAAACAAACAAAAACTTCCAATGACTACACTTTCCCAATGGAAAAGAATTCCCTGCTACTTGGTGCACTCTCCGTCCCTGGCGGACTGTCTACGGATAAAGGACACAGGGGACACATAAATGATACAGGATTAGGTTAGACTCACAAATGATACAAGACTGGGTTAGATTTAGAAATGATACAGGATTAGGTTCGCTTGGTTTCAACTGTACCCCTGAGACTCTAGCTCTTACTGGCCTTTTGAATCTTACTGGCGTGGGACGGCGGGAGGGGGTGGGGGGCAACACAAGCCACCTTCGCCCCCTGACGTGACTGTCAATTGAGAAATTGGCTGTGAGTAACTCCATGCCCTCTGCACTGGTACGTGAATGCATGATGAAGGGGCATCACTCCCTGTCACTCGGCCCCCCTAGAAGGGGAGTCACCCCTTTTCCTCCCACAGTGAATGGTCTTCCCTCCCCTCTTCCCATCAGCTTCACCCTGGGCCACATCTTGGCATTTCCCCAGGGGGGGGGCGTGGTTCTCCCTCTTGGCTCTGGAATGCTCCCACGACAGCCCTGTTCCCACTGGCAAACATCTGCCCTCTTTTCACAGAGGATCCCGTCATTAGGAAATTCCTCGCCTGGGACAAAACCCTGCAAGTATCTGACAAGGTAAGTCCCCCACTGAGATGGATTCCTGCTCCAGCGCCTGTCCTGGGTGGGCACGCGGGGTGCTTTCTACACCCACGTTTCCACTCCCCTCCCAACCTGATGCCTTGTCAACACTTCCCTCCAGGGGCCTCGAGGTCCCCTCTGGGATCTGAGCCCCAGGTGTGCCCCTTTGGTGGTTGCTGCCTAAGTCCCCTCTCCTCTCAGCTCCTGGGGACTCGCCTTGGCTCCGGTTCATCAAACACCGTCCAGTGCCAGCGGCCCTAAGTCCACGCCCTCAAACCCACAGCCTCCCATCCTTGGAGCGTCGCAAACTCTGACCTTCTGTCCTCTACCCTCCCCCAAATAATCAGGCTCACCCAACACGGGGGTCTCTTCTCCAAGTGGCACCACCCATTCCTCGTCCCCTGCTCCCTTATCCCACTGTTTTTCCTCTTCCACGATGTGGAAGATGTGCCTCTTTTCTGGCAAGCTTCTCCTACGTTTTTTTCCCTCTTTCCATCAGTATCTCCTGTCGATGGTGATAGCTTATTTCAGCCGGGCCGGGCTCTTCTCCTGGCAATTCCAGAGAATCCATTTCTTTATAGCTCTGTGAGTATCTTGCTCCGTCCCCTCCATCAATATTCAACACCCTGGGAGGGCGCAGGGAGAGACCTGGGGCTCTGACCTTTCATCTATTTTTTTAAACCCCTCTGTACCGTTTACTCTGGCTGTGAAAATGACAGGATTACGGTAGAGTGGTTTCTTTTTCAAACGAAGTTATGTTTTTTACACCATTCATTGTCAAAACAAACTGCCCTAATGTCAATTAAAACACTGAACGAAACAAAGCAAAACACGAAACCTTCCTAAGAGGAGAGGAAGAAAGAACTGACACCATCCTGCCCACAAGTAAATAGACTTGAGACGTTTCCGGTTCTGATTCTCCGGTCTCGGGTCTTCCCACATCAGCACCAAGTGTGATTATCTTCCGTTTCTGCGTTCCCACGACAAATGCCACAATCGGGGCCCTTATCACATAGCGCGGACCTGGTAGAAAATGCTCCCCACTGATGTTTCTTCCACGTCTCCCAAGCCAGTCGGCTCTATCTGCCTGAATGTCCTTCCAAAACCCAGGTCTGACCGCGTCACACAATGTCATTGGCTAATTACGTGCCAAATCAAGGCCAGAGTTCTGGGTTGGAATTCAACTCTCTCTGCAGTCTCCATCACACTGTCCTGACACTTTATTCCTTTGTGTCACTGTTCCTTCCACATACCCTGCCCTCTAAGTTTCTATTGTGCTTTTCTGTCCAGGGATCTTTCCCACACATTTACCTGAAGAAAATGACCCTATCCTTAAAGTGGGTTCAAACACCAAAACCTTCACGATGCCTGATCTCCCTAACTTCTGCATCCCGGAGGCACTTTAGTTAAAATCGTATTAGAATGTGATGCTTTGCATTACAGTCATTTCTTATCTCCCCCCTTCCCCTTCCCCAGTCCCATTAGACTAGACACAATGTGGAAGGCAGGTCTTGTCAAAATGTCAATGCATTCCCAAAACACTCAGCACAATTCTTTTCATTTTGCGAATGTCTGTTATTGTGAGTCTTCGAGGTAATCAGTATTGCATTTGGCTACGAGATAAAATGTTCATTCATTCATTCATTCATTCATTCATTCATCTAATGAAACCTTATAAAGTACACCCTACACGCTGGGGAATATGAGGTGATGGGAGCAGAGATTCACAAAAGGCTGTTGAATTAATGCATCAAGATGAACCAAGCCCTAAATGTGTCCTTTGGTAGGAGAGGGATGAATGCAGAAATAGATCAGATCAGCTCCTGCCCTCAGGAACTGTACATACACCTACAACATAGGGAGAGAGGTGTGTGCGCATACAACAAGTTGAAGGGAACAGGGGGTTTGGATTTTGTCCCCGGCATCAAGGTGTGAGAGGCACCCTTGCGAAGGTCCTGCCTGGCCAGTGGCGCCTTGATGACTGGGCGGCCCTCGGGGACGCTGGGCAGGGCTGGGTGGGTCGTGTCAGGATGCTCAGCCCGCCTCTTTTCTGGGAAGCTGATCTCAAGGGGAGGCCCTTCCTGTGCTGATGACAGCCACCTGATGTCTTTCCCCAGCTATGTGGCCAACGACATGGAAGAGGACAACCAGGCCCCCAAACAGGCCATCTTTTCGTTCCTCTATGGAAAGAACCGCTCCCAGCGTCCCTTGTTCCACAAACTGCGTCTCCAGTTCATCCGTTCCATGGGCTGGAACGCTAGGGTCACTCGGGAAGAGTGCGAGCAGGTGGGTGGGCTGTGGCGGTCTGGGGGAGGGGCAGGGCCGGAGAGGAGGTGGGGATCATGGGGGATTCGGTCTGGGACTTGGGGACGGACGACAAAGAACCGGACGCGGGGCACGGGGAGGCAGCGTCATCCTCATTTCCAGGGGCTGTTTGTCTTTCCAGATCCAGGCTTTTGATCCAGAGCTCTGGGTGTGGGGAAGAGATCGCGCCCTCTTGCCCTAGAGGCCCCAGGACCACGCAGGCCTGAGGTCATCGGCCTGCGCAAAGGTAGGTCTGCGTCCGCAAAGGTGCGGGCGGAATGAACGCGTTGCTTACTGAGGAAATCGGAGGAATCCCACTGCTGGACCCACATCACCTCTCACGCTGTGAAGGGGGCCAGCCGGGCACACAGCCACACGCCGACTCAGCGCCCAGCCGCGGCCTCACAGCCACACACACACACCAGCACCGTGGGACCCGTGGGCGCCAGACCTCGGGGAAACCAGTCTGTCACAGACGCATGGGTCTCACTGAAGTCATTTCACCCAAAGCAATTGGGTCCAAATAACAGCTTTGATGAGATGGTGATTTTTTTCCATATACGGTGTTTCGAGTTTCTCTTTTTAATTCATTTTTGGCCTTACATCCCTCAGGGATATGGGTTCTAGGATTTACCTACCACAAAGTAAATGTCTACAAACAGGATATTAGATGGAACAGCCTACACGTTCAATAAGAAAAGACCAATTATGACTAGCTTTATTTTCATCCAAATTTACTTTCCAATTGCTTACGGCCAGATCACCTGTGACTCTTTATTTCCCCTGACTCACCGCTTCTGGACCAATGATTCCTCTTGTACAAGTCACCTTTTCCCCCCCAACTTTATGGTCAAGACGGTTTATCAGAACGAGTGAAGGTTAAGGAATGCCATCTTCAGCATGGCTTATTACAATGGACACATTAGAGTTCTAGATGTGGGCAGAGGACTGAGCAAACATTTGGTTGAAATCTTGCAAACTAGCTGCCTTAGTCCCTTCGACCTGCCCTAACAAGATACTACAGACTGCGTGGCTTATAAACAACAGACCACAGTCTCTTTTACGAGGGCAATAATCTCATTCATGAGGGCTCTACCCCATGACCTAATAACCTCCCAAAGACCCCCACCCTCCTAATACCAGCCCCTTAGCGGTTAAGATTTTAAGATTTCAACATAAGAATTTGGGGGGACACAAACATTCAGCCCATAACACTAACCAAGTCTAGGACTGACTATTATTTAAACATTAGGATCCAGGGACTTCCCTGGTGGCTCAGTGGTTAAGAATCCGCCTGCCAAAGCAGGGCACACGGGTTCGAGCCCTCGTCCGGGAAGACCCCGCATGCCGCGGAGCAACTAAGCCCGTGCGCCACAACTACTGAGCCTGCGCTCTAGAGCCCGCGAGCCACAACTACTGAGCCTGCGCTCTAGAGCCCGCGAGCCACAACTACTGAGCCTGCGCTCTAGAGCCCGCGAGCCACAACTACTGAGCCTGCGCTCTAGAGCCCACGAGCCACAACTACTGAGCCTGTGCTCTAGAGCCCACGAGCCACAACTACTGAGCCTGCGCTCTAGAGCCCACGAGCCACAACTACTGAGCCTGTACTCTAGAGCCCGCAAGCCACAACTACTGAGCCTGTGCGCGCCTAGAGCCCGTGCTCCGCCACAAGAGAAGCGTCATGAGAAGCAACAGAGAGTGGTCCTCGCTCACCACAACTAGAGAAAGCCCATGCGCAGCAACAAAGACCCAATGCAGCCAAAAATAAAATAAAGAAAATAAGTCAATTAAAAATTAATAATAAACTAGACATTAGGATCCAGGATTAGCATTAGGGAACAGGCAGCAGGTCTCCTGGTCCACGATGCTGACCGGTCAGTGATGTCTGTAGTGTGGTTCCAAGTTCAGAATTTAAGTGGTGCCAAAGGACCAAGGTGAGTTAAGACTAAAGCAGCATTCTCCAAATGCCAGCTCCCTGAGCAGAATCACCTGGAGTCTTGGCTATAAAGCAGATGACTGGGCCTGGCCTTAGGTGTATTCAGTAGTTTTTGCAGTCAGGCTCACCAAACTCCAAGAATCGCACTTGAAAACAATGAATGGTTCAGGATTGGGGCTCCGAATGGAGAATTTCAGATAAAACTGCAATCATAAATGAGTCTCAATTCTGGTGAGAACTAAGAATGTGAAAACCTTTGTATCTGGACAGTTGCCACTTTGAAATCTGACGTCCTTGCTCCTTCTCTTACTTCCAGATCACAGAGCCCAGGAGAGATGAGGATGTTGCACAGGAGGTCAATCCACACGCTGACGACAGCCGTGAGGAAGGGAGGGAGAAGCCTCTTGTGCAGATGATCGGGAAGAACCCAGCGTCTTCCAGAATGAGCTCAAGAGAGTTTTCGTGTCACACTCCTGGGAGCGGGGCATGCTTCTAGGAGTCTGTGGCAGGACAATAAGAAATCAGGGTTCTGTCACGTTCCATCCCTTTGGAAGGCACCACCCCAATTTTCAGATCATTTCATTCAAATCTCCCCTGGGATGAACACTGGAGGTCCCATTTTTTACACACTTCTTTGCCCCAGTCTAGAAGCATTTGAAGGTGGCGTGTAGGGGGCTCAGAACAGGAGGGAATAACTTTAAAATATATAATTAGAGCCACACGGTCATGACTGATGACTTAACTTTCACTGGCTTATTTTGAAAATGTCACCTATAAAATTATTGTATTTTTATATTTTATATTTATAGATGTATTTTAAATAGTTTTGAAATAGTCTTCATTGTGAAACATCTTATTCCCACCAAGTTTTGTGATGAGTATTACAGCTGTTGTATATTTACACCTATATACAATTTTATTCACATTTTCAAGAGAGATTTTTGGTTTTATCTATTACATAATACACATTTTATCTATTACATAATATTTCCATTCTACTTATAGCTAGGTGGGTATTTCCTCCCAATTCTTGTAAGCATAAATTTGTACATTGTTAGTTCTCATTACTGAATTGTGGGAATTCAGTCGTAAGTTTTTAACTTGTCTCAACAAGTTCGTATGTTATTTTAGATTATTAAAGAGTACCGTGCAATGCAGCTTTTGGGGAAATATAATAAAGATGAAAGTCTTCTCACAGTCATGATGTGTGTGGTCATTACCAGTGTGCTTCGCCTGTTTGCTGCCCGATGAGGTGTGGCTTAATGGCGTTGTGATTATCCAACCACATTTCTTAACTCTGAAAAATAATCCTGAATTATTTTTCATGGAGGAAAAACTGCAGAAGATGAGGCAGATCTTGCATCATTCAGGACTCCAATACTGAGAGACAAGTGTTGGGTAAAAGGAAACACGGCTTTACTGAGGAAGCCGGCAGCCCAGGGGGGAAGGTGGACTCGTCCCAAAGAACCTACTCTCCCCTCCTGAGGTTTTGCTTGAGGACTATATAGGGAAAAGAGAAAGGGGCTGCATGTTGAAGACAGGGTTACAGGGTGCGTGATCAGCTCACGGACATTCTTCTGATTGGTCGGTGGTGAGGTAGCGGGGACTCAACATCATCAGCCTTCTGCTTCCAACGGGTCTGGGGTCTGCGTGCTTGTGGGCAGCATGCAGTTAACTTCTTCCACCTGCTGGGGGTTTCAGTCTCTGCAAAACAGCTCCAAGGACGTGCCTCATACTATTACCCCATAGCCCTTGAGGAGCAACTAAAGGCCCTGGACTTCGTTTAACGGCTAAAGTATGATGATTTTGTCTTTGCTGTTTTTTCGACCGCGCCACGCAGCTTGTGGGATCTTAGTTCCCTGACCAGGGATCAAACACAGGCCTCTAGCAGTGGACGCGCACAGTCCTAACCCCTGAAATGCCAGGGAATTCCTGACAGTCCACTTTAAAGAGAAAAAACCAGACCAAAAGGAACACACTTTTAAGGAAGCTTAACTTTCTCAGAAACGCAGAAATTTTGTTGTGCATTTATTTTCTTTCTTTTTTTCTTTTAATACATTTATTTATTTATTTATTTATTTATTTATTTATTTATTTTTCTCTGCGTTGGGTCTTCGCTGTTGCACGTGGGCTCTCTCTAGTTGCGGTGAGCGGGGGCTTCTCTTCGTTGTGGTGCGTCGGCTGCTCAATGCGGTGGCTTCTCTTGTTGCGGAGCATGGGCTCTAGGCACGTGGGTTCCAGTAGTTGTGGCTCGCGGGCTCTAGAGGATTTTTTATTGTTTACTTTTTGCAAGTATTCATCAAATGCGTATTACCTGAATGAATGACAAATCATTTCTTCCAGCAATCCTCAAACTGCTTAAAACTATGACAATATTGAGCGTTTCAAATTTCATATGACCTCACTCTCTCCGTGTTCTAGTTTCTAAAAGCATGTGGGATCTTCCCGGACCAGGGCTCGAACCCGTGTGCCTTGCGCTGGCAGGCGGATTCTTAACCGCTGCACCACCAGGGAAGTCCCTGTGCATTTATTTTCAAGAAAATAAGGCGGCCGGATGAATTCACAACTAGGGGCAGAAAGCTCTTCCTGTGAGATACAGAATCTCTGCTGTTTAGGCAGATTTAGAGAACAACTTTTCCAACCACTTATTAAGGAGACCAATACTCCACGAAAAATTATATCATTTTTACAGAGAGAAAACCAAACTCCAGCTTTGCATCAATATAATATTTGATACTTAAGAGAACCATAAGCTCTTTTTTGAAAATCTCTGCAATAAACATCAAAACTGAGCCACCTTCGGCTGAGACCAATACAATTCCCTTTCCACCAATCTCCTACAACTTTCTAGATTCATTCAGGTGGTGTCCTTCACTATCCTCTTTCTGGTGCTGGAACAATCGGTCATTTTACTTTAGGACCAAACTATTTTTGTTCCTGTTAATAAACAAAACTACATCTCATCATCTTGCATACAAAGTTGTACCTCTCGGTTGCTGGAACCAAGCAGGACCCTGCAGGGCCCTTCCGTGTCCCCTGCCTCTTGCTTGTAAAACAGCTGCAGTCTCCCAGGCCTCCCCTGAGTCACAAAACAACAGGTTCAAGCAGTTCACGATTAGGACAACAGCAGTCACAGACTCTTTAGGTCCTCCCCAAGGACATAAGTAACAGTGTCAGAGACACATTCCTAACTTGTTTGGCAGATACTAAAACCGCTACAAGAGGAGAGAGCTAACTGTATGATGACCAGACTGGAGCTATGACGTAAGCTGCTCCATCTTGAGCAGACCTGAACCAATGGCTTACACAATTCCAGGAACTGGCCTCAAGGAAATGGGAACAAACCAACACTGGACTTGAAGATTAACTGTGCCGGAAACAATCAACATGACACTGACCACACCACTGCATGACCAATGTCAAGATGATGGTCAGAGCTGACTGTGCTACTCTGCATGTAGCCCCCACCTGCACAGCCCAGAGACTTCCCGTCTTTTCCCTGTAAACCCCTTTTCCCTCTAACTGGCAACTGGGAGATGCTGTGGGGGACACTAGTCCACCATCTTCCCACGTTGCCAGCTTCCTGAATAAAGCATCGTTCTTCTTCCACCAACCCTTGTCTCTGGAACATTGACTTCTGAGCGATGAGCAGCTGCACCTGAGTTCTGTTCCAGCCGATAACATTACTATTGCTCAAGCCTCATTCATATTATATTCATAACAACTTTGAACCAAAGTTACTTCCATTGCACAAAGAAAACTAGGAGTGAATAACTGACAACTGCCCATCACACACCAGCACTGTAGGCTAGCAGAGCTCATGAACACACGTAACACAACATTACGAAGCCACAAACATCCCTTACACAACTTCTCCAAGTGCCAGAGACAAACACATTCATTAACACACCCACAGATATAGCCTCTAGGTAACAAATAAAAATATGCAGCAAGAGCATAGAACTTGAGATTATGCTTAGTGATCAACGTTTCAGGTTTCTGTCTTGCTTACAAATGACCTCGGTATCCAATGATTATCCAGTCAGTAACACAATTTAGTATCAGTTCAAGGGTTTACGTAAACTAAAGATCTTGGAATGTATCGACAAGCTGACACAGTACAAAACATAGTTACTGTTGAAATAAAGTTTGTCAGAAGAATCATTAAATGTGGCTAAACACAAATTTACATTTTTCATAACCTTAAATATTAAGTAGAAGTAATGTTAGCTTATTTGATGGGTACACCTATATAAATTTAGGAAGAACACACCCAAGTAGAATTGTTTTCAATGTATGCCTAATACTGATAAATAAGATAGGAGTAACTTTGTATTAAACCAAAACTATTAAACTAGCTTCATTTGCCAAAGATTTACCTAAATTATGTAAACTTGAAGTCTTTAAATTTCTGAGTTGATTTTTTTGTTTGTTTGTGTTTTTGACTGCACCGAGAGGCTTGCTGGATCTTAGTTCCCTGACCAGGGACTGAACCCGGGCCCTGGCAGTGAAAGCACCGAGTCCTAACCACTGCACTGCCAGGGAATTCCCTGACTTGATTTCCGTAAGAATACTTTTCTAGCACATTTAAAGTATCAGAAGTTCAAATTCCTTTCTCTCTGAGAATTTTAGGGATACATAATTTTTATAAGCACATTTGTATCTTTGTAAGCCAATCAGGACAGAAACCCTTGAATTTAAGAGACTCTACAATCTACTTTAATAGATCCAGAAGCAGAAAAACATTACATACTCACACTGTCAGAGGTAAAGGCCTTTCTGAATTACAGACACACAGACATACAGAGAAATGGAACTTTTACCTTCAGTTCTAAAGTCTTAGACATCGGTCAGGAATAAACACTCACCAGTCTAGAGATTAAAGAGCCGTTCTCCTCCCATTGGGCAAGAGATTCTTAACTGATCTGATCTGAGCTTGTCAAAGTAGACAAATAGACGAACAGAAAAGACTAAGAAAAGACTATCAAACCAGATCCTCTGCCACCTCTCACCTAACTGAGATTAGCTCTGTAGAAACTTAATCGCTTTGGAGAGACCATCAAAAGTCTTCAAACGACAGAGCCAAACTCAGAATCACTGCTGCTACAAATAGGGAAGCACTTAGCTGTAATCTGAAAACAAAGCAGAAACACAAAAGTAATAGAAGGGGAAACTAAAGAAACGGAAAGTGAGCCAAGTTCAATGGCTGCTTGGGTGGGTTCACCCCTGGGAGAGGAGAAAAGATGTACCTGGGCTTCACCGGCTCAGGAAACACACCACTTGTTGCTGGGCTTTTACAGCTTTATTTACGTATAACTGATATACAAAATCCAGCCCAGGTTTAATTTGTATAACTTGATGAGTTTGGACATATGCACACACCTGTGATACCATCACCACCATCACGGTAATATACTCATCACTTCCAAAAGATTCCTTCTATCCCTTTGTGTCTCTGTATGTGTGTTAGGAATACTTAACACAGCACCAGGTACATGAAAAGGTGCTCAACGTCACTAATCATCCGGGAAATGCAAATCAAAATCATCATGAGATGTTACCTCACATCTGCTGGAATGGCTACAATTTTTTCTTTCTTTTTAAACATAGAGTTGTCAAGGTTGTAGAGAAATCGTAACCCTTGCATATTGTAGGCAGGAATGTAACATCGTGCAGGCACTGTGGAAAACAGTATGGAGTTTTCTCAAAATCTTTTAAATAAAAATTCCATATGATCCAGCAATCCCACTTCTGGGTATACAGGCCCCGCTCAGAGACATTGCAGCTTCAGTTCCAGAACACTGCAATGAAGCGAATACCGCCATAACGCAAGTCACATGAATTTTTTGGTGTACCCGTGCATGAGAAACTTACGTTTACACTATTCTGTAGTCTGTTAAGTGTGCGATAGCCTTGTGTCTAAAAAAACAACGTACATACCTTTATTGAAATATACTTTAGGGAAGAGAAATATACATCAATGGAACAGGATAGGAAGCCCAGAGATAAACCCACGCACATATGGTCACCTTATCTTTGATGAAGGAGGCAAGAATATACAGTGGAGAAAAGACAGCCTCTTCAATAAGCGGGGCTAGGAAAACTGGACAGCTACCTGTCAAAGAATGAAATGAGAACACTACCTAACACCATAACACAAAAATAAACTCAAAATGGATTAAAGACCTAAATGTAAGGCCCGACACTAGAAAACTCTTAGAGGAAAACATAGGCAGAACACTCTATCACATAAATCACAGCAAGATCCTTTTTGACCCATCTCTTAGAAAAATGGAAATAAAAACAAAAATAAACAAATGGGACCTAAGGAAACTTAAAAGCTTTTGCACAGCAAAGGAAACCATAAACAAGACAAAAAAACAACCCTCAGAGTGGGAGAAAATATTTGTAAACGAAGCAACTGACAAAGGATTCACCTCCAAAATATACAAGCGGCTCACGCAGCTCAATATCAAAAAAACAAACAACTCAATCCAAAAATGGACACAAGACCTCGATGGACATTTCTCCAAAGAAGATATAAGATTGCCAACAAACACGTGAAAAGGATGCTCAACAACACTAATCATTAGAGAAATGCAAATCAAAACTACAATGAGGTATCACCTCACACCACTCAGAATGGCCATCCTCAAAAAATCTACACACAATAAATGCTGGAGAGGGTGTGGAGAAAAGGGAACCCTCCTCCTGCACTGTTGCTGGGAACGTACATTGATACAGCCACTATGGAGAACAGTATGGAGGTTCCTTAAAAAACTAAAAATAGAACTACCATACGACCCAGCAATCCCACTACTGGGCATATACCCTGAGAAAACCATAATTCAAAAAGAGTCATGTACCAAAATGTTCATTGCAGCTCTATTTACAATAGCCAGGACATGGAAGCAACCTAAGTGTCCATCATCGGATGAATGGATAAAGAAGATGTGGCACATATATACAATGGAATATTACTCAGCCATAAAAAGAAATGAAATGGAGGTATTTGTCGTGAGGTGGATGGAGTTAGAGTCTGTCGTACAGAGTGAAGTAAGTCAGAAAGAGAAAAGCAAATACAGTATGCTAACACATATATATGGAATCTAAGGGAAAAAAAAAAAGGTCATGAAGAACCTAGTGGCAAGACGGGAATAAAGACACAGACCTACTAGAGAATGGACTTGAGGATATGGGGAGGGGGAGGGGTGAGATGTGACAGGGTGAGAGAGTGGCATGGACATATATACACTACCAAATGTAAAATAGATAGCTAGTGGGAAGCAGCCGCATAGCACAGGGAGATCAGCTCGGTGCTTTGTGACCACCTAGAGGGGCGGGATAGGGAGGGTGGCAGGAAGGGAGATGCAAGAGGAAAGAGATATGGGAACATATGTATATGTATAACTGATTCACTTTGTTATAAAGCAGAAACTAACACACCATTGTAAAGCAATTATACTCCAATAAAGATGTTTAAAAAAAAAAAAAATTTTGGTAAGTAGACTAGAATTTCTTAATTGGAATCGAGGGGCAGGCTTTGGACAATCCATGGACTTTGTGAAATCCAAAGGTGCCCTTTTTTGTTGTTTTGTGTTTGTTTGTAGACCCCCTTTGAAGGGTGCGTGAGCACCTGTACTTCTCTCTGATTTTAGCTTCTCAAAATGGCTCTTGGACTCAAAGGTGCCTGAGGGTGGCGGACGTGTGCTCCCCCAGTACAGAATTCTGAACACAGTGTCAGTACACACTGAGCAGAAGCGCTCTGCCAAACTGCGTGTTTTAACGTAACTTTTCAATCCAGTCAGTCAGTGCACCTGGGATCTTTTTTTACATACCTATCTCACTCTTATAAGGCTTAACCGTTGCTGCTTCCCCTAAGTTTCCTTGTCCCTCTCCCCACTCTCCCACCAGGCCGTGGAAAAGGAATGCGAGCGAGGGGGAGAGTCCAGCAGGGAGAGGACAGCGCACCTGCTGGGAAGCGGTAAAGAGGGGTCCGGACACCTTGAGGGGGGTTTTGGAGGACGGGCAGAGGTTGGGTCAGTGGCAGGAGATACCATTTACCCCTGATCTCTGGGACAAGCGCACACATAGGTCTGACAGTTACTTGTGTTTTCATTCAAACTGGCTGCCAGGTTGGAATGACCCATGATGATGTCACAGGCTTCCGACCTTCCTGATTGGAAGGACCAGACTCCGTGGCGCTCGGCAGCAGAGGTGGACAATAGCATCTCGCCAGAGCTTTTCTCCACTGCCAGTTGCCCCGCAGCTCGGAGAAGGGACGACCACTTGTGTTTTGCCCAAGTCCAGAAGAAGAGTTGGGACAAAGCAGAGTCTAGGCGTCGAGGAAGGGAAGAGTTTGGGAGAAATCATGGCCAATCGTCAACCGAGTTCCCAGGTTGAGGACCAGGACTCCCAGCCCAGCTCCTCAGGGTACCCCCTGGAGGTGACTGTCAACGAAGAAAGCCCAGGACCGTCAGGTGAGGGAGCTGGCACGAGAAGGAACTTCAGAGGCTTGACCAGTAAGGAGGAGAGGGTACAGAGGTCGGGAAGGAGCACCTGCGTCAGGTGCCTATGAAAGAAGGGAGACATTCGGAAAGCCAGGGATTGAGGGAGGAGAGGACAGGAGCTGGGGACACGGAAAACCTGGGAAGCAAGAAAGAGGGTTAGGAGATGAGATCCAAGGATGAGAGAGGGGAAGAGAGGAAACAAGGGGAGGGTTCTTTTTCTTCTTTTTTCCTAGTGGGAGAAATTATCTACCATGAGAAAGAGTTTTCAGGACAGGAAGCCGGAAAAATGACAAAATGAGTCAGGGGAGGGATAGGTAGATATGGACAGAGAAAGATGGAAAGATGACTTGGGGCAAGGTCAGAGGTCTATACGACTGAAAAGGGTAGGGGTGTTTCGGGGGGGAGGCGGAGTCGGGGTGGGGTTGGGTGGTCACCAGTGGCTGAATTCCCAAGACGAGAACGTCCTATTGTAGTCTCTTGTCTTTTCTCAGCCCCCTGGGCCGGCTGCAGCTCCCCGCCTCAGCGCCCTGGCTCTAAGAGGAAGAGGTCAGTGGCGTTCAGAGAGGAGGAGGAGGAGGGCGAGCCGGCCACTGAGGCCCAGGACACCTGGGTCGTGGAGTCGCTGAGTGGGCTCAAGATGAAGCTCAAGCGACAGCGGGTGTCTTCAGTGCTGCCTGAGCACCACGAGGTCTTCACCAGGATGCTCGGTAAGGACCAGCACCACCCACCCACCGCCCAGCACCCTCCAATCCTATACTTGAAAAACAAACAAACAAAAACTTCCAATGACTACACTTTCCCAATGGAAAAGAATTCCCTGCTACTTGGTGCACTCTCCGTCCCTGGCGGACTGTCTACGGATAAAGGACACAGGGGACACATAAATGATACAGGATTAGGTTAGACTCACAAATGATACAAGACTGGGTTAGATTTAGAAATGATACAGGATTAGGTTCGCTTGGTTTCAACTGTACCCCTGAGACTCTAGCTCTTACTGGCCTTTTGAATCTTACTGGCGTGGGACGGCGGGAGGGGGTGGGGGGCAACACAAGCCACCTTCGCCCCCTGACGTGACTGTCAATTGAGAAATTGGCTGTGAGTAACTCCATGCCCTCTGCACTGGTACGTGAATGCATGATGAAGGGGCATCACTCCCTGTCACTCGGCCCCCCTAGAAGGGGAGTCACCCCTTTTCCTCCCACAGTGAATGGTCTTCCCTCCCCTCTTCCCATCAGCTTCACCCTGGGCCACATCTTGGCATTTCCCCAGGGGGGGGGCGTGGTTCTCCCTCTTGGCTCTGGAATGCTCCCACGACAGCCCTGTTCCCACTGGCAAACATCTGCCCTCTTTTCACAGAGGATCCCGTCATTAGGAAATTCCTCGCCTGGGACAAAACCCTGCGAGTATCTGACAAGGTAAGTCCCCCACTGAGATGGATTCCTGCTCCAGCGCCTGTCCTGGGTGGGCACGCGGGGTGCTTTCTACACCCACGTTTCCACTCCCCTCCCAACCTGATGCCTTGTCAACACTTCCCTCCAGGGGCCTCGAGGTCCCCTCTGGGATCTGA
Organism: Balaenoptera borealis; assembly: GCF_965194805.1. Classification (NCBI taxonomy): domain Eukaryota; kingdom Metazoa; phylum Chordata; class Mammalia; order Artiodactyla; family Balaenopteridae; genus Balaenoptera; species Balaenoptera borealis. The sequence goes on along the minus strand of NC_138872.1, from coordinate 85,484,661 downwards.
GCCCCAGGTGTGCCCCTTTGGTGGTTGCTGCCTAAGTCCCCTCTCCTCTCAGCTCCTGGGGACTCGCCTTGGCTCCGGTTCATCAAACACCGTCCAGTGCCAGCGGCCCTAAGTCCACGCCCTCAAACCCACAGCCTCCCATCCTTGGAGCGTCGCAAACTCTGACCTTCTGTCCTCTACCCTCCCCCAAATAATCAGGCTCACCCAACACGGGGGTCTCTTCTCCAAGTGGCACCACCCATTCCTCGTCCCCTGCTCCCTTATCCCACTGTTTTTCCTCTTCCACGATGTGGAAGATGTGCCTCTTTTCTGGCAAGCTTCTCCTACGTTTTTTTCCCTCTTTCCATCAGTATCTCCTGTCGATGGTGATAGCTTATTTCAGCCGGGCCGGGCTCTTCTCCTGGCAATTCCAGAGAATCCATTTCTTTATAGCTCTGTGAGTATCTTGCTCCGTCCCCTCCATCAATATTCAACACCCTGGGAGGGCGCAGGGAGAGACCTGGGGCTCTGACCTTTCATCTATTTTTTTAAACCCCTCTGTACCGTTTACTCTGGCTGTGAAAATGACAGGATTACGGTAGAGTGGTTTCTTTTTCAAACGAAGTTATGTTTTTTACACCATTCATTGTCAAAACAAACTGCCCTAATGTCAATTAAAACACTGAACGAAACAAAGCAAAACACGAAACCTTCCTAAGAGGAGAGGAAGAAAGAACTGACACCATCCTGCCCACAAGTAAATAGACTTGAGACGTTTCCGGTTCTGATTCTCCGGTCTCGGGTCTTCCCACATCAGCACCAAGTGTGATTATCTTCCGTTTCTGCGTTCCCACGACAAATGCCACAATCGGGGCCCTTATCACATAGCGCGGACCTGGTAGAAAATGCTCCCCACTGATGTTTCTTCCACGTCTCCCAAGCCAGTCGGCTCTATCTGCCTGAATGTCCTTCCAAAACCCAGGTCTGACCGCGTCACACAATGTCATTGGCTAATTACGTGCCAAATCAAGGCCAGAGTTCTGGGTTGGAATTCAACTCTCTCTGCAGTCTCCATCACACTGTCCTGACACTTTATTCCTTTGTGTCACTGTTCCTTCCACATACCCTGCCCTCTAAGTTTCTATTGTGCTTTTCTGTCCAGGGATCTTTCCCACACATTTACCTGAAGAAAATGACCCTATCCTTAAAGTGGGTTCAAACACCAAAACCTTCACGATGCCTGATCTCCCTAACTTCTGCATCCCGGAGGCACTTTAGTTAAAATCGTATTAGAATGTGATGCTTTGCATTACAGTCATTTCTTATCTCCCCCCTTCCCCTTCCCCAGTCCCATTAGACTAGACACAATGTGGAAGGCAGGTCTTGTCAAAATGTCAATGCATTCCCAAAACACTCAGCACAATTCTTTTCATTTTGCGAATGTCTGTTATTGTGAGTCTTCGAGGTAATCAGTATTGCATTTGGCTACGAGATAAAATGTTCATTCATTCATTCATTCATTCATTCATTCATCTAATGAAACCTTATAAAGTACACCCTACACGCTGGGGAATATGAGGTGATGGGAGCAGAGATTCACAAAAGGCTGTTGAATTAATGCATCAAGATGAACCAAGCCCTAAATGTGTCCTTTGGTAGGAGAGGGATGAATGCAGAAATAGATCAGATCAGCTCCTGCCCTCAGGAACTGTACATACACCTACAACATAGGGAGAGAGGTGTGTGCGCATACAACAAGTTGAAGGGAACAGGGGGTTTGGATTTTGTCCCCGGCATCAAGGTGTGAGAGGCACCCTTGCGAAGGTCCTGCCTGGCAGTGGCGCCTTGATGACTGGGCGGCCCTCGGGGACGCTGGGCAGGGCTGGGTGGGTCGTGTCAGGATGCTCAGCCCGCCTCTTTTCTGGGAAGCTGATCTCAAGTGGAGGCCCTTCCTGTGCTGATGACAGCCACCTGATGTCTTTCCCCAGCTATGTGGCCAACGACATGGAAGAGGACAACCAGGCCCCCAAACAGGCCATCTTTTCGTTCCTCTATGGAAAGAACCGCTCCCAGCGTCCCTTGTTCCACAAACTGCGTCTCCAGTTCATCCGTTCCATGGGCTGGAACGCTAGGGTCACTCGGGAAGAGTGCGAGCAGGTGGGTGGGCTGTGGCGGTCTGGGGGAGGGGCAGGGCCGGAGAGGAGGTGGGGATCATGGGGGATTCGGTCTGGGACTTGGGGACGGACGACAAAGAACCGGACGCGGGGCACGGGGAGGCAGCGTCATCCTCATTTCCAGGGGCTGTTTGTCTTTCCAGATCCAGGCTTTTGATCCAGAGCTCTGGGTGTGGGGAAGAGATCGCGCCCTCTTGCCCTAGAGGCCCCAGGACCACGCAGGCCTGAGGTCATCGGCCTGCGCAAAGGTAGGTCTGCGTCCGCAAAGGTGCGGGCGGAATGAACGCGTTGCTTACTGAGGAAATCGGAGGAATCCCACTGCTGGACCCACATCACCTCTCACGCTGTGAAGGGGGCCAGCCGGGCACACAGCCACACGCCGACTCAGCGCCCAGCCGCGGCCTCACAGCCACACACACACACCAGCACCGTGGGACCCGTGGGCGCCAGACCTCGGGGAAACCAGTCTGTCACAGACGCATGGGTCTCACTGAAGTCATTTCACCCAAAGCAATTGGGTCCAAATAACAGCTTTGATGAGATGGTGATTTTTTTCCATATACGGTGTTTCGAGTTTCTCTTTTTAATTCATTTTTGGCCTTACATCCCTCAGGGATATGGGTTCTAGGATTTACCTACCACAAAGTAAATGTCTACAAACAGGATATTAGATGGAACAGCCTACACGTTCAATAAGAAAAGACCAATTATGACTAGCTTTATTTTCATCCAAATTTACTTTCCAATTGCTTACGGCCAGATCACCTGTGACTCTTTATTTCCCCTGACTCACCGCTTCTGGACCAATGATTCCTCTTGTACAAGTCACCTTTTCCCCCCCAACTTTATGGTCAAGACGGTTTATCAGAACGAGTGAAGGTTAAGGAATGCCATCTTCAGCATGGCTTATTACAATGGACACATTAGAGTTCTAGATGTGGGCAGAGGACTGAGCAAACATTTGGTTGAAATCTTGCAAACTAGCTGCCTTAGTCCCTTCGACCTGCCCTAACAAGATACTACAGACTGCGTGGCTTATAAACAACAGACCACAGTCTCTTTTACGAGGGCAATAATCTCATTCATGAGGGCTCTACCCCATGACCTAATAACCTCCCAAAGACCCCCACCCTCCTAATACCAGCCCCTTAGCGGTTAAGATTTTAAGATTTCAACATAAGAATTTGGGGGGACACAAACATTCAGCCCGTAACACTAACCAAGTCTAGGACTGACTATTATTTAAACATTAGGATCCAGGGACTTCCCTGGTGGCTCAGTGGTTAAGAATCCGCCTGCCAAAGCAGGGCACACGGGTTCGAGCCCTCGTCCGGGAAGACCCCGCATGCCGCGGAGCAACTAAGCCCGTGCGCCACAACTACTGAGCCTGCGCTCTAGAGCCCGCGAGCCACAACTACTGAGCCTGCGCTCTAGAGCCCGCGAGCCACAACTACTGAGCCTGCGCTCTAGAGCCCACGAGCCACAACTACTGAGCCTGCGCTCTAGAGCCCGCGAGCCACAACTACTGAGCCTGCGCTCTAGAGCCCGCGAGCCACAACTACTGAGCCTGCGCTCTAGAGCCCGCGAGCCACAACTACTGAGCCTGCGCTCTAGAGCCCGCGAGCCACAACTACTGAGCCTGCGCTCTAGAGCCCGCGAGCCACAACTACTGAGCCTGCGCTCTAGAGCCCGCGAGCCACAACTACTGAGCCTGCGCTCTAGAGCCCGCGAGCCACAACTACTGAGCCTGCGCTCTAGAGCCCGCGAGCCACAACTACTGAGCCTGCGCTCTAGAGCCCGCGAGCCACAACTACTGAGCCTGCGCTCTAGAGCCCGCGAGCCACAACTACTGAGCCTGCGCTCTAGAGCCCGCGAGCCACAACTACTGAGCCTGCGCTCTAGAGCCCGCGAGCCACAACTACTGAGCCTGCGCTCTAGAGCCCGCGAGCCACAACTACTGAGCCTGCGCTCTAGAGCCCGCGAGCCACAACTACTGAGCCTGCGCTCTAGAGCCCGCGAGCCACAACTACTGAGCCTGCGCTCTAGAGCCCGCGAGCCACAACTACTGAGCCTGCGCTCTAGAGCCCGCGAGCCACAACTACTGAGCCTGCGCTCTAGAGCCCGCGAGCCACAACTACTGAGCCTGCGCTCTAGAGCCCACGAGCCACAACTACTGAGCCTGTACTCTAGAGCCCGCAAGCCACAACTACTGAGCCTGTGCGCGCCTAGAGCCCGTGCTCCGCCACAAGAGAAGCGTCATGAGAAGCAACAGAGAGTGGTCCTCGCTCACCACAACTAGAGAAAGCCCATGCGCAGCAACAAAGACCCAATGCAGCCAAAAATAAAATAAAGAAAATAAGTCAATTAAAAATTAATAATAAACTAGACATTAGGATCCAGGATTAGCATTAGGGAACAGGCAGCAGGTCTCCTGGTCCACGATGCTGACCGGTCAGTGATGTCTGTAGTGTGGTTCCAAGTTCAGAATTTAAGTGGTGCCAAAGGACCAAGGTGAGTTAAGACTAAAGCAGCATTCTCCAAATGCCAGCTCCCTGAGCAGAATCACCTGGAGTCTTGGCTATAAAGCAGATGACTGGGCCTGGCCTTAGGTGTATTCAGTAGTTTTTGCAGTCAGGCTCACCAAACTCCAAGAATCGCACTTGAAAACAATGAATGGTTCAGGATTGGGGCTCCGAATGGAGAATTTCAGATAAAACTGCAATCATAAATGAGTCTCAATTCTGGTGAGAACTAAGAATGTGAAAACCTTTGTATCTGGACAGTTGCCACTTTGAAATCTGACGTCCTTGCTCCTTCTCTTACTTCCAGATCACAGAGCCCAGGAGAGATGAGGATGTTGCACAGGAGGTCAATCCACACGCTGACGACAGCCGTGAGGAAGGGAGGGAGAAGCCTCTTGTGCAGATGATCGGGAAGAACCCAGCGTCTTCCAGAATGAGCTCAAGAGAGTTTTCGTGTCACACTCCTGGGAGCGGGGCATGCTTCTAGGAGTCTGTGGCAGGACAATAAGAAATCAGGGTTCTGTCACGTTCCATCCCTTTGGAAGGCACCACCCCAATTTTCAGATCATTTCATTCAAATCTCCCCTGGGATGAACACTGGAGGTCCCATTTTTTACACACTTCTTTGCCCCAGTCTAGAAGCATTTGAAGGTGGCGTGTAGGGGGCTCAGAACAGGAGGGAATAACTTTAAAATATATAATTAGAGCCACACGGTCATGACTGATGACTTAACTTTCACTGGCTTATTTTGAAAATGTCACCTATAAAATTATTGTATTTTTATATTTTATATTTATAGATGTATTTTAAATAGTTTTGAAATAGTCTTCATTGTGAAACATCTTATTCCCACCAAGTTTTGTGATGAGTATTACAGCTGTTGTATATTTACACCTATATACAATTTTATTCACATTTTCAAGAGAGATTTTTGGTTTTATCTATTACATAATACACATTTTATCTATTACATAATATTTCCATTCTACTTATAGCTAGGTGGGTATTTCCTCCCAATTCTTGTAAGCATAAGTTTGTACATTGTTAGTTCTCATTACTGAATTGTGGGAATTCAGTCGTAAGTTTTTAACTTGTCTCAACAAGTTCGTATGTTATTTTAGATTATTAAAGAGTACCGTGCAATGCAGCTTTTGGGGAAATATAATAAAGATGAAAGTCTTCTCACAGTCATGATGTGTGTGGTCATTACCAGTGTGCTTCGCCTGTTTGCTGCCCGATGAGGTGTGGCTTAATGGCGTTGTGATTATCCAACCACATTTCTTAACTCTGAAAAATAATCCTGAATTATTTTTCATGGAGGAAAAACTGCAGAAGATGAGGCAGATCTTGCATCATTCAGGACTCCAATACTGAGAGACAAGTGTTGGGTAAAAGGAAACACGGCTTTACTGAGGAAGCCGGCAGCCCAGGGGGGAAGGTGGACTCATCCCAAAGAACCTACTCTCCCCTCCTGAGGTTTTGCTTGAGGACTATATAGGGAAAAGAGAAAGGGGCTGCATGTTGAAGACAGGGTTACAGGGTGCGTGATCAGCTCACGGACATTCTTCTGATTGGTCGGTGGTGAGGTAGCGGGGACTCAACATCATCAGCCTTCTGCTTCCAACGGGTCTGGGGTCTGCGTGCTTGTGGGCAGCATGCAGTTAACTTCTTCCACCTGCTGGGGGTTTCAGTCTCTGCAAAACAGCTCCAAGGACGTGCCTCATACTATTACCCCATAGCCCTTGAGGAGCAACTAAAGGCCCTGGACTTCGTTTAACGGCTAAAGTATGATGATTTTGTCTTTGCTGTTTTTTCGACCGCGCCACGCAGCTTGTGGGATCTTAGTTCCCTGACCAGGGATCAAACACAGGCCTCTAGCAGTGGACGCGCACAGTCCTAACCCCTGAAATGCCAGGGAATTCCTGACAGTCCACTTTAAAGAGAAAAAACCAGACCAAAAGGAACACACTTTTAAGGAAGCTTAACTTTCTCAGAAACGCAGAAATTTTGTTGTGCATTTATTTTCTTTCTTTTTTTCTTTTAATACATTTATTTATTTATTTATTTATTTATTTATTTTTCTCTGCGTTGGGTCTTCGCTGTTGCACGTGGGCTCTCTCTAGTTGCGGTGAGCGGGGGCTTCTCTTCGTTGTGGTGCGTCGGCTGCTCAATGCGGTGGCTTCTCTTGTTGCGGAGCATGGGCTCTAGGCACGTGGGTTCCAGTAGTTGTGGCTCGCGGGCTCTAGAGGATTTTTTATTGTTTACTTTTTGCAAGTATTCATCAAATGCGTATTACTTGAATGAATGACAAATCATTTCTTCCAGCAATCCTCAAACTGCTTAAAACTATGACAATATTTAGCGTTTCAAATTTCATATGACCTCACCCTCTCCGTGTTCTAGTTTCTAAAAGCATGTGGGATCTTCCCGGACCAGGGCTCGAACCCGTGTGCCTTGTGCTGGCAGGCGGATTCTTAACCGCTGCACCACCAGGGAAGTCCCTGTGCATTTATTTTCAAGAAAATAAGGCGGCCGGATGAATTCACAACTAGGGGCAGAAAGCTCTTCCTGTGAGATACAGAATCTCTGCTGTTTAGGCAGATTTAGAGAACAACTTTTCCAACCACTTATTAAGGAGACCAATACTCCACGAAAAATTATATCATTTTTACAGAGAGAAAACCAAACTCCAGCTTTGCATCAATATAATATTTGATACTTAAGAGAACCATAAGCTCTTTTTTGAAAATCTCTGCAATAAACATCAAAACTGAGCCACCTTCGGCTGAGACCAATACAATTCCCTTTCCACCAATCTCCTACAACTTTCTAGATTCATTCAGGTGGTGTCCTTCACTATCCTCTTTCTGGTGCTGGAACAATCGGTCATTTTACTTTAGGACCAAACTATTTTTGTTCCTGTTAATAAACAAAACTACATCTCATCATCTTGCATACAAAGTTGTACCTCTCGGTTGCTGGAACCAAGCAGGACCCTGCAGGGCCCTTCCGTGTCCCCTGCCTCTTGCTTGTAAAACAGCTGCAGTCTCCCAGGCCTCCCCTGAGTCACAAAACAACAGGTTCAAGCAGTTCACGATTAGGACAACAGCAGTCACAGACCCTTTAGGTCCTCCCCAAGGACATAAGTAACAGTGTCAGAGACACATTCCTAACTTGTTTGGCAGATACTAAAACCGCTACAAGAGGAGAGAGCTAACTGTATGATGACCAGACTGGAGCTATGACGTAAGCTGCTCCATCTTGAGCAGACCTGAACCGATGGCTTACACAATTCCAGGAACTGGCCTCAAGGAAATGGGAACAAACCAACACTGGACTTGAAGATTAACTGTGCCGGAAACAATCAACATGACACTGACCACACCACTGCATGACCAATGTCAAGATGATGGTCAGAGCTGACTGTGCTACTCTGCATGTAGCCCCCACCTGCACAGCCCAGAGACTTCCCGTCTTTTCCCTGCAAACCCCTTTTCCCTCTAACTGGCAACTGGGAGATGCTGTGGGGGACACTAGTCCACCAGCTTCCCAGGTTGCCAGCTTCCAGAATAAAGCATCGTTCTTCTTCCACCAACCCTTGTCTCTGGAACATTGACTTCTGAGCGATGAGCAGCTGCACCTGAGTTCTGTTCCAGCCGATAACATTACTATTGCTCAAGCCTCATTCATATTATATTCATAACAACTTTGAACCAAAGTTACTTCCATTGCACAAAGAAAACTAGGAGTGAATAACTGACAGCTGCCCATCACACACCAGCACTGTAGGCTAGCAGAGCTCATGAACACATGTAACACAGCAAGTCAATACGTAAACAGCAAAACTCACCGGAGACCGATTCATTTTCCGCTGCTCTTGAAACAACGTGCAGGACTGTGACAGTGGAGGCGGACCTGGAGAAGGAAAAAAACGCAGGCAGTGAAGCTACGACTGAAGCGGCTCGGGGTGCAGGAGCACCCGCCCCGCGCTCCACAAGAGACACCTGTGGGAGACCCGCCCTTTCACCTTCACAAGGGCCTGTTAGAATGAGGAGGGGGCAACCACCCTCAGGTCTGTAACTCCCACGTGACTGTGGTAACTGAGGGGATACTTTGTTTTCAGTAGTCAGTGTACACTGAATCCTACTAAAATAAACCTTCGTCGTGAAATATGAGATTAAAAAACGCTTAGAGTTTATCTTTTCTCATCAACTCTGCTAACAACTTCAGAGCAGAAAATCCACAGGATACCCAGGATAAAGGGATACACTCAGCTGCGTTTCACTCTTTCAATTATTTGGACAAACTTAAGTGCAACGCTCAAGAACATCTTTTCTTTAAACTGATTTGAAGTGGACAGAACACCTGCCCTAGGAGTTCTGAGTCCTGTTAGCGACCCCACGTGCACACCCGGTGAGGATCTGGGACAAGTCACCTCCCTTCTCAGGCCCAATCTCTTCCTTCCTCAACCGAGGCAGCAGGACAGAAGCCTTGAAGACTCATCCTGCACTAACTACACTGTGCGATTCCACGGGGCACAACCCAGGGGGGCAGCGAACACTTAGCTTAGACAACCAAAGTGCTGATGGGCCTTGAGAGACACGTGCGAGAGCCCGACACGGCGACAGCAGGAGGACGAGAATGAGAACGAGGAGGATCGGGGTTGCAGGGAGGGTTGGACGCGGCACGTCCCGGCCGAGCCTGTGGCCCCTGCTCCCCCAGGACACCCGGAACTCACAAGTCCCAGGGCAGCCCCATCCGGAGCAGCCGGCCCTGCCCTCCAGCTCGACCCCTCCACCTCCGGGAAGCGGTCAAACCCTCCCGGTCGCTCTCCCGCGGGGCCCGGGGCGGGCTCACCCGAGCCCAGCTCTCCAAGGGCCGCAGGGTCTACAACCGCCTGCAGGCCCGAAGACGCACCACCTACCCCGTCGGGACTCGCGGACCGGCCCTGGGCTCCCGAGGCTCCGGGCCGGGGGCTGCTCCTCCGGCGCGCTCCTCTCCCGGGGTCCCTCCTCTCCGCCTCACGAGGCCACTGGGCCCGAGGAGCCAGCTCTGGGCCTACGGGACAAGCTCCCTTCAGGCCCACGTCCCTACCGGGACCTCGCTCTACCGCGCGCCGCAGACGGTCGGGCACTGCGCCGCCGCCGCCGCCCGCCCGGCCCCTGCGGCCCAGCCCGCGGGCTCCGCGGCTCGCGCTCGGGGGTCCCCGTTCCAGCCTCCGCCCGGCCCACGCGAGCCCTCGCCCGCACAGCCCGCGCCCGCTGGCTGCCGGCCCGGCCGGACGGCGTCCAGCCGCGCACGCCCCGCAATCCTCACCTGCCAGCCGCCAGGACCTGAGAACGACGACCAGCGGGGACCTGGGCACGCACTAGAAGCGCGGGCGGCGCGGCAACGGTGGTGCGCGTGCGCCAACACGCACAAACGGCGAAGCGCACCTGCGCAGGGGGACGCCCGAAATCCGCCTGCCAAAGCCCGCCCGGAGAGCGGGACAAGCACCAGGACTCTATTTCCCAGAAGTCTCCGCGCCGTCAAGTTACGGAGCTTTTTCTTTTTTTTTTTAAATTTTTTAAAAACATTTTACTACAGAAAACAATAAAAACAAAATATAAACAAAAATAGCAGTATAATGAACTCTTCTGTATCCATCATCCAGGTTCAACTCATAATCTTTTTTTTAATTTCTGATATACATTTTAAAGTAATAACTAGAATTATGACTTAAAACATTATACCAGAACATATAAGGTTTTTAGAAATTTCATGTAATGTCTGAAACACAAAGACGCAGACGTAGAGAATGGACTTGAGGACACGGGGAGGCGGAAGGGTAAGCTGGGACGAAGCGAGAGAGTGGCATGGACATATATACACTACCAAATGTAAAATAGATAGCTAGTGGGAGGCAGCCGCATAGCACAGGGAGATCAGTTCAGTGCTTTCTGTCCACCCAGAGGGGTGGGATAGGGAGGGTGGGAGGCAGACGCAAGATGGAGGGGATATGGGGATATATGTATACATACAGCTGATTCACTTTGTTATACAGCAGAAACTAACACAACACTGTAAAGCAATTATACTCCAATAAAGATGTTAAAAACAAAAATACTGGGCCCGCGGCGGCCCGGACAAGGGGCCGGTGGCGGCGGCGCGGGCCTGCTCCCCACGCCGCCTGCGCGAGTCCACCGCAGGCCCGTTACTCCCCGCGCCACAACCCGTCAGGACGCGCCGCCCTCCGCTTGCGCTGAGGCCGCCGAGGGCAGCGGGAATCCGCTGAGCTGATACTTACTCAGAGGTCGGGTGCTCGGGGTCGTAGAAATCCCCCATCTTCGGAGGCGGCTGCGGCGGCAGCTGCTTCATCCGGAGCAGCTGGAGACGGCGACGCGAGGCCCCTCCCCGCGGCAGGGCGACGGGAGGGAGGGGAGGGGAGGACGCCGCTGGTCCGACGACGGCGACGGCGGCGGCGGCGGCGGCGGCAGGGGCGGCCCGCGTCGTTCGCTCGCTCGCTCGCTCCCTCCGGCGCCCGCCCGCCGCTCTCTCCCACACACGCTCACACGGGGAGCGACGCTTACCCCGCCCTCCCCTCTGCAGCGCAGGCCCGGCCCCTTAAAGAGACACGCACCCGCCGCTAGTCCGCCGCCAGTCGGCGCGCCGGCAGATGCCGGTTGTCCTCAGGCCCGAGCGGGAGGGGCGGGAGGAGCGGGAGGGGCGGGAGGAGCGGGAGGGGCTGTGCGCAGCCCGCGGACTCGGCCCGACTTCGCCAGCGACTTCCTGGAACAATAAGCCCCAGGCCTGAGCGCCGTTGGCCCGGCCCCAGGCCGAGAGCCGCTGTGCCGCGAACCCTCCCTCGGGCCCGCTGTGGCGGCGGGGCGCTGAGGCGTGACCCGGCGCGCCCCGGGGTTGTTTGCCGGCGACGACGGGGAAACAGCCCGAGCCCGCCGGGACACTAGCCTGCCTGCTCCGCCGCTCTCGAAGACCTGCCCTCCCGGAGCGCCGGAGTCCGCAGTGGCGCCGAGGGCCCCTGCCCCGGGCCTGCGGGCTCTGAGCCCAGTGAAGCCATTTTACAGAGAAGCAAATCAATGCTGGGAAGGACCAACACCTTTACCCAAGATCCACTGCAAGAGGCAGACCTGGACTCAACTGCGTGGCCACCTGTCACCCAAGTCCAAGCATTAGCATCACACCACGCTGCTTATGGAAGAAGTATGAGACACAGTTCCAACCCCTCCAGTAGCTAACAGGTCTCTGGGAGACAGGATCAGCATGAACAGATTCAGAGGAGGAACAGAGATAATGTGTGCTGAAACTTGATTCTATGGGATTTTCATCAGAACTCAGAGGTTGGCACTTACTGCACGGACCTACTGTATGAAGCAGGTGGATTGGCCAGCACAAGGGGTTGCTGTGGTGCATCGCCCAAATTCCCCTTCTGGACCCAAGCCACGCGGCATGTGTGACACTAGTTCCCCGACCAGGGATTGAACCTGCGCCCCCTGCATTGGAAACTTGGAGTCTTAGCCACTGGACCGCGAGGGAAGTCCCTGTCTCATATTTTAGATCTCACATGTAAGTGATGTCGTATGATATGTGTCTTTCTCTTTCTGACTTACTTCACATAGTATGATAATCTCTAGGTCCATCCATGTTTCTGCAAATGGCATTATTTCATCCTTTTTTATGGCTGATACTCTTGCCATTTTTGTTCTGCTCTCCAAGAGCTAGGCATTCTTGGGCAATAGTCAGGGGATAGACGAGGCAAAATTATTGAATAAAAATTGTCAATACTCCCACTGCCTCTATCACTTATCCAAATTCAAAACTTGGGGCAGAATGCCCTGGTCTTAATTTAACTTTACTCTTAACAGAAATGAGCCCAAGACAGGGAGAGACAGGAAGCCCTCTCCAAGAGTAAAGAAGGGTAATGACTTTTTCTTATAAAGGGACAGAGGGCTATTGGTGATCCAGGCCTAGACTTGGGCCAACCAATGTTAGAAAATTTATGGCCAATGAAGAACTGGAAACATGTATCAAAGCCCTAAAAAGGCCTTCTCATGCCCCAGGGGAATCAGATCCTAGATTGAAGACCACACATCTTGGTCATAGTGGAGCTGGTGAAGAGATAGTGCCTCTTCACTCTACCAGATCCAGAAGGAATTGGAGGTAAATCCCTCGGCCAGAAAGGGGAGGGACTATGACTTTTTAATGAATAATTAATAATAATAATAATACCTTTTCTTCTTAATTTATTCATAGGTTTTCATGAATAAACTATATACTATTACTTTTTATTACTTATGCCTAGTGCTCACACACACTGGTTTTCATGTTTACTTGACATTAAAGTTGACAAGAGAGAACTTTTAATTCTTTTAATAGTTAGCCAAAATTTGATTTTCTCTTCAGAACTTTTTTGTTTGAAGATCTGTAATCATTTTGTGACTTTGTTTAAGTTCCTATATTGAGATCACCCCAGAACACTTTTTAAAGGATCAATCTACCTAAACTGTTACACTTGGGAAATGGCTCAAGAGATGCTAATTTTTTTTTTTTTTTTTTTTAGAGAAGACACTTTTTTTTTTTTTTAATTTATTTATTTATGGCTGTGTTGGGTCTTCATTTCTGTGCGAGGGCTCTCTCTAGTTGTGGCAAGCGGGGGCCACTCTTCATCGCGGTGCGCTGGCCTCTCACTGTCGCGGCCTCTCTTGTTGCAGAGCACAGGCTCCAGACGCGCAGGCTCAGTAGTTGTGGCTCACGGGCCCAGTTGCTCTGTGGCATGTGGGATCTTCCCAGACCAGGGCTCGAACCTGTGTCCCCTGCATTGGCAGGCAGATTCTCAACCACTGCGCCACCAGGGAAGCCCAAGAGATGCTAATTTATCAACATAATGAAATACCATGCAGTCAACAGAAACGGCAATGTTGAAGGCAAACGATGTGGTTGTGTACAATAGCATTTTAAAAAGTTTTATTGGAGTATAGTAGATTTATAATGTTGAATTAGTTTTAGGTGTACCACATGGTGATTCAGTTATACATATACATATATTCATTCTTTTTCAGATTTTTTTCCCATATAAGTTATTACAGAATACTGAGTATAGTTCCCTGTGCTATACAGTAAGTCCTTTTTAGTTATCTATTTTATATATAGTAGTGTGTGTATGTTAATCTCAAGCTTATAAAGCATCTTAAATGCAGAAACTAGAACACTGATATCAGTGAGTCAGGTTATGTTGGTTCAGAGCTGAATTGGAGAAATTTAACATATTAAGTGGGAGATATATGAGGAATTTTTTCCCTTAAATCGTTTTTTCTTTTTTTTTATTATTTCTGAGATATACATTTTAAAGTAATAACTAGGATTATGACTTATAACATTATACCAGAACATATAAGATTTTTAGAAATTTCATGTAATGTCTGAAACATAAAGACGCAGACGTAGAGAATGCACTTGAGGACACGGGGAGGGGGAAGGGGAAGCTGGGACGAAGCGAGAGAGGGGCATGGACACATATACACTACCAAATGTAAAATAGATAGCTAGTGGGAAGCAGCCGCATAGCACAGGGAGATCAGCTCGGTGCTTTCTGTCCACCCAGAGGTGTGGGATAGGGAGGGTGGGAGGGAGACGCAAGATGGAGGGGATATGGGGATATATGTATACATACAGCTGATTCACTTTGTTATACAGCAGAAACTAACACACCACTGTAAAGCAATTATACTCCAATAAAGATGTTAAAAAAAAATTGAATGAGAAAACACATGACCAACACTTAGCCCAGTGACTCACGATTTAAGCTCTCCAAAAAGGTGAGGTTATCTGATACTGTCTTCATCACCATCACCATCACCACCATCATCATCATTTTTGATAACTTCCTTTGGGCCAAGTAGTGATTTGGGGTCCAAGCAGCGGAAGCCAGAGTTGCAAGATCCTGTGACACAAAGCAGGACAATGTTCGTGGGAAAACCCACCTGCGGCCACTTTTCCGGGTAAAGTTAATGAACTTGTTTGATCATCAGGGACCTGGAGTGGCTTCAAGAAGCAATCGGGGGACTTCCCAGGTGACGCAGTGGTTAAGAATCCGCCTGCCAATGCAGGGGACACGGGTTCGAGCCCTGGTCTGGGAAGATCCCACATGCTGCGGAGCAACTAAGCCCGTGCGTCACAACTTCTGAGCCCACACTCTAGAGACCACGAGCCACAACTACTGAGCCTGCGAGCCGCAACTACTGAAGCCCGCACGCCTAGAGCCCATGCTCCGCAACAAGAGAAGCCACCGCAATGAGAAGCCCGCGCACCACAACAAAGAGTAGCCCCCGCTTGCCACAACTAGAGAAAGACTGCGTGCAGCAACGAAGACCCAACGCAGCCAAAAATTAATTAATTAATTAATTAAAAAAGAAACAATTGGCCGGGAATCTGACGCAAGCAGTGTTAATAGTACAGCAGAACCTGTATCAACACTGGCATCTGAGTAGGACCTGGGCGGGTGCTTTCCAGCAAGGAAATGGTAGGTTCTCTCACCTCTGCTCAGGGGGTCAACTTGTTCAGTCCCATGGGAGGTATTCTGTAACTAAGTCACACAGGAGCATCCTGAGGAGGGGATGCCCAGGTTCCTGTTTGGAGGGGCAGGAATCTTCTAGGTCAAGATAATCTCTGCCTTGTCCATTATGTCAGTGTCCCTTGCATGACACCCACCGGAAAAATTCCTTTTGTAGTTTAAAACCAGAAAAGATCTTTAATAACAAATGGACCAGCATTCTTCTCTATTAAACAGTGTAACTTAGTAAGCCCTGTTTCCTTCAATGCCCAGACCAACGGGAATCCCAGAGCCAAAGGTAAAACTTAATCACAGTAACTTAGTCCTAGAAAGAGCATATTTGTTCCTTTTTATGGTTTTGATTTATTTTTCTTTTCCCATCATCTTATTGCATGCGTCTTTCATTCTAAGTGGTCTTAGTATCTCTTTGGGAATCACCAAGTCTGGTCCATGAAAGCCTCGCAATAAATGGGTTTTGGAGCCAGTTAGTGAAAATTACAAGAAAGAGAGAGTAGTCAAGTCATGCCTTGAAAAACAGTTTTAGGAGCCTTTCCCAAAGGGAAATGGGGAAGGGAAGGAAAAAAACAATGCTCAGAGCATAATGGCTAGAGGCGCAGAGATGAAGCCCATGTGGGTGTGGAAGATTCAAGAGGAGAACCAACATCAATAAGAGGCGATATATGAGAAAAAAGGAGGGACGAGGGTAGGGAGGGGACACAAAACTTGAGATGCATTTGTGTAATCCTAAGAAATAACTGAACATTTGTGAGCTCTGAGGGAAATGGGAGCGATTTCCCGGAGATAGGAAAATAATTATAAATACGTATAATATTTTGATGTAAAAAAATGTATTTTCATACGAAGCATATTTTAGATTTATAATCTGAAAAATATTCTGCCGAGCCTGAGGTTTAGATAAAGCCTCGTAAAAACAGATGACGGGCTTGCCCAAGGTCACTGTCCTTGAACTTGGAGAGGTGATGCTTGAATTTGACTTTTGATAAAGAATTTTGAGAACTTTGATGCAGAGCCTTGGGGCTGAGAGCAGGGATCTGCAGCCTGCATCCTCTATTGCTGTATCTGACAGTAAATTTAAACCAAAAACGGCAGGACCGGGGAACGTATGGCTTATCTGGCCTCCTGAATTCCAAATGAAATGCAAGGGGAGCTAAATTTCAATAAGAGAATAGAGGCCATCCCCAGGGAACCAAATTAGGCCTTCCTTAATGAATGGTGTATCGTGAAGAATCAAGAATCAGTCAGCCACCGAGATACAAACATGAAGATCACCATGACCTAGGAGTAGGTGAGGAAGGGAAGGAACCTCTGGCTTTGTAACAATTTTAGCTTCAGCTAAAGGAAGGAATTGACAAATATCTCTTCGTCAATCATCTGTCCCCCAGACTTCCTCTCACTCCTGGATACATGTCCACCACCATCCCTTCCTTCTACCAGACAGCGTTCCATGGTGTGGATAACAAATCCTGGATCTCCCGGTGAGATGTTCATAGTCACCTCCGGGAGCTGAGTGCACGCCTTCTGCACGGGGGGCCCTGACACCCGCTTCCCGGTGCTGGATGCACCCCAACCTCCCCGCCCCTCCACCCAACATCACTTACCAGCTCCTGGGATTTCCAACCACCTAATTTCCAGCTAATATTCAGAGGTTTTTCTGCAAAGACGTATGTAAGTTTATAAACAGGACAATCAAGGTGGCGAAGAAGGCCCCATTAGCCGACCGAAGTCGTGGGCATAATCCTAAGCGGAAGTTTGGCGTCTGTACAGCCCCACGATTCCAGCCTGCACGACCCAGCTGCCAGCCAGACACTGAAAGAGGACTCTTCGGGTGCTTTCCTTGTTGTAGGCAACGTGAGTGTTACTGTGGATTGAATTGCATCCCCCATTAACATACGTCCAAGTCCTAAGTCCTAGTCCCTGTGAATGTGACCTTATTTGGAAATAAGAGTCTTTGCAGATGTAATTAAGTTAAGTATCTTGAGATGAGATCATCCTGGATTGTGGGTGGGTCCAATATCCGAAGACTGGTGTCCTTAGAAGAGAAAGAAGGGGTAGGTTTGAGACACAGAGAGATGCAGGGAAGATGGGGGCAGAGATTGGAGTGATGCAGCCACAAGCCAAGGAATACCAGGGGCCTCCAGAAGCTGGGAGAGGCAGGGAAGGATTTTCCCCTAAACCTTCCTGGGGAAGGTGGTCCTGCTGACAGCTTGACTTCCAACTTGTGGCCTCCAGAACTGTGAGAGAATAAATGTCTGTTGCTTTAAGCCACCAGCTTCTGGTAATTTGCTAGGGCAGCCCTAGGGCACTAATACGTGTGCCATCCAAACCTGCTGTGGCAAAAAAAAAAAAAGAGGGCTCAAATAAGATTGGCTTCCACTGGGCATCTTCTGAACCTCCTGCTGGAGTGAAGTTGTCAGAGAGCCACAGCTCTTAAGGAAGAGACATGCTTGTCATCTCAGGAAGTGCCAGCTCATTACCAAAGAGCCCCAAATAACGGGAGAAACCACAGGTAAGGTCAGCAGCCCGATTCACAAGTCATATTAGCGAAACGGGGGAAGAGAAAGGAAGGCGAGGAAGGGGAAACCCTGGGAGAGCATGAGGGTGTGGGACATTCAAGGAAAGAAGAGTCATGCATTCAAAAAGCATTTCTCAGCACCTGTTCTTGCCTAACAGCCTTCAGAACTTTCAGGTAGAAAAATCACAGGAAAAAGTCTTTCTCTACAAGAACTCGAAACCTAGTTTAAAAAATATGAATACATTAACTTGATTAATGGTTGTTTAAAGCTAGAAAAGATATTAGAAATCAGCCCATCATGGTCCAGATTTCTTCATTCATCAAAGTGTTTATTACCTGCCTGTTCTTTGCCATTCTCTGTGCTTGGCATTTGAGATACAGCACGAGCAACGAAGTCTCCACCCTCAAAGAATTTGTATTCTAGAGGAGAAGGTAGATGATACACAAACAAGAAAAAATATGGCCAAGAGCAATAATGACAACAAACCTAGACCAAACAATAGGAAGTGATGAGGGTAGTTCAGGACGGCTGGTCAGCAAAAGCTTCTCTGAGGAGGTCATGTTTGTGCTGGGTCTTTTTTTTTTTAATTTTTATTTTATATTGGAGTGTAGTTGATTAACAACTGTAGGTCCTTGTTGATTATCTATTTTATATTTACTAGTGTGTATCTGTTAATCCCAAACTCCTAATTTATCCCTCCCCTCCACCTTTCCCCTTTGGTAACCTTAAGTTTGTTTTCTATGTCTATGAGTCTCTTTCTGTTTTGTAAATAAGTTCACTTGTATCATTTTTTTAGATTCCACATATAAGTGATATCATATGATATACGTCTTTCTCTTTTTTTTTTAAGTTTTTTCTTTGACATGGACCATTTTTTTTTTAAGTCTTTATTGAATTTGTTACAGTATTGCTTCTGTTTTATGTTTTGGTTTTTTGGCCCCTGAGGCATGTGGGATCTTAGCTCCCTGACCAGGGATTGAACCCACACCCCCTGCACTGGAAGGTGAAGGCTTAACCACTGGACCATGAGGGAAGTCCCTGGATCATATTTTAGATCTCACATGTAAGTGATGTCATATGATATTTGTCTTTCTCTTTCTGACTTACTTCACTTAATATGATAATCTCTAGGTCCATCCATGTTGCTGCAAATGACATTATTTCATTCATTTTTGTGGCTGAGTAATATTCCATTGTATGTATGTACCACAGCTTATTTATCCACTCATCTGTTGATGGATATTTAGGTTGTTTCCATGTCTTGGCTATTGTAAATAGTGCTGCAGTGAAAATTGGGGTGCATGTATCTTTTCGAATTATGGTTTTCTCCAGGTATATGCCCAGGAGTGGGATTGCTGGATCATATGGTAGCTCTATTTTTAGTTTTTTAAGGATCCCCCATACTGTTCTCCATAATGGTTGTACCAATTTACATTCCCACCAACAGTGTAGGAGGGTTCCCTTTTCTCCACACCCTCTCCAGCAGTTATTGTTTGTAGATTTTTTGATGATGGCTGTTCTGACCAGTGTGAGGTGATACCTCATTGTAGTTTTGATTTGCATTTCTCTAATGATTAGTGATGTTGAGCATCTTTCCATGTACCTTTTGGCCATCTGTATGTCTTCTTTGGAGAAATGTCTATTTAGATCTTCTGCCCATTTTTTGATTGGGTTGTTTGGGTTTTTTTGACATAGAGCTGCATGAGCTGTTTGTATATTTTGGAGATTAATCCCTTGTCGTTTACAAAGTTTGCAAATATTTTCTCCCATTCTGTGGGTTGTCTTTTTGTTTTGTTTATGGTTTCCTTTGCTGTGCAAAAGCTTTTACGTTAGGTCCCATTTCTTTATTTTTCTTTTTTTCATTCCTCTAGAAGGTAGATCCAAAAAGATATTGCTGTGATTTATGTCAAAGGGTGTTCTGCCTATGTTTTCCTCTAAGAGTTTTATAGTATCCAGTCTTATATTTCGGTCTTTAATCCATTTTGAGTTTATTTTTGTGTATGGTGTTAGAGAATGTTCTGGTTTCATTCTTTTACATGTAATTATACAGTTTTCCCATGTACTGGGTCTTGAATGACTGCTCAGAAGGCCTGAGTTGCCCAAACCCTGCACGTTCCAAAGAAAGGACTGGTCCTGACCAGCTCCAGGGAGATAACCTTTAAGGTCGTGAAATATCTTACCTGATAAGAGTATCTTTGTATTACATGGGGACCATGGGCCACACCAGATAGTTTATGCCAACAGTGTGAATCATGGTTGGGGTCTTGGGCCCTGCTGTATCAGTTTGACCTCTGGAAGGGCTGGAGACTGAGTAACTAAAGTCAGCCACATGGACAGTCCGTGCTTATGTGACTGACCCCCAGTAACAAACCCGGAAGCCAAGGCCTGAGTGAGCTTCCCTGGATGACAATATGTCATAGGTGTCATTACACATCATTACCAGGAGAATTAAGAGCTGTCTGTACCATTCCACTGGGAAAAGACAATTGGAAGCTTGCTCCTGGTCTCTCCTGGACTCTGTCCTGTGATTCTTTTACCTTTGCTGATTTTAATCGGTATCTTCTCGCTGTAATAAACCATAACTGTGAGCATAACTGCAGAATTGAAGGGGAAGGCCCTGTCGAGACAACCCTCAGTGTTAGACTCCGGTCATTTTACACATTCTTTCATATTTTTCTTGTTCCCAGTTGAATCCACCTGTGGAAAAGATCACCATTTTCCCCACACCCCATGCTTTCTTTCTTCATCTCAATTTCGGTCACCTCCACACTCTTCTTACCACTAGATTTAGCACTACAGAATTACAAGAATATTATTATGAAATACTAGGGCGAAATGCAATAAGGTGTTCAAATCATTGGTCAAACATGCCCTGCTGGTCAGAAAACAAAGATGGCACTGCCCAGAATGATTGGGCAGGGCCCCTGGCATGCAGTAGGTCATTTGATTGGGTGACAGATGGACGTTTGGACTCACTGTAGGGGAAGGACGTGTGTTAGGGCTACCCCTGAGTCATGTCCGAAAGTGGGGGGCCCCAGGAGTCAGACTTACGGCAGTAATGGAAGGAGTAGGAGGTAGAGACTGGTTAACAAACAGAAGATGACAACATGTGTGTCAGCCACCCCGACTGCTTCCCCACATGGGTCCCGCTGGGTCACCAGCTTTATCTGCTTGGATGTTCCTGGCCACAGATGCTCACAGCCACAGGTTTGCCACAGCCTTTCCTGGTCCAGACTGGCCCCTCGGAGCTCTCCTGCCCCCGTGGGCCACCAGTCAGGAGTCCTGGCTCACCCTACCCAGGCTGGCCCTCTTGGCCAAGCCCCGAGATCAGGCAGGATTCCACACTGTGGACTGACTCCTGCTGCAGGGTTCCGATGAGTTGGCCGGAGATCAAAAGCAGAGACTGACTCTTCCTCTCCCGCCAGCTCTGGCTGACTTGGGTCTGCAAGTCACGGGACTTGACACGGGAGCAAGTTAGCCTTGTTTGCCTCCTCAAGCTGCTGCTGACCAAAACTGGCCGGATTCCACTGGACCCGAAGTCTCCTGGATTCACCCTGAGCACTGCCGGCTCTAGGGCACCAAGCTCAACTTCCGGGAGATATTTCTTTCCAGCCATGACAGTCATGCTCATCACCATCTCCTACCTTCAGCGAGCCCGAATGAGTTTCTGGGGTGTGGCCATTCATCCAGCAAACGTGTTCTCAGAGCCTCCTGGAGCGAGGGGGCTCCTCTACTGGGCACCATGAGGGGTTAGGAACCCAAGAATGAGCACGGCAGAGGGTATGACCCAATCTCAAACTCCAAGGAGCATAGAATTTGGGGATTTTGAATATGAATGTAATTCATTCAATTACCCATTAAACTATTCATTGAGTGCTGGGCACGCTATCCATCGCCGAGTCTACGGTGCACTTTTCCCGCCATCACTGAACTTGCACAGAACTAATAGGTGAAGTAAAAATAGTAATAACTACAACAACAGCAGCAAAGCTTACATCTGCCGAGCTGGGTGTTACACAACATTTATCCCACCACACCCTCACCCAGACAGGTGGTATCATTACTGCCGATTCCCCAATAAAGACACCAAAGCACGGAGAATTTAAGTATCTG
Organism: Balaenoptera borealis; assembly: GCF_965194805.1. Taxonomy (NCBI): domain Eukaryota; kingdom Metazoa; phylum Chordata; class Mammalia; order Artiodactyla; family Balaenopteridae; genus Balaenoptera; species Balaenoptera borealis. The sequence continues at coordinate 85,462,792 of NC_138872.1, read as the reverse complement.
TGACTCCCAGAAGTGTTTGTAAAGTCGGCCGGTGATTCATTTTTCCTTTTTTTAAATATATATTTATTTCTTTGGTTGCACTGGCTCTTAGTTGCAGCATATGGGCTCCTTAGTTGCAGCATGCATGTCGGAACTAGTTCCCTGACCAGGGATCGAACCCAGGCCCCCTGCATTGGGAGCGTGGAGTCTTAACCACTGCACCACCACGGAAGTCCCTCAGTGATTCATTTTTCTAACATTTGGAAACATTTGGGGACATTATGACTTCTGATTACCCTCTTTCTTGGATGTTCCGTGGCTGGATTTGACATTTCCTCGGATGAAAGTTCATAAGACATTAGAAGTTAAAACATAGAATATTGGATCATTGTCAGCTATTTCCTCTTGGGCCACTAATAATAAATGAACAATTTTTTAAAATTAAAAGTCTTGCCAAGGTCACACCCCTCATAAGTGGCAGAGCCAAGCAGTGGACCCCAAGCCCTGGCCCCCAGTCTTCTCCACAGCCCATCCTCTTGACCATGACATTTGCTGAATTAATCACATAGAGTCCATTCGCCACTGCCAGAAGCCTGAGCTCACTCCAATTAGCAAGCACAGATTTAAAGGTGCTGAGTTCATCCTCCACCTGGCTCTGAGATGATGCTGTAATGCAGTCCGATCATGTTTTTGAATGATTAACTAATGCCTCCTTTTTTCTTTATTCTTATTGGGGTGAAACCCACACAACACAAAATGAACTTTTTTTTTTTTTTGAAATGTACAATCCCATGGCATTTGGTACATTCATAACGTTGTACAACCCTCACCTCTAATTTCAAATCATAACTGGCCTTTTCTCATGCCTGGTATCTCCTTTGACCTTGCTTTGTGGTGCCTCAAGGAAAGAATGCAAAGCAGAAATCCAGAAAGAAAATGAGCCATTGCTGTGGTCTGGATGTTTCTCTCCCCCCGAAATTCATATGTTGAAACCCTAACCCTCAAGGCAATGGTATTAGGAGGTGAGGCCTTTGGGGGTGATTAGGTCATGAAGGGGGAGCCCTCACGAATGGGATTAGTGTTCTTATATAAGGGGTCCCACAGAGATCCCCTGCCCCTTCCACCATGTGAGGACTCATTGAGAAGGCTCCAGCTATGAACCAGGAAACGGGTCCTCACCAGAAAACAACCATGCTGGCCTTGATCTTTGACTTCCAGCCTCCAGAACTGTAAGAAATAAAAGTCTGATGTTATAAGCCACCCACACTGTGGTATCTTGCTATAACAACCTGAACAGACTAAGACAGTCATTTCTTGGCTTTTGGTTTCAAAAACCTGGACCCCAGAGCCCTAGAAAGTTCTCTCATATATAGATAGAGATTGGGGGAATAGGATGAATAGGATTTAAAAAAGCATCCTGATCCACCAGAGGGCAGACAGCAGAAGCAAGAAGAACTACAATCCTGCAGCCTGTGGAACAAAAACCCCATTCACAGAAAGATAGACAAGATGAAAAGGCAGAGGGCTATGTACCAGATGAAGGAACAAGATAAAACCCCAGAAAAACAACTAAATGAAGTGGAGATAGGCAACCTTCAACAAAAAGAATTCAGAATAATGATGGTGAAGATGATCCAGGACCTCAGAAAAAGAATGGAGGCAAAGATTGAGAAGATGCAAGAAATGTTTAACAAAGACCTAGAAGAATTAAAGAACAAACAAACAGAGATGAACAATACAATAATAGAAATGAAAACTACACTAGAAAGAATCAATAGCAGAATAACTGAGGCAGAAGAACGGATAAGTGACCTGGCAGACAGAAAGATGGAATTCACTGCTGCGGAACAGAATAAAGAAAAAGGAATGAAAAGAAATGAAGACAGCCTAAGAGACCTCTGGGACGACATTAAACACAACAACATTCACATTATAGGGGTCCCAGAAGGAGAAGAGAGAGAGAAAGGACCAGAGAAAATATTTGAAGAGATTATAGTCAAAAACTTCCCTAACATGGGAAAGGAAATAGCCACCCAAGTCCAGGAAGCGCAGAGAGTCCCATACAGGATAAACCCAAGGAGAAACACGCCGAGACACATAGTAATCAAATTGGCAAAAATTAAAGACAAAGAAAAATTATTGAAAGCAGCAAGGGGAAAACGACAAATAACATACAAGGGAACTCCCATAAGGTTAACAGCTGATTTCTCAGCAGAAACTCTACAAGCCAGAAGGGAGTGGCATGATATACTTAAAGGGATGAAAGGGAAGAACCTACAACCAAGATTACTCTACCCGGCAAGGATCTCATTCAGATTCGATGGAGAAATCAAAAGCTTTACAGACAAGCAAAAGCTAAGAGAATTCACCACCACCAAACCAGCTCTACAACAAATGCTAAAGGAACTTCTCTAAGTGGGAAACACAAGAGAAGAAAAGGACCTACAAAAACAAACCCAAAACAATTAAGAAAATGGTCATAGGAACATACATATCAATAATTACCTTAGACGTGAATGGATTAAATGCTCCAACCAAAAGACACAGGCTTGCTGAATGGATACAAAAACAAGACCCATGTATATGCTGTCTACAAGAGACCCACTTCAGACCTAGGGACACATACAGACCGAAAGTGAGGGGATGGAAGGAGATATTCCATGCAAATGGAAATCAAAAGAACGCTGGAGTAGCAATACTCATATCAGATAAAATAGACTTTAAAATAAAGAATGTTGGGCTTCCCTGGTGGCGCAGTGGTTGAGAATCCACCGCCAATGCAGGGGACATGGGTTCGAGCCCGGGTCTGGGAAGATCCCACATGCCGCGGAGCAACTGGGCCCGTGAGCCACAACTACTGAGCCTGCGCGTCTGGAGCCTGTGCTCCGCAGCAAGAGAGGCCACGATAGTGAGAGGCCCGCGCACCGCGATGAAGAGTGGCCCCCGCTCGCCACAACTAGAGAAAGCCCTCGCACAGAAACAAAGACCCAACACAGCCAAAAATAAATAATTATTTTTAAAAAAATAATAATAAAAAAAAAATAAAGAATGTTACAAGAGACAAGGAAGGACACTACATAATGATCAAGGGATCAATCCAAGAAGAAGATATAACAATTATAAATATATATGCACTCAACATAGGAGCACCTCAATACATAAGGCAACTGCTAACAGCTATAAAAGAGGAAATCGACAGTAACACAATCATAGTGGGGGACTTTAACACCTCACTTACACCAATGGACAGATCATCCAAAATGAAAATAAATAAGGAAACAGCTTTAAATGATACAATAGACCAGATAGATTTAATTGATATTTATAGGACATTCCATCCAAAAACAGCAGATTACACTTTCTTCTCAAGTGCGCATGGAACATTCTCCAGGATAGATCACATCTTGGGTCACAAATCAAGCCTCAGTAAATTTAAGAAAATTGAAATCATATCAAGCATCTTTTCTGACCACAACAGTATGAGATTAGAAATGAATTACAGGGGAAAAAAACGTAAAAAACACAAACACATGGAGGCTAAACAATACGTTACTAAATAACCAAGAGATCACTGAAGAAATCAAAGAGGAAATCAAAAAATACCTACAGACAAATGACAATGAGAACATGACGATCCAAAACCTATGGGATGCAGCAAAAGCAGTTCTAAGAGGGAAGTTTATAGCTATACAAGCCTACCTCAAGAAACAAGAAGAATCTCAAATAAACAATCTAACCTTACACCTGAAGGAACTAGAGAAAGAAGAACAAACAAAACCCAAAGTTAGCAGAAGGAAAGAAATCATAAAGATCATAGCAGAAATAAATGAAATAGAAACAAAGAAAACAATAGCAAAGATCAATAAAACTAAAAGCTGGTTCTTTGAGAAGATAAACAAAATTGATAAGCCATTAGCCAGACTCATCAAGAAAAAGAGGGAGAGGACTCAAATCAATAAAATTAGAAATGAAAAAGGGGAAGTTACAACAGACACCGCAGAAATACAAAGCATCCTAAGAGACTACTACAAGCAACTGTATGCCAATAAAATGGACAACCTGGAAGAAATGGACAAATTCTTAGAAAGGTATAACCTTCCAAGACTGAACCAGGAAGAAATAGAAAATATGAACAGACCAATCACAAGTAATGAAATTGAAACTGTGATGAAACATCTTCCAACAAACAAAAGTCCAGGACCAGATGGCTTCACAGGTGAATTCTATCAAACATTTAGAGAAGAACTAACACCCATCCTTCTCACACTCTTCCAAAAAATTGAAGAGGAAGGAGAACTCCCAAACTCGTTCTATGAGGCCACCATCACCCTGATACCAAAACCAGATAAAGATACTGCAAAAAAAGAAAATTACAGACCAATATCACTGATGAATATAGATGCAAAAATCCTCAACAAAATTCTAGCAAACAGAATCCACCAACAACACATTAAAAGGATCATACACCATGATTAAGTGGGATTTATCCCAGGGATGCAAGGATTCTTCAATACATGCAAATCAATCAATGTGATACACCATATTAACAAACTGAAGAATAAAAACCATATGATCATCTCAATAGATGCAGAAAAAGCTTTTGACAAAACCCAACACCCATTTATGATAAAAACTCTCCAGAAAGTGGGCATAGAGGGAACCTACCTCAACATAATAAAGGCCATATACGACAAAACCACAGCAAACATCATTCTCAATGGTGAAAAACTGAAAGCATTTCCTCTAAGATCAGGAACAAGACAAGGATGTCCACTCTCACCACTATTATTCAACATAGTTTTGGAAGTCCTAGCCATGGCAATCAGAGAAGAAAAATAAATAAAAGGAATACAGATTGGAAAAGAAGAAGTAAAACTGTCACTGTTTGCAGATGACATGATACTATACATAGAGAATCCTAAAGATGCCACCAGAAAACTACTAGAGCTAATCATGAATTTGGTAAAGTTGCAGGATACAAAATTAATGCACAGAAATCTCTTGCATTCCTATACACTAATGATGAAAAATCTGAAAGAGAAATTCAGGAAACACTCCCATTTACCATTGCAACAAAAAGAATAAAATACCTAGGAATAACCCTACCTAAGGAGACAAAAGACCTGTATGCAGAAAACTGTAAGACACTGATGAAAGAAATTAAAGATGATACCAACAGATGGAGAGATATACCATGTTCTTAGATTGGAAGAATCAATATTGTGAAAATGACTATACTACCCAAAGCAATTTACAGATTCAATGCAATCCCTATCAAATTACCAATGGCATTTTTTACAGAACTAGAACAAAAAATCTTAAAATTTGTGTGGAGACACAAAAGACCTGGAATAGCCAAAGCAGTCTTGAGGGAAAAAAACGGAGCTGGAGGAATCAGATTCCCTGACTTCACACTATACTACAAAGCTACAGTAATCAAGACAATATGGTACTGGCACAAAAACAGAAACATAGATCAATGGAACAAGATAGAAAGCCCAGAGATAAACCCACGCACCTATGGTCAACTAATCTATGACAAAGGAGGTAAGGATATACAATGGAGAAAAGACAGTCTCTTCAACAAGTGGTGCTGGGAAAACTGGACAGCTACATGTAGAAGAATGAAATGAGAACACTCCCTAACACCATACTCAAAAATAAACTCAAAATGGATTCAAGACCTACATGTAAGACCAGACACTATAAAACTCATAGAGGAAAACATAGAAAGAACACTCTTTGACATAAATCACAGCAAGATCTTTTTTGATCCACCTCCTAGAGTAATGGAAATAAAAACAAAAATAAACAAATGGGACCTAATGAAACTTCAAAGGTTTTGCACAGCAAAGGAAACCATAAACAAGACGAAAAGACAACCCTCAGAATGGGAGAAAATATTTGCAAATGAATCAACAGACAAAGGATTAATCTCCAAAATATATAAACAGCTCATGCAGCTCAATATTAAAAAAACAAACAACCCAATCCAAAAATGGGCAGAAGACCTAAATAGACATTTCTCCAAAGAAGACATACAGATGGCCAAGAAGCATGTGAAAAGACGCTCAACATCACTAATTATTAGAGAAATGCAAATCAAAACTACAATGAGGTATCACCTCACACCAGTTAGAATGGGCATCATCAGAAAATCTGCAAACAATAAATGCTGGAGAGGGTGTGGAGAAAAGGGAACCCTCTTGCACTGTTGGTGGGAATGTAAATTGATACAGCCACTATGGAGAACAGTATGGAAGTTCCTTAAAAAACTAAAAATAAAATTACCATATGATCCAGCAATCCCACTACTGGGCATATACCCAAAGAAAACCATAATTCAAAAAGACACATGCAACCCAATGTTCATTGCAGCACTATTTACAATAGCCAGGTCATGGAAGCAACCTAAATGCCCATCGACAGACGAATGGATAAAGAAGAAGTGGTACATATATACAATGGAATATTACTCAGCCATAAAAAGGAACGAAATTGGGTCATTTGTTGAGATGTGGATGTATCTAGAGACTGTCATACAGAGTGAAGTAAGTCAGAAAGAGAAAAACAAATATCGTATATTAATGCATATATGTGGAACCTAGAAAAATGGTACAGATGAACAGGTTTGCAGAGCAGAAATTGAGACACAGATGTAGAGAACAAACATATGGACACCAAGGGGGGAAAGCGGCGGGGGGGCAGGGGTGGTGGTGGGATGAATTGGGGGATTGGGATTGACGTGTATACTCTGATGTGTATAAAATGGATGACTAATAAGAACCTGCTGTATAAAAAAAATATATTAAATTTTAAAAGTAAAAAATAAATAAATAAAAATAAAAAAGCATCCTGCCTGTAAGACCACAAAGGCTACCTGGCAGGGGAAAGTGGGGGAGGGGAAGGGAACCTGAGGCGGGAGGGAACATGGGAGGAACCACACGGACCAGAATGTGGCCAGCATGGCCAGCTTCTGGAGGCCAAGTCAAGGCCACCAGATTTAATCGTCCAGAAAGCTTCTGATGGGCAATTTATTAGTTTTCCTTCCTTTGGGAAAGCAGTCAAGCCCTACCCCCTCACCCCCCACCCCATTTTTTAAACTCTCTGTTGATGTACAACCTATGTGCGGATGGGCACAGATCATAAGCACAGAACTCAACTTTCATTTCCTTTCTCCTCTCCATTTACTTTGCTTTTCAGCTCAATTTCCATACATTTTGAATTAATTTAGAGCTTAATTAGTTTGATTTTTAAAGGCCGTGTAATGGTTCCAGGGTCTCTTGGGACAAAGACAAATGAAGGCCCAAGCTAATAAAATAAAGCCGTTTATAGCAGCCATCCTCACAGGCTCCCTCACCCAAAAGAGGCGGCAGAGGAGCTGAGGGGTCTGGAACCATCCTGAGATGTCTTCGGTCACGTCTTGGTGGTTGGTCTGTTGGCTGTGACCTCAGGAAGCCGTCGATGGAACAGGTAGGGCTGGCATCACCGCGAGGTCTCTGTGTGGCTGCTTGCGCTTCCTCACAGCATGGTGGCTACATCCAGGCACAAGCACCCCACAAGAACAAGGAGGAGATGCACCGTAGTTTTATGACCTCGCTTCAGAAGTCACATGGCATCACTTCTCTGCTCTGTTGGTTGAGGCTGTCTTGAGGGTCTGTCCAGGCTCAGGAGTGGGGGAAGGACCTTGAGGAAGGGAAGCAAGGCTCTAGAACAGCACGTGGGGCATCTTTGGAAAACCTACTCTGCCACACCAGCTTCTACTGAAGGGTCACCCCACCTGACCTCAGCGTGCCCAAGACAGGCACCCTGTCTCTCAACAGAACTGCCCCTCCACAGGGGACCTGACTCCAGAAAGCGGCCCAGCTTACATCCGTCTGTGACCTGAAGGAAAAAGAAACTTGCTCAAGGTTTATCTGTCGTAGAAGCTAGTGGTGCTTATGCAGACTCATAAAACCGTCTAAACATGGGAGCCATGCTTGCCTTGGCTTTCGCATGAGGTTGTAGGAAAAACACACACGACTGCAAGATTCATTGCCCTAAGATTCTCCCTTAATTCTCATAATAATCGATGTGATCTTGGTTCAGTTTCAACATTTACAAAGCGCTTTTATCCCCTCTCTCTAAATCAGGGTAACCACACCCAACCCAAGACCTGTCGATCTCACCACCCCAATACCTCCAGACCCCATCGGCCTCTCTCTGTCTCTACAGGCACCTGGCCTGGGCTGTCCTCCTCCTCTCTCCCTGACCCACTGCAGGAAGCTCCTTACCAGTCTCCGCATGCACACTCTGTTCCCACTCTATCCTTCCAGCTCCCCTGCTTACAACCGTTCATTGCTTCCACTTTTCTTAAGACAGAGTCCAAAATCCTCACCATGGCTATGGGGCCCCTCTGCTCCAGCCCCTGTGGGCTCGTCCCGGTTCCTCTGAGGCTGCTTAGTCACACTCACCGCTTTTCATGAGCCACCGGTGGCCGCTGGAGTGTATTTCCTACAAAATGATGATAAGAGTTCCTTACCAGCTGCTATGAGAACCTAATGAGATAGGAATTAGGAACATGCCCAAGGATAGAAAGAATGCACAAGAAAATCTCCCTTTACCAAAAAAAAAATCTGGGCAATTCACATAATAGATTCCGCTAAAAAAAAAAAAAAAAGGTGTTGAGGAAGAATATTTATTATGCAAAAAAGTTCATAATATACTGCAAAGAGAAAAAAGGAGACATCCAAGTATGCTGATGAGTATGCCACTAATTTTGTAAATGTGTGTACTTTGTAGTTTTACACAAATGTATAATATTATAATTATCTATAAATCATTGACAAGTTATAAATACATATAGTTTATGTGGGTATGGGTGGGTGTATACATATTTTTAAAACCGCAAGATCATTATCAAAATATTAGTAGTGGTTATCTCTGAGTAGCAGGATGCAGGAAAGATGTTTAATCTTTGTGTTTTCTGTGGGTTGGTTGTTTTGTTTTGTTTTTGAATTTTTTTGCATTGAGTATGAGTTGTTTGTAATTAGAAGGTGACGTTGACCGTCCCCTGCGTGAGGAGAGACTGTGCTACTTGGACAAATGGTGCAGGATTCTTGAATCTGTGGCACCTACTGAATCTGTTTAGTGTTTTGAATTATAGATAAACTAAACAATCTGTTTAAAACTGAACAAAAAGCTGTTCTACATTATATCATTTGTCTGTGAAAAGTAGTTAAAATAAAACTGATGTATCCTAACAGACATTTGCAGGCAAGGAACGTTAAGTGGTTGCTGAGTCTGATTTGCAGGAAGTTGCTTTGTGTCGTTCGTCGGTTTGGCTCTGTTTGATATGACCTGGTTTGAACGAGGCTCAAAGGGACAGTTCTACCTTGACCTTGGATTTTTGACCCGCCTGGCCTCCCAGACACCTGGTGAACCCTCTCTGCTGAGGTGGATGGGAGGGCATCCCTATAGCGTCACAAAGATCTACCTGGAAGGGGACAGTGCCCAGGTGTGACAGTGACACAGGAGAGGGGCCCAGGTCGGGGGTGGACAGGTGTGAAGGCACCAGGCAGGGGAGCCTGAGCACGAGTGGGGAGATGGTCTCAGGAGCTGCACTGGACAGAACTCCAGCTGGACAGACATCTGCTCTGAGTGTAGCCAAGATCACCAAGGAAGGGAATGTAAGTGGAAAAGCAAGGCCAAGGCCGGACGGTGGGAAATGCCAGTATTCTGTGGTCAAGGGTGTGAGGAGGGACCAGTGAAGATCTCGGTCAAGCGGGAGGACACATGAAGGACTCTCTCCCAGAAGAAGCCAGCCAGGGAGCAAGGGAGGGCAGAGACGGGGATGGGGTCCAGCAAAGCGTGGGGGGCAGGGGTGGGGGGCAGTTCCAGTGGCCCAGAGGCCGCCCTCTGCAGAAGGGCACAGGTGCACCAAATCTTGAGAGGGACCCGTCAAACCATAACCGGGACCCCAAGGGATAGAGGGCTGATCACCAGCAGCGTCCCCTGCAGCCTCTGCTGAAGATGCGCACGGCCCCTGGACAGATGCAACTTCCCTGGAGAAATGCCCTTTTTCTCAAACATCTTCATTCAGGTACCCCAGGGGCAAAGGGTGAGTGCAAACGCCCCCAGGAGAGGCAGGGTCCTAATCCTGAGCGGCGGGCACAACGAGAGAGAGAACCTGGAGCTTTCGCTTTAAATGAGCGACCGTTTGGTATTTCTACTCTTCAGCTGCCTGATTCCCCATGAAGTCAGCAGCTCTCAAGTCTTAGAGTCAAGAAAGCAATGTCATCTCTCACCAGGTCCCTCCAGGACTCCACAGGTCCTCCTGGGATGCTTGGTCGTCTGAATTCAGCCTCCATCCTAGGACCCTCGTTCACACTCTATCTCACGGTCCATTCTCCTGGCAGACTCCAAGCGAACGCCAGATGCCAGGGGGATTCTTTCTCCTTCCAACACTGCGGAGGAAACACAGATCTCCCAGATGTGGGAGCCGCCCTGCCAGTTCAGAAAATGATGGAGAGGCCAGAGTCTCAATTCATCAGAACACGAAGGCACAAGCCTGGCTTCTGGACTCAGTCGTGTCACCTGAGCCTTCCTGGAGCGGAAGATCACACTTGGGTCTGGAGACCGAAAACGCTGGACGTGACCTTGTCAGAGCCGGGCGCACACGTCCGCTCACCCCCAGGGGACATGAGACAGGTGCAGAGGGAGCGGTGCGCTGGACTGTTTGCTCAAGGCGAACTTGAACAGTCACCAAAAGAGGCTCTAGAGAGCACAGCTGAGGATCAGAGCCCCATCGCTGCGCTGCCCCACTGCACTTAGAAAGCCCCCGACAGGGACGAGTCAGGCGGGCGAGCTGACTCAGCGCCTTATCCTCTCAGTACCGGTCACTGGTAGCTGCCCCACACCCACCCCTGCAGGGCCTCTGACCTCCTCCTCTTCCCCCGCCCCTTCCCCGTCTCCATGACGACAACATCTCAAAGGTAGTAAAGGGAACCCGGAGACACGTCCTAATCTCCCTCTTCTTCTTCCTGATCTTTCCCGATTTTCACCGCTCCCGTCAAGACCGTCATCCGATGCCCCAGACTCCTCCCCTTCGCCTCGATGATTAAGACCTGCAGGTCTGAGCTCTGCCATTTGTCCTCTACCCACACCCACACCTGTGCCTCCGTCACACCTCCTTCTGGACCGCACTCTGTTGAATAAACATCTGAAGTGTCTCAAATATGTCTCCTGGATTTGGTCATCAAGAAGTTATCCCAGGCCTTGTGCAGAACATTCCCGGGCGCGGGGGGCAGTAAGATGGATAATGGTAGCCTGAGGAATGGGCGGGAAGCAGGGTGTGGAGACGGAGCTTTTGAAGGTGATGGAGTGTCCTAGACCTTCATTGCGGGAGAGGTTCCATGACTCCAGCTGTCTGTCAACATCCACAGAAGTGCACACTGAAAAAGGATGGATTTCACTCGGTGTAAATTACACGTCAGTGCCTTCAATATACAGAAATATAGACTAAATCATTCGTGTTCAACAACGACCACTTTCCTCTTCAAATACTCCTGCGCCTTCCACTCATCACATTTCAGAGGCCGCGCGTGTAAAAGACGACGAACATAAATGTTTCCCTCCCGCTCCGTTTTCTACCTTCTCTGCTCACCAATTTTCTCCTCAGCATAGATTTTCCTCGCTTCCCTTAATAGGCTCCGTTCTATAATTAGTCCGCTCTGATCATTCTTTTATCATGTATGTTTTATTTCTAAAATATTCACTACCGCGGCTCTCCCATCACGCCTGAATTCCCAATTCCCTGATCACCATTTTTACAATCGTACAGTAGTAATAATCTCTTCTATTTCGGTAGTGCCTTTTTTTTTTTCTTTCTGTCTGACGAACAAAAATGTACCTTGAAGGCATTTTATATCCCTGGGAGGTAGTTAGGGAAGGAAAAGAGATTTTGCAGATGGATAAATATAGGCACAAAACGCTGTGCAGGGCGCAAGTCACGGAAGATGGTGTTGAACGTTGGCCAAAACTCAGCTCAGAGCTTCGTATCCCAAGAAAGGTGTGGCTCTGTCACCCCACTGCTCCCGCCTCTGCCCCCTCCAAGCCGGGGAGAATCTAGAGTCAGCCCCATTCACCTCTGGGTGGGAGCCAGACTGAGCCTCTCTCTTTGCAAGGTGGAACACAAAATCGGCCCCTTCCCCACTTAACACAAGAGACTCTTACTGGGGGTTAGGGTAGAAAATGACCAAAAATGGAAATGTCATGAGCACACAGTGCTTACCTGGAGAGAAGTGAGGGATTTCTCCAAATCCAGAGGCTGCCTTTGCTATGTCCCCTGACTATGGTTTTGTGAGCACACAGTACCCCCTCCCACCCAGGGGCAGGTCTGGAGCCAAGACCCACCCTACGGGGGCACCTTTGGGCATTGTTTCCCCAGCCAGTCCCCGCCCCCAATAGCTTGCTGGATCCAAGCCTTTGTCTCAACAAACACAGGGCTTCTGGCTTGTTGGGCTGTCCCATATTTTCCTCTTTTCTGGAAATATGTTGTCCCAGCGCACAAAGTCAGCACCAAACAGGGTCAGCCTTTAGAGCAATGTGGGATGCGTGGGGTACAGACCACACACAGAACTATTAAGCTGTGCAAAGAGCTCTGCAGCCGACCCGACCGCCTGTAACCAGTCCTGGTGACATTTAACAGGCATCCTAACCACGGATCCGTGAGCTCCCGTCTGGGGTGGGCACGTCACACATGCAGGTTGCTATGGATGCAAGAAGATGCAGGTCACTCCAGGAATAAGTGAATGAGCTGGGATTTGGACCACAGACCACACTCCTTCTCCTGCCTTCTCTTTACATAAATCATAAACACAGGACCTCGCTGGGATTGGCAGAGGGTTCTTCCAAATCTTTTGACCCCCTCGTGTAACTACCTCCCTCCAGTGTTATGTCAGGTTTTGTTCTCCAAAAGTGGCCACAGCCGTATCTCCCATCCCAACTGCTCTTCTTAAAATATTACCTTGACACTCCTCCTGTGGCGTGATGGGGGCCGTGTCCCTTCCTCTTGAACCTGGGCAGGTTTGAAAGACTAGACTTACGTACTCATTCATTTTTTTAAGGGTTTTTATTTGTTTGTTTGTTTGGAGTTTTTTTTTTTTTGGCCACACCACGAGGCATGCAGGATCTTAGTTCCCCGACCAGGGATCGAACCCATGCCCCCTGCAGTGGAAGCACGGAGTTTTAACCACGGGACCTCCAGGGAATTCTCCTCATTCGTTTATTTTGTAAATATTTCTTGAGCACCACCTATGTGCCTGGCAGCCTCACTCAGATTTTAAACACTTATGACTCTACTTTTACATTTTAGGAGAAAAATTCCTCCCTTGCAGGGGGCCCCTTGGTTTGTTTTGAACTAGAGACAGCACCCAAGACGATGTTTCCACAAGGTACCCGGAGGACCCAGTACTGAGTCTGCGCCCTGTCCCTGCCCCGCTCTCTGTGGGGCTGCGCTGTATGGACTGTGGGACAGGACAGAAACATCCAAGTCAGAGACTCCCTGCCTGCTTGTGTCAGATCCAGGGTCACTGTCGGACCCATACATGAAAATGCGTACCTCTTCACCACAATCCACAGCGCACACTTGCTTCCCTGAAGCTTCTGGAATATTCAGCAGGCAGATAAAATTATGCAGTTTCTAAGATCACTTTCACACTTTCAGAGTTCTGTCTGGAGACGGAAGGCAACCACTGAAATAGAAATCACATTCTATGCAATTGAGAGTGCGAACATGGTGTATGTCGGCATGGGCGAACCCCAAATAATCTATTTTCACATCCCAGGACGGTAAATCACTCACTTTCAGCTCAGCCTACCAATCAGAAGGGTCGTCCTCCTTCTGCAAGGGGCACAGAGAATGTTGCCTTGTACAGTGTTTTTCCCTCCCAGAGACAAATAGCCCTCCTTTCTATGGAAATATGAGGAAAAGAGCAATAAGGGTCCCTCCCTCACCATATCTGAGGCTCTTCACAGCCGATTTCGCCCCCTCTTCTGCCCAAGCGCCCCATGCTCTAGTCACCCAGGTGACCCTTATGCCCCCAAACTCCCTGCACTTTCCAGCCTCAGGGCCTTTGCACATGCTGTTCCTCCATCATAAATGCCGTCCCTTTGTCTAATTGGAAAAAAAATCATACATCCTTTAAGACCTAGTGCAATGTTACCTGGTTTCCAGAACATTCCAACACCCACCTCCCCAGCAGGGTCGGCTTTTCCCGCATCTGTGCCCCTACAGTACTTTGTCACTAGTGTGAGTGTCCATCTCTGCCTATACTTTGGGTCCCGAGGGTTGGATTCATACATAAGACAAGGTATGTGATCAATAAGTGATTTTTTTAAAGGAGGAAATAAATGAATAAGCACATCCGACCTGTTTTGACGTCTGCCCCCGGGAGGATTTTGCACACTTAGTGGCCCCCCTCCCTCCGAAGGCTCAGACGGCTCTCATTCTCTGCTCAGAGGGAAACTGCTCGTTCTCGTGGATGGCGACTCCCACACAATGCAAATAATCACTTTCTCTTGGCCGTAGAAAAGCTTTTGTTTGAGCTGGCCGGCAGCTGTCTTAAATGGAAGGCTCTGGGGCAAATAAAAGTGAAGCAACGAAGCGTCAGGGAGCTCAGGACCCACGCACCTGCTGGCCCAGAAGCCGTGAGCCCCTGCAGGGTGAGAGGGGCGAGAAGGGGGCGCCGCTGGGCTCTGGAGACGACTCCTGAGGAAAAGCCAAGGCACCCTCCCACCTGCGTCTTCCCGCTTCTCTCCTCTGTCCTCATAACGCTGTGTGCCCGCCCGGAGTTGTTCTGTTTTTCCAAAACTCTCCTGTGATCCTTACCATATCCCCTGCGATCCTCACCATACCCCCTGCGAGGGCGGAATGCAGCTCTGACCATCCCGCCGCATCCCAGCTGAGCCCCAGCGGCGAGGACAGGAGTGAATTTACCGGAGTGAGTGTGCAGGCGGGGGCCGCCTCCCGTGACCGGAATCAAACACGAGCTGCGGCTACCCCGGGCATGCGGACCACGTGGAGAAGCCGCGCGTGAATCAGGGCTGCTGGCACCCGCCAGTGTGACAAGGGCCTCTCCGGGGGAGGGGCAGCCCGTGTCCTGCTGGTGGGGATGTAATCGCTTCCCTCCTTTCTAAAGAGCTGCGTGCTCAGACTCAGCATGGGGGAGGGGGGGGAATCCATGAGTCAGGACCCAAGCTCCCAGTTCGGGTTCCCGCACGAACGGGCCCTGTGACCTTGTACAGAGCCTCAGCCCCTGCCTCCCGGGGCCTCCTGTAAGAAGAAGGTGGGGTAGCACATCAGTGGTCTTCCGCCCACGAGGTCTCAAAGCTCATAACGTCAAAGATCAGAAAGACCCGCATTTCCGAGAAAGACCTTACATGGGCAGAGGTAACGCACTAACACATCTGTAATGATCACAAAGCTCTGGTTTCCAACCTAGATTTTATCTGGCGCCACCCAGGAAGAGGTTCTGCTTCTAAGTCAGATGGTGTCTGAGCAGAAGCGTCCAGAGCTTGAGTCCTGCAATCAGGAAGATCTGGGTTCAAACCCAGCCCCTCCCACGTAGTGTGATCTTAGGCAAATTGTTTAACCTCTTTGGACTTCAGTTTGCTTGTCTGTAAAATAAGTCTACAAAATGGAGCTGGTAATAGTATCTGCATTAGGGCAGAGAGCATCATTGTGAAGATTAAATGAGGTGATACAGCATGTGGCACAGAGTAAGTGCCCAGTAAACACGGGTAATGTGATCATTCACGTGTAACAAAAATGATAAGACAGCTACTTCAGAGGTAGTTGATTTAGGCACTAGATTTTAAAAATTGCTAAGATATACAGATAAGTGAAAAATTCTTGGGTTAATCAAGAAACTAGTTTAACTATGTAACATACAGATAAGGAATTTTCAACTCAGTCTCAGCCCCCTAACTTGCTAGGCTGCTGCCCCAGCCCTGATTCCTGGGACACCAGAGCTTTTCTGAGAAAGTTCTAGATGCCACCTGCTCACCCTTCACCTGCTCATCCCAGCCCCTCCTGCCCCACCTCTCGTGCTTCACTTCTCAGTCACCAGCTCATAAAGCACCAGCCCCTTTGGGCTGGGCTGTCAGTAAACTCTAGTCGTTAAAACCCTACTGTTCCAATAGAGACCTGATCAGATGGGATTTTTACTCCGGTACACAGAAGAGGGGAGTTATTTTATCTCACACTCTAATGGTCAGCTTGGGATGGTTTTTCCTTCCCTTATCAATGTCAAAACAGTGATCACAAAGGTATATCCGCACAGCAGCAAGGCAGTTACCATAAATAAGTGACAGTGCTTTGGGTGGAGGGGCTGGGGATCTGGCACTGCATTGGCTTGCTGTTTTGGTCTCGCTGCTGCCAACTGACAGAGGCTTTGGGGTTGGGGACAGCGGGGCGTGGTAGAGACTGAGGCTAAGTGCAGACCCGAGCAGATCTGCCTCTAGGTCATAATTTGAGGATGAGGGCCCACTTTTTCTAGTTTCTCTGATTTTTCAGATTTTTACTTAAAATCTCCCAAATTTTAAAATCAATAATTTTAAAATAAATAATTTTAAAATTTTAGCTCGTTTTTTTTTTTTACACTGTGAGTCAAGTAAAACATAAACTGCACACCAGATTCAGCTCGCGAGCCATCACCTTGTGAGATTTCATTAAGCCTCCTCCAGCCAGTCCTCACCATCACCTCCAGCATGTGTGAACAGGAGAGGAGAGTGGCCAGGGTCACCATGTGCAGTCGTCCAGGGAGTGCACTGCCCAAGGGCCACCCACCTGAGAGGCTGCCTTTTCTATCCCAGGTATCCAAGATTTGTACTATGAATGTCAACCATTGTCCAGCAGAGGGCAGTAGCATGTCACGCTCTGACAACACAACACATCACAAAAATTCTCAACAGATGGATATAAAGTGTCTTAAGGCAGGGATGTCCTTCTTCTAATTCATACAGAAGGGATGTAAGGACCAGCAGCAGCCCTGAGGGTGGAGAATACTCAAGTGAATGATCCCATCCTTTCTGATTGGGTTGCAAAATGGAAGTTCCAAATACCAAGGTCGGTGAGGTTATGGAGGAACCAGGAACTATGCACTACCGGGGAGCGGGGGCGGGGTGTGAATTGATACACCCCCTACTTTGGAAACTGTTTGGCAGCATCTACTCAAGCTGGACATACAAATACCCATGACCCATGGGACTTCCCTGGTGGTCCAGTGGTTAAGACTTTGCCTTCCAGTGCAGCGGGTGCGGGTTGGATCCCTGGTAGGGGAGTTAAGATCCCACATACCTTGTGGCCAAAAAACCAAAACATAAAACAGAAGCAATGGGACTTCCCTGGTGGCGCAGTGGTTAAGAATCCTCCTGCCAATGCAGGGGACATGGATTCGATCCCTGGTCAGGAAGATCCCACATGCTGTGGAGCAACTAAGCCCGTGCGCCACAACTGCTGAGCCCGTGAGCCACAACTACTGAAGCCCACGCGCCTGGAGCCTGTGCTCCGCAACAAGAGAAGCCACCACAATGAGAAGCCCGTGCACCGCAACGAAGAGTAGCCCCCACTCGCCACAACTAGAGAAAGCCCGCGCGCAGTAATGAAGACCCAACGCAGCCAAAAATAAATAAATAAATTTTTTTTTTTAAAAACAGAAGCGATACTGTAACAGATTCAATAAAGACTTTTAAACAATGGTCTACATCAAAAAAAACTTAAAAAAAAAATACCCATGACCCAGCAATTCCACTGGGTGTGTGCCCAACAGCACACATACATACATGCACCCAGAAACATGTTCTAGAACATTGGTGGGCACGGCCTTTGTAAGAGCCAAAACTAGGAAGAGCTCCAATGTCCATCAGTCACAGAAAGGATAAATAAACTGTATATTCACAGAGTGGATACTAGACAGCGACGCAAATGAACCAGGATATGGACAAACCTCGTCAAAGTAATGTTAGGTATGTGAAGACAGCCACAAAAAGGAACGTCCTGTGTGACTTCATTTGTGTGAAATGTAAACGGCAGGCAAAGCTCAGCTATGGTGTCAGAAGTCCGGATAGCACTTAGGAGTGCCTGGGTGGTGACCGAAAGGGCACACAGGGTCTCTGCTGGGGTGCTGGTAAGGTTCTGGCGCTTGACCTGGTGGTGATGACACGGATGGGGTCCCTTTGGGAAATCCACTCGTGGTTTGCTCCCTTTCCGTACACATATGAGTCCAACACACAAGTGTCACAACAGAGAATCCCACATGTGCTTTGAACAGGCAAGGGCTTGGAGGGGGGAAGGGGAGGAAACCCCCAGGTTCCTGCATCGCCACCTCCAGGTATAACGTTCACTCCAGAACTGCCTGGAATCACAGGTGTTGTGTTGTTACCAAGGAAAACCAGCACCCCTGGATGGGCTGTGTCAACGGGCCGAGGTACAGGGTTTGGCGACCAGGAATCCGTGCTTCCCTGAGGCGAGAACTTGTGTGCTAGTCATTTACGTGGGTCGCGGTTCCCGGGAGATCCACAGGGGAGACAGAGCAACCAAGGGAAGGCAGGACTTTGGGGCAAAGTCCAGGCTTCTGGAAAGTAGGTTACACCTCAGGGTTTGTCCAGACTCGGGCAAGGGAGCTGGGCTTTCATATTCTCACATCTGTTGGTCCTCGGCCGAGGGCTCACCTGGGAGATGAAAACCCCTTGATCTCTGCGTGGGCAGGCAGAGCAGCTCAGGTGCAGGCCATCCAAAGCTAAGCATCCCTTGGTGCTTTCACCTCTTGGTGAAAAGAGTCATGGGAACATGGGGGAGCTCGGATAGCCTCACCCTACTGCGACATGAGGACCTTGAGTCTAGACTTTGACCTCCTAGCTTTTCCTGGGTGTCTCCGTTTCAGAAATGGGGAGATGGGAGGCTGCCCGCCTCGCTGGAATCACACATCAACTTCATCTGGCTCCAAGGCACCGATAAATCGTTACACGATGTGCTGATCGCCTTGGTTTCCTCTGGAAAACGAGGCCGAGGATGCTTTCGAATTGCCGATGCCAGCCCAGAAGTCCTGGCCCGCTTGGCCTCCAGGTCTCCCCTGCAGACCTCCCTGGGATCACGACCCACGTAAGTGACCTGCACATAAACCCTCATCTCAGGGTTTGCTCTGGGGACCCGGACCTAAAACGGAGGAGAGAATGGATTCCATCAACTTGGAGGTTTGGAAACCTGAGACCCAGAGCAGCACGCCTCCTATCTTTCACACATGCCTGTGGATCCGGTTTTGCAAACAGAGCGAGTTGCTTGCAACAAGCTTGCGAGAGGCTGTCATCATTTCCAGGATTTGCACTTACTCAAGCTGTGCTGTTTTCTTTGGGAACAGAGATGTGCTCCCCCAGGCCGGACCCCAGGCTTCATTCCTAGTCCCCGGCGTGGAACTTGGATGCACTTTCCCATAAAAATAACAGCGACGGCTAACATCAGTATCCGTGCCACCGCTGATCAAGCCCGCTCCCAGAAAAAGCCTTCTTAACCCATGCATTGCCCAGCTTGAACTTGTCAGGTGCTCATCTGAGTTCTTCCTCCAGTTTGACAGGGGAAAAGAACATTTTCCTCTCCTGGAATCAAGCCTTCTCTACAGAACAGAGGGTGAGAACTCACTCTGTTATCTGAATAGACCCGGGATCCAGCGCTTCCCAGCTGCCCACCCTCGGACAGGCCACTGGCCTCTGTCCTCGGTGCAATGGACCCAAGAGCACTAACCTCTCAGGATTATAGTGAGTGTTGCAGATAATACTAAGTGGGAAATTGGCATATGGAAAGGTGATTCACGGCACTAACCATCCAGGAAACGCCAAGAAAAATTACAATGCGATACCAGGTTGGGCAAAAGTAAACTCTCTCCCATCACATGGGAGCGCAGCACGGTACAGCTACTTGGGAAGTCTATTTGGTAGTGCCTGCTGTAGCTAATTATACACATTCCCCATGCCCCAGCCAGCTCACTAATCCGCAAGAGGAAGCAGGGCATGGACCCACCCAAAGAACCGTTCAAGCGTGTCACTGCAGCTTTACTTACAACAGGCAAAAGCTGGAAACAACTCAAATGTCTGTCAACGGTGAATGGGTAAGTAGCATGGGTGTATAGGCTATAACAATGAAATACGATACAGCAGTGAGAGTGAACAAAGCCTGTTCCGACAACATGTGTGAGCCTCACATACACCACACTGAGCAAAGTTAGACTGTATGTGCTGTACGAGTCCATTCAGATCAAGTTCAAAGACAGGCAAAACTGTCTTAGTCCTTTCAGGCTGCTCTAACAAAGCACCATAGACTGGGTGGCTTTTGAACAACAGGAATTTATTTCTCCCGGCTCTGGAGGCTGGAAGTCCCAGATCAGGGTGCCAGCATGGCCGAGTTCTGGTGAAGGCCCTCTTCTCAGTTGCAAATGCCTTTAACTAGAATGACCACACAACCCAGCAATTCCACTCCTAGGTAGGTACCCAAAAGAACTGAAGACAGGAGCTGAAACAAAAACGTGTACACTCATGTCCATAGCAGCATTATTCACAACAGCCAAAGGGTGGAAACGACCCAAGTGCCCATCTACTGATAAATGGATAAACAAAATGTGATGTATCCATACAGTAGATTTTTTTTAACATCTTTATTGGAGTATAATTGCTTAGCAATGTTGTGTTCGTTTCTGCTGTATAACAAAGTAAATCAACTATATGTATACATATATCCCCATATCTCCTCCCTCTTGCGTCTCCCTCCCACCCTCCCTATCCCACCCCTCTGGTTGGTCACAAAGCACCGAGCTGATCTCCCTGTGCTATGCGGCTGCTTCCCACTAGCTATCTATTTTACATTTGGTAGTGTATATGTGTCCATGCCACTCTCTCACCTCATCCCAACTTACCCTTCCCCCTCCCCGTGTCCTCAAGTCCATTCTCTACGTCTGCATCTTTATCCCTGTCCTGCCCCTAGGTTCTTCAGAACCATTTTTCTTTTTTTAGATTCCATATATATGTGTTAGCGTACGGTATTTGTTTTTCTCTTTCTGACTTACTTCACTCTCATACAGTAGATTTTTTTAATTGATTGAAGTATAGCTGATTTATAATGTGTTAATTTCTGCTGTACAGCAAAGTGATTCAGTTACACATATACATATATTCATTTTCATATTCTTTTCCATTATGGTTTATTACAGGACGTTGAATCTCGTTCCCTGTGCTATACAGTAGGACCTTGTTGTTTATCCATTCTATGTATAATAGTTTGCATCTGCTAATTAATCCCAAACTCCCCATCCATCCCTCCCCCACCCCCTTCCCCTCGGCAACCACAGGTCTGTTCTCTGCGTCTGTGAGACTGTTTCCATTTCGTAGATAAGTTCATTTGTCATACTGTAGATTTTATTCCTCCATAAAAGGAATCAAGTACTGATACATGCTAGAATGTGGTTGAACTTGAAAACATGATGCTAAGTGAAAGAAGCCAGACTCAAAAGGACACACACATGGTGTGATTCCATTTCTGTGAAATACGCGCAATAGCAAATCCATGGAGACAGCAAGGAGGTGAATGATTTCCAGGGGCTGGGAGGGCAACGAGTGGGGGGGAGGGGGGAGGATGGGATTAGGGGGCAGTGAGTGCTTCATGGGTGGGGTTTCAGTTTGGGGTGATGAAAAAGTTCTGAAACTCGATAGCGGTGATGGTTTCGCAACACTGTGAATTACTTGATGCCACTGAAGTGTACACTTTAAAATGATTCAAATGAGAGATTTTATGTTGCGTGCATTTTGCCGCACACACAAAACGTTAAACCTGGAGTTACCATATGACTCAGCAATTCCACTCTGAAGTATGGAGCCCAGAGAATTGAAAACATGTGTCCACACAAAAAGCTGTCCATGAATGTTCATAGCAGCATGATTCCTAACAGCCTTAAGGTGGAAACAATCCAAATAACCATCACATGAGGAATGGATGTTTTGGTTTCCTAGGGTTGCTGAAACAAATTACAGCAAACCAAGTGGCTTAAAACAATAGAAACATATTGTCTCACAGATCTGGAGGCCAGAAGTCTGAAATCAAGGTTTCGGCAGGGCTGAAACCTGTAAGGGAATCCTTCCCTGCCTCTTCCAGCTTCTGGTTTTGCTGGCAATCCTTGGCATTTCTGGGCTTGCAGCTGCATCACTCCAATCTCTGCCTCTGTTGTCACATGGCCACCTTCTCTCTATGTATCTTGTAAGGACATTGGTCATCGTGGATTAAGGGCTCACTCCAGGATGACCATATTTTAACTAATTCCTCTGTAACAGCTCTATTTCCAAATAAGGTCACATTCTGAGGAACTAAGGGTTAGGGTTTCATTTGTTTTTTGGAGGACACAATTCAACTCCTAACCATGGATAAATGAAATGTGGTGTATCTACACAATGAGGTATGATCCAGCCATGGGAGGGAATGCAATACTGACACACGCTACACCGTGGGTAAAACCTGAAGGCATGATGCCAAGTGGGAGAAGCTGGACACAAAAGGTCATGTAGAGTACGACTCCATTTATATGAAATGAAATACCCAGAACAGGCAAATCCATAGACACAGAAAGCAGCTTATAGAGTCTGTAGGGAGGGACAGAATGCAGAGTGACTACTCATGGGTCTGGAGTTTATTCTAGGGGTGATGAAAATGTTCTAGAACTAAACAGAGGCATCAGTTGCACGACTTTGCAAATATACTAAAAACTACCCAATTGTACACTTTAAAAGGGTGAATTTATGGTATGTCAATTACATCTCAATAGAAAAATAAAATTACCCCATTAAGAGGATGAAAAAAAAAAAACAAGCTCCAAAGTCGGAGAAAATATTTGCAAACCATTTATTTACCAACCGACTTGTATTTAGAATCTATTTAAAAGAAAAAAAAAAGAACTCTCAAAAGTCAATAGTAAAAAACAATCTAATTAGAAAACGGGCGAAAGACATGAAGAGATATTTCACTGAAAAATATATACAGATGGCAGATGAACCCATGAAAAGACTTCAGCATTGTCAGCCACAGGAGAAATGCAAATGAAAAGCACAGTGGGGTGTGACTACATCCGGAAGGCTAAAATAAAAAATAGGGACAGCGCCCAAACCTGGCAAGGATGTGGAGAAACTGGATTGTACATGATTGCTGGTGGGAAAGTAAAATGGTACAGCCACTCTGGAAAATTGTTTGACAGTTTTTTGTTTTGGCTTGGTTTTTTGGCTGCACTGAGCAGCTTGCAGGATCTTGGTTCCCTGACCAAGGATTGAATCCGGACCCACAGCCATGAAAGCGCTGAGTCCTGACCACTGGTCTGCCAGGGAACTCCCTGTTTGACACTTTCTTACAAGACTAAATATGCACTTTTCGTACAACCCAGAAATTATACTTTGGGGCGTTTACCCAGAAATGAAAACTATGGCACACAAAAACTTTTGTTCAGAGCAGTTTTATTCGTAGGGCGCAAAACTGGAAAGAACCTAATTGCCTTTAAGGAAACTGTTACATCCACACCAGGGATACTACTTAGCAATAAAAAGGAACAAACTGTTGATACACATAAGGACTTTTATGCATCTCAAGGGGATTATGTTGGGGGGGGAAGGGAGGAGTGAGTCTCAAAAGGTTACATATTATATGATTCCATTTATATAACATTCTTCAGATGGCAAAATTATAGTGATGGAGACAGATTAGTGGTTTCTAGGGTTTAGGCATGGGGGTGAGTGGATAGGAGGCTATAACAGAGCAGCACAAGGGAGACTTTTTTTTTAATTTTATTGAAGTATAGTTGATTTACAATGTTGTGTTAATTTCTGCTGTACAGCAAAGTGATTCTGTTTTATACATATATATATATATATACTTTTTCATATTCTTTTCCATTGTGGTTTATCACAGGATATCAAATATCGTTCCCTGTGCTATACAGTAGGGCCTCGTTGTTTATCCATCCTGTATATAAGAGTTTGCATCTGCTGACCCCAAACTCCCAATCCTTCCCATAAGGGGGATCTTTGTGGTGGTGGTGATCAGTTTTGTATCTTGATTGTGGTGGTCGTTACACAGATCTACACGTGCGGTAAAAATTACATAAAACTACACACACACACACACACACACACACACACGTAACTGGTGAAATCTGAATAAGCTCTATGGTACGAATGTCAATTTCCTGGTTATGACGTTGTACTATAATTATGCCAGATGTTACCATTGGGGGAAACTGGAAGTAGGGAACAAGGTCACCCCCATACTGGCGCACATAGGCCCCAGGATGAAACCAAATGGAGGTGTCGTGGAAGGCTGCATCCCAGGAGGAGATGCACTGAAAAGATTTGGTGCCTTTAAAGATGGGAATGAGGGAAGAAAAGGGACATACTTCCTTGGTGTAAGGCCACTAAATGGCAGAGAAAGAAGAAGAAGAAGGACTCATCTTTCCCCTTGTCCTGCCACCTTCTCCAAGGCAATAAATGAGCTCCAACAAACCTGGCTACGTGGAAAGAAAAGTTCAGAGAGTTTGTTTATAACAAAGTTTGTTTATAACAAAGTTTGTTTATAACAAAGTTGATAACAGTGGAAAACTGGCAACAACCTACGTGCTCATCAGTAGGGGACTGATTAAGTAAGTGACGATGTATCCGTGCAGTGGCCAGTGGGAAGTCCTTTAAAATGGTCGTTTCCCAGCTAAATCCAAAATTTAGCCAGAGGAGAGGGGCCTCACTGGGAGGGGTCTGGGCCTCCCATTCCAGCATCGATCAGAGCAGATCCATTTTATCTATTTTGTGAACTGAGCATCCCTTTAAGATTTTTTTTTTTTTTTAAAGCTAGAAAACCACTAGTTAGTAGAATACTTATTAATATGAATATATTATTCATATTTATCTCTGAATAGTGGGATTATAGGTGATTTTGATCTTCCTTTTTTTTTTAACCTGTATTTTCCCTTTTTCCCACAATAAATCTGAATGCATTGTTTCTATAAGAAGAAAAATATAGTGTGAGCCTTCTTTGGTTGAAAACCATAGAAAGTAACTCAAACTAATCTAGGCAAAAAAAGGGAAGAATATTGGAGGCTGAGACAAAGCACAAGACCTGCCCACCCAACGTCCATCGTCTACCTCTTCCTTCCTAGCAGAAGCCTGGTTTTCAGGCTAGGAATGTGTCCAGCTAAATTGCACTTCTCAGTTTCTCTTAAAACTAGGGATGGTCATGTTATGGCAAATAAGATATAAATGGAAATCACTGGGTTGGAATGCTGGGAAAGCTTTTTTTTAAGTGGTTGGCCATGCTGGCAAAGTCCTTTTGACCATCCTCCCTTCCTTGTTTCTCCTGTATGGAATATCATTGTGATGGCCGGTGCCACAGCAGCAGTTATGACCATATGAGACATCGAGGATGGACGCCACATGCTGAGGATGGTTGGAGCAGAGAGGAAGAGTCTGGAACATTGGTGACTCTGTGGAGCTACAGATCAGACCTGGGCTGTCTACCTCTGACATTTAAGCCAGTCTTTTTCTGCTGCCTGCAAACTCATCCCTAACCGATCCAGGGCTCACAGGAGCAATAGGAATCTGGAGAACCAGGCCTGGAAATGAGCAAGAACCAAGGCAGCTCAAGTTATGGATGACCTTATCACCATCACATGATGATTCTCCTTCTCAAGGGAGCAGCTGGCTTAATAAACAGCCATTGGTATGTGAAAACAAACCACACCCTTTCCTGGAAGCTAAGCTATATGTTGGGATGGGGAGAGAGAACATACCAGTCTATAAATTAGCCTTCTAAAAGGTCCCTCTTTGGAGATTTTGCTTGCCTACTGTTATATTTCCAGAGGGAAACTTACCCTCTCAGTGTCTCAAATAAAACAAGAGTTATGAATAGATGTGCCCACATTTCTCCACCGTGAATGATTTCTCCACTGTGCTGAACTGTAAACTGTAGCCAATGGCTGGCGCCCACACCTCCACCAAGTAAGCCTTGCCAGCTCAGAGGTCCAGGATGTTTAGACAAGTGATGAAGCCTGTCTCTGGCAGAACTGGAAGTACTATGGGTATATCCGAATGTGGCTTAACGTAGCGTTTGACAGGGAATGGGTGGATGGCAAAGCCCTCTGGAGTCCTGGAATTTCCATCTTGTAATTAGCAAAAAAAATCAGAGTGTGACCTAACGCACAAGGGGTGGGGCCCTAACCCTAAGACAGAAGGTCCCACAAGGAGAGCTGGGGAGGATGGACAAGAACTTCACTCACTTTTATCCTCTTCATTCTTTTGCCCCAGATTCAGTTTCCAGAGGAAGAAACATCTAGTTGGGTCTAGCGTGGGTCACAGACTCCCTTTTTGGGGAGGGCAGAATCCTATTTATAAACTCCACCCCGCCTCCACTGAACTCTATCCAACGGGAAAGGGATTGGCGATTCCTCAAGGGAGATCAGAGAAAATGGATACCTGGGAAATAGATGTATTTAAAATTTTTTAAACATGCAAATTTTAAATTAAACTTTTAAAAAAGAAAAATTTAAAATTTACAGAGTTCAAGTTTTCATGCCCAGATGAATCTTGAAATCAACCTGAACACCGCTGTGGTTCTCTCAGGTCACACAAAGATAAATGTAGTGGTCCCCAGCATCAATGACTCCCTCATCTAGAGGGGGAGCAAGATATACATGGGATAAACCATAAGATGATCACTAAGACCTATTAAAGGTACCCGACCAGAGCACCATGGGAGAACAGAGAAAGGGGGTTGTTACTTTTGACCCTCCAGATCAGAGGAGGCTTCCTGGAGGAGGTGACATTTGAGTAGAAGATGAGAATGAAGATAGAGATTTGTACCAAAGGATGTGGAGCTTTGAATGTCATGCTGAAGTTTTCTTTGGAAAATGGAGTGTCATTGAAGGCTTTTGAGCAGAGAGATAATATGGTCTTATCTCAGCAGCTGTGTAGAGATTAGATTGCCCCGGCGGGAGAGGTTAAAAGTTAGGAGACCCGTAAGAATATTGCTGCAGTCATTCAGATGAGCAATGATAAGGGGCTGCTTTGGAGACCAGGGAAGCCAGGGTAACAGCGCAAAACCACATTGCAGGGAGCTAGACGGGACAAGTCTCGAAGAATAATTGGATGTTGGGGGTCGAAAGGAAAATAATTCGAGATTTCTGTCCTGGGTGATCTGGTGAATGGTGGTGCTGTCCACCAATCTAGGGAACTCAGGAGCAGTGTGATTGGGGAAGATGATGAGGTTGATTGGGGTCAGGTAGGGCTTGAGATGCTTGAGAGACATCCTGATGGAACTATTCTACCGGCAGTTGGAAATCTCAGTCAAAACCTCAGGAAGCAAATGCTGGCAGTCATTACCTCTGAGCATTGAATTGTGGATGATTTTTGTTTGGTTATTTTTAGGATCCTTAGCGGGCATGTGTTTCTTGTCTAGTTACAAAAGAGAATACGCTAGGTTTTGTTTGGTTGTTTTTTTTTATTTTTTTAAGAATAGCAACAGCAGGAGACAGGTTGGGATGGACAGAGCTCGGGAACGAGATTGCAGCATCGGAGCTTGTTCAGTTCAGCACAGACAACACTGTGACTGAGCCCTTCTCTTTGCCAGGCTCTGGGGGCGCTGCAGCAAACAGGACAGTGACCAAGACAGATGTAGTCCCCATCCTCGGAGAGCCCCAAGGGCTGGGGAGGTGCCAGGAGAGGAGAAATGAACAGACAGCTGTCCCACTTTGCCAAAAAGCAAGGAAGGGTAGATTCTAGAAGCTTCACGGCTGGACGGCTGGCTGGGCAAAAATTCTGCACTCTTGTAGGCTCTGGGAGAAGAAGGCACAGATAGATGGTCCTTAGGAGACTGCTTGGATCCACAAAGACTGTTCATACCAGAGGAAACTCATTCCCCTTCCTTATTCCCTTATTTTTAGGATAAGACTAAAGAGACTGCATGTCTGGGTTTCAGCCAGACATTTGACAGAGGTCCTCCTGATGCCCCTCTGGGCAGGTTAGACAACTATGGGGCAAGGGTAGTTGAGTGAGACTGATTCAGAAGAAGCTGAAGGACTAGATGCAAAGTTTTGATGAATGGGTTGATATCAAGCCAGAGAAAGGTCTTGAGATCTCATGGGTCTCCTCTTGGCTCTGTCCTGTTTATTATTAAAAAAAAAAAAAAAGGGACTTCCCTGGTGGCGCAGTGGTTAAGAATCTGCCTGCCAATGCAAGGGACACGGGTTTGATCCCTGGTTCGGGAAGATCCCACATGCTGTGGAGCAACTAAGCCCGTGCGCCACAACTACTGAGCCTGCGCTCTAGAGCCCGCGCGCTAGAGTCCGCGAGCCACAACTACTGAGCCCACGTGCCGCAACTACTGAAGCCCTCGCACCTAGAGCCTGTGCTCCGCGACAGGAGAAGCCACCGCAATGAGATATTGGCTCAGGATAAAGAAGAACTTAAGCAATCAAACGTCTCTGAAAAAAGAACTGGGAGGCCCTTTGTGGTGGGGAATCCCATCACCAGGTATGTTTGAGCAGCCCCTGGATGACCACCTTCCATGAACAGAAAGAGTCCAGGAACACAAGAGTCCAGTCCTGGATGAAAGGGTACAGCAACAGCCTCTACAATCCCTTCCCATCTGCAAGCGCCCTTTGGACGTATCCATCTAGAAGCCCGCCATCTTGGCAAACTCAACATGTCTACAACTGAGCAGTTTGGTTGTATGGGAGGAATGGGGTCCCTGCAGCCAGTCGTACCTGGGTTCCCATCTGTATCTACACCTGTCCAGGCGTGTACATTTGAGACAAGGCACTCCACCCCTCCCTCCAGGGTGAGGCTCACGGACCCCCTTAGTCCTCTTGTCTGTACTGTATTCCCACCCGGCCCACCCTGCCCCCCACCCCACTAGACCACCCCCTTCTCCCTCAGCACCTCCTTTCCTCTGAACTCCCAAAGCGGCCGTTTTGTAAACCGTGATGCATGGTTCTTTTTCCTTTCCTTGGTAGTTTCCAATCTTTGCAATAAAATCAGTGGCTCTTTGCAAATAAGAGCCCAGCTAGCACTTCTCGGGATGACCCGGAGCCACATCTTGCACAAGATACACACTCAGGGAGCACATGCTGATTGCTTTGAGGTCAGGGATTGCCCCGGAGTTTGGGGCCATCCCTATAGGAGAGCTTATGGCACTTTCCGAGTGACACAATGGCCCATAAACTCCAGCTTTGCTTGGCCAAGACTAGTTGTCACCAGGGAGAAGGGGAAACTAAGGAAATCTGTCGTTCGTGCAGATACACAGAGCCATGCTTTATGTTTTACAGTCACTGCGCTTGCTTCCTGCCCACCCCACTCCGCAGAGCTGTCTGCTCCTTGTTTATCCCTTAGATCTCTCCTCCCAGACAAGGTCAAAACCCCTTCTTCTATCCGTTCTGAGCACCGGGCAGCTCTCCTCGGTAGCACTTGTTCATAGTTTTCATGCATTTGGGTGACTCTTCATCACCGACTGTTTTCTTTGCCCTGGATCTGTGTCCCCAGCACTTAGCGGGCTGCCCGTCACACAGTAATCAATCAATAAATGCTGCTTGACTAATTGAATGAACGCTCTCCGGTTCCAGCCAATAAACGTGAACCTCCCAGCAGTGTCCGTCCAAGTCGTCCTGTTAGAGAATCTCACAGGGAGGGGTTGCTGGGGTGACTCACACCCCCCATTTATCTGGGAAGCCAGAGGTCAGGGGAGGACCCCCTGGGAGAGCCCCGGCCAGTCCTGGCGGTTACAGCTGGACCGATTGGCAAGAAGTCAGGGAGAAGCTGCTGCAGTTTTTCTCAGCTCGGTCCTGTTCAATTCCCAGCCTGCAGTGCCATCTCCAGGGCACCAGGGCCCTCCGAGATGATCAAAGGTGCGGCCAACTTGGCTGGAACCGCAGAATCACCCTCATAATCAGAGCTTTTGGTCCGAGAAAGGTCAGAGCACTAGAGAAGCATTTGCTCATCGTTGCTGTGCAGTGGTGACACCCACTGCCTGCCTCCTACTCCACAAGCTGGGGAGACCACAGCGCCAGACCAGTGCTGATCCCAGGGTGACGCGCCTGGCAAGCACCCGGAATCGTGTAAAATGCAGATTCCGTGGCCGTGGCCTGGGGTGGGGCCTGAGAGTCTGCATTCCTAGCAAATGCCAGATGCTGGTGCTGCTGGTCTGATGCAGCAGTCCGTCCGCTATATTCAAGTTGTGGTCCAAGGGCCAGCAGCCCCGACATCAGCAGCCCCGGGAGGGTTTTGCTATTCATGATGCTGTTCCCATTTGGGCAGCATCAGCACCACCTGGGAGCTTGTTAGAAATAGAGTCTCAGGCTCCACTCCCGACCTTCTGGATCACAACCTGCGTTTGAACCAGATCTGTAGGTGATTCATAGACATGGTAAAGTCTGAGATGCTCTGCTCAAGAACCATGGTCCTTAAGCTCAGGTGCACATTGAAACCACCCGGGAAGCTTTAAAAAAAAAAAAATTACTGATGTGGGAATCCCTACAGACCCCGATTTAATCTGTACTGGCTGCAACCTGCATATCAGGGATTTAAAAAAATTCCCCAGGTGATTCTAATAGAAAAGTTGCTTTCTATTAGAATACTTTATCAATATTTTATTAAGTTTTGCTAATTTTTTTCTTAATATCTATTGGAGATTTTTTCTCCAGGGAAGATATACAAATAGCCAACAAGCACAGGAAAAGATGCTCAACATCACTAATCAGTAGGGAAACGCAGGAGAAAACCACAGTGACATGCCACCTCCCACCTACCAGGATGGATCTCATCGTAACAGTGGAAAATAACAGGTGCCAGTGAGGATGGGCAGAAATTGGGACCCTCGCACATTGCCGATGGGATGTAGAACGGTGTAATGCTGTAAGACAGTCTGACAGTTCCTCCAAAAGTTAAAATGGAGCTACCATATGACCCAGCAATTCCACTCCTAGGGATACACTCCAAAGAATTGAAAATGGGAATTCACATATTTGTTCATGCATGTTCATTGCAGCATTATTGACAACAGCCAAAATATAGACACAACCCAAGTGTCCACCAATAGATGAATGGATAAACAACATGTGGTCGATCCACACAATGGAATATTATTCACCCATAAAAAGGAATGGAGTAGTGATGCATGCGACACCATGGATGAACCTTGAAAACATTATAAGCTAAATGAGAGGCTAGACAGGAAAGAACAATAGCGTATGATCCCTTTACATGAAATATCTGGAATAGGCAGATTCATAGAGGCAGACATGTGTTTTTCAGTCTCTTCAAGAAGCCATGAGTTCCTGGACCCACACCTTGGCTTTCTTGGATGTTCTTTTGGACTATTGCAAAGTGGTCAGAGTCCTACTTAGTCAGCTAAAACACCTCAATTTTGTCAAGAAAATTCCTTGTGTCTTCCGGTTTTTAAAGGGAGAAAAATCAATCATAAAGATTTTGCACAGTTTTTCATTTATTCCTGAGTATTTTCATTTTAGCTTCTACTGTACAAGGGATCTTCTATTTTATAAGGAGGTATTATTTGTATATAGAGCTTCTATCAGTTTTCTTTCTTTTTTTTTTTTTTTTTTGCTATATACCCACCCTTATGGTAGTTTTCCAACTGTCTTGGGTTTCTAGGTAGAGCTCACATCATGTACAAAAAATTTTAGGTGAGTTCTATGTGTGGTGAAGGACCAGGCTTCAGTCTTCTTCCCAATGTGTTTTGTAAAATAAATGACGTCTACAGAATCCACTCCTGGATGTCGTTAAAAGGCCAAATTGCTAAAGAAGTTTCTAAATGCTTATTTCCGATTTCCGTACTTTTTTGTCAGAGACCAGTAAACATTGGACAGACCAGGAGTGGTCCTCAGCCTTCATTTGGAGGATCATTGCTTTAGACATTATTAAATGTCTCCATTTACGTGTCTCCATTAAATGTCTCCAATAACGTGCTCCAACGTTATTAAATGTTAGAATTCCAAACCTATACCCTATAATGTGTTCTCATGTTCAGCAGCCAAACTCTGTTTATTACTACAAGATCATACTACTTATGCAAAGTTACATTGTACTTGTGTGTGTGTGTAATGGACTTTTTCTGTCAAAAAGCGGAAAAAAGGGATACCATTCCAGGGATAGATATATACCTTGATATTGAAGGAGTTCATAGATTTTCTCCAAATTTGGGGGAGTGAGGCAGAGCCGGAGGAAACTGAGCCAAAAAATAAGGTTTAAAAATTCTGAACAAATTACAATTTGGTGGGTAGGGAAAGCTAAATTTTTAAAAATAGACGCTTCAAACTTACATAGTGCTGTGTCAATTATATCTCAATAAAAATGAAAGAAAAAAAATAGATGCTTCAGTGAAGCTGTTTCCCATTACTGTGGACTCGTGTCACAAGTGGCATTAATGGCCTCACGGCTCCTGCACCAGCAGAATTGTCTCCAAGTCTGGGATCCTGTAATTACATGTTGGCCCCCGCATATCTTACAAGCTCTTTGTGGCACACTCAGAGGAGTGGTGTCTGGGACTCCGCCAGTTGCTCCACTCTGCTGGCAGGGGGACAAGTCACATGAGGTAGGGAGACCGAGGGTTTTTCCTGTTGGATCCTTGGGACCATGGGCCCGGCCGGGCCTCCCCATCCTGCTGGCCGGTGATGAAACTTGCCAACACCCTTCAGATAGACTCCCCGAGGGTCTTCTTCTAAAATCAACCATTGGCTCCACTGAGGAAGGAGATGTCACCAAAGGGTGTGGCAAGCCTCTGTCCTTTCAGAGATAAAGTGTGATGTAAACAGACACACTTTTTTTTTTTTTTTGGCCGCACTGCGTGGCACGTGGCATCTTAGTTCCCCAAACAGGGATCGAACCCTCACCCCCTGCAGTGGAAGCGCGAGTCTTAACCACTGGACCGCCAGGGAAGTCCCCAGACACACATATTTTAATATAGACCCCTCACAGTCATCCCCGTCGGACCCCACAGTCGACTAAAGCCTCCCACTTACTGCCTCTTTAACCCGTGACAAGTTTGGGAGAGGGGGAGAGGGCTGTCATCAGTGGAAAAACGATCCAGTCCGCATCTTGAATCCTGCTTCTGCCTTCCAGAGCCTTTATTTCCTATTCTATAAAATGGGCCTAAGGGTTGCTGGGAGGACCACGTTTATGTCTATATGGCTGTCTCAGGCGGCAGTTAGGAAGGCCGGGTGCACCGGCCGAGCCAACCTTGCGTTAAACCCATAGGCTCCTTGCGGGGGCTTCATCGATGCTTCTTGCGGGCTAAGCCCCAGCTGGAGGCTGCAAAGGCAGCGGTGAGAGACACACAAGGCTCCCGGGAGCGGGCAAGACAATGAACCCATAATCCGAGTGATAAGGGCTGTGAAGGCACTAAATCAGGGTCATGAACCAGTGGGCTGTGCGCTACTTGAACAGGGCAGTGTTCCAAAGGCCTCTCTGAGGAGACGTCTGAGCCAAAACCGGGTCGTGAGACTCTGATCCTGAAGCCTCCCTTCCCTGTGGCTGGAGCCCAGAAGGGTAGGAAAGATGTGGGAGGGGCCTGGCTCACTCAGCCCAGCCCTGCTCGGCCCTGTGACATTGGGCAAGTCACTTGGCCTGGAAGCATCATTTTCTCCACCTGTACAAAGAGCTAAGATCACCTGTGCAGTGATTTTAAAACCTGGCTCCAAAAATCTTCGACACTCCTCTCGCTGAGAGGTGGGGTCTCCATCCCCTCTGCTTTTTTTTTTTCCCCCTATCTCCACCAACATTACGTGAGCTATTCTTGAAGCAATACTAAAGTAACACTAAATTAGTTATAGTCTAAAAGAGTAAATACATAATGCTAGATTGGGTACGGTTGTGTTTAACTATTTTTGATGACGATCAGTCCATACATTTCCCAGAGGGTGCTTATGGACTGGTTTGAGAATCTAGGAATCTAGGGTAGAAATGCATTCATGTCATTTTTTCTTTTTCCCCCTCTCCTTGAATCTGTGCGGGTTTCTGATTGCTCCGACCAACCAAGTATGACAAAAATGAGACTACGTGACTTTCAAGGATAAGTCTTAAAAGGCGGTGTCCTTTCCACCTGGTTCCCCTGGGAGCCTTGCTTTGCAAGAAGAGCACTTCATCTGAGATCACCACGTGGAGGAAGCCACAGACGGGCAGCCCCATCTGAGCTCCCAGCTGACAGCCAGTGTCGCCTGCCAACCTGGACATCCAGCCCCGTCCAGCCTTCAGCTGCCCACAGCCCCACCACTATCTCATGGTCACCGCATAGACCACCCCCCCCACAAGCAAGAAATGCCTGGCTGAGCCCTCAACGAACTGCTGAGCCATCAAATCGTGAGTCAAATAAGTTGTTTTACAAGTTTGAGGGTAATTTGTTCCATGGTTTTAGTAATGGGAGCACCTATCTCTCTGCCCTCACTTCTTAAACCTCTCCCTTGCTCACGGGCTCCTACCACCTGCCCTTTTTTCAGTTCCTAAAACACACTGAAATGGTTCTGGCCTCAGGGTTTTTTCCACTAGCTTCCTCTCTCTCCCTGGAAATTCCCCTCCCTCCCCCCATCTTCCATGGCCGCCTCCTTATCTTCTAAGGTCTCAGTTCAAACCGCCCTCAGAGAGCTCCTCAGAATCACCTGATGTAGATTAGATCTCCGCTCCCCAGCCGCTGTCACATCGCCAGGGGTTTCTTAAGCACTTAACCATCTGATATTTTTCTGTTTGTGTTTATTGACTATGCTCTCTGCCAGATACAAAGTCTGTGAGAGGAAAGCCCTTCCCTGCTTTGATCACCTGTGTGTCCCCTGCTCCTTGTATAAAGCCTAGCACAAGATAAGCATGGATACATGTTGATTAAATGAATGAATATACAAAGAAGGACACAGCCATGAAAAGATGAGAGGGACAAACATTTCTGTCAGAGAGAACCGCAAGAAGAAGTGAGGAGGGTGGTGTGTTCCAGGTAAGAAAAGCACCAGGTTGAGGCTAGAGGGGTTCAAAATGACACAGGCAGGGTGAGAGAGGTCCAGGCCTTTTAAAACATGGGAAGGATATTTTCAGGCACAACGTGAACTGATGGGGGGTGGGGGGGGGGGGGAGAGCGGGGGCTTAAAATACACGTTAACATGCAATTTACTGCTTTAACCGGTTTTAAGTGTAGATTCTGGGGCATTAAGTACATTCACATTGTTGTACAACCATCACCAGTATCCCTTTAGAGAACTTTTTCATCCTCCCAAACTGAGACTCTGTCCCTATCAAAACTCCCCGGTCCCCTCCCCAGCCCCTGGCTACTTGTGAATCTGCCTATTCTAGAGATGTCTGTAAGTGGAATCATACAGCACGTGTAACTCGGTGTCGGGAGTATTCTTCCATGTGGATCAAGCACATGTCCAGCATCCAGCACATGTCATACTGTGATTAAAATATACATAACACAAATTTTATTCCGTTGCTTTTTAAGGCTGAATAGTATTCCACTGCGGGTAGATACCACATTTTGTTCACCCACTCGTCAACACGGGTGGACGGAAATGTTTAAGGCTCGCTTCAGGGCCAGGCGACACTGCCCCGCGGGGTCAACAAGGGCCAAGGACGCAGCCAGGGAAGGTCAGTATTTCACTTGCGTGACCACCCATCTGTGCCCCGCCGTACAGGCGAGGACCCGGCTCAGAGCAGGCAGGCGGCCTGCCCAGGTCACACAGCCAGGAAGGGCGGGGAAGGACCGGGCAGGGCCGGGGACAGGGCTGCAGCCGCCGCATCCAGCTCTTCCCAGCCGCCGCCAGCCCCTTCCCGGCAGCGCGACCCCGCCCGGCGCGGCGGCCCGCCCCGCCCGCCAGTGCGCAAGAGCAGGAGGAGCCGCCCGGCGCCCCGCAGGACGCATGCGCAGAAGGCGCACGGCACGGAAAGCTCCGCTCCCCCGGGCGTGAATCCGCGATCCGGGGTTTTGGCCCCGCCGGGAGTTCTGTTTATAAACACACCGCGCGGCCACCGGCAAGGGGTAACCCTAAAGGTAGTGGGATTGGAGGTCAGAGGTCAACGGGGGCGCCGGCGGGGAGACCCATCCCTTCGCCTTTGTGGGCTGCTGGCTGCGCGGCTTGGCCGGTCCGGCGACCCTACCGCGGTCCGGGGCTGCAGGGGGCGCCACGTGGTGCGCACGTGGTCCGGTCCCGGCGCGGCGGCCTCCCCTCCCCCATGGCGCCGGCGGCCCCAGCGCCCCCTAGCGGTGGCCAGGTGCTCTGCGCTGCACGTCGCGCCTGCGCACAACGCGTCACGACGCGCCTTCCGGTCTGCGCGGGAGCCGGGCGTGGGTCCGTTGCGTCCTCGTGACGGCTGCGGGTCTGCGGCGCCCCGGGTCCCGAGGGGGCGGGGCGGGACGAGCCGCCGGGGGCGCACGTGCGGGGCTGGCGGAGGCTTGGGGCCGTGCCCCGCGCAAGTGGGGCCCGCGGCCGGACGTGTACGGCGGCCGGGCTGTGATGCGCGTTGGGGGCATCCGCGCGGGCCGGAGGGGGTGCAGGCCGGCTGCCGCCTCCGCAGCCTGAGTTTAAGTTCCCGGAGGGCCGACGCCGCTGGTTTCCTGTCGGCGCGCTGTAAAATGCTTAGTAAAATCAGTGAACGGAGGGTAAATTAATTATTAGGATATTCAGGAAGTGTTGTTTTAGGTCTTTTATTCTATCACCTATGCTATAGGTTTTATTTATGGGATTCTACGTGAGAAACACCTTTGGGCCCATAGTAAGCAAGGAGTCTGTGGTAGTTACTGTTATGGCTGTTGCCTTTTTTTTTTTTTTTTTTGTTCTTTGACTTTATTCCGTTAAGTGTAAAAAGATTTGAGCAGGGCCTTATAGAGATTGAAAAGCAAACAAACTTTCCCCTTTTTTTCTGCCATTTTATCTTAAAGGCTCACAGTTGCATTGCCACTGCTGGTTGCTCTGCCAAGTTAGTGTTTCTCAGAAGTTTACCCACTTCCGTGGGTAATACCTAGTACGTACCAGACGTTGCCACAGGTCCTAAGGAAGGTGGGCCACACCTAGGTAAGAGGAAACCTAAAAGTGGTTAAATTATAAAGGAAATCAGGAAGTATCTCGCCCAAAGTTCAGGCTGATGGTACATGTTTAACAGCTGGCAGGGGGAGGAGTGCATATGTAGACACATACATTTATTATGAATTTTAACTAGTATAAAGCATGTGCAGTACACAGCCTACCAAAAATGGTAAAACATACAGTACTCTTGTAAATTCCCTGGAGCCAGTTGATTCTCAGATGTTGCTATTGCTTATTTTTGATGAACTCTTGTATCCATGGCCAACCTGTGGTTAAAATTCAATCATAATCTATCAAATTGAGTTGTCTCCCAACCCACTGTTTTTCCAATAAATTTATTGTCATTAAGTGTAATATGTGATATGAACTTTGGTTGATTTAATCACATCAATGAGTAAGACAGAAATGAACCAAAAAGATATAGATCTTATTCATCAGTGATGTAAGCAACTTCTTTGCTGTATTGGATCATTTTCCAGTACTGGATGAATATTTTGTGCCAGTCATAATTTAATGGCTAAAAACTGGACACAATTTTAAGTTTAGCTGCACTGTTAATTTTCTCCATTACTAGACTAGGGGTTGGCAAATGTTTTCTACAAAGGGCCAGATACATATTTGCCGGACACCAATGGTCTCTGGCACATATTCTTTGTTTTATTTTTTACGAACCTTTAAAAATGTAAAAGCCATTCTTAGCTTGAGCAAGGGCCTCGTTTGGCCTTCAAGCTCTGAATTGTAGCATTTTCAGAGTTCCACAGTGTAACTATTTCTCTAATGGCCAACTTGGGAGTATCTGAACCAACATTGAATGCAGAGTTAGGGAAAGTATTTCCACCATACAGGTACAAGAGAGGTAAGTAACCTCAAAAGCACTGGTTTTAGTAAAATAATCATGAAGTGGTGAGTTTTGAGACCTTGTTTTTGATAGAATTGATTTTACTCTATATAATTCAATTTTTTATAACATCTATGTTTAACAGCTAGCTCATGGAATTCCTGAATATTTAACAATCAGCTCTAACTGGCTGTAACTCCACACTGGTCTTACCTCTAAGTGGACCTGGGGGTGGGTAAGCCAGGCTTCTGGGAGGGTAAGCGATGTTCTGTTTCTGGGTTAAACTTAGACACACGGGAAGGTGAAACACCCCCACCGCCCCCAATGAGTCAATGCCCTGTATCATCACCTCCCCATGAGTGTGGGCAGGGCCTGCAATGTGCTTCTAACCAGTAGAATTTGGTGAAAGGGCTGTGATGTCATCCCTTTGGGTAGCATTGTATGTAAAGGGAGTTGGATGTCACGCCCATCATTCCCAGGACCCCATGACAACTGGAGACAGACTCTCCCGCTGGCCTCTCAAGAACAAACAGCCCCAGAGAGGGACGCTTGGCAGGGGACCATGGAGCTTCTTGGACCTGAGGGCAGCAAGCAGCCCAGAAGAAGCTGGGCCAGCACCTCAATCGTGGCCACGTGGGACCCTTAGCAGAGGACCAGTTGAGCCGTATACCCGGACTCCTGCCCCACGGACACCGAGGTTGGAAATGTGTGTACGTTTTAGCTGCTAAACTTGTGGTCCTTTGTTTTGCAGCCCTAGACGTATGCGTCTTTCTGTATGTGAGTTACATTTCTCAATTTGTAAAGGTTGGGGAGGAAATGTAAGTACAATAAAAATAGCAGGAAATAACTGCACCAGAATGCTCTCGGGTAGTCTGAGGAGGGTTGGCAGTGGGTTTTAGTGGGTTTGTTTGCCCCTGTGATCTCACTGTCCTGACTCTGTGGCCTGTCTACACTGCAAAGTGGGTGTGAGGTTGAGAGCTGGATTCCAGTGCCTGAGTTTTTACCTCCTGCCTACCTGTGTCCACGAGCCTCTGTTTCCTCACCTTTAAATTGGAGATGACAGTGGTCCCTGCCTTGTGGGACGGCGTCAGGATGTGGTGAGATGGCCCCTTTCAGGGGACCACGTCGTTAAGTGGCCAGCATTCCTTGTAGCCCTCACCCATTACAGAGCCATCAAGGGGCAAGGGGTGCTGACCCCAGCTCTGGGCTGGGTCCGGGTGAGTCTACACCACACAGGGTGACCCGCCAGCAAATGATTCTAAGTCACCGTCTGCCATTCCCTGAGCCATTCAGGAAAGATCAGGCGTCCAATTGAAACAGGCGTTTGGTAGGAGTTTCCAGAGAAGGGTTCCCATCTTCTACGAGGCAG
Source organism: Balaenoptera borealis (assembly GCF_965194805.1). Classification (NCBI taxonomy): domain Eukaryota; kingdom Metazoa; phylum Chordata; class Mammalia; order Artiodactyla; family Balaenopteridae; genus Balaenoptera; species Balaenoptera borealis. The sequence continues at coordinate 85,423,494 of NC_138872.1, read as the reverse complement.
CTGTGAGAAGAAATGGCCTTTCCCCTCCAGGGGCAGTGGCAGAGGATGAGCCGTGTGCAGCCTGGGACGATGCAACCATCGGGCTTCCGGCGTCATCATCAACCGAGGAAGCTGGAGCCCTGGGTCAAGCCACACCGAAATTCCACCTGCACCCAGATCCCAGGTATGTGACTGACACGCTTCGGCATTGTTTAGACCATTCTGAGTTGGGTTTTCTGGTGCCTGATGGGCTGAACCTGCATCCTGATTCGTTCGCCATGTAAAGCCATTAACCAGGTCCGTACACGGGGATGGGGACGAGGGACAGTGGCCGTTGGATGCTGTGTCTGCAGCTCCGCCTAGACATGGGCGGGCGTGGCACAGGGGTGGCGTGTTTTCAGGGCTGAAGCCCTTTGTGGCGTGCGACATATCGCCTGCAGCTGCTCCCCAGGCGTTCTGTCACTTCATCCTCAGAATGGCCTTGGGGGGGGGAGGCAGGTACTGTTATCACCCCATCTTAGCTCAGGCGGCTATAATAAATGCCACAGATGGGGCGGCTTAGACAACAGACACTTATTTTCTCACAATTCTGGAGGCTGCAAGTTTGAGATCAATATTGGTTTCCTCCGAGGCCTCTCTCCTTGGCTGGGGGACGGCCATCTTCTCCCTGTGTCTCTACATGGTCATCCCTCTGTGCGTGTCTGTGTCCTGACCTCCTCTTCTTATAAGGGCACCAGTCCCATGGGATTAGGGTCCACGTTGTGCCCTCACTTTGCCTTACTCACCTCTGTAAAGGCCAGTCTGCAGATAAAGTCACGCTCTGAGGCACTGGGGCTCAGGCCATCAACATATGAATTTGGAGGAAATGCAGTTCAGCCACAACAAAGCCCCACTTTACAGCTGAGGACGCTGAAATAGAGGCCACGTCACTTGCACGAGGCCACGTGACTTATAAGGAGCAGGGCCAGGGCTCACACCCAGGTAGCCTTACTCCCTGCTGTGGACTGAATGTTTATCCGTCCCCTCCCCCACCATTCATTTGTTGAAACACTAATCCCCAGTGTGATGGGGCCTTTGGGAGATAACCAGGTCATGAGGGTGGAGTCCTTGTGGATGGGGTTGGTGCCCTTATAAGAAAAGACACAAGAGCAATTTTTCTCATTCTCCCCCCGCAACGTGAGGACACGGAGAGTAGGCAGGCTCTCGCCAGACATCTGATCAGCTGACACCTTGGTCTCGAGCTTCCCAGCCTCCAAACTGTCAGAGATAAATGTCTGTTGTTTAAGCCACCCAGTCCGTGCTGTGTTTGTTACAGCAGCCGAGCTGACTAAGACACTCCCCGCATCAACCATGCTCTACCTCCTCTGAAAACATGCCGTGAAACACTTCCGTGCTACAGGGAGGTCGCCGTCAGCCGTGTCGTCGTTTCCTCTCTGTGTTGCGCCTGCGAACATGGTCAGGGCCGGGCACAGTCTCCACAGATGCTGCCAGGTGCCCGGCTTGAGTTTGCAAGGATGCTCCCGTCCTAACGGGGGCCTGGCAGTTGTCAAATGAATGAAGGGAAGGGGCCTGGGGCCTGAGGAAAGGAAACTTCCACAGGAGAACCTTCTAATCCCCCTGTTCCACCGCGGGGACAAATGCAGCCCCAGGAAGCATCCAGCCACGTGCCCCCCGCAGGGACGATGGTTTCCAGGCCTGGGCAGGCCAGGCTGCTTTCCTTCCTGTTTAACCCTCCCCGTCACTCCCCACCCCGTGCCTGGTCACCTTCCGCTTGCGTCCCAAGCCCGCCTTGCTTTTGTGTGGTCACAGGAGCCCCCTTCAGCCTGCCCACAGCTTAGCCGAGCCTGGCCCAGCGCCGGGTCCCTGTCCCCAGGCCTGGAGGCCAGACCGCGATGCCGCCTCCGCCGAGGAGCCCTCCTTGCACCCTGCCCCAGGGAATCGGCATGTCCGTCTCCAGCCCTGCCTCCTGTCTGCTGGATTTCACAGGAGAAACCGGGTCTCCAGGCCCCAGCGGGCCCTAGCGCTTGGCGAGGCCCAGCCGCCGCCCCCTGGGCCCACCCGAAGCGCAAGGCCGCACCCCCGGGCTGCTGCAGCCCAGCGAACAAAGGCCCCGCGGCCTTGGAGCTCTCGCTGTGGCCTATCGAAACCTCGAGGTGGTTCCCTATTAACCACTCCCTTTGGTGCCTCCGAGGCCAAAAAAGGAGTCGAACAAAACCTCTTTTCTAAGCAGGAAGAGCTTTGTAGAGAGAGAGAGAGCTGAGCAGAGAGGGTCCCCAGCCCCTCTCACCGGCGAAACGCTCACCAGACGCCTGCCGGGGCCTCCCGCACCCGCACACACGAACAGGAGCCGCCTGGAGAGGGGTCTGGACCTCAGCCGGTTGCGCCTGTGCCCCCAAAAGGCTGTGCAGGGATGGCCAGCGAGGGGTCTCACCTGCACGCAGCCCCTGCCTTGTTTTATTTTAGAAACCAACAAGACCCAATAAAATGGTATTTTTTAAAAGTGGACACATACTAGGAGGATGGGAGAGATGAAACAAAAATCCCACCTGCTTTCTTTCTCCGACATAACCTTGAACCTCAACCCCTTTGTCTGTTTTTTTCCCATGTTGTTGTCCTGCCTTAACCAATAAGTGATACTGCATTATTCGTTCATCTATAAATAGGAAGTTTGGCTGCTCTTTTTTAACAGAAGGCCCAGGCCGGAGCACTAGGCAGTCATTTCCCCAGCGAGCCCTCATCCCCCCAGGGACCAAGGGGAATGTGATCTCTGGTCCCGTGTCTGGGTCTGAATTGTCCTGTTACAGAGAGAAATGGCCTTTATATCCAGGTGCTGGGGCCCCTTATCAGGCAGGAGGAGCAACAGTCCGAGACGTTTATGCCTCTGAGTGCAGGCAAGCTCTTTGTCGTTAAAATTTAATTTGAAGGGAAAAAAGGAAAGACAAAAAGCTGGCTCAAAGAGCATCGGCATGTCATCCATTTAGATTTGAGGGCAGAAGTCCATCCAGAAGCAACGCAGAGCATGAGCTTGGAAAATCAGATGAATAAAGAGACAGCAGTTTATTGAAAAAGCATCATCCTTGGCCTCGCAAGGCAGGGGTGTGACTCACGGTACAGATTTCGGCCTGCCCGGGATATGGCCTCCCTCTGGCATGCCGGTCTCACCTTGAACACGGCCTTGGGCTCTGAGCACAGAAGCCTCCCACTAGCAATGTTCGTCCAGTCCTGAGCCCTTGCTGAGTTCTGGGTTCCGTGGAGCGGGTATTATTTTCCTGTTTTACAGGTGAGAACACCAGGGCTCCCAGGGGACATGCAGCTGCCCTGGTCTAGTCACGAGAACAGGCCGCTTAGCGTAAACCTAGGATTTAAACCCAGGTCTGTCTTGCTCCGGAGTCCATGCTCCTTCCCCTGAACTTGGCCTCTTGAATAATTTATGAGAACACACTTTGGGGCCGGGGGAGGGTGGTTCTCACGTGCTGCCGCCCAGGAGACCAGGGGAGCACAGTCTCACATGACACCACCAATGCACTGCTCCAACCCAAGAGGGCTAGCAGTGCTCTTGTCACAAAGAAAAACCTGAGAGGCAGATTCTGCAACTGGATTTGCGATCGGTGACGCCTGCTCGTTCCTCAGAGGTTAACGGAGTTAAACGGCTGGAATGTGGATGGTCTTGCCTGGCATGCGCTGTAATCACATAGGGGGAAATTGCTAGCACGGCAGTGAAAAAGTACTTCTGGAGCTTCGCTATTGTGAGGGTTTTTTTTTTTTTTAATTAAATAAAATGACCCTCTAACAGGAAAGATGATTATAATAATAGCTCTACAGAGCTTCCGAAGGAGCCAGCACACCAGTGAAGGTAGGAAATTTAAGGAACAGCTGAAGGCCCACTCACTGTGATTCCAGGAAGTGCTGAGGCCCTTGATGGCTGACCTTAAAAAAAAAAAAAATGCCACTAATAATTGGAAAGTTTTGTGTACTGGCTTTATGGTTTGCAGCACAAAGCAATGCACGGGGTGCCACCAAAAAATTCAGAGACCTCCCTCCCACCCCATCCCCAGCACAGGTTTTTATTTTTCCCAAACTGGAGATTGGAAAGATGCCACACCTTTGACCTAACGTCAGAACTCAGCACAGGAGAACAGTGAGGGAGTCCTGGCGCTTAGGTTCTCAACTCACCTCCTTTCCCCTGTGCGGTCCTTCCAAAGCACCAATTTATAGTGTTTTGCAAAGAGTAATTGATCAATGCCTGTGCTATGCAGTTACTTAACATGATGTCCACTAGGGATTTTTAATAACGTGGGGAAACACTGTATAAAGTGAAGTGGAAAAAGCAAGATAGGAAACTGAGCATGTGTGTGTTGGGAAGAAAATGCACCCAACTTTTTTTTTTTTTTTTTTTTTTTTTTTGCACCCAGCTCTTCTGAAAAGCCGTCAGTGGTGAAGTCATGCCTGTGATTAGTTTCTTTTTGATACATATTTTCCTAATTTTCTGCAGTGACCATATGTTGCATCGTGGCCTGTAGTTTTTTTCAGTGAAGTTTAACAGAAACTGGGAAAACTTTCTCCTATATTCTTTTTCTCCCATATGCTTCCTTTTTCTGGTGATTGAGTTTTGTGGTCCATTTACGTTCCTTTTATTTAATTCTTGCCATGGCTGCTTGTTGCTTGGTAACAATCGTTGTTACTGATTGCCTTTTCCTCATTGGTACTCTGTAGTGACGCTGAATTGCAGAGCAAAACGGTGTGAAATGATTTCAGACCAGAGCAATAAACGAAACTATCTGACCTCAATTATCACACTTTCCACCTTAGGAGTTGTGGGTACTGCTGCCAACTTCCCCAAACATTACATTTAATAAATGTACTAGAAAGAACAACGCCTTAAACATCCGTGGTTCCTAGCTTTCCGCTCCCATGCCCAGCCGTGAAATTCTCCTCTGCCTGTCCCTGAGAGGCTGCTGGTCTCCGGGACCCTGTTCTCTCTCCTTTGTAGCAAATGTGTTGTAGTTGCCGACCTACCAGCCTCCTCCCCACCCTTCTCTTTCTCCTGCCACGAGAACCCAGATTCTTGTCCTGTACCATCTTTCCTTCAGCTTCAGGAGACCTGGGGCCCAGCTCCTAAGAGAAACCCATGATTGGGCTAAGAAAAGCATGGTGGTCGCAAACCCCTTGCCTGGAAGTGGTTTAAACACAGGCATGTGGTGTCTTTTCGGCAAATGAGACGTCAGGGGAAGTGGGCTGGGGGAGGGAGATCCTGAGAGAAGTGTTTGTTCCTAGAAAAGAGATGCACGAAGCAGAGACGGTCTCCAGATCCTGGTTTGGGAAGATGAGGGGCCTCAAGCCCTTGCAGCCACCTCAAAATCACAAGAGTCGATCCATCAAGGACAAAGGAGCCAAGTGCTGGCCAGAAGCTGAGTCCTTGATGGCATCACTGAATCAGTCCTCCTAGGGCCGCCCTTTCTCCTGAGTTCTCGTCTGTAAGGTCATAAACCTGCTCCGTGCGGGAGCCGCGTCAAGCTGGGCTCTCTGTTATTTGCCGTCAAAGCCTCCCACGTGAGCCAGTGCCAACGCTAAAGGTTTGCATGATGGCAATCCCCGGGCCTCCCCCTTCGTGGGGTAACCCACGCGTCGTGGACCATCCCCAGCACTCCCGGTCTAACCTGTGATCCTGGGATAATTGTCACGAGTGTCCTGGTTCACTCTCCGGAGTGTCCCAGTTTCAGATGATCAGTTATACAGTTGTTGTTATGAGTTGAGTTGTGTCCCTGAAAAATTCACCTGTTGCAACCCTACCACTAGTAACTCGAAATGGGACCTTGTTTGGAAATAGGGTGGTCGCAGATGTAATTAGTTAAAATGAAACTGTATCGGA